>NC_044996.1:48585793-49285793 GCF_008728515.1 Papio anubis | reverse complement strand
TGTAGTACAGATAAAGAGTAAAAACAGTATAAAGTACAAAACATTGCCTTTATCCCACGTAAAGTCTGGCTTGGAGGAGATAGCTTAGTGTGAAATAGTTCTTAGTTAATAGAAGCTATTATTTCTCATGCTTGTTCCTACCCCTGTGCTCCCTGGAAGCCCCACTCCTCTGCCAAATTGAAAGCCTACACCTTGTCTAAAGTGAATTCATACAAGTAAATCAGCTGGCCTCATGCCTTTCTTTCCCCTTCTAACGTATATTGACTTTTTCCTGGACTCTTAATTTTCTGTACCAGACAATGTTGTATGATTTCATAATAAATGCTATGTAGCATTCCATGGTCGTTTTGTGCTTGTCTGTCCAACTAGAATATATCTTTATGGACAGGACGCCTCTCTCATATGTCATTATAATAAGATGAGGTGTTTGAATGCACATAGCATAATGTCATGTGCATAGCAGGAGCTCAGAAATACTTTTTCTCTTATTCATCCTCTCCTTTCTGTTTTTCTCTCCCTTTAATTATCTTTTTGTTCTTTCTCCTTCATATCCACTAAAGCACTTACTGTAGTGCTGAAGTCCCAAGAAGTACTAAATAAATACATGTGAACATAGTTTACTATATTTTACTGTCCAGAACCCCCCCTTTTTTTCCTGAGAATGTGAGGTTCCTTTTTGTAAAATGCCTGATGTTAAGTTTATTCAAAATGATTCCTTTCTTCCCTCATTAACTCTGAGGAGAGAAATAAGCAATAGCCAAGTTAGAGGCATGTGCTGGATTCAGTTGGACCCTAATAATATGTCTAGCATCCTCATTAGGTTTCCTCTGAATATCCTTGAGTGAATGCTGGACTGTAAATTATGCCAAGATAAGCACTGTGTAGTGTTCTATGCTGTATTCCCAGTACCAAAATGTGGAAACAATACAAATGTCGATCAACTGATAAATAGTTGACCAACAAAAAGTGGTATATCCATACAATGGAATATTATTCAGTCATAAAAATGTATGAAGTATTGATTCACGAGACATTATATTTGAACCTTGAAAATTTTATGTAAATTATAAGCAATCCAACAAAAAATGCCACTTATTATATGATCCCATTTATATGAAATGTCCAGAATAGGCAAATCTATATAGACAGAAAGCAGAATCATATTTTTTTTTAGGGCCAGGGTGGGGATGAGGACATGGGGAATGGTACTGATACCTAATGTGTGCAGGATTTCTTTCTTTAAATTTTACTTTAATTATCCCAAAACCCAAATCCTTAAGTATTATTATTCCCATTTTCCAATTAGGAAATTGAAATAGCAAAGGTTAAATAATGTCCAAAGTTATACAAAGTGTGAGTCTAGGCTGGGATTGTCTCCAGTCAGGGTTTCTTTTTGGGATGATGCAAATGTTCTCAAGTTGACTGTAGACTGGGTGCGGTGGCTCACGCCTGTAATCCCAGCACCTTGGGAAGCTGAGGTGGGCAGATCACTTGAGGTCAGGAGTTTGAGCGCAGCTTGGGCAACATTGTGAAACCCTGTCTCTACTAAAAATACAAAAATTAGCCGGATGTGGTAGTGCCCACCTGTAGTCCCACCTAGTTGGGAGGCTGAGGCATGAGAATTGCTTGAACCCGGGAGGTAGACTTTGCAGTGAGCCAAGATTGCATCACTGCACTCCAGCCTGGGTGACAGGGCAAGACACTGTCTCAATAAATAAATAAATAAATAAATAAATAAATAAATAAAGTTGACTGTAATGGTTGTACATCTCTGCAAATACACTAAAAGCTATTCAATTATATACTTCAAATGATTGAATTTTATTCGTGTGAATTTTATGTCAATAAATGGGTTAGCAAACTAACCCCAAAGTATACGCTTAATCAATATTATTATTACCAGTGAAAAAAGTCAGAAACCCTGGGGATGAGCTTCAAGATTCAGTAATTTTTAAAAGCTTCCAAAGTGATTCTAATATTCAGCTGCAACTAAGAAGCTCTTTGCTAAGTGAATGAATTCCTGAGTTCTATGTAAGCACTGATTGAATAAATCAGTGAATGGATTGATGACAGGGTTGAGCCTTGCTCCTCTTTTTGTTTTTCTCTTTTTGAGGCAGGGTCTCAGGCTGGAGTGCAGTGGTATGATCACTGGTCACTATAGCCTCGATCTCCAGGGCTCAAGTGATCCTCCTACCTCAGCCTCCCTAGTAGCTAGGATTATAGGCACATGCCACTGTGCCCAGCTAATGTTTGTAAATTTTTTCTTTTTTTTTCTTTCTTTTTTTTTTTTTTTTTTGTTGAGACAGGGTTTCGCCATGTTGCTCAGACTGATCTCAAACTCCTGGGCTCAAGCAATCCTCCTGCACTGGCCTCCCAAAGTGATGGGATTGCAGGCGTGAGCCACTGCACCCTGCCTTGCCTTGCTTCTTTTGCCTGGCTGGGAAAGTCCAAATATCTGGAACATTGCAGGAGATGTCAATTTGATCTGGAAGCTCAATTGTTTCTCATGTCACAGAATGATGTGCAGGGTGGGGTCCTACCAACACTTCCATGACATGCCTATCTGCACCCTGACTTCTGGGTAGTTCAGCAAGTGGGCTGCACATCCTTAGAGAGCATCCGTCAAGGGATAAGAGCTCTTTTCAAGGAAGGAACTCTGTCAACACAAAGCACAATATTATTGCATTTTTATAAAGCTGTATGAATTTTCACATACCATCTGCCTGTTATTTTTACAAGTTCCTGCCTAAAAGTAGGTTTGCATTTATGCTGTCGGAATTTGAAGGCATAATTGTCATAGTGTTCCTTATAATTATTATTGTATTGTCTTCCCAGTGGCTATTTGTTTTATTATGAGTTTTATTTTTCTCCCAGGAAAACCTCCATGAGTGAATCAAATGCATATAAATGAGGGCACTCAGATGCCGTCCATAGAGAGCATAAGGTGGTCAGACTCTCAAAGTTAATGAGCTAACGTATTGCTAATCAACCCAGCTTACAACATAATGTAATAGATATAATTGAAATACTGAATAGAATCAAGCATGTAGCATTTTGAACTATTTCTATTCTGCATTCACTTTCATTAAACAGAAGTTAGAAGTGTGTGTGTGTGGCCTTACTCTTTTGTTAGCCATGCGTAATGTCAGCAAACATATTGGAACAGGTACACTGAACTTTTAATCCAGAGCTCTCCAAGCACACATCACTTATACTGACCAGTTATGATTCTTAGCCCTTAGCGCATGATAAAAAAAAAAAAAAAAATCCCAGGACAGTTGGGCCTTGCACAACCCAATGTACAGCCCAGACACCAAGCAGCTTTCCTGACTCTGGGTTCAGTGTGACCCTTTCTGGAAGAACTGAAAGGCATGGGCAACGTGCTGTACCCCAGCATGAGGCATGGCAGATAGGACTGCTTGCCTTTAAATGCCAGGCCGAAACTCAGTACCCTGCACAGAACCTGTCATGCCCTGAAATTCTCCTTTCTACAGGGGACTTCTTGCTCTTTTTGGTATGTGGTTTCATTATCTGTTATCCTTTGACATCACTGGTTCTTGGGCCCCTTACTTTACAGTTAGGCCTTCAGTTCGAACACTCCTGAAATCTCACGGGTTCTGTGAGTTTTTATCAATGCATCTTCTTGTAATATTCATGACAAACTTTGCACCTGCTTAGGTTAAAGATGAGACCTGCCAGATATAGTGATCTTACTTAGTTTACCAAAATTGTCACACACAGATGCACACGTGCACACACACACACACACACACACACATACATTCTAAACTCAACCCTGTAGAGAAGTATAATATGTTCATATTGGCAACATGGAAAAATCATTTCTAGCAAATCAAAATTTACAGAATCCTGCCCAAAGTACTATATTCTTGATTAATATTAATTAGATGTTAGTGTCCAGTATTATGGAAAATACAAATGCCAAATTCATAGAGAACATCAAGGACAGGTAGTGGGAAGCATAATGAATGCATAGTAGGTGTTCAAAAAATATTTCAATTCATTTCACAGAAAGCAATGATTTAATAATTGCATACAACTGTGGAGACACAAAACAAAATGAAACAAAGCAACAGGCTTCCTCTCAATGGCATGTTTTGATTGGAAGTTCAGAGGAAAATGCAGATTGGAATAATCCTGAAAGACAACTGAGCAACTCTTTTCCAGACTTCAAAAATCTTTGTTAAATCACAAGCATTCCTATACATCAATAACAGACAAACAGAGAGCCAAATCGTGAATGAACTTCCATTCACAATTGCTACAAAGAGAATAAAATCCTAGGAATACAACTTACAAGGGATGTGAAGTACTTCGACTTTGTTTTGAAACTTAAAAGGCCCAGTGAAAGGACAGAAAAGGTCTTAAATAAGTCACTTATGTTACTGAACAAAAATTCTAAGAGAAATAAGTCCCTTGCTTACATGGAGAATAAGGACTGTTAATGAGTTAACAGTCATTTTAAACATTTTCAGTTAACAGTTGGTGAATTTGAGGTCAGACTGGTTCTCTGCTCTCGAACCCTGTTTTCTGTTGTTTAAGATGTTTATCAAGACAATATGTACACAGCTGAACATAGACCCTTATCAAGAGTTTTTGGGCTGGGCGTGGTGGCTCAAGCCTGTAATCCCAGCACTTTGGGAGGCCGAGACGGGCGGATCACGAGGTCAGGAGATCGAGACCATCCTGGCTAACACAGTGAAACCCTGTCTCTACTAAAAAAAAAATACAAAAAACTAGCTGGGCGAGGTGGCGGGCGCCTGTAGTCCCACCTACTCGGGAGGCTGAGGCAGGAGAATGGCGTGAACCCGGGAGGCGGAGCTTGCAGTGAGCTGAGATCCGGCCACTGCACGCCAGCCTAGGCGACAGAGCGAGACTCTGTCTCAAAAAAAAAAAAAAAAAAAAAGAGTTTTTGATTTTGCCCTTTGCCTTGTGATCTTTGTGACCTACTCCCTGTTCATACACCCCCTCCCCTTTTGAAGTCCTTAATAAAAACCTGCTGATTTTCCTGCTCAGGTGGGCATCATGATCCTACTGATATGTGATGTCACCCCTGGGGGCCCAGCTGTAAAATTCCTCTCTTTATACTCTTTCTCTTTATTTCTCAGCTGGTCGACACTCAGGGAAAATAGAAAGAACCTATGTTGAAATATTGGGGGTGGGTTCCCCTGATACCCCACTTTTCTGCTTTTCCAGGATCATCTTGTGAAGGGCTCAGTCTATCTCTCTCACTACTGGCACTTAGGAGGTTGAGCTCAGGGATGCTGCTAAATATCTTGCAATGCATTTGGTAGCCCTCTAACAACAAAGAATTATGTTAGCCCCAAGTGTCAATAGTTTCATGGTTGAGAAACTCTATGCTTTCACTTCTCAAATTGCTGTCAGAGGATAGTATACACTATTTTGCAGAGTCAGGGCAAACACCTTCATAAAGCATCATGTTTGTTCATAGATCTTGGGACCCCTTTTCAAGCATTAAAGCAAAAATGGATATTATATAGTGTAGAATACAAAATATTTTAAGATACTACTTTTAAAACAATTTTATGGGCACATATACACCATGGAATACTATGCAGCCATAAAAAAGGATGAGTTCATGTCCTTTGTAGGGACATAGATGAAGCTGGAAACCATCATTTTCAGCAAACTATTGCAAGGACAAAAAACCAAACCTCGCATGTTCTCACTTGTAGGTGGGAACTGAACAATGAGAACACTTGGACACAGGAAGGGGAACATCACACACTGGGGCCTGTTGTGGGGTGGGGGGAGGGGGGAGGGATAGCATTAGGAGATGTACCTAATGTAAATGATGAGTTAATGGGTGCAGCACACCAACATGGCACATGTATACATATGTAACAAACCTGCACATTGTGCACATGTACCCAAGAACTTAAAGTATAATTACAAACACAAACAAAAACAAAACCATGCATGGGGCCTGTAGCCCCTTTGTTTTGGACAATGCCACCTATTTGGAATGGCTGTATTTACCTAATGCCTGTACCCCCATTGTGTCTAAGAAGTAACTAACTTGCTTTTGATTTCATAGGCTCATAGGCAGAAGGGACTTGCTTTGTCTCAGATGAGACTTTGGACGGTGAACTTCTGAGTTAATGCTGAAATGAGTTAAGACTCTGAGGGACTGTTGGGAAGGCATGATTGGTTTTGAAATGTGAGGACATGAGACTTGGGAGGGGCCAGGGGTGGAATGATATGGTTTGGATATATTCTCACCTAAATTTCATCTTGAATTCCCACATGTTGTGGGAGGGACCTGGTGGGAGGTAATTGAATCACAGGGGCAGGTCTTTCCCTTGCTGTTCTCATTATAGTGAGTAAGTCTCATGATATCTGATGGTTATTATAAAGGATGTACAAGCTCTTTGCTTGCTGCCATCCTTGTAAGATGTGACTTGCTCCTCCTTGCCTTCTGCCATGATTGTGAGGCTTCCCCAGCCACATGGAACTGTAAGTCCAATTAAACCTCTTTCTTTTGTAAACAACAACAACAACAACAACAAAATTTCATAAATTCTATTCACATAGTATTATCATCAGAATTAGAAGTATTATAGTAGGCAGTTAACTTTTTGTATTGTGGTAAAAGACATAGAACATAATATTTATCATTTTAACAATTTTCAAGTGTACAGTTCAGTGGCATTAAGTAAATTCACGTTGTTGTACAATCATCACCACTATGCTTCTCTAGAACTTTCTCATCTTCCCAAGCTGAAACTCCTTACTCATTAAATGCTAACTTCTCATTCGCTCCTCCCCCCAGACCTGGCACCCATCATTCTGTCTCTATGAGTTTGACTATTCTAGGTATTGGATATAAGTGGAATCAGATTATTCCTTCTATGACTGGCATATTTTACTTACAATGATGTCTTCAAGGTTCATCTATGTTCTAGCATGTGTCAGTATTTCCCTCCTTTTAAAAGCTGAAAAATATTCCATTGTATTCGTGTACCACATTTTGTTTATCTGTTCATCTGTTGATGGACACTGGGTTGCTTCTGCATTTTTAGCTATTGTGATTATGGGTATACTAATGTCCACTTGAATCCCTGCTTTCAATTCTCTAGGTTATATCCCCAGAAGGGGAATTGCTTTCTATGTTTTTTTGAGGGACTGCCATACCATTTTCCACAGCAGCTGCATCATTTTACAATCCCACCAGCAATACACAGGAGTTCTAATTTCTCTACAACTTCATCAACACTTCGGTTTTTTTTGTGGGGGTGGAGAGGTGGGTGGCGGTTGTTGTTATTAATATCCACACTAGCACATGTGAAGTGGTTGTGCATTGTGGTTTTGTTTTGCATATCCTTAATGATTTGTGATGGTGAGCAGCTTTTCATGTGTCTATCTGCCATTTGTATACCTCTTTAAAGAAATGGCTATTCAAGTCTTTTGCCCATTTTAAAATTGGGGTTTTTTTTGTTTGTTTGTTTTTGTGGTTGTTGTATTGTAATGACAAAACTCTTGAAGTACAAGTTTGAATCTGCTCTGCTTTCTGGCTCTGTCTCCAGAACACTAGGGCTCACTCTTTCTTGGAATTCAGCAAAGACCTTGGGATCTTGGCTTTCAGCTCTTGGTCATTTGTTGATGAATTTAGCACTAATAATTTAATGGCTGATGATAGGCTAATACATGACCTAATACATTAAACTTATATGTGTGGTTCCCAGAAAAGATGATGTCTTAACTCAAAGAAATGAATTCCAGTTGGTGAAACTTCTGCCACATAGGGGAAATTATCTTTGAGTAGAGCAACTTTGTTTCTCACTCCATACCATTTAGGTGGTCCTGCACTCACGAATTTGATTTTACAAATTGCATGTGTCCTTTCCAACTTTTTGCTCCTATATACAATAGAAGAAAAACTAATAACCCCACATTTGTATTGGGTTCATCAGAATGAGCTTGAGGGCATGTTTTTCCTTACTTTAACAACAGATTAAGAGTCCGCTTATAACATGATGCTGTGCTGCTTCTTTTTCTGATTGTTTGAATTCATACATAAAAACTGAGTAGGTCTGAACTGAAAGATTTTGTTTCCACATGTCAGAAACTGAAACTCACCCAAATACATTGGAATTCTGTGCACGGGCAATCAGAGCTGCCATGTCTTTTTAATGGAATGGGCATCTGCCTCATTTGTTCCTATGATCAAGTTCGTGCGTATATCTTCCTGAGAGGATAATCACAGATGAGATTTCTATAGTGCTTACTATCTGCCAGGTATTGTGGTAACTCCTCTCTCTCTGTCATCAAATGGCTTGGAACCCACTTCCAGAGCTTTCACTGCCATGTTTCTAGGATTTCTTCTCCCAAAGGCAAACTACACCATTACTGTGCATACCTCTACCCTGAAGAAGTGGTTCTTCTGAGGACTGTAGATCATACTCAGATTAGAGTGTCCACCCACATACATAAAAGACAGGATGGTGCAGTATTGAGCTAGGAGAAGAAGAGGGTGGGCTGACTTTCCTTTGTGAAAGGAAAATAAATCTCGATACCCTCCAAATCACTAAGCCAAAGGGAAAAGTCAAGCTGGGAATTGCTTAGGGCAAACCTGCCTCCCATTCTATTCAAATAAAAGATTGCTACTAAGATAAAAAAACAAAAACAAACAAACAAACAAACAACCAAACCAAAACTACATACCTCCCTCACAATTTGTGGACAAATGACAGACAGAACTCAAAGTCATCCCTGTGCTCACTGAGATAAATGCATATGTGATTGCTTCCTATGGAAAAGCTAATCAGAAACTCAAAAGAATGCAACCGTTTGTCTCTTATCTACCTATGACCTGGAATCCCCCTCCCTGCTTCAAGTTGTCCTGCCTTTCCAGACTGAACCAATGCACATCTTACATATATTGATTGATGTCTCATGTTTCCCTAAAATGTCTAAAACCAAGCTGTGCTCCAACCACCTTGGGCATATATTGTCAGGACCTCCTGAGGTTGTGTCACAGGCACGTGTCCTTAACCTTGGCAAAATAAACTTTCTAAATTGGTTGAGACTTGTCTCAGGTATTTTGGGCTCACACCTTGTACCACCAAATTCTTGTGAAGAACTCTGAGGAGTCATGGAATTCTGCAAACCTGGACTTCCAGGTTGTTACAAAGGTATGTTTATAAAGGTAAGAGAGTTAAACATGTTTTATTCATCAGTTCGTTAACCTTTTTTAGACTTATGGTATGTGGACCTGCATTTGTACTCTTGCCCCAGTTTTCCAGAAATGTTAGGGGCAGGTGTCTTTTAGGCTTTGTGTTTGTAAGTGTAGCCAGAAGTTCTGAAAAGTCTACCAGTGAAATTGAGTAGTAGTGGTTGGTGGAGGTGAGGGAAGAAGAGAAGGAGGACAAATACTTGTCTGGGCTTCTCATTTTCCATTTAACTGGAAAATTCCAGTAAAATGAATGGCTTAGTACTGTAAACTCTGGAACCAGACACTCTCTGTTTTAATCTTGCCTGTGCAGTGTGCTAGCTGTGTAACCTTAGGCAAGTCACTTAACCCCTGTGTTTTTCAGTGTTCTCATCTGTAAAATGGGGAGGACATTAATGTATCTTGTATGATATTAACATGCTTAAAACAGTTCTTCACAAGTTGTATGTTCCATGGGTTTGCTTTTTAAAATTATTTTCATTTGAGCATAGTGCGACATGGTATGCAAAGATCCTGAGGAATCTCTACACAGGGGCATTCTTATTCAGTCCCCAGGATAATATGAGCACCCCAGAAGATGATCAAAGTGAAACAAGTTATTCTGAATGTGAGCTTCCCTAAAGGGTGGGAGGAGGAAAATTTGGTTGGGGCATGCCTGTCACTTGTTTTTGGCCTCCCAAAGTAGTAGGAAGGCCTGGGTAGTGATCTCTTCTGGGCAAGTGTTTGTGGTGAGAGTCCCTGGAGGGTTGGTGAGCCTCTGCTTGGAGGGCTGGGTAGTCACCTGCCCCATTATAGGCCAAGACTATAAGATGGACAGCAGTGTTCCTCTGTTCCTGATGTCACTTCCTATTGACCTTGGCATCTTTGGAATTGGCTAGGCAGAGGCTGTGGCCACATTTGAATAACACATATTGAAATAATGTGCCATGGAGGCCACATAATAGTTTCTAAGGTCCATCGCCCCGAAGCAGTAGTGACTTCAGCCAGATTAAACTTTCAGGTTGGAATGTTTCCTACTAGGCACCTTCAGAACCCAAGGTTGTGGAGTTCTGTCACAGCCAGCTGCATTAGTAAGGGATGACTGGCAGGGTTTATGGACCCCAGTAAACACTCCTGATGGTTTCTATCTATATTCTATAAAAGACTGAACTTTCTTTCTTAATTTTAATTTTAATTTTTTGTTTTACTTTAAGTTCTGGCATACATGTGCTGAACGTGCAGGTTTGTTACATAGGTGTACATGTGTCATGGTGGTTTGCTGCACCTATCAACCCATCATCTAGGTTTTAAGCCTTGCATGCGTTAGATATTTGTCCTAATGCTCTCCTTCTCCTTTTCCCTCACCCTCTGACGGGCCCCAGTGTGTGATGTTCTCCTCCCTGTGTCCATGAGTTCTCACTGTCAACATCCACTTATGATTGAGAACATGTGGTGTTTGGTTTTCTGTTCCTGTGTTAGTTTGCTGAGGTTTATGGTTTCCAGCTTCATCCATGTCCCTGCAAAGGACATGAAATCATTCTTTTTTTATGGCTGCATAGTATTCCATGGTGTATATGTACCACATTTTCTTTATCCAGTCTATCATTGATGGGCATTTGGGTTGGTTCCAAGTCTTTGCTATTGTAAATAGTGCTGCAATAAACATACGTGTGCATGTGAACAGACTGAATTTTCTACACTGAAACAGATGGGATCTCAGGGCTATTGTGATTTCTGTAATAGGGTTAAATGTGACCTCATTTGTATTCACTGGTTGGCAAGGCCCAGGACATTTGGGTTCCCCCACATTTTTAAAGAATGGAAAGACATGGTTATATTTGAGACTTTGGACATGCTGGTATATGTGGAAATGAGGTGGGAGTTTAAGAGAAGTAGCAGTTAAGAAATGATTATAGTAGTGTTCTGGTGCTAAATGATGAGGGACTAAACTAAGACAGTGACAGTAGGATGGAGTGGAGGGGGGAGTTTTTTTCCTATAAGTTATTGGGGCACAGGTGGTATTTGGTTACATGAGTAAGGTTTTTAGTGGTGATTTGTGAGAATTTGGTGCACCCATCACCCAAGCAGTATACACTCCACCATATTTGTAGTCTTTTATACCTCGCCCCCCTCCCACTCTTCCCCCAAAGTCCCCAAAGTCCATTGTATCATTCTTATGCTTTTGTGTCTTCATAGTTTAGCTCCCGCATATCAATGAGAACATACAATGCTTGGTTTTCCATTGCTGAGTTACTTCACTTAGAATAATAGTCTCCAATCTCATCCAGATTATTGCAAATGCTGTTAAAGATGTGAATCTCTAATGGTGGAAGTTTCCAATTACATGGAATAGAGGGAAGTGGCTTGCAGAGAGGATATTTAATTCTTATAAAAGGAAAAACAAAAACTCAGAAATCTTAATAGATTTGACTGATGCCATGCTGAGGAAGAGATGAGATCATTTTCTATTCTTTTATCCCAAACTACCACTCCTTCACTCTCCCTAGTTTCCTTGTCTCTGCTGGAACCCCTGCTATGCATCATTGCATGTCCACAAAGCCCCATCACCAGCCATCTGGGTGATTGATAATGGTTTTGCTTTGGACTTCAGGCTGTGTCTGCTTGGCTGTGTCTTCTGTGTCCTCTACTCTGGGGTGGATTTCCCACAGTCAGGCTACAGCCTCTTCTCATGGCTACACTGTCTGGTTGCCAGTAAACTATGTTGATTTGAGGATAAATTCCAAAATGTGATAATCACCTATGAAAACAAATGGTGTAAAGATGGAACAAGTGACAGTTGAAATGTGTTTACTCCTGCTGGGGTTCTTGTTTTGGTGACAGAAAGTGCGTATAATGTTAGGTAGGCTGTCCCAGACTGTGGATAAGAACATTATCTTTGAAGAGATCCTATAATAAGAGGAAAGATAATTAGGATTTGGGAAAGTGGCCAAGGGGTGAGGAAGGAAATATGTAGCAGCAGATAATATAATTTTACATGGGGATGGAAGCACAGGAAATCTGCCTTTTTAAATGCAAAGTTTGAGGCTTTAATCATAATAACAAGAGAAGCTACTGTGTCATAAGAAGTTTCTAGGCATTATATCTCATTTCATCCTCTAACAACCTGTAAGGTAGCTACTAATATTATCCCCAGTTTGCAGATGGGATAATCGAGGCTTAAAGAAGTGAATTAACTCTCATGAGGTCACATAGCTAGTATGGTGTAGAGTTCGCAATGGCACTTGGGCCAAACTTGTCTCCACAGATCTCTGGTTAACATTTACTAGAGGCCAGGCACTTTACATGTAATGTACCATTTAAGCCTTACAATAGTGCTATGATATAGCTGCTATTAGGATTCTAAATTTATAGATGAGGAAACAGCCACATATAGAATTTTAAAACCCTGCCTATTTAATAAGTTGCAGTTAGTGCTCTTATCCAGCATGCCATAAGCACAAGGCACACTACACGAGGCTAAAGGGAAATTCAAAAGTAAAAAATTGGTGTAAGATTTAAGATTAGGAGTGGATCGTTGAGAGGCCAAGGCATAAGTCACAGCTAACAGAGTCATAAAGTGGGAGATGGGTTTGATAAGGCCACATGTAGCTTCTTGATTTAGACTCTTTTAATCATTGAATGAACTCTATTATCCAACCGGGATTTAGGATGAATCCTGACAGCCCATAGCACCTTTTGAAGAAGGTGACTAATTTGGATGATTCACTAATATTATGTTATCAGGTCATATGCAACATTTAATTTATGGCTTTGTCCATAATCTTGAAACAAAATGGGACCTAGTGATAATTTAGTAAACATTAATCCTATAAGTTCCTATAAGTTATGGGTCCCACTACCCCTCCCATCTCATCTATGACTGACTTTCATATACTACTCTAGCACTCCTGGACTTGTTGCTGTACTTTGAATAATACAAGTTCCTACTTACTGTAGCCCAATGCCTAGTAAGTGTTTGGCATATAGAAGGCACTTAACAAATATTTGTTGAATGATATTAGGCTCTTAGTATAAATGGAAGAGATGGGATATGTGGTACAGGTAGAGGAATTTACCTTAGGTAGGAGGAATGCTTAGTTCCTTTATCATAACAGGAAGAAAGGAGAATAATAATAATGTCTAATATATCAGGCAGTTAAATAGGGCTTACTGTGAACTGGGCACTTTACATATATTAACTCATTAAATTTATAATCTTGTTAATTAGGTACTATTATTCCTTTTTTATAAAAAACAAAAAAGCACAGAAAGCCTATGTGATATGACAAAATTCCCAGTTCCTATGTGGTAGAGCTGGCTTTTAACTGAAAAATCCAGTGGTGTAGGTAGGCTTTTTTGTTTGTAATCAGGTAAAGGAGAGCATTTATGTCTAATGGCTTCAATTTTCTCTGTAATCTGTGCAAAGAGAGGGAGGAGGATGGACTCAAGGAGTGGAGGTTTGAGGAAAATGGAGGAAATTTGAAGTAGTCTGTGGAGAGTGGGAAATGGAATCGATCAAAGATCTGCAATTAGGATGGCATATGGCATTGAGAACATGTATGAGGTTGGCAGTCATGAAGGTGTATGTTCCAAGTCTTTCTCTTGTGTAACTTTATCCAGCAGGTATTTATCAATCTGACACAGGTATGGTGAAAGTGGACAATAGCATTCTTCCGGATTTTGCCAGATGGATAAAATGAAATGACAGAGAGGTGAGGAAGTTTAGGATGTTTACAAGAGTTATTCAAAGGACCAAGGGGAGGGATCCAATGGACAAAAAGCAAAGTAAAGAAAAACTTAGCTGATGGATTGGGAAAATGTGATTAAGTCAATGGACTGGAGATCTTAATGAAGTCAAAGAATGGTTGTAGTGGAAGTACTTGAACATACAAAGTGGAAAAAGGAGAGGTTATGGACAGAGAAGGGGATGATGGAGTTAGTGATATGAAAGGTGAAGAAGATCCAAGAATCTTAGGGATGGGTGGTTAAAACGGGGTGCAAGGGAAGGTCAATAGAAATGAGGAGGTCAAGGAACTAAGAAGCCAGGAGTTTGGAAATCCATCTATATTGATATTGATATTATTGAGAACAGTGACAGGGCTTGGGTAGGGTTGGAAGATGCCAAGGTCTGATAAGTGAAGGAATTGTTGACAGTGACACAAAGAGAGAGGCTGGTATAGTCAGAAGATATAAGCCAAAAGGAAGGTTTACAGGAGAAAAGAGGACTAGGAATAGCAATGGCGAACATAGATGACACGTAATAAGCTTCTTGGCCCTGAGGTAGTTGAGGTGTGAGAAAATAATCAGCCACCACTGGAGAGTGCTGCAGGAAAAGCAGGGTTTGGATTCCATGATGTATTTCAGTTTCTATGTACCTGCAGATTCTCCTCCTTGTTTTTCTTTCCCTTGATTATGTGTTATATATTGATCAGGGTGTGTGTGTGTGTATGCACACGCATTATCATATTAAACAAGACTCAGGCAATCATTGATCATTTCTTAGAAAAATTCTATTTCAGATGATAAACTTTCACCTTGTTAAGAAACTGTCTTCTCAGGTGCTGTCCAATAGCTCACACTGGAACTATTTATAGCAGGTTTAGGTGGAGATAATTTTTGAAATAATCCCCTCTAAAAAGCCTAAAGCTCTTCTGTACCAGCCTGGAGATGTCAGAGAGCTGTAGGGAGAGTTCTGAATATCTAGGAGCAGAAGTGGTCCTGCTGTGTGTGTTTCACACAAAGTAGTGCCTTGAGGGGTCTAGTCAGCTGCTGCCTTCAGCACAGTTACTTCAATTAACTTGTTGGAGAGTTAAATGTCTGATAAGCTGGAGTATTTCCTGGACCCGTGGTGGGAAATGACATCCTCTTATCTTCAAGATTCTTTTTGAGGGTGATATGAGAGAGAGAGAGAGAGAGAGAGAGAGCTAACTCAGGTGCCATTTCAAGCAAACAGCCCTGCTCTATTTAGTCTCCTTCACAATGAACAAGTACCAAGTCTTGGATTGTAGTTAGATCTAATCTCCTTTAATCCAGTCCTCATCTGGGCTTGCCTGGCTTAATTAGTTCTGGAGATTTCGTCAGCGTAGCAACAAACTTGCCTGGAAAACTGAGGCAAGAGTTAACTGTGCTAAACCCAGGACAAGCAGGGAGCCAGGGCATGTGGTATCTGTTAAGTTTTCTTTTGTCTATTCTCAGGATCTTCTTCGGTAAGGGTTTTTGGGTTGAATTCAGAAGCAGGACATTTTTACATAGTCATTTTGAAACACATGAGCATTGAGAGATCTCTGTAAAATTATAAAAGCACTGGTTATTTTTAAATATCAGTAATATTTACAAGACACATCCTTGACCTTTGAGTCAGCCTAACTTGTACCCCGTGCTGAGACCCTTTCACTGTATAGTTTGCTACTTGGTAGTATGGAATAATGGTTAAGCTAGGTTAAGTTAGATCCCATCATATGTTCAAGTCCTGTCTCTGCCACTTCTCACTCATGTGATCTCAGGACAGATACATGATCT
Source organism: Papio anubis (assembly GCF_008728515.1). NCBI lineage: Eukaryota > Metazoa > Chordata > Mammalia > Primates > Cercopithecidae > Papio > Papio anubis. Next base: position 49,270,081 of record NC_044996.1, on the reverse strand, counting down.
CTCTCAGCCTTAATTTTCTCTTCTGTAAAATGGGAATGATAGTAGTTTTGGGATCTATATGAGTTAGCATAGTACCTTAGTAAATGTTTAGTCAGTATCATCTTATTATCACTTTATTTAGTAGTTTTAAATTTTTTATGAGTATATATTAATTTAGTCATCAATAGAGCAATAAAGATTTTCAAAAAGGCTGTTAGAATTGGGTTAGCCTCTTGTCCTATTTTAAAAAGTCACTATAAAGAAATGTACTGTTATTAAGTGTATGTATATTTATTAAGAGTTCTTCAGGAACTGTTTAGTCTGGAATTGAAAATAACGAATCGTGTTGCAGTTCACCTGTTTTTCCTCTAACACTGTGTAGTAGATATTTGATAACATAAAATTTGTATGATTAGGAAGCCTACAAAACTCAGAGGTGCCCATCTTCTAGATTTTCTAGTGGAAAACTGTAAGTTTTATTGTCAAGCAGTTAAATTAATCACTAAAAGTAAATCGTAACTCTGAAGAAGCACTAGAAAAATTTTGTCAAGGAGACTATTCAGGCAGGAAGTGAATTCCCCGGGCACTCTGCTCAGAATGAGTAATTGCCCTTTTTGAGGTGAGCATATGGAATAACCATGGACTCTTGGTTAAATATGGAGCGAATGCAAGATGTGTCTGACCCTTGCCTTATCTCCAACCTCGTCTGTGATTCTGTTTTGCACATTACTTAGTCATTAAAGAAACTAAAAGCAAAAGGGTCATGGTGGCTTGTTTTTAGGCTTCATAAAAATGATTGAATCAGGAAGGGAGTATCAAAATATCACCTCCCACAGTCTAGCACAATCATTGACTTGAGGACCAGAGGAGACAATCAGCCACATTTCGGTACCAGTCTTCAGTCCCCTTTCCCTCTCATTCTCTACTCCTTTCTCCTGCATACCTGTTCAGGGCTTTCATCAGTCAGGTTTTTCCCTGGCTCTCCTCAGTGGTGCTCCTTCTGCAATGCCTTCACTCAAGGTGCCTTAGAGTCCGCCTTCGTCCTTCATCCCTCCTCTTCACTAACCAATCAGTTTTGTCCTGTAGCTGGCTGATAGGATATAGTATTACACATATTGTGTCAGTAGCTGATCATGCTTAAATTTTATTTTTTGTTTATTTTTTTTTACTTTTATATATATATATATATATATATATATTTATTTATTTGAGATGGAGTCTCGCTGTGTCACCCAGGCTGGAGTGCAGTGGCACGATCTCGGCTCACTGCAAGCTCTGCCTCCCAGGTTCACACCATTCTCCTGCCTCAGCCTCCGGAGTAGCTGGGACTACAGGCGCCCGCCACCACGCCTGGCTAATTTTTTATATTTTTAGTAGAGATGGGGTTTCACCGTGTTAGGCAGGATGGTCTCGATCTCCTGACCTCGTGATCCACCCACCTTGGCCTCCCAAAGTGCTGGGATTACAGGCGTGAGCCACAGCGCCCGGCCCTATTTTTTGTTTTTAAAGATGATCACATTATAGAAGTGTAGGGAAGGAAGAAAGAGAGGAAGCGCTCTGAGAGCAGATAATGGATGAAATTAGCCTTCTCTGAGGGCACTGGGATGGTCAGCCTGGAGAACAAACACTTAGAGCAAAACCTGAAGAATTAGTAGGGGTTATTTGGATGAAGAGGTATAAGGATAAAGGGCATTCCAGGCAGAGGGCCTGGTCAAAGGCCCAGAGATGGGAAGAAGCTTAACACTAATGAGGAACTCCAAGAAGGCCAGTGTGAAAGGAACATACAAATGAGTCTGGGGAAGTAGACAGGGGCCAGGGGCCAGATGATTCAGTTCTTATAGGCCATGGTAGGGATTTTGACTTTATCCTAAAAGTAGTGATAGGCTGTTAAAAGGTTTTGAGCACTAAAGTAATATGATTAGATTTGTATTTTGAATGGGGGACTACATCTTTCTTGGTTTCAGCCAATGCTAGGCCTAGTTTACCTGATCTTGATTCAGTTTTCTTTCCATTTCAATATTGTCCTTCTTTATAAATGCAATATAGAGATGGTATACTAATATGGGCAATCCAAGATTTGGCTGGTTGATTCTGGAAGTGTGTCTCTTTAAATCTCATGTGTTTTTCCGTTGGGGTCACGTCCTCACCCTTTTAAAACTTTTTATTCTTGGAGGAGGTGACACATCAAGTCTTCTGAATCAAATCATAAAGGCTTTTAAGTCAAGCCTCATTCTAAGGTCCAGGTGACAGCTTCTGAATTGCTAAAATGTGTCCCATGTGTTCCTCAGCCTGAGTAGGTAGACATTGGATTGCCACCTAAACCCAGTGCTGAACACTCAATATCGATACTATTGCTTTTGTCTTTGAGGCTGAATAACACGCCAATATTGGTAATGGAATGATTTACTGTTCTTTAGGGTGGTTACATTTCATGGAGGCAGCCTAAATGGAGCTAACTGTGAGATAATTAAGTGCTCCCTGCTTCTCTCTCAAGTTCTCCCTTGGGCATTGGCTGCAGTGAGTTGTGCAAGTCGCAGGAAACTGTAAATTGTGACTCAGCTTAAAGAAAAATGGATTGCTTTTCTAATACTTATTGAACACATAAAACAGATGTTTAAATCTCTGCAAGTTTTAGATAATTAAAATTATAAATCTGTGCTCTTTGAACAGGAACATGAGTAGGGATCAGAGGTATAAATAGTACCATGCTGGGGAGATTCATCTTGTGACTTCAGGTTTATTACTGTAACTAGGGCTGTCCCCAGGTAAAATAGCAAAGAGGAGAAATTTGTTTTTGTTGCCTCTGCATCTCCCCGTACTCTAGATCTCCTCAGTGCTCTCAGGCTGCCGGATACCTCTTATTGTAGGACCATCTAATGCTAGTTCTTCCCTCTGACATCAAAGGTTTATCTGTTCTGTCTTTCATTCCCTGAAGGGTTTGCTGGATGTTAGATTAATCGAGCTGCAGTAACAGTAAAACCCCCACATCTCAGTGGCTTGACAGAGTCCTTGATTTTTCATGCATAGAAAGTCCAAACTGGGTGGTTCTGATTGGCTGGAGGCACCCCCTCTACGGACTCATGCTACTTTCATCTTATGACTCTATCATCTTCAATTTGTCTATCGTAAGGTTGCTGTGATTTTCTGAATCAGCTCCAGAAGACGAAAGGGCACAGAGAACCATGTGTGAGGTTTTTTATGATCCTGGACTGGAAGTGTAGCCTGTGCTCACAGTCCACGGTCACATCTGATGGCAAGAAATAATGGGAAATATACTTTAACTGTGTGTCTAAGACGGAGAGGAAATGAGCTTGATGGAGAGCTAATCAGTTTCTGCCATTCTTGGTGACAGAGCAAATCTGATAAACAAGTTTGCAATAAGGCATTAGTGGCTTGCCCCCTCCTTTGGTATTTTTATTTCAAGTGCTGCTTTCTGGAAAAAGGATATATTGTCTGAGAACTGGTTGGTATAGTAAATGGGGGATCACTTTTATTTCTTTGGCTTTTTTAGTTACACGTCAAATCTGTGCAAACGTCTCCAAATACCTGATATGATAGAATATGCATTTGTTGTCATAGAGTGCTCTCTTTCTCGGTCTTTCCTGCTGTCTTGCTCTTTTGCTTGCCCCATCCCTCCTCCTCCTCTCTCTCTCTGTCTGTCTCTCTCTGTCTCTCTCTCTCTCTCTCTCTCTCTCTGTGTGTGTGTGTGTGTGTGATCATTGAAAAAAGTAATGATATGTTTTTCTTGGGACATTTTCTTCCTAAATTCAATTGAGATTTCTGGTGAGGAATGCTGTGATCATAATTCCAGTATTTTTGCCATTGAAACAGTTATTTGAATGTTCAATCATCAAATTATTAATCCATTCTAATAAGTAATTGGTGGCTTAAGTTGTTTCTAAATCCAAGAGTCTTCTAATATTTTACATTCACTAAGCAATATGAAAATTAAATAAGTAATCTAGTGAATTCACATTTTTATATGGTGAGTTGGGATCAAGCACATTTGAAAAATGTAAGCCAGCAATTTAGCCAGAGCATTTTATATAAGGATCTGTTCTATTTTTCTTGGGTAATAATGCAAAATTAACAAATATATCGGTTTTTTCTTTGCTTCTTTATCAATTTATTAGGATAACAAGAACCTTAATAAAAGTTAAATACATTTATAAGCTTTATTCAGGTCTTTATTTTCAACCAGTCAGTTGATTTCCTTTAAATGGAATTTTAGTTCATTACCCAGAAACTGGCTCTAACCTTTAAACTATCCTTGCTGTGGGCTAAAAACATTTCTTGTCCTGTATCAATGTCACAATGTACAGATGCAGTGATGACTATTACTAAGTCACTTTAGGATTAAAAGAAGTTCTTAAAGCAATTGGAGACACATTTTTAGGAGCAAATACTGTAATAATTCTATTGTTGAGCTGGTAAAATTTTAAGAGCCTGACTCACAAGAGTCGCTAAGGATAATTTCAAAACTGTTACCCCATCTTTGATAAAGGCGTTTTATATCTCCCCAATTAAGAACCTTCATGGTGTTTCGGTTGTATTCTCTTATCCGGTTTTCCCCTGCTTTCCACATATTAAAGTCTAGGCTATGACAAATTTCATCCTATCGTGCTAAATGTGGTCTCAGTGCCCTTGGAGATTTACTTTCTCTGAAACTCCAGGTTAAGACTTTTCGAGATACAGTGCCCAAGTCTTTTTCCTTTCATCTCGCCCCTCCACACAAACTCCACTCCCAACTCTACCCTTTACCTAATATCTGAAACTTAATTTTTTTTCAGGCAGTAACATCTCTCACATTGTCCTGCATTGTGGGAAGTTTGTAATACCAATTTTCTAATTTCTGTGCACAGATTACATGAAACTTGTGCTTTCAGGAAGCTTATGTTCACTGATAGAAAATATCATGGCCAAATAGACCGACTAAAAATGACTCCTTGGAATTTTTCAGTGTGAAAAATTTTCTATGTGAAATTCCTCCACTGATATCAATGATGTGTCTGTTAGCACATCATTATTGTGTCGTTATGTGTCGTTATGTCGTCCCTGAAGTCAAACAACTCTGTGTTCAAATCCAGCTCAGCCAGTTCTCAGCTACATGACTTTGGCAAGTTATCTAATTTCTGGATTCTCAGTTTCCTCTTTTGTAAAGAATGATGATAGTACCTACTCATGGATTGTTGAATGGATGAAATTAGAAAATAGACCATTAGACAATGTACATTATATAATGTAAATTAGCACTGACTGACACTAAATAAACATCCTATAAATGTAAGCTGTCATATTTGCAAGTGGTTCTTGTGTAATCCCTGATTATGGGCCCCTGACCAGGAGACTAAAGAGATTTGCCAAAGTTAAAGAGCTAAACATTCTTTCCCTCCCCTCAGTCATCCCCCACCCACACTCCCCATTCAGACAAGTTCAGGGGACAACGACATATTGCATCATATCAATCATCATTCTGTGATTTCAGAATGGGCAGGGAATAACAGGGTAATATCTGGAAATTTCCCAATGTTCTGGTGCCAAAGGAATGGATTGATTCTTCCTTCTAAGGGGCTGATGTGGGCCCAACTGCATGCCAGAACCAGGGCCTCCAGGCTTGGTTTGGGATATGCAAGGTTTTGTTGCCAGAGTGAGAAGATATGGGAGCCTTAAACTTATTGAATGCTCAAAATTAAAACCGGAGAAGGCTGGGCTCATATTTTATGTACTAAGGTTGATAGCAGAAAGAGAAACAGGAGATGAAATCAAAGTCTCACAGGTGGGCAGAATTTGTTTGGAGCAAGAATAGTGGAAAATTGAGAGAGGCGTGGAGCTGAACACTGGAAATATGGCCAGAGTACCTGCAACTTATTTTTATGAGCTCATGACCACATAGTGCATGGGTTAGTGGCATAGTCTAACTATGTATGGTTGGTTACACAGCATTTGCTCAATTTTGCCACAACTCTGCCCCTGCAAAAGGCCTTCCTCATTGTGTTAACAAAGGTTTTATATATATATATGCACAAGGGTTTAGTTGAAGGGGAAGGTGGTATGGCTTTTGTGAGTGACATCAAAACTCTCATAGGTTAGGGATGTCCTCCTGCTTACCAGATTCTATCAATGTCCTGTATTGGTCCTACAGTTTTGTGAATGAAACATATTTAAGCTATGTATACATTATCTTCTTGAAGGGAAGAAATTCTTTGTGCTCATTAATCATGGTGCAGAGTAGTTCATCTTTTTGCTTCTCTTCACCTTTATTTGAATGTGATTTTTTAGTTGTTGTTGAGTTAGGGGAGACAAATTCTAGTCTTGCTAGAAACAAATGATTCAGTTCTTATTTCTTCTAACTTCGCCATTCATGATTTTCTGGGCTCTCATCACATCCTTTCTGAGTCTTTACCTTTCCAGTTTGAAAGATCATCTTTATCTAGTGCATTTTACATAGCAGCTATCTGTTCTACTGTTCAATCCACAATCAATTAGCAATACATTTTAAGCTTCTATTATGTGCCCAGTGTGACATTAGACACTGTGGGGGAAATAATAGGAGATAAAAATCATTTTCTCAGCCTACAGAAAGGATAAGATTTTGTCGAAGATTACTTGGAGATGGAAAAAATTTAGAGAAAGATTGTAATCTTGCATAATCAAGACCAGAGACTGCAAGCCTTCTAGATCAGTGATCTCATACACGAGTGTGCTTTAGAATCACCTGAGATCTCTGAATTACTGAACTCCATAGGGCCCAATTCTTCAGGTTGTGAGTGGTGCCTGGGACCATGCATTTTATCAAGCTCTCTAACTGATTCTGTTGCTGGGGATCCCTAAACTATCCTTTGGGAAGCAGAAGGCTAAAAATATCTGTGAAAATTGGGAGGCACATACGGTTTGTGATTGACTAGGAAAGGTACGATTGGAGCCTGGAAGGGTGGGAAGAACCAGGAGAATAAGTAGTTGGAGGAAATTCATGGAAGGGCTACTGGAAGTGAGAATGAGAATGGGATATGTTGCAGAGATGAGCTAATTGTTCACCAGTTCCGTTTTCTTTTCTTCCTAGTAACACAGTCTGTATTTCCTTATCTCTACAGTGAAGTTTGGCTGTTTGGGTTCTGGCCAATGGAATGTGGACAGAAATTTTGGTACTTTTAGGCCAAAATTATGGGTGGATGTCTCATAACACCCCACCCCCAACTGTTTCTCTTCTCCCATCTGCTTGCTAGATGTTGATGCTTAGAGTGACCTTGGAATCGTTGTGGTGAAGCTGACAGCCTCCACTGGCATGTGTGCCTGAATAACTGTGACTCCCCATGACCAAAAGAAATATCCATATTGGACTTCATATGAGTAAGACTTCTATTGTGTTAAGCTATTGAGATTTCGGGGTTTTTCTGTGAGAGCTTCTACTATAATCTTAACATTCAAGGGAGCAGGCTATACCTATATTCAATCTTCTAGATAAATACCATCATGAATCATAGCAACATTTTCAAGATGCTTTGTGTGTATTTCTGTGTAACCTTTAACCAACAGGACTCCTAGCTGGACATTCCTTTACCCCTAAAACCCTTTGCTGAGAAGTGGAGGGAATGAAAACAAAATTTCACAGCAATAGAGGAGTTCAATTGCTCCGGACCCTTTAAAGCCTTCTTGGATAAGACAGAGGTAGGTAAAAGCATAATAGAATGCATTGGGAAGGACTTAATTCATCTCCCACCCACGTCCTGCCTTTCCCCTGATCCACACCTTCCTAATGGCTCCTGGGAATTAGGTTGGCTGGCTGCAATTAAACTCAAGTGCCTCCTCAAGCACTTGGTAAAAAACAGCTTTGGCATGGTGATGCTCCTTCTCCTACTGTATAGAAGGGAACGAAAAGAGCTGAAAAACATTAACAATTGTCTTAAAATCTTGTGAAGGTCTTACTATTTAAATTTCCATAATTAGTTGGTTATTTTATTATTCCTGATAATGGGTGTCTTATGCATTTTTTTCACAGAAATCATCACTTTAATATTAATTGTTTTTTACTAAAAAACAGGGACTTACTTTCAGTGGGACAGGGGTTGGCTGGCTTTGTGCAGTTCATAGTTCATCTTGCTTGGGAGCACCTTCTCATATTCTGCCATCTACTTTTCAGTGATGGATGCAGCAAAAGAATTGCTAACCTGCAGATGCCTTGTGATCTGGAACCATCCTGCTATTGAATACTTTTGATGATGTGATCTGCATGCCATTGTCTTACCTCAAAGTTTTCTCCTGACCTGAAGGATCTCTCCCTGGCCTGACAGGTGCCTAGTATTTCCATTATTGGAGGAACTATTTGGGGACCATAATATTATCTCAAAAAATTTTCCTGTAAAAATACAATAAATTACAAGGGCTAGAGTAACCCATTAACCATTAACATAAATGAACTTGTGTTACTATTGTATAAAAAATGGGAGAATGATAGAATGGCATTGTAGGTGGAAAAAAACTGAGCCAAAGGGGTGCCGTCTGCTTTAGTGGGTCATCCTGGTAGAGAGGAAAGGATTCCTTAGAATGTTTGGGGGCCAAGGGAAACCCCTGGCAACTTGGGAAAGTGCACTGTGAACCCCACCTTGAAGAATCTTAGAAGGGGTGTATTCTACAGAACACCAGAAATGGTAGAGAGTTGTGGGAACTAAAGGAATAGCATTTAGAATGGCAGAGAAAACAATGGAGACTGGAAAAGGAATGAGAAGCTTAAAATGGAAAACAGGAGCAAGGGTTTCAAAAGTGAGATGTCAGCAGATCAAACCACATCCCTGGAGAAAATCACTTAGAGGAATAACAGAAGAATAGGCCAAGCCACGTTACTGGGTTAGAATAAAGCCATATTTTTTGCTCCTTTCCATGAAGCCCTTACTTGCCTCACTAACCCTGTTTTCTTTTCACACATATGTTATGCAAATATTAATGTTATTCATTATCTTTTTAGTATCTGTGTTGAGCCTGCTGAAGTCATCCTGCACCCAGCTGGGCTGCTGCTAAAGCTCATACCACTAGCTTCACAGAGCAAAACATGGAGGTGCCTAGATAAGCAATTCAGATACATCCATCACATCCTTTCAATGAATATCTGACTACAAGAGCTATCACATATAGTCAGAGATAAAAGTACATTCTCTGATTAATGCCTGTCAATCACCATGAAATTTCTGCTGACCTTTCTCTTCTTTCTAGATTTCCTTCAGTTAACTCATGGCCACCATTTTTGGGCGGTACTGGCAACTCAGAGTCATGTTTGCTGAGCTTCGTAAATAAATGGATTGTGTTTCATTTTCTGTCTTCAAGGCTAATTATTAGTGTTATTGTTGTTGTTTATATATAGGTTATTTAATGAAAAAGAATAGACATTACTACAAGAAGAGAATGCCAATCTAATGCTGTTTATTCATTATTAGTAACCATGATCTGTAGGATACTATCATTCTTAACAGGCACATCTTCCCAGTTTTCAGTTAAGCAGAAAGTTACCCCAAAAGTTCATCTGTTTCCTGGAGACTGAAACCAGTTTAAGTGGCCAGGAGCCCTGAAGACCTGTCTTTTGTCTTTACCTTAAGATCTACTGTTTTCTTCTTTGAGTACTTCTTCTGTAGTCTTTGAGTACTGTATTGACACTTTTCCTTTAGCTTCACTCAAGCAATTGAAATCTTGCACCTGGATCAGCACAAGAGATAAACCTGCAGTTTATCCTCCATATTTTTTGCCAGGATAAAAAACACTCTTGCCTGTCAGGGGAATCCAAGCAATATTCTCCTGTGTGAATACTTTTTACTAGCCTGTCAGAAAAAGGTTACAGAAATTCCTCTTTGGGGAGAATGCCATGAAGACTTTTTCTTCCCACCTAGTAAATTTCATGCAGGTGGACCTCTCTGGGTACCGTAGCTGCAATTCCCTGTGGAAGTTCACCTGGCATAAATGCACCATGTAGGGAAATTCCCATTGTGGTAATGCATTGCAAATATATCTCCCTTGAAACAAATATAGAATGTTTTCCTATTGTGTTGATTTGCACGGTCCTCGTCTTTTAGGCACTGTGGGCCACCTTCATAACATAATTGGGGAATAGGATAAACATTCTTGTTGGACTTCAAGCCTGTTATAGGAAGCTATATTTTGGAGACTAGGATTTGACCTGTGGTATGTCTAAAACTGAGTACTATTACCTTGCCTATCAGTACCTAGGAATTCAGATGTCGGACAGTCATGGCGTCTGAGCAGATGTACTGGTGCCCAGGGCCTGTGAGGTGATTTTCCAGCTGGTAGCCAGGTTGACACCTACCCACCATTGCTTAAAAGAGCTATGCCACAAAATTCTACCCCAGTGACTCCGAAGCTCAGAGGCTTCCCCGAACTCAGCATTCACTACAGAGTTATTGCTATGTCACCAGTGTTGCCTCCTTATTTTACTTTGCTATGTTGCTCACAGCTTATGTCATTGTAAGCTTCCAGCCCTTTCATATAGATTTATTGATGTGGACAGAACAACCACTGAACAAAGACCCTTAACTATAGTTACAGTCTGAGGAACTAAACTGACTTGAACCAAGGACCAGAAATGATCTCTTTAATGTAGAATCTGCCTTGACAAAATCAAATCAACAGTGGAAATAGTAGAACCTTAGCCCCTGCAATAATAATACCTAGCATGTATTGAGCTCTTACTATATGCTAGTCATTGGTATAAACAAGTATGAGCTACTTGTAATCCTCACCACAATGCAATGAGGTGTTACTATTATTTCCTCCAGGTTACAGATGAAACAACTGATGTACAGAGAGGTGAAGTCTCTTGCTCAAGTTCGCATGGCTGGTAAAATGGCAGTGCTACGATACCAACACCTTGTGAGTCTGGCTCTGACATCAAAGCTCTTAGCTCTTAACCACTACCTATACTACCTCTCTGCTGCTGTCAGTGAGGAAAGTAAAACTAGTGTTCTACATTAGGATTTTTTACTAATACTTCATTTTATCTGTATGGAAATATTCTTGATTTCAGAAATTCTTCACCCAGTTTAGAAACAGTGATAGGTACTACCACTGACTTGCTGTGTCACCTTTGCAGTTCACTTGACTTCCCAAGCCCTCATTTCCACATCTAAAAGTATGGCGAATAACATTTGTCCCACCCACCTGCCTGTGTTGTGAGATGATGTGAAGTCAGTGTTTTTGAAAGTAGTTCTTCATTTAAAACTGGTTTCTGTTAAATTTCTCTGTCTGAGGGTTAGGGAGTCTCAAATGATAGGCAGCAGTGAAGGTAAAATACAGCATAGGTTCCAAGTTAAATGAAAGGGAAGATTAATGCCAAGTTCAGGCTAGGGTAGGGAGGAAGGAAGCTGACCTCTGCACAGACCAAGGGGACCTAACAAACTAGAAAAAACACTGACAGGTCAGGGTCAGAGGAACAAAGAGGAAAGGTATGTTTGAGCATCAGCTGGCTCTTTGCTTGTTAATCTTAGTGATTTGCTTTTTCCTGACAAAAGAGCATCCTTTGAAGGGAGAAAGAATGGGGTGGAAATCAGAGTGCCTCATGCATGAGGTTTTGAAAAATGCAATCTGTAGCACACAGAGAGCTACAGACACTGAGAGAAGCTCACATTCTAGGACAGTACACACATAAGATCACTCCTTCATGCCAGAATTTTCCAGCTGAGAAAGTAGTCATGTCATTTGGCTGCTGTGGGAAAGGTCTAGAGTCACCCAGGGCCTCAGAGGAGTATCATGGAATTAGAGGAATGAATTACATTAAAAATATTCTGAGCTTGGCGTGGTGGCATGTGCATATGGTCCCAGCTAGTTGGGAAGCTTAGGCAGGAGGATTGCTTGAGACCAGGAATTCCAGTCCAGTCTGGGCAATATAGCAAGACTCCATCTCTAGAAAGAAAAGATATTTTGTCCTACAGAAAATCACATTGCATCCAAACATTGTTCTTAAAACACTAAGAGGCTCAATATTCATTCCTAGAGTAGAAAAAAAAAAGCTATTAGACTTCCTGGAGCATTTGATCTCCATTATGTTCACAGTTTCTTGACAGTAACAAAACAACAATAATAATAATACCCATTCATTTTATGCCTATAATATGACAGGGATATGCTGGATGCTTTATATATATATTATTTCTAACTCGCAACAATCTTATGAGGTCAGAACTCTTATTATCCTCATTTCCTTGGTCAGAAAACTGTCCCTGAAAGATTAGAGACTTGCCCCTTGTTACATAGCTAGTTACAAACCTTGTTAGAGGCTTTCTATCTAAAATAGGACTTCTCTTTTAGATTCCATCTCTCTACCTTGTTTTCTTTCCACTCACAACCATTACCAGTAAATATCTGAAATTAATTTGTTTCCTTGTTTACTGTCTTTCTCCCAGGCTAAAATGAAAATGCCATGAGGGCAGAGATTTTATTAAATTCGTTAACACAGTCTTAGAATAGTTCCAGGCATATAGTAGATGTGTGTTGTTCATAGCTGTTGAATGAATGACATAGTGGTGGAGGTGGAACTCAATCCCACATGTAACCACCTCCAAAGTCCCTGATCTTTCAATGACTACATGTTGCTTTATATGTATATATACACATATATTATATATATTTATTATATATTATATATGTATTTATTATATGTATATATTTAAGAGGATTAAAAAGTTGAAAGGTATACAGCTTTCTGTTTTTACCCGTGTTCAACTTCTCAGCAATGACACCAAGAGCAAATAATTGGCTGAGGATTTTTGACTTAATTTAACCTAAAAATACAAACCAAAACAAAGGCCCACTTTCTATAAGTAAAATTCCTCCAAGAAGGAAACAAGAACAAAATGAATAAAAAGATAAAGAATTAACTATAAATTGCAGCATGGGAAATTTGATCTCTTTGGGAATTTTGTTATTATTGTTATTGTGATTTGTGTGGTGGGTGGGGTGGGAATTTGTTTTTCATTCTTATCAGTAGGTGGCAGCAATTTTCTTAGGCTGAGATAAGCTTAACAGTTAAAAGGGAATCTAGTAAACCTTGTCCAGATGATGATAGATAAAGAGATTTTTTTAAAGCTGAAGTTCATAAGTTCACCTTTCTTGGAATGTGGTTAACTTCTAATTGAAGTATAAATTGAATAACACCATCTGTTGAACATAATGTCAGTTCAGGAGAATTTCTAACAACTGTATCCATCGACTCTGGTAACCATTTTGAAGAGTCTAATATGACTTACACGGTTGTATCATAATCATATGTAACATAAATGTGATTTATTGGTCATTCATGGTCTGCTTTTGTAACCTCCAATCTCTCCCTCCATCTTGTAAGAAATTGCTTAGAATCAATTCACCTCATAGGTGTGACCAAGCAGGAACATTCTTCCTGGGTGGGTTTTTCTCCTTTTGTAGAGAGTGCACAGAGGATGTAGGGACAGATATGCTTAGGTCTATGTGGACTGGGATTGAATCCTATTATGGCATGCTTCCACAATACAGCCCTTGCATAACTGGCTTCAGCAGAGGTGGTCACCGGTTGCTCATTTACTTGTCTGTCTTCTTCACTGGTTTGAGAAAATGAATCATGTTTTGATTTTCTAGTACTCAGCACAAAACTTAGGATGTAGTAGGTGCTCAATAAATATTTGTTCCTTGGATTTTTTTTTTTTTTTTTTTTTAAGACAGGTTCTCACTCTGTCACCCAGGCTGGTGTGCAGTGGCATAATCAAAGCTCACTGTAATCTCAAATTCCTGGGAGATATGATTTGGCCCTGTGTCCCCACCCAAATCTCTTGTTGTAGCTCCCATAATTCCTACATGTTGTGGGAGGGACCCGGTGGGAGATTATTGAATCATGGGGGCAGGTCTGTCCCATGCTGTTCTTGTGATAGTAAATGGGTTTCACAAGATCTGATGGTTTTAAAAGTGTGAGTTTCTCTGCGCAATCTCTATTTTCGCCTGCTGCCATCCACATAAGGTGTGACTTGCTCCTCCTTGCCTTCTGCCATGATTGTGAGGCCTCCCCTGCCACATGGAACTGTGAATCCAATTAAATCTCTTTCTTTTGTAAATTGCCCAGTCTGGGGTATGTCTTTATCAGCAGCATGAAAATGGGCTCAACTGACCCTCCCACCTCAGCCTCCCAAGTAGCTAGGACTACAGGCATGTGCCACCATGCCTGGATAATTTTTAAAAAATATTTGTAGAGACAGGTTCTTGGTATGTTTCCCAGGCTGGCCTCAAACTCCTGGCCTCAAGTGATCCTCCTGCCCTGACCTCCCAAAGTGCTGGGATCACCTTGCCTGGTCTGTTGCTTGGATTTTTGATAGTATTATCCTGAAGCTTGCACAGTATATGGGAATCCTGTTGGACTTTATAAGTTCTGGTTGAGTGTTTCTCATTCAGTGTTATTTGTGGGACATGGCTAAAGAAAATGCCTAAATGTACATTCCTGTGTATAAATCTGTGCAAATGTAAAGTTTTACTTGGTCAATTTGGTTCTTGTTTGTCGATCCCTTATGCAAGCTTGTCCAACTGGTGGCCTGCAGGCCACATGTGGCTCAGGATGGCTTTGAATGTGGCCCAACACAAATTCATAAACTCCCTTAAACATTATGTGTTTTTTTTTGATTTTTTAATTTTTTTTAAGCTCATTAGCTATTGTTAGTGTTAGTGTATTTTATGTGTGGCCCAAGCCAATTATTCCTCCAAAGTGGTCCAGGGAAGCCAAAAGATTGGACACCCCCCTTCCTTAGAGCCTCGAAAGACACATTGATATACTCACATTCTCCTCATCCTCATCTACTGAGATAAATTTTATGCTAGAATCTGGCATGCAAGTTTCTGCCTTTAAGCTCTGTACTGCAAGATACGTCCATGCAATCATGAGGAACAGTATATCTTACCACAGATTCCAAGTGCTTAGTTAACAAGCATGAGCAGGAAGAACTCAGATAACATTATAAACTTTGGCCAAGAGGTTGTGCTAAAAGATATAAGTAGCCTGGTTATTTGAAGCCCCCTGGATAATTGAAATTTTTCATTTTTATTGGAATGTTTGCTCTTGTTGTTGTAGTAGAAACATAGCCATGCTGTGCTCGATGCTGGATGTTCACCTCTCTTTTAACATATTTAGTGCATAAATTAGCCCCAAAGAGACTAAAAACCTAATGGTTGCTTTTTTTTTTAAAAGAAATTATTTGCTGAATCAGTTACATTTTCATATGCTAATAATAGGTGAAAGAACATGCCATGAATAGCTTCATAAAGTGATGGAGATTTTAGTTTTCATAGTTAATTTTAGCCTAAGCTGGCTAAAAAGAAGTGAAAAGCTCCAAGATCAAAACCATGAATTTGATGAAAAGCAATTGTTTGATTATTTATACAAACTACTTAGAGAAGAATGATTTGAAAAGCAAACAGAACTGTATTTTCATGATAACAGTTATTCCCATTTTGTTGTCTTTAAAAAATTCTCATGTGTAATATAGAAATTTGCAAATACAAGATAAAGAGTAAGAGTAATGCCATTTAGGGATTACAAAATATAAGTTGGGATAAGGGACATCAAAATGATGATAAAACCAGATAAGCTCCATCAACTTTAAGTGAACACACTATCTTCTTTGAAAGGAAAAAATAACCTAGTGATTTTCATTGCTGTTTTCAAATAATACTTGGTGATGATTAAAACCCAGTGCATTTGCTATTGACTAGTGTTAAGGAATTGACTTTATGCCACTACCCCTACCCCTGGCCCTGGTCCTTACTTTCCTACTATTCTGACCCCAGGGTCTTATCCAAGATGCATTAATTTCTATATCAATGATTTCTTACGAGTAGTTAACTCATTCATCAATCCTACAAGATTCACTACATCTCCAACTGCTATGGCCAATTTCTAAAGTTTATGGTCCATTTCATAAAGTCCTGTAAATCACTCCTTACTTCCTTTTAATTATGTGTCTCTGCAGAATCCATGTGCCAGCATTGCTTCAAATTTATATGTGAGGCCCAGAACCAGAAAATCTTATCATGGGACAATTGTTTCAAATCCTATTAAGGTCTTTTCTGTATTAAAATGGCTAAAGTTAAGAATAGCAAGTAGGACAATCAACTCTGTTCTTTTTCATTTAAGGTTTGGCACAAGACTCATTTATTCTTAGAAGACTTCTCTGAGCATCTATCCCTTCAAACACAACTACAACTACAACCCTCTCTGCACTCACAGCCCACAGTAGCCGTGAATGTTACTTGCATTTCTTGATATTTAAGTGTAGAGTTCTAACTTTAATGCTATGCTATATATGCATGTATTTTGCATTACAGCTTGGTAGTTAATAGCTCTGACTCTGGAGTCAGACTGTTAGGGTTTGGTGCTAGCTCTGCTGTGTATTACTGGTATAATTTGAGGCAATTTACTTAACCTATTCATATCTCACTTTTTTCATCTATGACAGGGAGATGATAATAATAGCACCTCCCTTGTAGGAGTGTGAGGCAGAAAACAGTTAAAATGTTTAAATGATAAGCACATACTTGGCCCATAGTATTATGTAAATGTTAGCTCTATTGCTGTACTTTTGAGTGTTTCTCATTTCTGAATTATTTTGGAGGCCATTTGAATGCAAGATGCATGTTTTCAATATTCACATACCCTCTCTATGCCCATAGTGTCATGCTTAGTGCCATGAATGTATATAGTGTTTCCCGAAATAATAAAAAAAGAATAGATTGTTCTAGTGATTCCAGATGTACCTATATCATAAGCTCAATATACATCATACATTCAGAAAAATATAATAGTGAAAGCAAATTCAAGCAAATGTTCCTATTAAAGGAGGCAACGGATGACTAAGAATTGGTCATACTCCACCTGAATTGAGATCTGGGTATGAGGAGTGTTTTCGGAAGTCTTCCTTGAAGAAGACTCATTTCAGAATTCAGAGAGGCTTAAAAATTATGTTCTCAGAAACAACGATGGCAGCTGAAAGTAAAAACATACTTCGAGTGAGGTAGACATGTTAGCTGTCCTCTGATGTAAATGAAGGATGAACTTTAATTTATGTTGCCCCAGTGTATAGAGTTAAGACCAATAGATCAAAATTACAGGATGGAATATTTGGGTTCAATATAAAGAAACACTTTCTAACCACCTAGGCTAAAGTGGAATGAGTGGCTTTGTAATTAGTTTGGCTGGGTTCACAGGCAGCCACTTTACATTCACCCTGAATAGATATAAAACTGTCACTTCTGTGGTGGGGAGTTTCGAGTTGCTTTCAAGGCCAACACAGAGGCAAGATCAAATGCAGTGTCACACTGGAAGCAGTAAGAAGAGAGCTTATTTCTTCCTTTACTTCCCATTAATGGAAGAAAGAAGGTGGACAAAGGTTGTTAGTGCTGTAGTACTTGTCCAGGTAACATGCTAGGAGAGCTCAAAGGAAGAAGAGTGTGATATTTGTCCTTGATGTAGATCATTCAGTATCTGTTGATCTTAAAAATCACATAGGTCACTGGTCACCAAATTTAGATTTTGCTAATTAGTAAAATTCCCTGTACCCTAGCAAATGCATAGCGTTGCCATCATTTTTTCTTGCCAAGTAAGGACATTGGAAAACCAAAACTCACCTACCATTGCCTTAAATTATCATTTTATAAAATAATGAATATTTTATTTTATTTATTTATTTTTCTAGTTTTTTCTTCAAGGTCTCAGTATGCTGCCCAGGCTGGTCTCAAATTCCTGAGACTCAAGTGATCCTCCCCACTTAGCCTCCCAGGGTGCCAGGATTACAGGCATAAGCCACCACACCTGGCCCATTATAAAATAATCAATATTTTTTTAAAACAGGAAGTGGAACATAATCCCACAATAAAACACTGAATTGTTTAGGGTGATGAAAAATACACATTGTCCATATTCTGCTCATTTCACTTTGGTCTGGTCAAATAGAATCCTCGGCATGTATTGGGAAGAGTTCTCATTCAAACACTTGTGAAGCATTATTTAGACTTTAGTGATAACGTGATTGCTTCATGTGAGATTCCTAACCCCCATCCCTTCCTGGCTCCTTTTAACCCTCTTATTATGGCATTGGTGCTTTAAACCATAATTCCCCAAAGTAACATTTATCCCATAGATGTCACTGAACTCCACTGGTAGATTGTCCCAACCTTATTTTGGTTTGACATAATCTGTAGGATCCTAACAAAAACCTAGCATTTAGTTAGTAAGCCTGTGCTGGGGTGGTGTCTTCCAACTACTCTAAAGACCCATTAAATAATATGGTATAATGTCACTATTTCAAAATGCTAAACATCTACGAATTATAGATGCTAAAATAATGTAATCCATAAGGAATAAGGACTTTAGGAGTCTTTGTTGTCTCCTAAAAGCCCTTTGAACCTGCCTGGCATAATAAATGAGGTCAAATTCTATTTTTTCTGTAATAGATAATGTATTGAAGGAGCTCTTGGGTAAAAATGTTCTAAATATCTACCCTGACAAAAGAAGGACTCCTATCATTTTTAAAACTTTAATTCCATTTCAGAAACATTGATATGCAACTGCTTGCTACTGAACTGGAATTTGTCTACATGTGAAATCACTTTTTTGAAGCATGTTATCTGCTAATGGAATTGTAGAGCATTTTCTGGAGAGGAAAAAAAAAAGACTAATTTTCTGGCTCCACAGCATAGACAGTAGATTACCATTTGGATTAATGGCTTCTGTATTATATTGTTTTATTTTTAAATGCTAAGGTTCTTATTTTAAAGTTACATTATTCAGAAGCTCTTCAGATATGTTGACATCTCAGTTTTGAGTATAATGAATGTAGAGTTTTATGCCCTTGTGAAAATTCCATTCCTAGTAGGATTCCAAATGGGGATCTTAAAAAATTATCCACATGGTCTGAATGGCTAAAATCCAGCAAATATATCTAGAACGTGACAATGCTGGGAGAATCCTGCTGAGATCATTGCTTGAGGTACTGAGAACATTCCCAGACAAACCAATCCAACTGTAACTAATGAACAAGTTCCATTTATGATCTATAGTTTGAGAATGCTCCAGGAAGAATCTCCTCTTCTCGACCATTACCACCCCCACCACCTTATTCTAGGCTCTCACTTGCGCTATTGCAAGGACCACTTAACTTACCTGGCCTCTTAAATTCTATTTTGTGCCCACCCGATTGCCACTCACAGTGATCTTAAAACTTTATTTTGTGACTCCCTTGCATAAAATTCTTCTTAAATGGCTTCTCCTTGCACATAAATAAAATAGAAACCCTCAACTCTTGCTTGCAAGACCTTGCATGGCATGGTGCCTGCTTACGTCTACATTCATGCATGCATTCGATCATTCAGTAAATACATATTAAATCCTTAGCCTTTGTAAGGGGAGCAAAACAGCGAAAGATCTCTGCTCTGATGGATTTGACATTCTGGTTGAAAGAAGCAGAAAATTGATGAAACAGAAAGGTAAAATATATAGTGTATAGCAGGATTCAGTTACCTAGGACTTGAAGGATCAAGAGGAAAGTGAAGTCACCAGAACGAGGAGAGATTGAGGATTGTATGGAAAAGCTTCTGACAAACACTCGGACCTTAGACCAGGGGACTCAGACAGCCCTAGATGGCCCCGTTGGGAGGGAGTTGGATGAATAAATACTCTGACTGTCTTTCCTATTGCAGATCTCCTCCTAGTCTTCTCTGCTAGTCAAACATAACAGGAAACTAGAACGATGAAGGGAGCTCATTGATGTAGCCCAACTAATCAGTCTTGGAGAGAGGAACGGAGAACAGGATGAAGAAGGTTGGAGAGTGTGGAGGACAAAAAGAAGGGATGCGGTACAAGGTTGTGATTTTAAGTTGGGTGATCAGGGAAGTCCTCACTGAAAGCTTCATCTCAACAAAGTGTCCCTGTCACTCTCTTTTGTCTAAATGCACTGACTTTCTTACATATACTCAGCTCTGCCTCGCTCCCACCTATCTGGGCTCAGGGTCTTTGCATATGTTGATACCCCTATCTGAAATGGTTCTTCTTTTCCTTCCCCTTTAATTAGTTAACTTAATTGAGTTGGAGTTAGTTGCTTAATTAACTCCTGTTCCACAGATGGAAGCTCTGGTGTCCTTTCTTCAAGGAAGCCTTCCCTGAGACCTTAGACTATTCAGATACCCACTGTTCTGTGCTCTATCTTCTGTACTTCTCCCGCTGTGTGCCATCCATATTTATTTGACTAATTAATATTTGTCCTGCTCACTCGACCTTAAGGTACATAAAGACAGGGAATATGTCCATGTTCTCCTTCACTATATTCACAGAGTTTGGAATGCAGTATGTAGTGAATAAATATTTAATTATTGAGTGATTGAAGATTAGTAAATAGGAAAAAGTCACACTGAGAGATCCCTTGCCCTAAACTCCTCATTACTTTATATCTATTGTCTTTTTTTGTGACTATGTATCTTTGGGTTATCAGAGTTCTAAATCCTCCATGAAAACTCTTTTGGACTTCTCTGGTTCACATTAAACTCTTCTTTTTCTGGACTCAAATTGAGGGTATGTTCAGAATCTCATAGTTTAGCACCTAGAACTGATACCTTAAGATCTGTGCATTTTACTGTATATATCTCAATATAAATGGGACAAGAACCTATACATGACACTGCAAATACTGAAAAAATAAACATTTTAAAAAGATTCATAGTAACATGCTAACATTCTTGGCTATAGGGATAAGGGATGCGAATTTGGATAAAAATAAATAAATAAATAAAACTAGTGAGCAATTATGATGGTAGCATAAATGAAAACATGCACATGCACATATACACCAAAGGCCACCAGGACTGGGACCTGTGTATTGATACAGTTTGTCTCTGTGTCCCCACCCAAATCTCATGTTGAATTGTAATTCCCAGTGTTGGGTGAGGGACCCAGTGGGAAGTGATTGGATCATGGGAGTGGATTTCCTACATGCTGGTCTCATGATAGTGAGTAAGTTCTCACCAGATTTGATGGTTTAAAAGTGTGTTGCACTTTCCCACTTGCTCCTTCTCTCTCTCTTGCTCCGCCATGGTAAGATGTGCTTGCTTTCACTTCGCCTTCTGCCATGATTGTGTTTCCTTCCCTCCCAGTCATGCTTCCTGTTAAGCCTGTGGAGCTGTGAGTCAATTAAATATCTTTTCTTCATAAATTACCTGGGCTCAGGTAGATCTTTACAGCAGTGTGAAAACACACTAATACAGGTATGTGTATCACCCCTGGAAATTGTAATGTTGCCTTCCCACCTCACATCTATTTTTTGGTGGCTCAATATGATTTTATAGCAACATGGCTTCTTCACCAATAATAGCCACTTCAGAAATCTTTAAATGATATGGACTTGTTGAGTTAAAAAGTAATTCAACTACCTTCATGCCCAGTAGAATCCAGGATAATAGAATATGGCATCTGCCCTTCACATTGCAGGATTATCTGTGCCTCCTTGGATTTCCCTCCAGTCCAGTGCATCTGTTTATATTCAAGTCAGGATCTTTCTGCTAGATGTTGGTATATGTGTCATTCACATACTCTCAGTTACGTGGTAAGGTAAGCATTGGCTATTCAAGAATTGGTTTCTGCCTTCACTAGAGTCACAGAAACCCTATGCATAGGACAAAGCAGAATGGCTCAGTTGTCCAGGTCATTTTCATTGCTGTTCCCTTGGCCCCTCCCTTTTTCTCTACCTGTAGTCCTCTTGGGGACTGCCTATTGGCTTGAATTTTCATATTTCCACCTTGCTCTGACGCTGATGTCCATAACTTCCTGGTGTTAATCTACTTACTGAACTTCTGACTCCATGAACTCTGTGCCTCATGTTGCCTATGTACCCTGACTCCAGCTTGCCTAGTTGGCTCTGACTTGCTGCTTTGCTCTGACCTTTGGTTTCTCTCTCCCCACCTTTACCTGAATTCTGGAATGCTTACACTAGCCTTCACCTTTGCCCCTGGGTACCAGATCCTATCCCAGGACTACCTCACTCTTCTGCCAATTCCCTTTGCCCTGTCTCAGATTTACCTCCACCCTCCTTATCCCAGCTCCCACTTTTCATCCATGACCCACTGCCACATATATTACTCAAAACTCACGATCTAGAAAACTCTCCCATCCCCACCACTGCCACCAGCAATGAAGGACATAAGTTTATATTTTGAAGCAGTGTCAGCAACATTCTGTGAGCTGTTGGGAGGAAGACACAGGATGTGACCTCTTAGCATAGATGAACAATATTGCCACTTACCAAATGGGAAAGTATAATAATAATTACCAAGAAGGGATTTTTTTGAGTACTTGGTGCCTCAGGGGCCAGAGGCCCTTGTTCTCACTTGGGAGACAGAGAGAGCAGAGGATTTGTCTGAAAAAGAAGATTTTTAAGGGTCATATCACACTTGTAGTTCCCATTTTGAGTTTGGTCGAGGAGAAAGAGAGCCACATTGATTTTCATAATTAAAAACATGTTTTTACCATTGTGGGGGCAGTAGGGTAGGGCTACGGGGCAGTGAGCAAAAGGGAAATCAATTGGTTAGGAATCTCAGAGAGTTAACGGAATACGTGAATTGAAGTCCATTAGATTGCATGGTTTTTTCCTTGGTATGAAAGATTTACAGTTCCAGAACTCACATTAGCATTAATGAGGATTTCACATGTAAATTCTCAGCAAATCCAAAGAACTGTTAATTCCTTACACCTAGATGGTGTTCTGAACCATCGTTTTTTTCCCCCTAGCTTTTTATAATCCAATGGCTATTAAAGAGCACAACTTTAAAAATTGCCCATCCAAATGACACAAGTTAAAACAAAGACAAGGTGTTTACAGAAACCTCCTTGCTTCTAAAACAGGAGAGGCACTAATACGATCTTTGTTATTAGCTGGCATTCAAAGAAAAGGTGTTATATAAATTCAAGGTACAGTCTTGTCATTTCCTATTATTATCACTATATGCTGTTGAATTTTTAAAATTATGCTGATTATTAGTCCAATGTTTTTGCAGGAAATTATAGCGGTTAACTACTTCTAGAGATGAAAGAGAAAGGTTATCAGCTTCCTGTCTTATTTCCTTGTCCACATGGAGAAAGAATGATCAATTTTAATATAGTAAGAGTCTACCAAAAATGTTTCACTTCCTTGAGAATGAGGAGTAGGGAAAAATATGAACCATGGGTCAAAATTGTAAGAAGGCAGATTTCAGGTCAGTATAAGAAAAAATTTTAAAACATCAGATCTGCCTCTAACTGCATAGGGATCCTTTGTTGTGGAGTGCATTTCCTGTTAATAGAGATATTCAAACCAAGTAACAGTATGTTAGGGATACTGTGCAAGAGATGTCCACATCAGCTAATTTAGATAGCTTCCAAGGTCCCATTCAGCTCTGAGACTCTTTTCCCCAATATTCCAAAGTGTTGGTTTGAAAGAAAGGAATCAAATTTTTACAGTTTTAAGAAGTGATAAATATGAAATATGAAGAACCTCAGAACCATGATATCATTTTCCCTTTTTAAAAATGTTTTTGTTTTGAAATATTTATAGGCTCACAGAATATTGCAAAAAAAGTACCCAAGAAGTCCCTGTACCCTTCACCCACTTTCCCCTAATAGTAACATATTCCATAACTATAGTAAGATGTTACAACCAGGAAATTGACCTGACAGTTATTTTTATTAAAATAAATTACTTCACTTGAAGAGTCTAAGGTTCCTGGATAATGTTTTCTTCATTTTTTCATGTCCATATGATTATAGTCACATGTATGGGAACTGCTTCAGGGCTCTATATGTTTGTTAGGGATGGTAGAAGAAACACACTTGCCACCTAATATGGTCTACGTTTTTCCTTTTTTAATTATTTTTTTTGAGACAGAGTCTCACTCTGTTGCCCAGGCTGGAGTGCAATGGTGCAATGTTGGCTCACTGCAACCTCTGCCTTCTGGGTTCAAGCAATTCTCCTGCCTCAGCCTCCCGAGTAGCTGGGATTACAGGTGCCCACCCCCATGCCTGGCTAATTTTTGTATTTTTTTTTTTTTAGTAGAGGCAGGGTTTCACCATGTCGGTCAGGCTGGTCTCGAACTCCTGACCTCAAATGATCTTCCCTCCTCAGCCTCCCAAAGTGCTGGGATTACAGGCGTAACCCAACACATCTGGACTAATTCTGTGTAATTTTATTACATGTGTAGATTCATGTTTAAACCACCAAAATCAAGTTACAAAACAGTTCCATCACCACAAAGATGGTTTTGCTACCTTTTTGTAGTCGCAGCCACCCCTGTGACTTCCCTCTCTGACAACCACAAATCTTTCCTCCATCTCTATAATTTTTTTCACTTCAAGAATGTTATGTAAATGGAACCATACATTATATAATCTTTTGAGATTGGCTGCTATAAACATTCATGTACAGGTTTCTAGGTCAATGTAAGTATTCAGTTCTTTGGGATAAATATCTAGGTATGCATATAATTAGTTTTATGATAGTGGAATATTTAATTTTGTAGGACTTCATCATACTCTTTTCCATAGTAGCTGTGCCAATGGCATTAACAGTCTTCTTGAGTTGTTATTTATTTTATGCTAACCACATCCCAGGTCCTATATTAAGTACCTCACATGCATCATCTCATTTAATCCTCAAAAAATTCCTCCATTTTAACATTGTGGAAATTGAAGCCCAGAAAAGTTAAGTAACTTTTTCAAAATCATGAGTCATAAACCTGGGAAGTGGCAGAGCTAGTTTAACCCAGGCCAATCTGATTCTAGTGCCTGTATGCACTCTTTAACAATGACGCTATCCTACCTACTCCTTTGGAAAAGGACTTTCAGTATAGCGGATGGAAAGCTGTCTAATTCATTGTTGAGCAAATAAGTAAAACAGCAAACTCCTTAGAAGGTATTGGTTTGGTATCCATGTTTTTTCTACTTTGGTTAAATTGGAATTGATACTCCTAGTAGTTTGGCTGTGGTAGTGTAGGAAATACAGTAGATGTGTAATCAGAACACCTGAGCTCACATTTTGCCTTTCTCACTTACTAGATGTGTGGCCTTCAGTAAGTCACTTAACCTCACCAAGATTCAGCTAGGTTCTTGTCTATAAAATGGGGGCTAATGACACCTTTCTCACTGGGATTTTGTGAATATTAGATAAGCTGATGGATGTAAATGCACTCTATAAGCTCCAAAACACTATATAATTAGAATGGGTTATTATTGTTATTATCTCAAATGATTGCAGCAGGATTGCAGATACAATGCGTAGTACAATTTGGCTGTGCAAAGAAAATCAAATTTTACAATTGAGTCTCCACCTAATCTGACCTTTCTCTTGAGCCCAGAGAGGTGGATGGGTACCAAAATCTTAAATATCCAATTAGGTTTAAAACTTAGTCTGATTTGGTACTTTAAACCAAAAATTATCAAACCTTTTTGTAGAGAACTGAATAGTAAATATTTTAGCCTTTGTGAGCCATATGGTTTCTATTGCAAGTATAGTCATCCCTCAGTACCCAAAGGGAATTGGTTCCAGACCTCCCCCCACCCCCACCCTTGGATACCAAAACTCACTGATGCTCAAGAATCAGATATAAATTGGAGTAGAATTTGCATGTAACCCATGCACATCCTCCCGAGTATTTTAAGTTATCTCTAGATTGCTTATAATACCTAATGCCACGTCTAAACATCACATTGTTTCTGTGGATTCAATGTAGTATTCAGTGCACAGCAAATATATGTTTTGCTTTTTGTTACTTTGTGGATTTTTTTCCCCTAATATTTTCTATCCAGAGTTGGTTGAATCCATGCTTGTGGAACCCAGGGATATGGAAGGCTGATTGTTCTCAACTCTGAGAGCTAAAGTGTCCATAAGAGAGTATGTAAGTGACCAGGAGTGGCTAAGTTCTTTTTTTTTTTTTTTTTTTTTTGTGAGACGGAGTCTCACTGTGTCTCCCAGGCTGGAGTGCAGTGGCGCGATCTCGGCTCACTGCAAGCTCCGCCCCCCGGGTTCACGCCATTCTCCCGCCTCAGCCTCCCAAGTAGCTGGGACTATAGGCGCCCGCTACCGCGCCCGGCTAGTTTTTTGTATTTTTAGTAGAGACGGGGTTTCACCATGTTAGCCAGGGATAGTCTCGATCTCCTGACCTTGTGATCCACCCGCCTCGGCCTCCCAAAGTGCTGGGATTACAGGCTTGAGCCACCGCGCCCGGCCGCTAAGTTCTAATAAAACTTTATTTACAAAAACACATGGCAGATTTGGCCCATAGGTCATACTTGGCCATCCTCTAGTTTTAATGATAGTTTTCAGTTTTTCTTGGAAAAAAATACTATCTCAGATAAACATCTTCTGCTTCTTGTTATAAACTGGTGTCTGAGTATATGGGGAGAAGGCTTGTGGAAACTTTTAATGTTAGGGGATTGTATTAGTCTGTTTTCATAATGCTATAAAGAAATACCAGAGACTGGATAATTTATAAAGGAAAGAGGTTTAACTGACTCACAGTTCTGCAGGCTGTACAGGAAGCATGATGCTGATATATTTGACTTCTGGGGAGGTGTAGTAGTCCATTCTCACACTGCTATAAAAAACTCCCCAAGACTGGGTAATTCATAAAGAAAAGAGGTTTAATTGATTCACAGTTCTGCATGGCTGGGGAGGCCTCAAGAAACTTACAATCATGGCAGAAGGCAAAAGAGAACCAAGTACCTTCTTCACAAGGTGGCAGGAAAGAGAACAAAGGGGGAAGTGCCAGACACTTATCAAACAAACAGATCTAGTGAGAACTCCCTCACTATCACGAGAATAGCATGGGGAAAACCATTCCCATGATCCAATCACCTCCCAACAGGTCCCTCCTTCGACACATGGGGATTACAACTGAAGATGAGATTTGAGTAGGGACACAGAGCCAAACCATGCTGCGATGATGGGAATTATTGGATCTTTGTAGCCTCTGTATTGCCCTCTGGCTATTCCGGTGGCTGGCTGATGTCCCTTGTCTCCTATTTGCTGCTTGCTCTATTTGCATTTATAGCTGAAGTTTATAATTTCCTCAATAGCGATTTGGTTCCTCTTTCTTGGTTTGGCCAGAGCCTGGCAATATGGCCTAGTTGCCTCTGCTTCCTCTCATTCTCATTATAGATTCTGGGTCTCTGCCATATCTTCCATTAGCCCACTGGCCAGTATCTGTAGTGGGCTCATTTCTTTGCCACAGTGGTTCTCATGACAGACTTAATGGCCTTTACCTCAATGTCCATTTCTTATGAAAACTAAGGGCAGTTGGGGAAAGCTAAATTTCGGGGATCTCTCTGCCTCACCAAGGACACTTTGATGTAGTTGACCCTACACTGGAAGTTATAGGCAAGTCTATGAGGTAGCCTCCTCCCATAGTTCAAGCGGGGAGTAGTGTTACCCTTATCTTACTGTGCTTCTTCCTATAGACTTATCTCTCTTTTCTAGCATTCTCTCTCCTTTTTCCTTCCACATTTCCCCAAGGCTGGAAAGGTACAATGTTCTTTTACCTCCCCTAGAGTGTATCCCACTTCTACCATATAGTTGGCCTAGCTGTCACAGGGAAATGGATAATATTTCTGAGGTTCTCTTTGAGATCAACCCTCAAAACAGCCCTTGATTTTACTAAAGGAAGAGATTGAGGAATTTGGATATATACAGGTATATTTTTTACATAGAACCGAACGTGATTTATGTGTGTATGTGTGTGTGTGTGTGTGATCCCTAGCAAGAAGTATAAGAGTAGAGACATTCATGCAGTAATAAAAAAATTATCAGTTATACTGTTGACATTGCTTTAAGACACTAGCCTGACTTGTAAAGCTGTTGCCCTACTGCATGATCCTATTTTACATATAAGAAGAGAACATTGTCCTTTCTCTGTTTATTCCTTCTCCCTTTGTCATAAATGCTAATCTCTCTGCTATCTACCTCTACCTCCTCCCCAAATGGCTACCTCACGCAAACTAGGATGTAAGTTAAGCACCTAAAAAGGCAATAGAGAAGTGTATAGTAATAATTTTCAAGCTATGTCTTCTTTTAGATGATTGTTTACCTCTTGTCAGAGTTGATCTGACTATGAGCGCCAGTAAAATACAGTGATTAAAAGCATAAGCTTTGAAGTCATCCATATCTGGTTTTAAGTCTCAATATCACCACACACTATCTTTGTCATCTTGGGAAGTTGTTTAATTCCTTGATACTTCACATTCCAAAACTGAAAAATACAGGCATTAATAGTAATTAATACCATTAAATTATTGATTACTTACTGTTGCTAAGCACTTTACATGTTTATCTAATTTCATTCTAACTAATCAATAAGAGATAGCTATTTATTTTTATTGCTTGCAACAATGGTGCAGCCATTAAACAAATGAGCTAGACTCTGCATCTGGGTTACTATCTCAGCATCTAATGTTGGCATGCCAACACAGATTCATTTCTTTTGGGAGAAATGTGGGAGAGGTTGTGCAAGTCACAATTGGCATGTCCTGCTTGGTCATAGGGAGAAAGCAGGAAAAGGGGATTTCTCTCTTTTTTTTTTAATCTTCTTTCAAAAACTCACTTAGTCTGTCTGGAGCATAGAAAAGATAAACTAGAAGTGGGAAAAGGAAAGAAGAGGAGACTGTACAGAGTGGCTTTCTCTCAGGAATCGAGGGTTCAACTGAAGACTTCCCAGGCAGATCTACAGCAAACATCTCTCCCATAAAATCCACCCTGAGTCCTGGTACCACAGCAATTAGAGAAGACCACTGTGATTTTTGCTGAAAATCAAAGCGAACTGGAGGCTGTAGACCACATGGAGTTCGGGCACGATAGTTACACAGTGCTATTTCATGGAAATACATGGGGGAATACAAGTGGAGGGAGTGTTTGATATTGCTTTGCAAATAACTGTATGCCCAGGGAGAGGTTTGAAGCATGTCAGGAAAGGAGAAAACTATATTGATTTCATCTGTAATGACCTGTGTATCTTGAAAGGTGAAGGAACAATTGGTTTTCAAAGACTGGGCTCTGATGAAAGTTTGTTACTTATATACTGTTTTGCTTCTGTCTTTGATGTACTGAGCACTATTTTATGAAAGGCAAAAAATAGTGCCTGCATTTTTCTTTCTTTTTTGCTTGCATCCAGCACCCTTATTTTCATTAAATTGTCTCTGGATCCTGTGAAGTGAGGCTCATCTCTCCCGCTCTGTGCAGTAGAGGAAAAACAAACAAGAACTGAAAAAACTGGAAGGTGAAATGTCAAGTACCTAAGGCATTCCAGTCTAACCTTGGGCAGAGGCCAGCTACTGAACGCAGAAGGTAAAAAGACAAATTCCAGAGTGTGTTTTTATAATGGGATGGCTTGCAAGCCATGCTGACAGTGGGCTATACTCTCACAGCTCTATTTATTTATAGCTCCCCCTCCACCCAAATGCTACAGAACAAGTATTCTGACAAGTTGGAATGCTAATAGATTACGTGAAAAGCAAATCAATAAAAACCCATTCCAAAATGTCTACCTTCCCCCAGTAATTATGTAGGATATAGGAGAATGGTGATTCTTTTTCAAATCTAGTGAGGTTTAGGGATCAGGACAGGAGGTGAGGATGAAATATATGCTGTTTGACCTGATTAGAAGGATAGGAAGGATTCAGTTAGATTTCGAGGCTCCAGACAACATCTGATATTTATACAAGTCTATTCCTCTGGTTAGCGCCTCTGGGTCCTCCAATTCCTGTGGTCCGGTGGTCTCCGAGATCAGTTATGTGCCATGGTATTTAAATTTGGAGAGTGTTGCACATTCTAACTAAAAACAGGGCAACTGTGTCCTGGCTGTTTAAACATGGCCCTGACTGGTCTACCTTTTCTCCCTGATTTTTCATTTAGCAAAAACTATTCACTGTATAGACAGATGGGGCCCTACGGGATACACGAGGGTATCTAATAATTAGGGACAGCTGCTTCAGGTAAATGCAGTTTGCAGATGGCAAGGGAACACCAGATTATGCTAATTTTCCCAAAATAACTCTTCATAAAAGCTTATAGCAGAGCTGATTCTTCTATTGTGTTCTGGAAACAATGATAATGCAAAGAGTAAAGGGTCTGAGTGAAGTTTCTCCCCTCTTCGCTCCCCACCCCACTTCTAATGGCTTCAGTCTTGGAGAATTTTGCAGAATGGCCAAGAAGGCAAAATACACCTAAGTGGAGGAAGCAATCTGCTTGCTTATTCTGGTTCCTGTTAACTAGCACCATGTTTTATGAGCTATCAGCAGAAAAACATGATGTAGCACCCAAAATGATGCCAGCCTGGTAGACTATGAAACGTACTTTTCAGCTATATCTTTCTGTGACTTGAGCCTGGCACAATGTAATGGTCTCTGGACAGAGTATTGAAGCCTGAGTCCTAATTTTATCTTAGTTGCTTAACTTGTTGTGTGACCTGGGGCAAAGCAGTCTCTAGGTTTCTGTTTATTCATCTGTCAAATGGCGAAGGGTGAGTTCACGGAGGTATTATTGAGGATCCATTTAGTTAATACAAGTGCTTCAAAGAAAATGGGTAAATTTTTACAGAAAAGTATTTCATAACTCAGACATTTTTCAGTGCCTTATTCAGTGCTGGAGATAGTTTCTTTACTAAACAAATATTTGTGTACTAGATATGTTTCCAAAAATCCTAAAATGCCATTTACTGAACCGTATTTCACTCTGACCACTCCATTAGTTTGCTAGGCCTGAGTATGTTGCCTTCACCATACAAAGTGACACTTGCCTCTAGATTTTCCTGTAAGCATTATTCTGGTTTCTTTCCTACATGCTTTGCCTTTTTATCATCAGAACAGGGCTTCTCAGTGTTTGCTCTTATACCACATGCACCAGAATCACTTGCTATAATGTGAATACCTGGGCCAGTGCCCTGAGATTCTCGTGAAGTACATCTAGTAAGGGAGTTTGCAATATGAATTTTTTTACTAAAGGTTGAGACCTGTACCACTAAGCTTGCCTAGGCCAGAAGTGAAGTGGTAAACGAATTCCATCTGACATAGTCTAAAGATCAGTGTTGGCTGGATGCGGTGGCTCACGCCTGCAATCCCAGCACTTTGGGAGGCCAAGGTAGGTGGATCTTCTGAGGTCAGGAGTTCAAGACCAGTCTGAACAACATGGTGAAACCTGTCTCTACTAAAAATAAAAAAAAATTAGCCAGGCGTGTTGGCAGACACCTGTAATCTCAGCTACTCAGGAGGCTGAGGCAGGAGAATCACTTGAACTCAGGAGGCAGAGGTTGCAGCGAGCCGAGATCACGCCGCTGCACTCCAGCCTAGGTGACAAAAGCAAACTCTGTCTCAAAAAAAAAAAAAATCAGTGTTTAACAAACATGGACAGGCTAACTCATATATTATATGTCATATTTATCCCTCTTATTTCTTAGCATATGTGTGAGTTACCCCACCCTGTGCAGACTTGCTTAGTTGTAGAAAAGGGATTGGAGGAAAATATACAGTCCTTTTCTTCAGATTGGCACACACATACAGATTCTCCTTTTTCTCTCCGATTCTGTGCCCTGGGAGTCTTTTTGGAACTCTAGAGTCAGAGTCAGTCAGGCAGGCAGGTTCATATTGACAGTGGCTCTCAAAGTGTGGTGCCTGGACCAGTAGCATCAGCCTCACTTGGGAATTAGTTAGACAGGCAGACTCTCAGCCCTCCGCTCCCACTATATCTACAGAATCATTCATTACCACAATGCATTTGTGCTGTCTGTGAAGAAAATGCATTTAGAGTTATTTTTTCCAAGCATGTCATTGCACAGAAACATCCACCCTTGCTTCTGAGGGTAGAAACCCTCGGAAACTGAGGTGGGCTCAACAATCTGTGATTTAATTACCTCTTCAGGGGATTCTGATGTATGTTGAAGTCTGAGAACCATTGCCTTAAAACATTTTCTATCCCCAAACTTCATTCTCTCTGAACTGGCAGCTGGGACAGTAAAGGGGGTGTTGATTTAAACAGGAAAATAGGGGCAACACAATGTAGAAATAATTACTTAATGGTAAAGTTCTTATTTAGGGTATTTGTGCTTGAGGGAGATGAGATATTAAATAGAAATTCTCCTAGAAATGACTACAGATATTATACATATACCTCACATGTGTGTGCACACATACACACAATTACAACACACAACCATATATGTATACATATATGTGTATATGTGTGTGTATATATATATATAGTTAAAGTCATTCTTAGAAACAACATTAAAAGAATAGAAACATTTAGGCAGTAATAAAAATCTGAACAATAGCTATTGATAAAAATGCAGGCAGGGGAACAAACTTGAAATATAAACCAATCAGCAGGTCCAGATGATATGCATTTTGGGGTCTTGAGGGAATTCACTAATAATTTCCCTAAATGACTGACAATGGGAGAACCTGATAAAATCCACCTGGGTATGCACTACATTTTGCCTTGTCAGCATCCTGCATAATGTTGGTATTCTGGCAGGTACATTCACTAGGGCCTTTCTGCCTACCACCACCCCCTCCCACCAAAGAAAGAAAAGATTCCATTTCTAGATGTAAATTATACAGGAGTTAACAGAATATACTTTTAAAAAAGTCCTTTTTATAAATGGAGCCTCCCCACCATTGAATGCTATCATACCAACCCCTGGGATTGTCAGGTGTGTAACACAGGACAAATGCTGCTCCCAAAGCTTGCACAGGGTAGCTGGGGCTATATGGCCTTCACATTCTTGTGCTGAGATTTACAAGTGTATATTCTGGCAATAGGACTGGAGGTAGCAAACTAGGAGCCTTTCTACAGAAAGGGAATTTGCGATCAAGTCGCATTCTATTCTGATGATGTTTTCCCTTCATTCATGTTCTTGAGAGTAAAGATGGATAAATTGAAGTGGCCACACAGATATTTAGCGGGAGATACGAGCTCCATGGAGATGAATGGAAGCCCCTGGTTCCTGCAGCTTCTAGAAACCACAGGATAAGGTTGACTTGGTCAGTTGGTCAGGCCCAAGGCTAAGGAAGGAAAGACGCAAGTAAGACCATTCCTTCTACAAACCAGCTAGTACTTCCACAATATATTAACAGGCTGTACTCCCGACCCTAGCCCTATGCTGTATCTGCACTGCCAGGCAGTCACTTCAGAAATGATTGGGAACAAGGGGAGGTGCTTCTATGCAAATCATGCTTAGGAAAAATAACTCCAAATGCATTTTCCTCACAAAGAGCAGAAATGTATTGTGGTGATGAATGATTCTAAGGGATTCTGGATAGGGATTTGGTATGTTAATGTTCTTTTTCTAGATTTACACACCTAACTAGCTTTTCTAATAATTCAATGAAATATAAGCCTTTTCCCCAGCTCATTATTATTCAACTTCTTAAATAACTCCTTAGGCCTATACCAAAGATAGGGGAAACAAAGCTATGTATATATAGATTGTCATGTGTCAGATGTAGTGGACATCAGTGGAAAGATTACTGATTTAGGAGGTAGATGACCTGGGTTATTATCCCAGGACTACTAATATCTAGTTTGATCATCTTGGGGACAGTAGGTTTTCCCTTATTATCCTATTTCTTTATGTGTAAAGTATAGACATTAGATATGACCTCTAATACCATACCTTTTCTAACGTTCTGTGACTTGTGCATATTGGATCCTCAACCTACATGACTTTGTCATTTGTTTTCTTGATTCTTTAAGAATAACATTTCAGGTCCATGGTGGACAAGTTTGTCATTTTACTAAGACATGAAACTGAATTTCCCATTTGAGCCTGGAGTAGGGTAGAGTCATTCAGCTAGCAAGTGAGCCTAACTGACCTCTTATCACCTTCATCTCAGTAGGGTTCTATTGTTGGCTGGGCATGGTGGCTCATGCCTGTAATCCCAGCACTTTAAGAGGTTGAGGCAGGTGGATCACCTGAAATCAGGAGTTGAAGACCAGCCTGATCAACATGGTGAAACCCCATATCTACTAAAAATACAAAACTTAGCTGGGTGTGGTGGCGCATGCCTGTAGTCCAAGATACTCAGGAGTCTGAGGCAGGAGAATTGCTTTAACCCAGGAGGTGGAGGTTGCAGTGAGCCAAGATCACACCATTGCACTCCAGTCTGGGTGACAGAGAGAGACTCTGTCTCAAAAAACAAACAAACAAACAAACAACATACCAAAAACCCAAACCAGGGTTCTGTTGTTCTCTACTTAATAGATACAGTTTCGTGAGGGAAATTGTATACAATGGTGAATTTGGAGATTTGGAAACATAACCTTTGTTTATATCAAGGGCCTATTACACAGTATACTTGAGATTGAAAGTCACAGCAAATCAAAGCCAGTTCAGTCTTACATTCTTTGTACTTCAATTTTCTTATCTGTTAAAGAAGGAAGCAGTGATCAGAGGCTTATTTCTTTCTCATGCAAGACCAGTGTGGGAAAGAAAGACATGGAGGTAGCTCTTATCTGTCTCACCCCCTAAATGATGTATCTCTTCTGCTCATATTTTATTGACCAGAACTAGTCACAAGGCCTCAGCTTAACTGCAAAAGAGGCTGAGAAATGTAAGGGAATACATGGCACTAATGGTCACTGCCACAAGGGATAATTCCTTTCCTCTAACAGCATACAAGAATGTTAACAACAACTACTACTATTATTTATTATTATTTATTATGTACTAGGTACCTTTCTAAATGCTGTACATATATTATCTCATTTAATCATCATAACATTGTGAGGTAGGAACTATTATTATTATGTTTACAAATGAGAAACCAAGGCACAGAAGAGATTTAGAGACTAGTACAAAGTCACATAGCTAATAAGTAACAAAGATAGTATGTTAACCTGGGTTGAGATAGAATTACATTTGGAAGGCAATGAAACTGTCCTAGGTAAATGGTATCCAGGCCAGTTCTTGGATTGGCTTTTACAATAGAGGAGAATTATATTGCCTGCAGGGGGGGGGGTTGGAATATTGGGAGTATTTTTTTTTTATATCTTTATTTATTTATTTATTTATTTATTTATTTTTATTTTTATTATTATACTTTAAGTTCTAGGGTACATGTGCATAACGTGCAGGTTTGTTACATATGTATACTTGTGCCATGTTGGTGTACTGCACCCATCAACTGTCAGCACCCATCAACTTGTCATTTACATCAGGTATAACTCCCAATGCAATCTCCCTCCCCCCTCCCATGATAGGCCCGATTGTGTGATGTTCCCCTTCCGAGTCAAGTGATCTCATTGTTCAGTTTCCCACCTATGGTGAGAACATGGGATTGTTTGGTTTTTTCTGTTCTTGTGATAGTTTGCTAAGAATGATGGTTTCCAGCATCCATGTGTCCCTAAAAGGACACAAACTCGTACTTTTTTATGAAACACTTAGTATTCCATGGTGTATATGTGCCACATTTTCTTAATCCAGTCTGTCACTGATGGACATTTGGGTTGATTCCAAGTCTTTCCTATTGTGAATAGTGCCGCGAAAATAAGCTTATGCGTGTGCATGTGTCTTTATAGCAGCATGATTTATAATCCTTTGGGTATATCTGGAATGGGATAGGCTGAGTCATATGGTACATCTAGTTCCACAGATCATGAGGAATCATATACTGTTTTCCATAATGGTTGAACTGGATTTTACAATCCCACCAACAGTGTAAAAAGTGTTCCTATTTGCTCCCACATCCTCTCCAGCACCTGTTGTTCCTGACTTTTGAATGATTGCCATTCTAACTGGTGTGAGTGGTATCTCATTGTGGTTTTGATTTGCATTTCTCCTGATGGCCAGTGATGATGAGCATTTTTTTTCATGTGTCTGTTGGCTATATGAATGTCTTCTTTTGAGAACTGTCTGTTCATATCCTTTGCCCACTTTTGATGGGGTTGTTTTGTTTTTCTTAAGAATTTGTTTGAGTTCTTTGTAGGTTCTGGATATTAGCCCTTTGTCAGATGAGTAGATTGCAAGAATTGTCTCCCATTCTGTAGGTTGCCTGTTCACTCTGATGGTAGTTTCTTTTTGCTGTGCAGAAGCTCTTTAGTTAATTAGATCCCATTTGTCAATTTGGCTTTTGCTGCCGTTGCTTTTTGGTGTTTTAGACATGAAGTCCTTGCCATGCCTATATTCCTGAATGAATTTACTACCTAGGTTTTCTTCTAGGGTTTTATGGTATTAGGTCTAACATTTAAGTCTGTAATCCATCTTGAATTAATTTTAGGTATAAGGAGTAAGGAAAGGATCAGTTTCAGCTTTTCTACTTATGGTATGAATTTCCCAGCACCATTTATTAAATGGGAATCCTTTCCCCATTTCTTGTTTCTCTCAGGTTTGTCAAAGATCAGATGGCTGTAGATGTGTGGTATTATTTCTGAGGACTCTGTTCTGTTCCATTGGTCCTATATCTCTGTTTTGGTACCAGTACCATGCTGTTTTGGTGACTGTAGCAGGTATAGTTTGAAGTCAGGTAGCATGGTGCCTCCAGCTTTGTTCTTTTGACTTAGGATTGTCTTGGCAATGTGGGCTCTTTTTGGTTCCATATGAACTTTAAAGCAGTTTTTCCAATTCTGTGAAGAAACTCATTGGTAGCTTGATGGGATGGCATTGAATCTATAAATTACCTTGGGCAGTATGGCCATTTTCCACGTATTGATTCTTCCTATCCATGAGCATGGTATGTTCTTCCATTTGTTTGTGTCCTCTTTTTATTTCACTGAGCAGTGGTTTGTAGTTCTCCTTGAGGTCCTTTACATCCTTGTGGTTAAGTTCCTAGGTATTTTATTCCCTTTGAAGCAATTTGTGAATGGAAGTTCATTCATGACTTGGCTCTGTTTCTCTCTGCTACTGGTGTATAAGAATGCTTGTGATTTTCAGTAATTTGTATCCTGAGACTTGCTGAAGTTGCTTATCAGCTTCTGAGGAATTTTGGGCTGAGACAATGGGGTTTTCTAAATATACAATCATGTCATGCAAACAGGGACAATTTGACTTCTTCTTTCTATTGAATACCCTTGATTTCTTTCTCTTGCCCTAGTACTTCTAGCCAGAACTTTAACACTTATGTTGAATAGGAGTGGTGAGAGAGGGCATCCCTGTCTTGTGCCAGTTTCCAAAGGGAATTTTCCAGTTTTGTACATTCAGAATGATATTGGCTGTGGGTTTGTCATAAATAGCTCTTATTATTTTGAGAATACGTTCCATCAATACTGAATTTATTGGCGTTTTTAGCATGAAGGAGCTGTTGAATTTTGTCAAAAGCCTTTTCTACATCTATTGAGATAATCATGTGGTTCTTGTCTTTGGTTCTGTTTATATGCTGGATTACGTTTATTGATTTGCAAATGTTGAACCAGCCTTGCATCCCAGGGATGAAGCCTACTTGATCATGGTGGATAAGCTTTTGATGTGCTGCTGAATCTGGACGGTATTTTTATTGAGGATTTTTGCATCGATGTTCATCAGGATGTGGTCCTAAAATTCTTTGTTGTGTCTCTGCCAGGCTTTGGTATCAGGATGATGTTGGCCTCATAAAATGAGTTAGGGAGGTTACTCTTTTTCTATTGATTGGAATAGTTTCAGAAGGAGATAGGTACCAGCTCCTCCTTGGCCACCTCTGGTAGAATTCAGCTGTGAATCCATCTGGTCCTGGACTTTTTTTGGTTGGTAGGCTATTAATTATTGCCTCCAATTTCAGAGTGCTATTGGTCTATTCAGGGATTCAACTTCTTCTAGTTTAGTCTTGGAAGAGTGTAAGTGTCCAGGAAATTATCCATTTCTTCTAGATTTTCTAGTTTATTTCATTAGAGTGTTTATAGTATTCTGATGGTAGTTTGTATTTCTGTGTGGGGTCGTTGGTGATATCCCTTTATCATTTTATTGCATCTGTGGTTCTCTCTTTTCTTCTTTATTAGTCTTGCTATCGGTCTGTCAATTTTGTTGATCTTTTCAAAAGCCAGCTCCTGGATTCATTGATTTTGGAGGGTTTTGTGTCTCTATCTCCTTCAGTTCTGCTCTGATCTTAGTTATTTCTTTGCCTTCTGCTAGCTTTCCCGAATGTGTTTGCTCTTGCTTCTCTAGTTCTTCTTTTTAATTGTGATGTTAGAGTGTCAATGTTAGATCTTTCCAGCTTTCTCTTGTGGGCATTTAGTGCTATCAATTTCCCTCTACACACTGCTAAATGTGTCCCAGAGATTCTGATTGTGTTGTATCTTTGTTCTCATTGGTTTCAAAGAACATCTTTATTTCTGCCTTCATTCGTTATGTACCCAGTGTCATTCAGTAGCAGGTTGTTCAGTTTCCATGTAGTTGGCGGTTTGATTGATTTTCTTTGTCCTGAGTTCTAGTTTGATTGCACTGTGGTGTGAGAGACAGTTTGTTATAATTTCTGTTCTTGTACATTTGCTGAGGAGTGCTTTACTTTGAATTATGTGGTCAATTTTGGAATAAGTGCGATGTGGTGCTGAGTAGAATGTATATTCTGTTGATTTGGGGTGGAGAGTTCTATAGATGTTTATTAGGTCTGCTTGCTGCAGAGATGAGTTCAATTCCTGGATATCCTTGTTAACTTTCTGTCTAGTTGATCTGTCTAATGTTGACAGTGGAGTGTTGAAGTCTCCCATTATTATTGTATGGGAGTCTAAGTCTGCTAGTAAGTCTCTAAGGACTTGCTTTATGAATCCAGGTGCTCCTGTATTGAGTTGCATATACATTTCAGATAGTTAGCTCTTCCTGTTGAATTGATCCTTTACCATTATGTAATGGCCTTCTTTGTCTCTTTTGATCTTTGATGGTTTAAAGTCTGTTTTATCAGAGACTAGGTTGCAACCCCTACTTTTTTGTCCTCCATTTGCTTGATAGATCTTCCTCCATACGCTATTTTGAGCCTATGTATGTGTCTCTGCATGTGAGATGGGTCTCCTGAATACAACAGACTGATGGGTCTTGACTCTTTATCAGTTTGCCAGTCTATGTCTTTTAATTGGAGCATTAGTCCATTTACATTTAAAGGTTAATATTGTTATGTGTGAACTTGATCCCATGTTATGATATTAACTGGTTATTGCTCGTTAGTTGATGCAGTTTCTTCCCTAGCCTCAATGGTCTTTTATTTTGGCATGTTTTGCAATGGCTGGTACGGTTGTTCCTTTCCATGTTGAGTGCTTCCTTCAGAGTCTCTTGTAAAGGCAGGTCTGGTGGTGACAAAATCTCCTAAGCATTTGCTTATCTGTAAAGGATTTTATTTCTACTTCACTTATGGAAACTTGGTTTGGCTGGATGTGAAATTCTGGGTTTAAATTCTCTTCAAGAATGTTGAATATTGGCCCCCACTCTCTTCTGGCTTGGAGAGAGTTTCTGCTGAGAGATCTGCCAATGAGTCTGATGGGCTTCCCTTTGTGGGTACGACCTTTCTCTCTGGCTGCCCTTAAGATTTTTCCTTCATTTCAACTTTGGTTAATCTGACAATTATGTGTCTTGGAGTTGCTCTTCTCGAGGAATATCTTTGTAGGCGTTTTCTGTATTTCCTGGATTTGAATGTTGGCTGCCCTGCTAGGTTAGGGGAAGTTCTCCTGGATGATAATACAGTGTGTTTTCCAACTTGGTTCCATTTTCCCCTCACTTTCAGGCACCCCAATCAGGCGTAGATTTGGTCTTTTAAATAATCTCCTTACTTCTTGCGGCTTTGTTCATTTCACTTTTCATTTTTTCCTTTTGGTTTCTCTTCTAGCTTCATTTCATTCCATTTGATTCTCAATGCATTTGATACTCTTTCTTCCAGTTGATGAGTCAGTTACTGAAGCTTGTGCATTTGTCACGCATTATTTCCGTGTCATGGTTTTCATCTCTGTCATTTCTTTTGTGACCTTCTCTGCATTAGTTACTCTAGCTATCAATTCTTCCACTCTTTCAAGATTTTAGTTTCTTTCGCTGGAGTGCGTAATTCCTCCTTTAGCTCTGAAATTTGATGGACTGAAGCCTTCTTCTCTCATCGTCAAAGTCATTCTCCGTCCAGCTTTGATCGATGCTGGCGATGAGCTAAGCTCTGCTGGGAGATGGCTCTTATTTTTGAATTTCCAGCTTTTCTGCCCTGCTTTCCCCATCTTTGTGGTTTTATCTGCCGCTTTGGTCTTTGATGATGATGGTACTGATGGGGTTTTGGGTGTAGGTGTCCTTCCTGTTTGATAGTTTTCCTTCCTAACAGTCAGGACCCTCAGCTGCAGGTGTGTTGGAGGTGCTTGAGGTCCTCCAGACCCTGTTTGCCTGGGTATCAGCAGCAGAGGCTGCAGAAGGTAGAATATTGCTGAACAGCGAGTGTACCTGTCTGATTCTTACTTTGGAAGCTTCCTCTCAGGTTGTACTCCACCTGTGAGGTAATGGGATGTCAGACTGCCCTAGTGGGGATGTCTCCCAGTTAGGCTACTCAGGGGTCCAGGGGACCCACTTGAGCAGGCAGTCTGTCCCTTCTCAGATCTCACCCTCATGTTGGGAGATCCACTGCTCTTCAAAGCTGTCAGACAGAGTGGTTTGCGTCTGCAGAGGTTTCTGCTGCTTTGTTGTTGTTGTTGTTGTTGCTTAGCTGTGCCTGTCCCCAGAGGTGGAGTCTACAGAAACAGGCAGGTTTCCTTGAGCTGCTGTGAGCTCCACCCAGTTGGGCTTCCCAGCAGCTTTGTTTTACCTACTTAAGCCTCAGCCAATGGCGGGCGCCCCTCCCTCAGCCTCGCTGCTGCCTTGAGGTTCTATCGCAGACTGCTGTGCTAGCAATGAGGGAGGCTCTGTGGGCGTGGGACCCTCCCGGCCAGGTGTGGGATATAATCTCCTGGTGTGCCTGTTTGCTTTAAGCGCAGTATTGGGGTAGGAGTTACCTGATTTTCCAGGTGTTGTGTGTCTCAGTTCCCCTGGCTAGGAAAAGGGATTCCCTTCCCCCTTGCGCTTCCCAGGTGAGGCGATGCCTTGCCCTGCTTCAGCTCTTTCTGGTCGGGCTGCAGCAGCTGACCAGCACCAATTGTCCGGCACTCCCTAGTGAGATGAACCCAGTACCTCAGTTGAAAATGCAGAAATCACCGGTCTTCTGTGTTGCTCACGCTGGGAGTTGGAGACTGGAGCTGTTCCTATTCGGCCATCTTGCTCCGCCCCCCTGGGAGTATTTTCAATTGTTAAAATGTTGAAGGTTGGATCAGGTAAGAGGAAGAGTCAGCGATGTTAGGTGTCTTGCAATGAAGAGGACATTCCTGTACAATGACAAATTGTCCTATTTACATCCCACAAGATGTGAATGTCATTCAAGATGTTCAGGTACATGTATGACATCTTTAAAAATTATCTGAGCGTAGAATTTAAGTCTGTTTTATTTGTTAACACAAAGTATGTCTCACACAGTTTTAATATATGCTGAATTTTCTAGTAATGAAACAGTATTTTAGAGACAGAGTCTCTCACTCTTTCACTGAGGCTGGAGTGGAATGGGGCAATCATAGCTCATTATAGCCTCAAACTCCTGGGCTCAAGCAACCATGCTGCCTCAGCCTCCTGAGAAGCTGGGACTGTAGGTGCATACCACCATGCCTGGTTATTTTTAATTTTTTTTTTTTTTTCTAGAGACGGGGTCTCACTGTGTTGCCCAGGCTGGTCTCAAACTCCTGGCCTCAAGTGTTGCTCCTGCTTTATCCTCCTTAAATGGATGAAATACAGGCATGAACCACCATGCCTAGCGTTTATCGAAGGAAGGTTTTACTTTGTTTTGTTTAGAACTGTACTGCTAATATCCAGTTTACTAAATGCCAACCATTTTTATAATCACGTTACGTATATTAATTTATTTAATCCTCACTACACCCAAAATGGTACATACTATTGTTATTCCCATTTTGCAGATGAAGAAACTGAGGCATAGAGAACTTAAATAACTTGCTCAAGGTCACAATCTTAACAAGTTGCAATCACCATTTTGTAAAATCATGTTATTGATAACAATGTTTTTCATGGTATTTATCTTCACGTTTTACCATTTGTGGTACTTACCATTTCTTCACATAAATTAAACTATTTGTCTGGTATCATTTTCCTTTTGCCTGAAGAACTTCTTGAACATTTCTTATACTGCAGGTCTTCTAGCAATGAATTCTCTCAGCTTTTGTCTGGACATGTCTTTATTTCTCCTTAATTTTTGAAAGTAATTTTCTCAGGTATAGAAATATGTGTTGATGGCGTATTTCTTTCAGTGTTTTAAACATGTCACTCCATTGTCTTCTGGTTGGCATACTGCTTGTAGTGTTTAAAACACCACTCCCAAATCCATCTCCATGTACAGCTGTCACATGCACAGAAGACATCTGACCTCTTCATTATATCTCCTAGTGTAGTCATATCAAAGCATTTACATATCATTTTATTTTTAATAGCTGTCCCTTTCTCTTTTATATTACAGTTATGGCATCATGCTAGTTTTTACAAATTATTCATATAAAAAGTTATTATCTATGAATTTAATTTTGAAATGTTAAAGTGAACATTATAAATATTTGTAGGTAAAAAGAAGTGTTGAATTTGGTATATTTAAAATCACTGTCCTAGACAAAACTATTAATTCAGAAAAATTGCTTTTCAGTTTTCATTCCTCCTTTTGATCTCATCAACTGCTTGGCTTATCTGCTCTTTGGCTCTTATTAATTTTAATGAATAGTGGTTACTTTGGAATTGGTATGGTATTTTCCATATTTTTCACAGTGAACAAAGATTACTTTTATAACCAAGAAGTTAAAATGAAGACTTCAAATAAGACAAAGCATATATATATATATACACACACACACACACACATATATATATGAAGGTATTAGTGGCCAATAATAACTTCATGTACCATATTCAACCCTGCTCCAAATAAACAAGCATCCCAAAACATTTGTAAGTCATCAGTGTCTTCAAGATTTAACTATCTACTTTAAGAATTGTAGGCACTGCAGGAAGATATTCTAAGGCAGGTGATATTTTGGAGGTGGTGTTACTTATCTATTACTGCACACTTTTCCTCAAGATGTAGCAGCTTAAAACAATAAACATTTATTATCTCACAATAGCTCAGGGTCAGGAATTCAGAAGCTATTTGGTTGGATTATTCTGGCTCTGGATCACTCATGAGGTTTCATTTATGCTGTCAGCCTGGGCTGCAGGGCTGCTATCATCTGAAAGCTTGATTGTGGTTAAGGGATCTACTTCCAAGCTCACTCACAAAGCTGTTAGCAGGAGCCATTAGCTCCTCACCACGTGAACTTTTCTATAGAGCTGCTCACAACATGGCAACTGGCTTAATCTAGAGAGAGAGGGAAAGAGAGAGATCCCAAGACAGAAGCCAAAATATATTTTATAACCTAATGTCATCAGTTACAGCATCACTTTTTCTGGATTCTATTGCTCACAAGACCAATCCTTATATACCATCGAAGGGGACTTCACAGGAGCGTCAACATTGGAGGCAGAGACTACTAGGGACCGTTTTGGAGATAGATAGCCACAGGGGTCCCCAATCACATCTTGGATCACTTACATGTCAAATTGTACAAGCTGTACTGTGCATACATGCGTAAGTGTTTGCACACAGGCATGCTTGCATGTGTGTGTGTACATATACAATCCTATACATAGACACCACAAGGAGAGGTTTTTATGATCCATAAGCCAAAATTTTTTCATAGCTATCTGATGGCTCACAGCAGTGCTGTTAACTTTACTACTTTGTATGTTGATGAATAGGTTAATGGCTTTAGAGGCAAATGTGTACTTCCTGGAATATACACTATTATTTTTCAATGAAGCACAGAATCCAAACTTGGAAAGAAACTGCTCTTGAATTTTCATTCAGTTTATCTGGGTAAAAGATATGGAAATGTAATGTTTAAGAGTGGAGACTCTGGAGTCAGGGAGTCTGGGTTCAAATCCTGGCTGAACCGTTTACTAGCTTTGGAATCTTGAGGAAATCAACCTTGCTGTGTTTCAGTTCTATTGTTATGTGAAGGTGAAACTAACATATGCCTCATAGGATTCCTTTGTGATAATTGAACAAGCTATTGTTTTAAATATGGCCCACAGTTACCTAGAAATCGTAGTTTCCCATCACCATTGGTGCCTTTTGATGATTTGAGAATCATCTTCTCTGTTAGTTGTGCCTAGCCATTCATCTGCTCAGTCTATCTCCTCCTTAGTGCTTAGAAAATATAGGAGGGTTGTTCATTGTTTCCCCATTTTGTGGATCCTGTCATAATGTGCCGTCCTCCCTTCTCACTTCTCTGAGAAAAGATCTGCTGCTGTTTAAGGCACAATTAACAATCTGACTGAAGGAACGCATTAAGTTGTTATCAGATATCAACATCTTGATCCAAATAGTCAGCTTAGCTCAAATAGGGAGCAGGGTTCTGGTAAAACGGAATAGAGGGAGGAAGGCATGTGATGTGCTTAATGACACAGGGAGGGAACAATTTCAGTATCTAGGGTGGGTGCTTCCTAGAGGGGACTTACCTTAGGGGAGGCAGCATGAGAGAACTGAGAGGCAAGCAGTGGGTGCTGGAGGGTGCTAAATGGGAAGAGTTGTGAGTGTATAGAAAGGTTAGGTAAGACTGAAGACAGCCTAATTCGTTTTACATTTTTACTGAAAACCTGTGGATTGTGTGTGGCGGGGTGGGGAGGGGGGCGGGGAGGTCAGGTGCATGGTGTGATCTTTGAAAAAGAGACCATTTCAGTCTTCTTTGCTGCAGAGTACATCA
This sequence comes from Papio anubis, assembly GCF_008728515.1. Taxonomy (NCBI): domain Eukaryota; kingdom Metazoa; phylum Chordata; class Mammalia; order Primates; family Cercopithecidae; genus Papio; species Papio anubis. The sequence continues at coordinate 49,225,289 of NC_044996.1, read as the reverse complement.
CAGAAGTGCCTCATTTAGATAATATTGGAAAAGATCTTTCCCTTCAACCTCAAAGCATGAATGCTTCACATAATGAAATGCTGACCACTTCCTGCTGGTGCATTCCACAACTTTTCCTCTCTTTGCTTTAGTTGGTGGTGCACACCAACCGGGCATTTCTCAAAATGCCCAGCCCTTTTGCCTTTAATAGGAGTTGTTTTGTGTTCCTCATAGAAGCATTTTCACTGAGAGCAAGGAGTCTGTGGAAATTATTTCTTTTCTTAATGGGGAAAAGGTTTCCACATCATTCTTGCACATCTGCATGGCTTCCTTTAGACTTTGTTCAGTGCAACCTTGCCTTTCATGGTTGGAGGCATCAGGTGCTGAGGCACTCTGTAGTTCTGTTCAGCACAGTAGAGGAGCCTTTACCAACTATAATGACCATGTCCCATACACACTGTTTCCAGAATCAGATGCTAAATATGATATGAGAAAAAAAAACCACACATTAAATGTAGGATTTTCATGTAGATCTGAATTTGCCTCTCACTTTCTAATCCTCTGTACTATTGTTTTACAATGATTTCTGACAAGAGGCCAGTCTAGAAAAATAATATCAAGTGCATAAACAAACCCTAAATCCCTCATTAAGCTATTAGCATTGTAAGAGAGCTCATTATTTTTCACCTTCCAATTATTGACTTTTTAAATTAGAGAATATGCTCAAAGTTGAACGGCACCCAATACGTTCTGCAGAACATCAACCCAGTTTTGCTATATTAAAATTTTACCTTGCACCAGAAAGCTTGGAAAATCAAAAGTGGTTTTGAAGGAATTTTTACTCCTTCTATTATGTGTTCCTTGCTAGGTTCATATGAGAAACATGTATATGTTATATGACATATATTGATGGCTAAAAAGTTATCAGAGCTTAAAATTACCTCTTCTTAGTCTAGGGATCTCAGATTACCTTGTTCTTATTTGCCACCCTAAAATTCTCTAGCAGTGGGCAGTAAAAGATGTTGAAAGAATGAGCAGTTTTTTAAAAAAAATTATTTATTATTATTATACTTTAAGTTGTAGGGTACATGTGCATAACGTGCAGGTTTGTTACATATGTATACTTGTGCCATGTTGGTGTGCTGCACCCATCAACTCGTCATTTACATCAGGTATAACTCCCAATGCAATCCCTCCCCCCTCCCCCCTCCCCATGATAGGCCCCAGTGTGTGATGTTCCCCTTCCTGAGTCCAAGTGATCTAAGAATGAGCAGTTTTTAACGAGCACCCAAAGTGATTCTGATGCACTCTCACTTTGAGAATCCCTGATTATGGCAAACATTTTCAGCATCTTGGAAAAGTCACCTCAGTGTTTTGTTTTGTTTTGTTTTGGAATGATGAAAATAGTAAACATAGAAAAGAATGAAATTTACTAAGTGGAACAGATATATATTACAGATATGTATTTCAACTTTAAGGCATATGTGAAGAAATGCTTTTATCTGCATATTAAATGACTCACTGGGCCATCAAGAGGTTATTAACAAGATTACTGATTCTAACAGGTGAATGTTTAAATTGCCAAAAAGTGGATGACGATGATAATAAATGTAATAATAGTTAACACACGGTCCCTACCTTCATGGGACTTCCTGCAAAGCAGGAAATGCAGACATTAAGTGAATTGTTTGTCTGATGCAGGTTATAAAAGGAAAGCACAGGATGCTGTGGAAATGCCTAACATGAGGTTCTAATCTCATCCAAGGGATATGAGACAAGACTGGGAAGGGGATCTTTAACCTGATCCCTGAAGGATAAGAGGACATTACCAAAAGAGATGGGAGAAGTGTTGCAGGCAAAGGAAATGACATGTTCAAAGGTACACATAGAACTGTAAAGTTCAGTATGGCTAGAGTGGAGCAAGGCAAATAGTAGACAGAAAGGAGTCTGCCATATGTTCCCTGAAGCTAATAACTATCGTTCCAACTCATTGTGTATCACTCCTTGGAATGCTCTTCTGCCAGATCATGGCTGCCTGTCTCCTTCTCATCATTCAAAATCCATCTCCAATATTACCTTCATAGCAAGGCCTTTCTTGAGCACTTCAGCTGTGTCTATCACTTTATCACGTTCTTCACTATACTCATCAGTATTTTAAACTACATTTTTATTTAAATATCTCCTTCTTTCTTACTCGTATTCCTTCACTAGAATGTAAGCTCACCGAAGGTAGGGACCTGGTCTAGCTCATTCACTGTGGCATTTCTGCTACCTAGAACAATGCTAGGCAGAGAAAGGTACAATTGATATTTGTGTTTTCATTTACAATTTTTTTTTGACATACACAAACCTGACTGGGTGTGGTGGCTCACACCCATAATCCTAGCACTCTGGGAGACTGAGGTGGGAGAGTAGCTTGAGGCCAGAAGCTTGAGATCAGCCTGGGCCACATAGTGAGACCCATCTTTACAAAAAATTTTTAAAAATTAGCCAGACATGGTGGTGCACACCTGTATTCCTAGCTACTGAGAGGATTGCTTGAGCCCACAAGTTTGAGGGTACAGTGAGCTAGGACTGAGCCACTGCACTCCAACCTGGGTGACAGAGCAAAACCTTGTCTCTTAAAAAACACAAAGCTGTATATAATTAATATATATATAAATTGATGAGTTTGGAGATAAGTACACATCTGTGAAACCATCATCACAATCTACGCCATAAAACCATCCATCCTCTCCAGCAGTTTCCCCCATCCTCTTATTTACTGTATTATTTTTTTTGTGATAAGAATACTTAAGATGTACTCTTGTAGCAAATTTTGAAGTATATAATTCAGTATCATTAACTATAGGCACTAAGCTGCATTGTAGATATTGGAGATGTTTATTTTTTATAATCAAAACTTTGTACCCTTCAACTAATAACAATTGATAGGTATAAACTGACTGACCACATCCAGTGGTATTGGTCAAGCAGAAGTACTCAAACCATTGTCCATTGGTTTTGTATGGCTCCTCAAAGACTTCGGATATGACCACAAAGCAAATATAAAGAGAAAAAATACCACCTGGAATTGAATGACTTGGGGATTAGAATTATAACTAGGTACCTTGCAAGGCCTAAAATTACATAGCAAAATAGAGGCAGATGACTAACTTTTTATTTTTTTATTTTTGTGTTTTTGTTTTTTGTTTTGTTTTTTTATTTATTTGTTTTTTATTTTACTTTAAGTTCTGGGATACATGTGCAGAATGGGCAGGTTTGTTACATAGGTACACATGTACCATGGTGGTTTGTTGCACCTATCAATCTGTCATCCAGGTTTTGGGCCCACATGCATTAGGTATTTGTCCTAATGCTCTCCCTCCCCTTGCCCCCGACCCTCCAGCAGGCCCCAGTGTGTGATGTTCCCTTCCCTATGTCCATGTGTTCTTGTTGTCCAACTCCCACTTATGAGTGAGAATATTCAGTGTTTGGTTTTCTGTTCTTGTGTTAGTTTGCTGAGAATGATGGCTTCCAGTTTTATCCATGTCCCTGCAAAGGACATGATCTCATTCTTTTTTTATGGCTGCATAGTATTCCATGGTGTATACATGCCACATTTTCTTTATCCAGTCTATCATTTATGGGCATTTGAGTTGATTCCAAGTGTTTGCTATTGTAAATAGTGCTGCAGTAAGCATACGTGTGCATGTGTCTTTATAGTAGAATGATTTATAGTCCTTTGGGTATATACCCAGTAATGTGATTGCTGGGTCAAATGGTATTTCTTGTTCCAGATCCTTGAGGAATTGCCGCACTGTCTTCCACACTGGTTGAACTAATTTACACTCCCACCAACAGTGTAAAGGCATTCCTGTTTCTCCACAGCCTCGCCAGCATCTATTGTTTCCTGACTTTTTTTAAATTGCCATTCTGACTGGCGTGAGATGGTGTCTCATTGTGGTGACAAAATTTTTAATTGAGAACAATATTTTCATGACAGTAGTGAAACATTTAAATTGTCCATTTGTTTACAAGATTTAGATTCATCCTGTCCCTTCATCAATGGAACTGGTAAATTCTCATTCTTACTCTTGCTTAAACTTGTGTCCTCAATCTAAGTCCACTCTCCCTGTCCCTTTTGAGCAAGGGCCAATTATTACAATATAAAACTCCTTAATTACATACTGTGACATTTCATCTACTATTCCCCATATTTTTCAGGAGGCTGATTGCAGGCTGGGGTTGGGTTTATTACCATTTGTTAGAAATTGTTCTGCACAGAAGCGTATTCAACCAATCTAGAATCCGGTGCTCTTCTTAGTGATGATATCAGCACATATAAGCACTAAGCATGTATCCCACTTTGTTCCTGGTGCTAGGGAAAGGACATGAAACAACATGAAGAGGAGTTCAACTTTTAGAATACAACGAGTTACTGAGCTACAGGTAAATTAAGCTAACCTTTTGAAAATTTGGTGGCTTACACTTTTACTTCTATGCTTGGGTTCTTCTAAAGCATCTTTCTAAGACTTCACATCTGCTAGTTCTCCAAAACCACCCGTTCAGCATTTTGATGTCATTTTCAGCTGGTCTCTTCCTTCTTATGGTCTGACATACCATCTCCCCTTTATTACTGATTTTATTCTGGGTAACTGATTCCACCTGGACATTTTTGGCAAGCCCATGAAAACACAGCTTTGCTCAATTACTTGTTCACAGCTTCCTCTCCTCATTTATCTGAGAGCCATCGTGTTCTTTGGACCTTCTTTCTTACTTTGTGTGACTGGAAAACGTTTTCCTGTTAGCTTTTAAGTCTCATATAATTTCCTTTTACTCCTTACAGATCTAGCCTGGTTTTCACTTTTTGTGGTATTCCTATTTCCCTTTTGGGTCACTGTATTGCTTTGGATTTCGGCCAACTTGGCATCTGGTTACCTTGTGAAACAGCCCTGAAATTTGACATCAGAGTAAAATCACTTCAATGTGTTGTGCATCTTGTGCGTCCCATTAAAACTAATTTCTAAATAACTTCACCTGTGGCCACCTAGGAGCTGGGTTACTGCATGGAAATGGACTTTCTGTTTTCCCTGTGAATATTCTACCTAGAGCCAGCATTTCAAGAGCACAGAGGAATGAGGCATGCTTATATAGTCCTATATTTGTCAGCTACAGGTTGCCATAACAAAATATCACAGATGCCATGGCTTAAACAACAGATATTTATTTTCTCATAGTTCTATAGCTAAAAGTCCAAGAGCATGGTGCCAACGTGGACAGTTTCTGGTGAGGGCTCTCTTCCTGGCTGATAGCCTCCTTCTCACTGTGTTTTCATATGGCTGGGTGAGCGAGCACTAAGTGTCTCTTCTCATAAGGCCACTAATTCCACCATGAAGGCCCCATCCTCATGACTTCATCTAAACCTACTTACCTCCCAAAGGCCCCATCTCCAAATACCATCCTCCTGGGGGTTAGAGCTTCAGCATATGAATTTGGGGTGGGGAGACACAATTGAGTCCATACCAAGTTCCTTTTTTTTTTTTTTACAGGTGAAGGAAAAATAATAAAATCAACCTGCCCTTTTGAGTGGGATAATAGTGGGGTGACTGGAAATCAACCTATTACTTAATTACTACTTAGAGTCAATGTGATAATATAGTTGTTAAAGATTCTAGAGCCAAATTACCTGCTTTTTTCTCCCAGCTAGTACTTTCTAGGTATGAATATTCAGTTAAATTAATCAATTACTGTGCCTCAGTTTCCTCATGTCTAAAATGGGTATAATAGTAGTATTTATCTCATAGATTGTTGTGTGTATTAAATGAGTTAAACATGAAGTACGGTGTCAGGCACATAGTACATTGTTCAATAATTGTTATCATTGCTGATATAATCACTGTAATTGTTAATGTGGTCTCTGTTCCAAACTCATATAGATTCTGGTTCTGTTCTTGATTCAGACCATTCAAGCATAATGCCGTCTATCCTCTCCCACCCCCAGATCTTAACTGAGGATCTGGGATTGAAATGGAAGTTGTCTCATTCTCTCATTTGTAGGGGGCATTTTGTCAGCCTGGCTGAAGTTGAGCTTGGAATTGGAATCAGTACAGAGAGTTGGGGGTTACCCCAGGAAGTCAGAAGTACAAAGAGGCAGAGATGAATTTCTTAGGGCACAATTTGGGAAGCACCATTCTATCTTTTGACGGGCAAATGGAGGTTCATAAATGAAAAGCATTTAGCAAGTTTAGAAGCTGGCTGATACTGGAAAGCAGCGAAAAGTAAGACCCCAAAATGAAACATGAAACCAGAGGGGATTCCACAGTCATTTCTGAGAGTAGGGCTGAAGAGGTTAAGGGTAATTCTTACTGATACTGGCATTTTGAGTGGGCTGCTCTTTTCCAAACCCCAAGATCAGGGTGAGCAGAAACAGACATTGAGTTTCTTAAAGTATGGGGCTGGTTGCAGCAGTGGCCATCTTTGCTTATAGTTTGGCATTGATTATTGTCAGGCAGTAAAGGCAATAAATCCACATACAAAGTTCCCTGACTAAGCAGGCAATAGTTATTTAAAGATACTCTTTCCTATGAAATTGAGAATTGCACATTTCTTGAGATCTACTTAAGTCAAAATATATGTGACTTGAGACAATCATTGTCCAGGGAATGATACCTAAGTTACCATTTCCAAACAAAAATTTTCCATTCACTTCTTGGGAATAAACTTTCATTTAAAAGATTTAAAAATCAAAATATGGAAGCCCCTCCCCACCATTAACAAATAAGTAATACATTCTGCATTGGAACCCATCTCTTGATTAGAAGCATAGGCTTATCTCTATTTAAGGAAATTGACACACAGTATTTAGAAAATGAGGAGAAGGGAGATGGCATACCAAATAGAAAATAATCTCCAACAGAAATTTAGCATATTGCAAACCCTAATAAACCACTTCTACAAAAAAAAAAAAAAAAAAAAAAAAAAAAAGACCTACAGAAGGGTTTCCATGGAGACTGCCCTTCAAACTTTGAACTTCCCCTGTTTTTTTTTTCCTCAGGAACCCATCTCTGTCAATAGTGCTCCTCATTAAGGCTCATGATCAATAAGTCAGACAAAGCACAATATTTCTTTATTGCAGCTTATGGTGGTTTCAAGGTACACTCTACATACAAGCTGGTCAGTAACAGGGCTTGGATCTCATTCATTAAATCTGGTATCACTTGAGCTCATTAATAAGCAGAGTTAAGTTGGCTGACTCCATCTTACAACTATTTCAGTCCTACTTTGATAATTCCTCCCTTGACAATTCCCAACTTACTCTTATCCTAAGCCTAGTGTATGGCTGTTTCTTTCTCAGCTGCCATTGACTCAGATGAAGCAAGTTCCATTTTTGCTCCCCTGTCTTAGTGTAAGATCAAAAGTACTCTCTGTACAGCCATTCGAACTCCAGCCGAGTGATGCTTCACTAGTGCCTTACTCCTAGGAATTTTCCCTAACAGGCCCTTTTTCTTATGCACAGGTTGCCCAGTTAGCTGTCCTTCCTCTACTCCAGCCCTCAGACTTTAACACCAGTTCCAAGGGTAGTTTCCTATAATCATTTGTAATATCTGCTCACTCATTTTCTTTTTATTTCTCTCCTTTACAATCTTACAGCTTTCATATGGCTTTCTAGCATCAACCTCCTCCTCAGAGTCACACTTACCTAGATAGAGGGTCACATTTCAGGAAATAATATGGTTAGTGGTTACTACATCAGACTGTAATGTTGAACCATTCATTCAATAAATGCCTTTTTAATAGAGAACTTTAACTATTTTTAAATATTTATTTTAATGACAATTTATATAACAATTCATTAGGTAATTTTTATGGGTTTCATTTTGGAGTTAATTGTAGATTCATGGGCAATGGTAAGAAATAATACAGAGAGGTTCCATGTGCCCTTTACCCAATTTCCTTCAGTGGTAATATCTTGATAAATTCTAGTATAATATCACAACCAGGATATTGACATTGATACCATCAAGATACAGAGCAGTTCCATTACCATAAGGATCCATTTGTTACCCTTTTATAGCCACATCATTCTCATTGTGAAGATGTATATCCCTTTTATAGCCACACAACCTGCTGTCCCTGATCGCTAGCAACCATTAATCTGTTCTCCATTTCCATAATTTTATCATTTCAAGAATGTTATATAAATGACATCATACAGTGTGTAACCTTTTGGGATTGGCTTTTTTACTAAACATAATTTCCTGGGAATTCATCCAGGTTTACTATGTGTATCAAGAGTTTGTTCCTTTTCCTTGTTGAATAGTATTCCATGACATGGATATACTGCAGCTTGTTTAACCATTTATCTGTTGAAGGATATCTGGATTGTTTCCAGTTTTTAGTTATTACAAATAAAGGTGGTGCTATGGGCTGAATTATGCTCTCCCAAAGTTAATATGTTGAAGTGCCAACCCCCAGTACTTCAGAATATAACTGTATTTGGGAATAAAGCCTTTAATAAGGTAATTAAGTTAAAATGAGTCAGTTGAATAGGGTCTTAATCCAATATCACTGGTGTGTTTTTATAAGAAGAGGAAGGAGGTGGGGATGGTTAACGGCTACAAAAACAGGATGAATAAGACCTACTATTTGATAGCACAGTAGCGTGACTATAGTCAATAATAACTTATTTGAACATTTTAAAATAAGTAAAACAGTGTAATCCGATTGTTTGTAATACAAATACTCGAGGGAATGGATGATCCATGATGTGATTATTTCACATTGCATGCCTGTGTCAACACATCTCATGTATCTTATAAGTATATATGCCTACTATGTACCAATGAAAATTTAAAATTTAAAAAAAATTAAAAAGAGGAAGAGAAACCAGGTGTACACATGCAGAGGGATGGGGGACAACCATGTGATCAGGCAGCAAGAGCACAGCCATCTGCAAGCTGAGAAGAGAAGCCTCAGAGGAAACCAACACTGCTGGCACCTTGATCATGGACTTCCAGAATCAAGAACTTTGAGAATAAATTTCTGTTGTCTAAGCCACCTAGTCTGTGGTATTTTGTTATGGCCACCCTAGCAAATTAATACAGCTGCCATGCATAGCATAACCTGTAGGCTTTTGTGTGAACATAATTTTTCATTCTCTGGGATAAATTTTTTAAAATTGCAATTCCTGGGTCATATGGTAGTTGAATGTTTAGTTTTACTAAACTGATAGGAAACTGCCAAACTGTTTTCTAAGGCGACTGTACCATTTTATGTACACACCGGCAATGTATGGTATGAGTGATCCAATTTCTCAGCTTCTTTGCCAGGATTTGGTGTCATCACTATTTTTAATTTTAGCCTTTCTTATAAGTGTGTAGTGGTATCTCATTGTAGTTTTAATTTGCATTTCCATGATGGCTAATGATGTCAAACATTTTTAAAGTGCATATTTGTCATCTCTCTATCCTCTTTGGTGAAATATCTGTTCATGTCTTTTGTCCATTTTCTACATGGATGGCTTAATTTTTTATTGCTGATTTTTGAGACTTTAAAAAATATTATAGATACTAGTTTTTTATTGTATATATACTTTATAAATATTTTCTCCCGTTCTCTAGCTCATTTTAAAAAAATCATTTTAAGAGTCATTTGCGGAGCAAAAGTTTTTACTTTTGAATAGGTCCAGTTTATCAAATTTTCCTCTTACGGATCATGCTTTAGGTATTAAATCTAAGAACTCTTTGCCTAATCCTAGATCCTGAAGTTTTTTTGTAATTTTCTAAAACTCTTAGTTTTACATTTCACATTTAAATTCATAATCTATTTTGAGTTAATCTTTGTATAAGGTTTGAAATTTAAATTGTTTTATCTCTTTTACTTATACATTTCCAATATTTCTAACACCAGTTGTTGAGACGCTATCCTACCTCTATCAAATTGCTTTTATACCTTTGTCAAAAGCAGTTGGATATATTTGTGTGGGTCTCTGAGTTCTAGTTCCTTATTCTGTTCCTTTAATCTATATGCTTGTCCCTCCACACAGTCTTATTACTGTAGTTGTATAATAAATCTTAAAATGAGGTAGACTGATTTACTCTATTTTTCTTTTTCCAAAATTGCTATAGCTTTTGTAGTTCCTTTGTTTTTCCATATATATTTAAAAATAATCTTGTCAATATCTACAAAATTTTTTTTGTAGGTGTGATAGGAATTGTATTAAACCTATAAATCAAGTTGAGGAGAATCAGTATCTTTACTATATTTAGTCTTCCAATCTATGAACATAGTATTTTTTTGCATTTAGTAGATCTTTTATTTCTTTCAATAGAATTTTGTAATTTTGAGCACACAGATACTATACATGTTTTGTTAGATTTACACCTAAGTGTTTCATTTTCTTGGAGCATTTATGTTTGTGTTTTTCATTTTAATTTCCATATGCTCATTATTATTGTGTAGAAATATGATCGATTTATTGTGTTGATCTTATATTCTGCAACCTGTAAATCTTATATTGTGCGAGCTTTTGGGTTATTTATTTGGTTTTACACATGGTCTGGCTCTGTCACCCAGGATGGAGTACAGTGGCACGATCACAGCTCACTGCAACCTCTGCCTCCCAGGCTCAAGCCATCCTCCCACCTCAGCCTTCCAAGTAGCTGGAACTACAGCTGCACACCACCATGTCTAGCTAATTTTTGTATGTTTTGGAAGAGGCAGGGGTTTTGCCATGTTGCCTGGTCTTGTCTTGAATTCCTGGGCTCAAGCAATCCACCTGCCTCAGCCTCCCAAAGTGCTAGGATGACAAGCTTGAACCACTGCACCCAGCTGAATCTGAAGTCTTATTTGTTCTAGGAGGGCTTTCTTTTTTCTTTTTTTCTTTTCTTTGTTGTTTTTGTAGTTTTTTAGGAGTTTTCTACATAGACAATTTTGCCGTCTTTCAATAAGAATGGTGAGGGCAGGCATCCTTGCCTTGCTGCTGATTTTGGGGGGAAAGGCTTCAGTCTTTCACCATTAAGCATAATGTTTGCTACATATTTTTTATAGATATTCTTTATCAAGTTCAGGTGCTTCCCCTTCATTAGCTTGCTGAACTTTTTTTTTTTTTTTATCATAAATGGATATTGCAGATTGTCAAACATGTTTTCTGCCTTTATTGATATAATTATATAATTTTTCTTCTTTAGCATCTTATTATAGTAGATAATATTAATTGATGTTCAGATGCTAAGTCAGCATTACATTCCTGGAGTAAATCCCACTCAATCTGATTTTCTAATATTTTGTTGAGGACTTTTGAATATCTATTCATGAGAAACCACATTGGTCTGTAGATTCTTTTCTTGTAATGCCTTTGTCTGGTTTTGGTATTAGGGTAATGCTGCCTCAGAGAATGAGTTAGAAAGTGTTACCTGTGCTTCTATTCTCTGGGAGTGATTGTGAAAAATTGGTATGAGTTCTTTAATAAAAATTAGAATTTTCCAGAAAAACCATTTAGGCCTGGCGCTTTCTTTTTTGAAACTTTATTAATTACTTTTTTTTTTTTTCTTTGAGACAGAGTCTCGCTCTGTCACCCAGGCTGGAGTGCAGTGGTGCAATCTTGGCTCACTGCAAGCTCTGCCTCCCAGGTCCACACCATTCTCCTGCCTCAGCCTCCCAAGTAGCTGGGACTACAAGCGCCCGCCACCACGCCCAGCTATTTTGTTTTTTGTAGTTTTAGTAGAGATGGGGTTCCACCGTGTTAGCCAGGATGGTCTCGATCTCCTGACCTCGTGATCCACCCACCTCGGTCTCCCAATGTGCTGGGATTACAGGCGTGAGCCACCGCACCCGGCCAAAACTTTATTAATTATTGATTCAATTTCTTTAATAGATATAGGCCTAGGCAAATTATGTATTTCTTCTTGTGTGAGTTTTGGTAGTTTGTATGTCTCAAGGAATTAGTCCATTCCCTCGATGTGATCAAATTTTTAGGCACAGAGTTGTTTGTAGCATTACCTTGTTGTCTGTTTAATTGATATCATTTTATTATTAATTTTCTATTTCTTGTTCCTCTGTGTTTGTTTTCTTAACTTCCAGTGGGTTACTTGAACATTTTTTAAGGAATTCATCTTGATTTCTTTACAGTTTTTGAAGCACATTGCTTTGTATAATTTTTTGAGTAGTTGATTCTAGGTATTACTACATACATAATTATCATAGTTTACTTGTTTTGATACATTACTACTTTGAATGATGTACAGAAAACGTGCTTCTATTTAGATTTATCATCCCCGCCTTTAGAATATGTTTCACTACATTTTCTTTATATAATTTGAACTATTACTTTAAATACTACATTTGATACATTTTCTATATATAAGTACAATGTCAGATGGTGTTATAACTTTTGCTTCAACTATCAAATATGATTTAATAAATCCATAAAGAGTAGGATAATCTATTATATTTACGCTTATTTTTACCTACTTCAATGCTTTTCCTTTTTGAAATTCCATGCCTTGTATTTCCTTTTCATTTACAAAACTTCATTTAGCCAGTCTTTAAGGGCAGTTTTACTAGGGACAAATTCTCTTAGTTTTCCTTTGTCTGGTAGTATATTTTCCTTTCGTTGCTGAGACATATGTTTGCTGTATATAGAATTTGCAGTTGAAACTTTTCTTTTGGTGTTTGGAAAACACTGCATCACTTTTCTTCTGGCCTTCTTGTTTTCTGATGAGAAGCCTACTGTCATTTGAAGTGTGTGTGTGTCTTTAATTTTTTAATTTTGAATTTTTGTGGTACATAGTAGGTGTATTTATGGGGTACATGAGATGTTTTGATATAGGCATGCAATGTGTGAAGACCACATCATAGAAAATCCTCTCAAGCATTTATGCTTTGTGTTACAAACAATCCAATTATACTCTTTCAGTTATTTAAAAATGTACAATTAAGTTAATACTGACTAGAGTCACTCTGTTGTGCTATCACATGGTAGGTCTTATTCATTCTTTCTATTTTTTCATAGGTATTAACTATCTCCACCTCTCCCCAACCCCACTCCTATGCTTCCCACCTCTGGTAACCATCCTGCTACTCTCTATGTCCATGAGTTCAATTGTTTTGATTTTTAGATCCCACAAATAAGTGAGAATATGTGATGTTTGTCTTCCTGTGCCTGGCTTATTTCTCTAACATAATGATCTCCAGTTCCATCCTTGTTGTTGCAAATGACAGGACCTTATTGCATTGTTTATAGGTTTTTTTTGTGTGTGTGTGTGACTGAATAGTATTCCATTGTTTATAGGTTTCACATTTTCTTTATCCATTCATCTGTTGATGGATGCTTAGGTTTCTTCCAAATCTTTGCTATTGTGAATAGTTCTGGAACAAACACGAGTGCAGATATCTCTCTGATATACTGATTTCCTTTGTTTTGGGTTCTGGATAATATGGTAGCTCAACTTTTAGTTTCTTTTGAAGAACTTCCATACTGTTCTCCATAGCAGTTGTACTAATTAACATCCTCAGCAACAGTGTATGAAAGTTCCCTTTTCTCCACATCCTCTCCAGCATTTGTTACTGCCTGTCTTTTGGATATAAGCCATCTTAACTGGGATAAGACAATATCTCATTGTAGTTTTGATTTGCATTTATCTGATGATCAGTGATGTAGAACACCTTTTCATATGCCTGTTTGCCATTCATCTGAATTGTTCTTCCCCTGTAAGGAATGTGTTATTTCTTCTTGCTGTCTTCAAATTTTTTTTTTTTTTTTTTTTTTTTTTGTGGAGTGGAAGAAGGTAGAAGGGAGAGTGTTCCAAGCAGAAAGAAGATTGGCTATGATGAATCTTGACATAGATTAAACCTGTTTGGCATTCATTAAGTTTCTTGATTCTGTAAGTTTATATAGTTTTTGCCAAATTATGGAAATTTTCAATCTTCATTTTTAAAAATGTTTTCAATCCTACTCTCTTACTCTTCTGCTTCTGGAACTACAATGAAATGAACATTAGCTCATTGTTTTTGTCCCAGAAATTACCCGAAATGATCATTTTTTAAAACTCAATTTTCACTTTTTTGTTTAGATTGGGGAAATTATATTGGTCTATCCCCAAGTTCACCGATTCTATCCTCTGTCTTTGTCACTCTACTTTTGAACCCATCAGTGTGTTTTTAATTTCAGTTATTGTATTTTTTATTTCTTTAATATTCATTTGCTTTCTTATAACTTCTATTTATTTGCTGAAATATTCTATTTTTTTCATTTGCTTCATATAGTTTGTAATTGCTTCTTCAATCGTTTTTGTAATCCTTGCTTTAAAATCCTTTTCAGGTATTTCCCATACCTGATTTATTTTGATGTTGGCATCTGTTGATTGTATTTTCTCATTCATATTATAATTTTCTTGGTATTTTGTATGAAGCATTATTTTCTATTTCATCCTGGATATTTTGCATATTATGGGACTCTGGATACTATTTATTTATTTATTTATTTATTTATTTATTTATTTTTTGCAGGCATTCCATTTTGAGGTTTAACATGGAGTTGACTGGGTGTGTGTATTCAGTTTCCCACTTGGCCTCACTGATACCACCTGGTGAATGTAGATTGCTAAATCACACTGTCTTATTGCAGATGACTAGGATGAAAGATCAGTTCCCTGCTTTTCCCTGCTGACACTTTCCAGTGAAAGTGGGACACTGACTTATACCACCTCATTCCCTCCAGGTGGGGGTATAAGATCACCTCTCTGTTGTGCCCCACTGTTCCCCAATGCTGAGGGACTCAGGATGCTTTGTTGATGCAGCACTGGGGGCAGAATAACACCTCCCACTGGGCCCTACTAATACCAGTGAAGGGAGAAGGGGAAGTGGGATTTCAACTAGCTCTGCATAACACGGCTTCATTCAGTCTCATTAATGCCACATAGGTGTTGAGGTTCAGCTCCCCACTGGTTTCTTCTGACGCCAGGGGAAGTGGAAAGTGGAGTGCCAACTAGCCCTGCTTCACACTGTCTCATTATTTCTGCAACTTGTGGGCTTTCCTGGCACCAGAGATAGGGGAAAGAAGAGTGTTAATAGTTCCAACTTGCACCATTTCATTCAGTTTCATTGATGTTGGGAGTAGGTAAAGGCTCAGTGCTCCACTGGACCCTGATGACAGTACCCTGACAGGAGAATCAGAACATAGCCTGCTTCCCCTGTAGAGGATATGGAAGATCAGATTCTTTCTTAGCTTCCCAATATCACCAGTCAGGTGAACCAGAGATCTGCCTGCTTCCTTAAGGCAGGAGATGGAAGATTAGCTCCCCATTCTGCTGTACTGATACCACTCTGCAAGGGAATCAGAATCCTCCATCCTTACCATCATGGAGCTTAGAGACTAGTGGAAGACATAAATAATCAAGAAGTCAATTCAAACAAGTATATAAATGCAACTGTGATATAGGCTATGAAGGGAAAGCACAGAGTCTTATGAAGAAGAATAAGCCTTTTAAAGGAAGTGGCATGTCAGATCCTGAAGGATAAAAAGGGAGCCAGTAATATGAAAGTGGAAGAGAGAGTATTCCAAGCAGTGAAAATTGCAAGTGAGATGGCATTGTGGCAAAAAAGGACCTGGGTACTCATGGAAGTAAATGTAAGTCCAGAATGGAGAAAGTGAGGTGGCAAAGTAGTGACAGAGTAAGGCTAGCATGTTAGCAGGTGCCTGATCATCCAGGATTATGAGAGCTATGGTAAAGATTTGAGATTTTTTTTTTTCCCTTGAGTGTGGAGACTAGGAATGAAAGATTTTCAAGAGGTGTAGGAGTATGTTTTTATTTAACCCTTAACAAAAGATCACCCTGGATACTGTGAAAAGAGTAGATTAGAAGAGAAGAATGGAATAGGAGACCAATTCAGATGCTGCAGTAGAAATCAAGATGCAAGATGATAGCTTGTAAACAGGTGTTAGTGGTGGAAATGGAGAGATGTAGACAGATTTGAAATTTTAAAAAATTTCGTTTGTCATCAAGGTGTGTGTTTTTAGAAATTTGAGTATTTAATTGCATTAGCATTATATAAACCCGTTATAACACAGTCCCTATGGAGACAAAGTGTATTTCCTTCTGTCAATATACAGGTATGAGTTTATCGAATACCGAATTTACTTTCTCTATATTATTTCTGATAATTTTAATGGTAACATAAGTAGGCCTATAAATGAACCCAAATCCATAGAAGATGGCATCTTGTTAGGCTGAAAACACACGTGTGTGTGCTTTACCCATTAAAATAATCCCACATTAGTCTGTCTTTGGGAAACAGTGAGGCTATTTCCTGGGGAACAAAGATCTGTGGGTGAGGAGAAAAAAAAGAAAGGATGATGGAACCCTGCTAGTCCAGAATAAGTCCTCAATAAATATGAACTGACATTAGACTAAGTTTAATTCAATTTATTTTAGTGAAAAAACTTGTATTTTAAAGGCTTAGTTTAAATGACAGTAGTAATTTACAAATCCATAAACATTTGGAGCAGGATTTTTTCTTTGTCATGTGGTTAATATTTATTTTATGAAAACATGTTTGCGTGTATAATTAAAAGCTTGATAGATAAGATGGGTATTGAGAAATTTTATGTTAACATTTTGTAAGCCAAACATCTCCTGAAATTTAATCCAAATCAAATAATATTCTTTTATACTATGTTCTTTAATAAGCAAGTATGGATTGCTTGTAGACATTATTTCTCAAGAGCATATCTCTATCAGTCAGGATTCAGTTGTAAGAAACAAAAACCACTCTACCTTTATAGGCATTTAATATAGGACTGCGGATCTCTAAAAAATATTGGCAGGACTTAGAGGAATTAATTCTGATCTCAGCCTCCAGAAATGAATCTCAGAATAATATTGTAGAACTAGGCTGCTCACATCAGTAAGGCAGGGAATTGGGAACCCTTCCACTTGAATTCAAGGACACACAGCCATGGCTGTACTTGAGGAATCAGAAGCCACCGTTACTGCAGCTACAACTTCACCCCATAAAGCAGTTGTCAGGGCATCCATGGCCGAGATCACCGCCATCACCAGTAAAACTGCCACTCAACACCAGCTAAGCTAGTGGTGCAGAAAACCCAACATTTTCAAGACTGTGTTTGTTAGCAACAACAAAGCAGCCGGGAAATGATTCTCAAATTACCTTCTACCTTCTAAATCTCATGAAAGTACATCTAATTGGTGGAAGCTAATTTGCATCCAGAAACATAACTCTAAGGGAGGCAGATGTTATTTTTTGAGGCTTGGCAGTACAGGAAGCCATGCTAATGGGAGGCAAGAGAGAGTGCTGAGTGGAATTCACCAGACTTACAAGCTCTTTTGCTACTAAAGATTGTACGTATTTGTCTTTCTATCCTTAAGCTTCCAAACAAAAATAGCAATGACCATATGGTGATGCCTAACAGAATGCAACTCTTTCTGGTAAAAACAAAACTGCGGACATCTTCTTCCCAAAAAGGGGATATACAGGGTCTCAGTAGTCACCAAATCCATCTTTGCTTGATACTCATTCATTTTATGGTTTTGTCATAATCCTACCTTGATATACCGTAACTTAAAAACTATTATAAACTTAATTACTACCAACATATTTTACATAAAATAGTTGGGAAAAAGGAAAGATATGTATATATTTGTGTATGTGTGTGTATAAGCAAAGGAGAAAATAGGGGTACCTACTGAAATTCTCATTTTGAATGTTGTTATTCAATATTCTCATCATGCATATTGCTGTGTGTTGGTAATAGTTCATTCATTTAAACTGGTTTATACCAGTGTCTGGTTTATATTTGTATTTATACAACAGTTTATTAATCCTCTGTTTAATTAATGGAATTTAGGGTTGTTTCCAAGCTTTTCATGTTGTTAGCAGTACTGTTATAAACATTCTTGTACATATTTCCAGTTTTATATATGTAAGAGTTTATTTGGGCATATGCCTTAGAGTGGAATTGCAAGCTATAGGCTATATAAACCTTCAACTTTAGGGGGTAATGTTAAACTGTTTTTCGAAGTGGTTGCAGAAATTATTACTTTCAGACTCAATGTATAAGTCACATGGTAAATATACATAATTTCTAACATTAGGTATTGTCAGACTTTTAAATTTTTTGTTAGTGTAGTGTGTATGAATTGGTATCTCATTGCAGTATTAATTTGCATTTTTCACAATCACCATCGATATTAAACTCTCTTCATACATTTTTTTTTGGCCTTGTGTGTCTCCTCTTCTGCTAAATGTCTCTTGTCCACTTTTTTTTTTTTTTTTTAACTGGGTTGTTTGTGCTTCTCTTATGGTTGTATAGCATTACTCTGATCTCTTTACTGTAGCTCATACATATTGAAAGATCACTATGGACCCATGAATATGTATAATTGTTATTTGTCAATAAAAATAAAATAAAAATAAAGAAATTTTAAAAATTTAAAATAAAGTTTGAATTCACTGCTAAAAATTAAAAAAATCAAAAGAATTTCTTTACTAATTCCTTCTTGGTTGTGTGTATTCTCCATCTGGCATTCCATAATGTACCTTATCTTTCTTACTTTCTTTAAGATGTTTTTTAATGCATCAAAATATTGTCTAAATGATCAGGGAAAGATGGCTGACTACAGTTACTTCATCCTCCCCCTCGCCAAAAGTGACCAAAACAATAAATAAAAAATGGTATTTCAACTGGAGTGACTGAGGAAATATGGTGGAGAGTACTAAGGGAGTAGCAAAATCCTTGTGGAGCATGGAAGCCCAGGATAACACCACAGAGAGGTGAGCAAGGCATCTTTCCTCTGCCACATGGTCTTCCCACTGGGATTGGCTTGGAGTCAGAGAGTCTTATTTTTTAAGGAAAATGTAAGCTAGAGATCCCCATTTGTCCCCATTGCTACATCAAATAGCAGCAATCCTTGCTACAGGAGATTCCCCCGGTTCTCACAGGCCCAAAATCTAGTTTGGAGAGTAGCTGGGAGTTTGTGCAGATGCATTGCCTTAGAATAGGAGCTATCCTTTAGTACCTTCTATCCTCATGACCTAAATTGCTACTGCATAAAACTGTCTTGAAACCAGACCCACAGCTAGAGTGCATCCTATCCTGGGGGCCAGCAGCCCCCACTGTCATTGTCATTCTACTATGTTAACAGAAGTGCCTGTAGCACCACTACCTCAAACCACCCCAAACCACAAATACTGGAATTATAGCCATTTCACAAATGAGAAAGATAAAGGAAACAAGGTTTAGTACCAAAGAAAACCACCCAACCACAGACGTAAAGAAGAGTAAGAAAGGACCAAAGGACTATAAAACAATCAGAAAACAGTTAACAAATTGGCAGGAGTAACCCCTTATCAATAATAAAGTTGAATGTAATTAGAGTAAAATTTCCAGTTAAAACATACAAAATGGCTGAATGGATTAAAAAAAAAACAAACAAAAAAACAAGACCCAACTATTTCCTTCCTACAGGAGAGACTCGCTCATGTAAAGATACACAGACTGAAAGTGAAAGAAGGGACAAAGATATTCCTTGCAAATGCAAACCAAAAAGAGTAGGAGTAGTCATACTTATGTCAGATAAGTGTATTGACTTAATGTCAATAACTGTAGAAATAGACAAAGGTCATCATATAAAATTAAAGGGATCATTTCAAGAAGAGGATACAACAATTATAAATATATAAGCACCTAATACTGGAGCATCCAGACATATAAAGAAAATGTTATTAGACCTAAAGGGAGAGATAGACTGAAATATGATAATAGTTGGGGATTTCAACACCCCACTTTCAACAATGGACAGATCATCTAGACAGAAGATCAATTAAAAAAAAATTGGACCTAAACTGCACCATAGACTGAACACACCTAACAGACATTTATGGACCATTCCATCAATAACTGCAGAAAACACATTTTTCTCAATTGTACATGAAACATTCTCCAGGATAGACCACGTCTTAGGACACAAAACAAATGATAACAAGTTAAAGAGAAAGAAATAAAAGACATTCAGATTGGAAAGGAGGATATCAAATTGTCCCTGCTTGCCCATGACATGATTTTATATATATTAATGGAAACTTCTGAAGACTCCACCTAAAAATTATGAGAACTTATAAATTCAGTAAGGTTGCAGGATACAAATCAATGTACAAAAATGGCAGCATTTTATACAGTAATAGTAAATTATCAGAAAACAAAGTCAAGAAAACAATTCCATTTATAACTATTGATACTACAGAAGTAATGAGATACCTAGGAATAAACCTAACAAAGGAGGTCAAAGATCTCTAAACTGAAAATCATAAAACATTGATGAAAGAAATTGAAGGCAAGAGAAATAAATGCAAAGATAACCCATGTACATGGTTTGAGGAATTGATGTATAAAAAATGGCCATACTACCTAAGATGATCTATAGATTTGATGCAATCCCTATCAAAATACCATTGACAATCTTCACAGAAATAGAAGAATAATCCTAAAATGTATATGGCACTACAAAGGGCTCTGAGTAGTCAAAGGAATCTTGAACAAAAGAAGAAGGCAGGAGGCATCACACTACCTGGTTTCAAACTATACTACAAAACTTTCATAATCAAAACAGCATGGTACTGGCATAAAAACAGACACTTAGACCAATGGAACTGAATCAAAAGTCCAGAAATAATTTCACATATTTACTGCCACCTGTTTTTTTTGTAAGGGCAATAAGAATATTCACTGGGGGAAAGAACAGTCTCTTCAATAAGTGGTATTGGGAATACTGAATATCCATATGCAGAAGGACAAAACTAGACCCCTCTATCTTACCTTATATAAAAATCCACTCCAAATAGATTATGGACTTAAATGTAAAACTGAAAACTATGAAACTAATAAAAGAAAACAGAGGAAATACTTCACGACATTGGGATGAGCAAAAATGTATTTTTTATTTTATTTTATTTATTTATTTATTTATTTTTGAGACGGAGTTTCGCTCTGTCGCCCAGGCTGGAGTGCAGTGGCCAGATCTCAGCTCACTACAAGCTCCGCCTCCCGGGTTCACGCCATTCTCCTGCCTCAGCCTCCGAAGTAGCTGGGACCACAGGCGCCGCCACCTTGCCCGGCTAGTTTTTTTGTACTTTTTAGTAGAGACGGGGTTTCACCATATTAACCAGGATGGTCTCGATCTCCTGACCTCGTGATCCGCCCGTCTCGGCCTCCCAAAGTGCTGGGATTACAGGCTTGAGCCACCGCGCCCGGCCTGCAAAAATGTATTAAACAAGACTTCAAAAATACAGGCAACAAAAGAAAAAATAGACAAATGGGATTACATCACACTAAAAGGCAACAACAATCTACAAAATGGGAGAAAATATTTGCAAACGACATCTGACAAGGGGTTTATATCAAGATTATATAAGGAACTTAAACAACTCAATAGCAAAAAGACAAATAACCTGAATAAGAAATGATCAAAAGACCTTAATAGACATTTCTCAAAAGAAAACATACCAAAGGCCAACAGGTATATGGATAAATCGTCAACATCACGAATTATTGGGAAATGCAAACCAAGACCACAATGAAATACCACCTCACTTCAGTTATAATGACTACTATCAAATCTACAAAAGAAATGTTGGCCAGGATGTGGAGAAAAGGGAACACTTACACACTGTTAGTAGGATTATAAACTAATACAACCATTATGGAAAACAGTATAGAGGTTCCTAAAAAATTGAAAATAGAACCACTATACGATGATCATTCCAACTACTGGGTATGTATTCAAAGGAAATGAAATCAGTATGTTGAAAAGATATCTGCACTCCCATGGTTATTGCAGTTCTATTCACAATAGCCAAGATAAAGAATCAACCTATGTGTCCAACAACTGATGAATAAATTAAAAAATGAGGTTCATATACATGGGATACTATTCATCTATAAAAACAATGAAATCCTGTTATTTCTGACAACATAAATGAACCTGGAGGGTATCATGTTAAGTGAAATAAGCCAGACAAAGACAAATACCATATGATCTCACTGACATGTGGAATGTAAAATTACAACAATAATGATATCATAGAAGCAGAAAGTAAAACAGTGGTTAACTGATGCTGGGTAGTAGACTGGGAAGGGCAGGATGAGGAGAGGTGAGTCAATGGGGAAAAAGTTACAATTAGATAGGATAAATGAATTATGGTGTTCTATTGCACAGTAGGGTGAGTATGGTTAAGAGTAAAATATTGTATATTGCAAAGTACTTAGAAGAGAGGCTTTTGAATGTTCTCACCAAGGGAAAAAAGATAAATGCAAGAGGTGATGGATACACTAACTGCCCTGGTTGGATCATTATACAACACAAATATCGTATCGAAACATCAAATTATACTCCATAAGTTTGTACAATTACAATGTGCCAATTAAAAAATAATGTTTTAGTGTCTTGTTAAATATTTCCCTGCTCCATTGACTAAAATGTTTCTATCTATATTTTATACATAGAATTGTAATGTTTAATTTTTGACTGTTAAATCCTTAATCTATCTGAAGTTGGTTTTTCGATATATGAGTCAGGGGCCTAAATCATCTTTTTCTGTATGCTAATTATTTTACCAGTTTCATTTATTGAACCATCCCTACTTTCTCTACTAAGTAGGTGTGCCATCTCTCTGTCTTATATAATGGGTGAGTCTGTTTCTGGTATCTTATATTTCATTCATCATTTAATCTTCCTGCTCCAATAATATACTGTTTAGTATTATAACTTTATAATAATTCCTAATTTGGAGCAGGCAAATACCCCAAACTTGCTCTCCATCTTCAGTTGCGTTCTGGCCAGTATTGGTCTGTTTGTCTTCCATATAAATTTTGTAATCATCAAGCCATGGGAAAACACTGTTGGAATAGGAATTGAAATTGCATTGATTTTATTTCTAGATCAATTTGGGGGAAACTAACATCTTTAAGATATTAAGGCTTACTGTGCAATAATGGAGCATATTTGATTTATTTATGTCTTTAAAGTATATATCTTAATAACATTTTATAATTTTCCCTGAAGATGTCTGTGCATCTTTTATTAACTGTATTCCCAAATACTTTTATTAACTGTATTCCCAAATACTTGAGTTTTCTAATACTATAAGAATTGTGTTCTCTCTTTAAATATAGTTTTAATGGCTTGTTGCTGATGAATAGAAATGTAAATGAATCTTGTATATTAATCTTATATGCAGCTACCTTGCTAAACTCCCTTGTTGTGTCTAATAATGTGAAGGTTTACTCTTTGGGTTTTCTATAGAAATCACATCATCTACAAATAATTTGTAAATAATCACAGTTTTGTTTCTTCCTTTCCAATCCTTATATCTCTGATTGCTCATTATACCATATAGGACTTCATGTACGATTATGAACAAAAGTGGTAATAATTTTTTTCCTTGTGTCATTCCTGATTTCAAAGAGAATGCTTCCAATGTTTGCTCATTTAAGATAATGCTAACTTTTGGATTATTTTATAGATCCTTTTAGTCAGGTTAAGAACTATCCTTTTTTATTTCTAATTGAAGAAGAGTTTTTAAAATCATAAATGGGTTTTAAGTTTGATGAAAGACTTATCTATTGAAATGATCTTTTGGTTATCTGTATTAATCTGTAAATATGGTAAGGTACATTTATGGATTTTCTAATAATAAACCATCCTTGTATACCTGGAATACATTCCATTTGGTTATGATATATTGTCTTTCCTATACTCTTTTGGGTTTGATTAATATTTTGTTAGCTGTTTTGCATCTATATTCATGAGTTAAAATAATCTGTAATCTTCATGTCTCATAATTTGTTTGTTCTGATGTCAAAGTATACTTGCCTTACAGAATAGGTTGTGTGGTATTCCCTGTTTTTCTTTTATCTGAAAGTGTTTGTATAAAATTAAGATTTCCTCTTTCTTGAAAGCTTGGTAGAATTCAACTATAAGACAGTCCTGACTTAGTATGTCCTCGGCAGGAAGATTTTAACCACTGCCTTGAATTTTAAGATAGTTATAGGATGATTCAAGATTTTAAAATTTCTCCTTATGTTCTTGTTACATTTTTCTAGCAATTTGTCCATTTCTCCAAAGTTTTCAAAAATGTCAGTTTTTGGTGTTGATGGCATTGTTTTATTATCTTTTAAAACACTGTTCTGTGTAGTTATGCCTTCCTTTCCATTAAAACATTATTTGCATCTTCTCTCTTTTCTCTCTTTATTAATCTTGCCAAATATTTGTCACTTGTTTCCCAAAGAAACGCCTATTGTTTTTATATCTTTGTTTTCTATTTCATTAGTTTTCAGACTTATATTTATTATCTTTTTCTTTCTACTTTCTTTGGGCTTATTCTCTTGGGGTCATTGTTTTAATAACTCCTTAGAATAGACACATAACTTTTTGGGCTTGCTTCCTCTTTATTTTGGGTATTTAAGGCTATAAGTTTCCTTCAAAATACTGCTTTTATTACATCTTAGAAGTTTTGTTACATAGTGTTTTCATTTTATTCAGGACTAGGTATTTTTACATTTCCAATGATTGTTTTGTCCATAAGATCCAAGTGACTGAACTGCTTGCTCTGTTGCCTTGTCATTCTGCAAAACATTCTAATGTTCTGTGCCTCACTCAAAGTTGGCAGAATTATGAATTACTTGTTAAATGGGTCAAACCAGCTCATTTGAGTGTGATATATGTTGCCACCCAATCTCAACGAAGTCCCCCAAAAGGTACCTCTTTATTAGTGGTGGGTACTGTGAGATGCAAAAACTTGTCTTTCTCATTGGAGAGGGATAATATTTCGATATATTACTGGTCTCCAGAAACTTCACTGAAGTAGGCCCCTGGTTTCACTGGTTTTACCTCCCACCCAACAAGACCTCTGGAATTATTGCTTATCATGTTCTATCAGTATGATGTTATCAATATTATAGACTAGCATCATATCCTGTGGGATGATTAGAGTCTTGGTGTACTAAATTATGACAAAATATTGATGTATCCCTGAAATAAAATAGTGAATATTTAAGAGCAGTTCCTGACAGGTTAATGAAAATTGCTTCTGGTCTTTCTTGCTTCATGGTATGGGGTTAAAAAAGCATTTGCCAGACAGTGTTGACTTGCACCACTTTCTTTAAGAGACTACATCTAGAACAGCAGCTGCAACTTGGAGTTTCTCACTGATTAAAGTGAAGATAATTCACTGTTAGTCCCTAAGACCCGACTCTTCAGTAAGGCAAAATAAGCCACTTAAATAGGATGTGATAGGAATCACAATCCCTGCACATATCTTTGATGATGTCACTACTCTCTTTGCTTCTCCCAGGAATACTACATTACTTTTGGTTTACTATTTTGTAGAGAGGGAAGTTCCACAGGCTTTCACTTTGCACTTCTTCCTATAATAGCCCTGGCTTTAAAGGTTAGGGAGTAAATGAGGGGTTTCTGTCAGTTGCCTGGTGATAATTCCAACGTGTGCATTTGGGAAATGGGGAAATAACCACAGGATGGGTTTATAGACCTACTTCAGCAACAGAGAGATGGCTAGAATTCCACTTTATTACCTTACTCCTTTAAACCTCTGTATTTATCAGTAGACCAAAATGGCTTTCCAGATACCCAGGAATTAGTATAATTCAAAGCCAATGTCCAGTGTTTCCTAAAGGTTATAGGTATTTCTCTTTCCTCCGTATAGAGCTATCATGATAAATGACTACAGGTTCATTTTGGTAAAGTCAAGAAGAAAGATATACAGTGTACCTTTGTGGTGGTATTTCAGGATTCTTCCAGAAGGGGCTCCTTTTCTGTGAATTGACTCAGGCTATGAATTGGCTAAAAATAACCCATCATTTTATATAGATCCAGTATGACCTGACTGGGTTGCTCATCTAATTTAGTCCAAGAGCCTGATTAATAATTAGCTACTACCTATGTTCTGTGCATGTCAAGCCATTCTGAATAATACTCTAGCTCTGTTGCTTATTATAGTAAGCATGCTTACCTTGCTTCTGGTAGTTAAATGCTGCCATTTAGTATCTGCCACTCTTTGATACCATCATTCTCATTGAAGTCAGGGAGACTATTTCAGTGGTAGATCTCCTACCTTCCTCTCCAAACTACAGAGGACAGGCACTATAATGCTTTATTTTAAACTCTTTTTTTTTTGGGAAAATATAATATACACTTAGAAAAGCACATAAAACAAATGTACAGCTTAGTCAGCTATTATAAAGTGAATATTTGTAGAAAAACCATGCAGATGACAAAATGGAGCATTGTTTGTACCCCAGAAATCTTGTGCATATTTTACCATCAAATACCTCTTCCTTCTGCCAAAATGCAACTGTTATTCTGTATTTTATAGTAAGCATCTCCATATATTTATTTATTTATTTTCTACTATAACAAGCATTCCTAATCACACAACGAAATTTGACTTGTTTTGGAATTTTGTTTAAATAGAAGCATACTGGTAGTATATGTTAAATTGGGAGTATATTTTATTTGGCTTCTTTTCCTCATTGTTATAGTTTTGAGATTTATACAAATTATGCATTTTTGTTGATGTATAGTGTTAATTCTATGAATATACTACAATGTATCCATTCTGTTGTAAATGGGTTAGTTTGATCAGGGCTAGTTTGTTAGTTTTTGCTTGTGTTAGTTTATTCTGGCTGCTATAGCAAATTGCTTTAGGCTGGGTAATTTGTAAACAAAAGAAATGTATTGCTTACAGTTCTGAAGGCTCGGAAGTCCACGATCAAGTTTCCAGTAGATAACAGTGTCTGGTCAGAGCCTGCTCTCTGCTTCAGAGATGGTGCCTTCTAGCTGTGTCCTCACATGGTGGAAGGGCAAAAAAGCTCCCTTAGGCTTCTTTCATAAGGGCACTGCTATGGTTGGTATGTCTTTGTCCCCTCTAAAACTCGTGTTGAAATGTAATTCCTAATGCAACAGTGTTGGGAGTTGGGGCCTCATGGGAGATGTTTAGGTCACAAAGGCTCCACCTTCATAAGTGAATTAATACCACTATGCAAAGGGACTGTGGGAGCAGGCTCACCCTTTCTTGTTCTTCTGCCATGTGGGGACATGACATTTTTTTCTGCTTTCCTTTCTGTCTTCCACGATGTGAGGACACAGCAAGAAGGCCCTCACCAGATACCAGATGCTAGTGTCATGATCTTGGACTTTGAACTGTAAGAAATATATTTCTGTTCTTTTTGAATTACCCAGCTTGTGGTATTTTGTTATAGCAGCACAAAAGAACTAGTGCAGGTACTAATCCCATTCATGAGGGTTCTGCCTTCATGACCTAGTTACTTTCCAAAGTCCCCACCTCTTAATAGCAACACATCGGGGATTCAATTTTAACATATGATTTTTGAGGGACACAAAAAATCAGATGATAGCAGGGCTGTTACAAAGCTTCAGTGTATGTCTCTTGATGCACATGTACATGCTTTTCTGTTTGGTATGTATTCAGAAGCAGAATTGGTCCCCTTCCTTTTATTTTACCATACTTTTGTATCTCCATGCTTTCTTCTAGGTATGTTCTTCTGAAATATATTTCAGTTCACTAATTCTTCTACTGTATCTAATCTTTGTTTAATCTAATCGGTAATTTTTATTCTCAGTTATTGCATTTTTTACTTTTATAATTTATATTTAAAAAATCTACTGAGTTCTCATGTCTCTGTTCTCTGTTTAAATTTTCAATATTTTCAATATCCTATCCCGTATCTCCCAGAAACTAGTAAACATAGTTATTTTTAAATCTATGTCTAAAAATTTTGACATCTGGAGCCTTGTAGTTCTATTTCTATGCTTTGTTGTTGCTTCTGTCTCTTGTTGAAGTTGCCTTATTTGGACCAACTTTCATGCATCCCAGATACTATCTTAAAACTTTTTTTTTTTTTTTTTTTTTTTTAAGCAATGTGGTTGGGTGTGTTGGCTCATGCCTGTAATCCCAGCATGTTAGAAGACTGAGGTGGGTGGACCACTTGAGGCCAGGAGTTTGAGGTCAGCCTGGCCAACATGACAAAACCCCGTCTCCACTAAAAATACAAAAATAAGCTGGGTGTGGTGGCACACACCTATAATGCCAGATACTTGGGAGGCTGAAGCAGGAGAATAGCTTGAACACTTGAGGTGGAGGTTGCAGTGAGCTGAGATTATTCCACTGCACTCCAGCTTGGGTGACAGAGTGAGACTCTGTCTCAAGAAAAAAATAAATAAATAAAGAGAAATAATGTGAAACTTGAGATAATGTTATTTTCCTTTCTGGAGTATTTTCTGTTGCTTCTTTCAGGTACCTGGGAACACTAGCGATCTGAGATCATCTTAATCCAGTATTAGGACTGAAATTTTCTAGGTCACCAAAGTGACTCTGCTGAACTGCAATCTTTGTGAAATCTTTGTGCACCCCATGAATCCTAGGTGCAATTCTCTAGGGTTCCACTTCAAAGTGTAGGAATATTACTGGAGCCTCTACCCTGGACTGGTCTTACTAAATCACTTTCAGCTGTCTGAAATAGTGCATTAAATCCAGAGATTATTTTAGGTGTACCCATTTTTACAAATCTAATAAAATACTATTCTTCCTTTTCTAGTTTTTTTTTAGAACCCATTCATATGCATATTTCTTAAGTTAGTGCTGATGAAAATTAAAAGAAACTTGGTACCTATTTTACATGTAATCCTCCTCCTCCTGCAAATCAGAGTTTGAAGGGTGATAGCACTATCAGGTATTTCAGCAAGGTAGAACCACCTACCTGATCTTATGAGAAGAGTCTTCTGCTGCTGCTGTCAAAGGAAATTCAGTAGAATTTGTAGATTCAGAGTATTCATATTCTTATGAATTCTGCAAAGTGTCTCAATTTCTAGATGTAACATTCAATAATTTTTGCAATTCATACATCACAGGCATCAACCAATTAGAATGGACACCTGATCAACTAGTATGTATGCTCACCACCATTAAGTCTTCTGTCAAATGTCACCCTAATTTAAATTTTTAAAAATTGTGTATATCTATGAAGTACAATGTATTTTTTTCATATATGTTTGCATTGTGGGATGATTATATCAAGCTAATTAACATGCATCACCTCATATACTTATCTTTTTTGTAGTGGAAACATTTAAAATATATTTTTTAGCACTTAAAATGTACAATACATTATTATGGTTAATAATCCTGTACAATCGTTCTGGAAAACTTATTCCTCCTGTCTAATTAAAACTTTGTACCCTTTTGTCAACATCTCCCCATTCTCCACTCCCTTCTTCTCACCTCGTAACTCCAGACTGTGATAAGTACCATTCTACTTTTTACTTCTAACAAATTAGACTTTTTAAGGAAAAAGTAAAATAACAAATTAAAAGTGAAATAAGCCAGGCGCAGAAAGACAAATGCCACATGATCTCACTTATATTTCAAATAAAGAAAAATGCTACCCTCGTAAAAGAATATTATGGCTACTTCATTTAAAATTTTATTGTAGGCTGAGCGCAGTGGATCATGCCTATAATCCTAGCAATTTGGGAGGCTGAGGTGGGTGGATCACCTGAGGTCAGGAGTTTGAGACTACCCTGGTCAACAGGACGAAACCCTGTCTCTACTAAAAATACAAAAAAACAAAACAAACAAACAAACAACAACAACAACAAAAAACTAGGTGTGGTGGTGGGGTGCCTGTAATCCCAGCTCCTTGGGAGGTTGAGGCAGGAGAATTGCCTGAACCCAGGAGGTGGAAGTTGCAGTGAGCCAAGATCGCACCACTGTACTCCAACCTGGGCAACAGGGCAAGACTCCATTTCAAAAAATAAAATAAAATTTCATCATGCTCCAGATCCTGGAACACCTTATGCCTCTTATTTTATTTTTGAGACAGAGTCTTCCTCTGTCGCCCAGGCTGGTGTGCAGTGGCAGAATCTCGGCTCACTGCAAGCTTCGCCTCCTGGGTTTACGCCATTCTCCTGCCTCAGCCTCCCGAGTAGCTGGGACTACAGGCGCCCGCCACCTCGCCCGGCTAGTTTTTTTTTTTTTTTTTTTGTTTTTTTTGTATTTTTTAGTAGAGACGGGGTTTCACCGTGTTAGCCAGGATGGTCTCGATCTCCTGACCTTGTGATCCGCCCATCTCGGCCTCCCAAAGTGCTGGGATTACAGGCTTGAGCCACCGCGCCTGGCTGTCTTATTTTATTTTAATAGGAATATCAACTTATATCATTTGCCTAAAAAATATATTTATTTTTATTGTATCTTCCATTAGAACATAAGCTCTATGTAGGGCAGGGATTTTTACTTGTCTTGTTCACTGTAATATTTTCTTAATATTTGTTGAATGATACCAAATACTGTATCAGGTAGTCTTTATTTACATGAAACAGATCCATTCCAGCTATTTTAAGAATAATTGGTTTGATGTAGGGAAGTAGGTGCTTATGAAATTCTTGGCTACAAAAGTGGGCTCTAGGATAGGCTTCAAGAAAGGACTCTCTAATCAACACTGTCAAACTGGTCCATCAGGATTACTGCTAACTGCTACATTTAGGAAGGTGATGAGTGATAGCAGTGAGGAGGTCACCACTGGAACTTCAAAGTTGACTTGAAGACCATATCTAAAATCTAGAAATAAGGAATTCGCTGCCCTTCCTATAACTATTTCTCAACACTCAACAGTCACAATAGTGTACTAGAATATTGAAATGTTGCTGCAGCAAGACCCAAGGTTTCCAAATCTTGCTTTTGGCAACTAGCAATGGTCAAAGTGGCAAGATATCTCTACCTCACTTATATTTTTCTAACTTGTGTCTGGAATCCTCGATTTTTTAGTGTTCTAGTAACTGTATTATAGGCAGGCACATTATAAGGAGGTGGGAATGGATGCCATGTGTCATTTCACTGTATCTACTACATCGATTGTATAAAGCAGGGTGTATGTATCTTACATTTCATCATCTATCAAGGGCTCTTATTCCAACATCACTATTGCCTTGCAAAAAAGGGGAAGATTATTATGCAAAGCTAATATAGTCAAACAATGCCTTCTCTCCACTAAATTGCTTGAAAAAACTTTGCAAAATTCTTTATGGAAAGATGTCTCTCTTGATCTATCTGTTGCGGAATCATGGTTGAAGCCAGTTGACAAGTTGACAGTAATGCTACTTCCCCCACCTGGTTATGAAAGTGACTGTTTGTTAGCAGAGACATACAAAGAGGGGAGGGGAGTGAGAGAAGTCTGCCTTGTGGAGAGATTTTATCATTAGCATTGTTTAGAAATGCTGGCACACAGTGATAATAAAAAGCAAACCAACTTTTAGTCAGTTTTATTATTTAGGTTTTCTTTTTTTTTTTTTCTTTAAATAAAATTTAATAGACAGGAGAGAATTAAATCTCCCCTATATTTCCCTTCTCAACTTTAAGGACCTTCAACTGTGAATTAGTTGCTATAACTCTATTCATTAAAATAAATTTATTTATTTATTTATTATTATTATTATACTTTAAGTTCTAGGGTACATGTGCATAACGTGCAGGTTTGTTACATATGTATACTTGTGCCATGTTGGTGTGCTGCACCCATCAACTCGTCAGCACCCATCAACTCGTCATTTACATCAGGTATAACTCCCAGTGCAATCCCTCCCCCCTCCCCCCTCCCCATGATAGGCCCCGGTGTGTGATGTCCCCCTTCCCGAGTCCAAGTGATCTCATTGTTCAATTCCCACCTATGAGTGAGAACATGCAGTGTTTGGTTTTCTGTTCTTGTGATAGTTTGCTAAGAATGATGGTTTCCAGCTGCATCCATGTCCCTACAAAGGACACAAACTCATCCTTTTTTATGGCTGCATAGTATTCCATGGTGTATATGTGCCACATTTTCTTAATCCAGTCTGTCACTGATGGACATTTGGGTTGATTCCAAGTCTTTGCTATTGTGAATAGTGCCGCAGTAAACATACGTGTGCATGTGTCTTTATAGCAGCATGATTTATTGCATGATATTATTTAGGTTTTCTACAGAAAGTATACCCTTTAGTATCTGTACCCAGGGCAGTTACTCTACTGCCCCACCCTTGATACATCACTATTTGTTAGTATTATTAGGGTTATTATTTCTTATGAGATTTTCTTCTTATTCTCTAAATAAATCCATGAAAGTAAATTTTTAAAAAAGAAAACCTTCATATCGCATGTAAGTTGCATTCTTAGGTATTTTATTCTCTTTGTAGCAATTGTGAATGGGAGTTCACTCATGATTTGGTTCTCTGTTTGTCTGTTATTGGTGTATAGGAATGCTTGTGATTTTTGCACATTGATTTTTTATTCTGAGACCTTGCTGAAGTTGCTTATCAGCTTAAGGAGATTTTGGGCTGAGACAATGGGGTTTTCTAAATATACAATCATGTTTTCTGCAAACAGAGACAATATGACTTCCTCTTTCCCTATTTGAAAACTCTTTATTTCTTTCTCTTGCCTGATTGCCCGGGCCAGAACTTCTAATACTATGTTGAATAGGAGTGGTGAGAGAGAATATCCTTGTCTTGTTCCAGTTTTCAAATAATGTTTCCACTTTTTGCCCATTCAGTATGATATTGGCTGTGGGTTTGTCATAAATAGCTCTTCTTATTTTGAGATATGTTCCATCAATACCTCATTTATTGAGAGTTTTTAGCATGAAGGGGTATTGAATTTTGTTGAAGGCCTTTTCTGCATCTATTGAGATAATCATGTCGTTTTTGTCATTGGTTCTGTTTATGTGATGGATTACATTTGTTAATTTGCATATATTGAACCAGACTTGCATCTCAGGGATGAAGCTGACTTGATCATGATGGATAAGCTTTTTGATGTGCTGCTGGATTTGGTTTGCCAGTATTTTATTGAGGATATTCACGTTGATGTTCATCAGTGATATTGGCCTGAAATTTTCTTTTTTTAATGTGTCTCTGCCAGGTTTTGGCATCAGGATGATGCTGGCCTCATAAAATAAGTTAGGGAGGATTCTCTCTTTTTCTATTGTTTGGAATAGTTTCAGAAGGAACGGTACCAGCTCCTCTTTGTACCTCTGGTAGAATTCGGCTGTGAATCCATCTGGCCCTGGACAGTTTTTGGTTGGTAGGCTATTACTTGCTGTCTCAATCTCAGAACTTGTTATTGGTCTATTCAAGGATTTGACTTCTTCACTGGTCGTTAGAGAAATGCAGATCAAAACCACAATGAGATACCATTTCACATCAGTTAGAATGGTGATCATTAAAATGTCAGGAAAAAACAGATGCTAGAGAAGATGTGGAGAAATAGGAACGCCTTTACACTGTTGGTGGGAGTGTAAACTAGTTCAACCATTGTGTAAGACAGTGTGGTGATTCTTCAAGGATCTAGAACTAGAAATACCATTTGACCCAGCAATCCCATTATTGGGTATATACCCAAAGGATTATAAATCATTCTGTTATAAAGACTCATGCACACGTATGCTTACTGCAGCACTGTTCACACTAGCAAAGATTTGGAACCAACCCAAATACCAATCAACCATAGACTGGATAAAGAAAATGTGGCATATATACACCATGGAATACTATGCAGCCATAAAAAAGGTTGAGTTCATGTCCTTTGCAGGGACATGGATGAAGCTGGAAACCATCATTCTCAGCAAACTAACACAAGAACAGAAAACCAAACACCGCATGTTCTCACTCATAAGTGGGAGTTGAACAATGAGAACACATGGACACAGAGGGGAACATCACACACTGAGGCCTGTCAGGGGATGGGGGGCTAGGGGAGGGATAGCATTAGGAGAAATACCTATTATAGATGACAGGTTGATGGGTGCAGTAAACCACCATGGCACATGTATACCTATGTAACAAACCTGCACATTCTGCACATGTACCCCAGAACTTAAAGTATAATTTTTTTAAAAAAAGAAAACCTGTGTAAATGTAGAAGACTGATGTTAAAAGGATAGATGTAGAATGGTGATTCTCAACTATAGCTGTACATTAGTAAAAGCTGGGGATCTTTCAAAAAATGTTGACCTGTCGGCCCTACCATCACATATTCTAATTTATAATTGGTCTGGAGTAAGGCATAAGCCTGGGTATTTTCTTTTTTTTTTTTTAAATTTATTTATTATTATTATACTTTAAGTTGTAGGGTACATGTGCATAACGTGCAGGTTTGTTACATATGTATACTTGTGCCATGTTGGTGTAGCTTCCCTCAGAATGCTAATGTGCAGCCAATGTTGGGAACCGCTGCTTAAGACTGCTTTAAAACTAGTACAGCCCATCTGAGCTGTATTTTAAGTTTTAAGCATGGATGTTTGTAGGTAGGGTTAGCGGAGCGTTGTGCTAGTGTGCATTAAGTGACCAAACATTCCTAGAGGAAGCAGCCTTTATACATGGAATAGGTTAGAGCAGCAAGACAGATTGTTAACATGGGCAGCTTCAGTGAAGGTTTGCAATTGGGTGACTATGAGAAAGCAAATTTAATTGGAAGGGAAGGAGTTAACTAGGAAAGGGTGGCAACAATTTGGGAGGGATTTGGAAGTCCCTGAATTGTGGGAAGACTATCAGGTTATGTGTCAATAATCAAGGCAATGGACTCAACTAAACTATTAGTACTCTCAGGAGCTAACTCCCATCTAGAGCTCTTTCTAAAGTTGAGTGTCAGGGCCAGACATGTATTTAGGTCAGTGATACTCAACCTTGGATATACTTTAGGATTACATGGGGAGCAGTGTAAAAAAAAAAAAAAATCCTAATACCCACACCCCAAACCTCATAGATTCAAAATTAACCAATCTGGAGTGTGGTCCAGGGAATTGATATTTTCTGTTTTTGTTTTATTTCATTTAAAAATATCTACAGGAGGTTACAATCCACATATAGGGTTGAGCACAACTGATTGAGCACAACTGACCTAGGTGGATCACAAAGACCTACAAGGATTTTCTTCACCAAATAAAACAGCTTTTCCATGTGTTTTTCACAATATTGTCCTCCTTTCCTGCAATGTGAGGTTTTATGAGCATCAGACTTCCCTGACAATCCTACCCCGACCCTAACTCAACAGTCTTTTATGCTAGTGTCATACTCTCCTTAGCATTTATCATGATTTGACATGGGTAAATACATCATAACCTACCTACTTCTCTCCATCTCCACTGCTACCACTCTAGTCTCAGTCACCACTACCTCCTGGTTGGATTGCGGCTCCTTCAATCCTTTTACTTTTTTTTCTTTTTTCTTTTTACTTTTACTGTCTATGTCAACACAGCCTCTGAGAGTCTTTAAAAATGTTTGTCAGATCATGTCACTGCTCTGCTTAAAACTCTCCAATTGCTTCTTATGTGATTCAGAGTAAGGGCCAAGTACTTTTTATGACCCACAAGGTCCTTTATGATCTGACTCTTCCCCTTACCTCTCTGAGATTCTATTTCTGTGCCCCTCACTAACACAGTTCTGGCCACACTGGCCTCCTTGTTTTTATACATCAGATACACTCCTGCTGTCTTCTCTGCCTGGGATGCTCTTTCCTCAGATATCCATATGCCTCATTCCATCTCTTCCTATTGGTCTTTTGTTAATTCATGCCTTACTGGTGAAGCCTACCTTGATTTCCCTATTTAAAATTGCAAATCTTATGGGCCAAAGACCTTAATAGACATGCCACCAAAGACGACATACAGATGGTGAATAAACATGAAAAGATGTACCACATCATACATCATCAGAGTAAGTAAAATTAAAATAGTAATGAGATGCCACTACTATACTATGTATTAGAATGGCCAAAATCCAGAACACTGACAACACCAAATGCTGACAAGAATGTGGAGCAACAGCAACTCTCATTTATTGCTGGTAGGAATCCAAAATGGTACAGCCACTTTGGGAGAAAATTAAACACACTTTTACCACACAATTCATTAATTGCACTCCTTGGCATTTATGCAAAGGAACTGAAAACCTATGTTCACACAAAAACCTGCACACAGATGGTTACAGAAGCTATATTCATGATTTCTATAACTTGGATGAAACCAAGATGTTCTTCAGTAGGTAAAGAGATGAAGTGTGGTACATCCACATGATGGTATATTATTCAGTGCTAAAAAGAAATGAGCTGTCAAGCCATGAAAAGACAGGGAGAAACCTTAAGTGCATATTAGTAAATGAAGGAAGCCAATCTGAAAAGGCTACATACTTCATAATTCCAACTACAGTCAGCCCTTGATATCCACAGGATGAGCATCTCTTGATTCGACCAACCATGGATGGAAATGTTCAGAAAATGAAACAATAAAAAGAATAATACAACAATAAAAATAACACAAATGTAAAATCAATACAGTATAACAACTATTTACATAGTATTTACATTGTATTAGCTATTGTAAGTAATCTAGGTGATTTAAACTATATGGGAAGTTGTGTGTAGGTTATATGGAAATACTATACTGTACTATTTTATATAAGGGGCTTAAGCATCCATGGATTTTGGTATCCTGGGGGTGGGGGTCATGGAACCAATCCTCCTTGGATACCAAGGAATGATTGTATATGACAAAAAGGTAAACCTATGGAAATATTAAAAGGATAATTGGTTGCCAGGATTAGGGAGAGATAAGAATGAATGGGTACAGCATAGAGGATTTTAGGGCAGTGAAATACTCTGTATGACACTATAATGGCAAGAACATGTCATCATAAATTTGTCCAAACCCATGGAATGTACAATACCAAGAGTGAGCCCTAATGTAAACCATGCATTTTGAGGTAATGATGATGTATCAGTGTAAGGTCATCAATTGGAACAAATACATTTCTCTCTCTCTTTTTTTTTTTTTATTATACTTTAAGTTCTAGGGTACATGTGCACAACTTGCAGGTTTGTTACATATATATACATGTGCCATGTTGGTGTGCTGCACCCATTAACTCATCATTTACATTAGGTATATCTCCTAATGCTATCCCTTCTCTTATGGGGCATCTTGATAATGGGGGAGGCTATGCATGTGGGCGAGTAGGAGGTACATGGGTTATCTTTCTACTGTCCTCTCAATTTTGTTGTGAACCTAAAACTGCCATAAAAAATAAGGTCTTAAAAAATTACAACTATCCATACTTACGTGACTTAACCTATCCCCTTGTCACTGCTTTATTTCTATTCATGTCACTTATCAACATCTGACATATGCATATCTGTTTATTGTTGATGGTCTATCTCTTCCCACTAGACTACAAACCCCATGAGAGTACAGAAGTTTGTCTGTTTTGCTCATTGCTAATCTCCAGAATCGGAGAATTACCTGCTACATAGTAGAGGGTCCATCAATATTTCCTTGTTTGAATTAAATGCCAAAGTATTGGGTTATACTTTCACTATAAAAATATGCACGGATTTTCTCATTAAGGGGAAAACAGACTAACATTTATTGAGCATCCACTAAACACTATGTTATGTGCTTTTTATGTGTTCTATTATTTAATTCTCAAAACAATTCTCAAAACATTCTCAAATGGAATAGGTATGATTGTTATGCCCACTTTATAGATGAGAAACTGAGGCACAGTAAAACCAGTGACTTTGCTCAAGGTCAAATAGCTTAATTTTGGTATTGGTGATGCTAGGATTTGAATCCAAATTTATCTGAATTCCATAGTTGTGTAATTTCTGTAAATGACCTCCCTGCCAGAACTAATTATTATTTAGTAATTAACTTACTACTAAAAGAAATCATTATTAGAAATTAACTTGCCAAATTAGTTCTTATTTTAATGGGTTTTGAGGAGAGAAAGGGGTAAGGAGGGATTCAAACACAGAAAAGAGAAGTTTCAACTTGTTTGGCTGATGAGCTTCAGGGTAGCACTTAGGGATGGCAGGTTTTGGTGGGAACAGACACCTGTGGGGAAGAGTCAGAGTTAGTGTCACCAAAGGAATCTTCTCCTTCACAGCTGGACTTATCACTTAGGCTTGGCATTAAGGCTTTGGTGTGTAGCTCAGAACCAAAGTAGAGGCATTCCAGTCCCTCATAGGGGAGTTAAAGGACTTGCAACTATTATAAGATGTGAGGTAATAGATATGTTAGTTTGCTACCTTTAGTCATCCTACGATGTATACATATATTAAAACTGCACATTGTACCTCATAAATATATATAAGTATTATTTGTCATTTTTTTTCAAAGGCTAGAGATACTGTTCTTTTGCCTGCACTGGGTCCCACACATTATAGCTTACATTTGTCTCCTGCATCCTAGCCCTGTGCTTAACCTTACAAAGGGGCAAGGGCTGTGGCAATGGCTTTAACAGTTCACCATCTTTTGCCCAATCTTGGGGTAGCAATGAGGTCTTTAGAGGTGCTAAGCACTAAGGTTATTCCCCTTCTCCTCCCACCATAAAAACATCAAACCTTAAAACAAGTGAATGTAAGTTTTAAAGTTCTCTAATTTTCTCCCATATAATGAAATCAATGATATTTTCCTTTATTTATCAAACACCAATATCTTTCAGAATGTGTTCCTCTTGGTAAGAGATCAGTTGGAGGACAGCTGATTTGTTGGTGCCTTAAGTGGTGCTCATGAACCTTTAGGTAATCTAACACTGTGGGGGATCTGATTAAAGGGGCAAGGCTCTCCAAAATGATTTCCCTGCCTGCCACAGAGCTGTACATTCATGGGCTCTTCTTGGGGATAAAGCAAGGACCTCTGTTAACATTCAAAGGCAGTACTGCTATACACATGACAACCCATTGCAAACAGACAGCAAAGATCCAAGTGGCTGGAGCAAAAGGAACATCAAGTTTGAAGGGTTAGAAGAGGGGGGGAAGGTTGGAAGTGTGGTTTGCTGGTAGGAAAGAGAGAGCCTAAGTGAGATGAATAAGTGGGAACCTTTGGGCAGCCAGAGAGAGGCCTGAGTTCTCAAAAGCTGGGTACCCAAAGGAAGTAGGAGCAGAAGCAAATTGACCATTGTGGTAAATATCTCCTCACCTTGGTACTGATGCAAGTGGAAGAGCCTCTGTGGCATGACAACTAGTACTTCAGAGAGGGGCTAAATAGGTCCTTCATCCTGTCTCTGTATTTCTGCACCAACCTAGGACAAGACTAAAGAGGCAAAACTGTGACCTTGCAAGGAGATAAATCCAGAATTTCATTCACCCCACTAATTCCTCGCCCTCGCCCTTGCCCATTCTTCACACCTAACTCGGTATAAAGTGAGAGTTTTCATGATCACTGAGGATCTTAGGGGGACAGGAGCAAAGTGCCTTGTAGAATTGGAACACACAGGTAGGGAGAGGCAGTTTCTTAGTGAGATACTATCAAATAATGAGTTTAATAAACAAATCCCATAAAGTCAGTGAAACCCCAAAAATAAATTTGAAAATATTTGGATGCCTAAATTCTCTTTTAACCAATGGCAACATTTTTGAGAACTGATTTCTTATTCTATCATTGTATAAATGCTCAATTTCGCTGGAAGTATGTTCTCATCTGATCTATATTCTACAACACTGACATTTCTCTTTTCATTCACTCCTAAGCCTATTTGGAGTAAAGACTGCCAACTGTGTCATATTAGCAGTGGCTGTGAAATGGACTATTTTCCACTAGGGGCTAAGATGAGACCAGAATATGGGAAATAAAGTTCGTTTTAAAAATTCAATTTGCAGTAGATGTGTATGAATAATTTATGTGTCCTCACTTTATAACATAATAATTAGGGTACCATCGATTTATTATAAAAAGTTAAAGTATGTTTAACGATACCACTTTATCTGTATATTTAAAATTAAAATATAAATCAAAGGTATTATTAAATATAATTTTACCTTACTATACATTTCAAAGTCCAGGGGTTATTTTTTTCCAATGTTCCTAATCTCTTAATTCAGCTAAAAAAAGAGAAGACTCTAAGAAGTGACATGATAAATAATTTAAAGCATAACATTTTATGCCATAATCCTGACAAGAGAAGTAAAAGACGATGTAAAGTGGCAGAGGTTCTAAATTGCTGAAAAGGTATTAGCATTCTTTTCTGAAGTTTTGGTGCATGAAAGAGAAAGTTATGCTTATCAATGCTTTGTAATTGAAAGATTAAGAAAGATTCAAAATTGATAATGGTTCTATTGATTTGTAATGAATTCATAGGATCACTGTTCTGTCTGCAGCTTGTGACCATGACAAGAAAAAGAGAAAGAAATCTGAGTCCTGGATGTCACATAAGGAGATTGACTCAGAGGATCTGAGAATGGATGTCTGCAGTGATTCATGATGGAGTGGCAATACTAGGAAGAGGAGAAGGAAAAATATCAAGGTCCAAATCCATACTTTCTTCTGTAAAATATTGTATTTTATGTTAACCCAGCATTTTCACTAAACATGTCTGATTATTATTTTTAGCTTATTAATGATACTATAATAGTAGCTAGTTGGTATTTTTCTCCAAGGCATTCTAAACGCTTTGCAGGCACTTCTTTATTATTCTGCACCATATACTTGTCAGGTGACAATATTCATCACCCTCTCCTCAAGACAATGGGAGAGAAAAACAGAGACAGCAAACAAGGGATGGATGAATAGCAGAACCAGGATTTTAAAAACAACAACAGAAAAATTTCTCAGATTTTCTGATTTCTACTCTAGTATATTCTGCATGAAGCTTTGCTGCTTTGCTTCAGTGTATATGATCTAAAATCACCAGCATGTAGTAAAAATCCAACAGTGAAATTTTATTTTTTGAAAGTTAATTCATGATGTTTTTGACAGGTGCGAGTTTTCTTTGGCACCTTCATGGGAAGTGAATAACAGTTACCCATATCCCTGAGATGTTGTTTTATATTATAAGAAGTGCAGATTCATTTTGGGGGTGGGTGTGAAGCTAGGGGTTGGGGGCAGTTCTTATCACAGGCTGCCCCCATATAAATGACTTACGACATTTTTAAGTTAAGCTGCCCAAAGTGGGTACTTTTAAAGAGTAGGGGCTTTGAAATTTTGTTAAAAAGATCTTTGTTTTTAAATTTTGAGCAGATTACAAGGTCATCTGTCCATGACATGAAGTGATAAATAAATCTACCCCTTGTGTTTCTTCTTGTTCTGTAACAATGCTTTCTAGTAAAACATGATGCTTTTTGGATTAAAATATCAGCTACCAAGCATGGCTAAGGAAAATAATGTTCTGGTTAATCCAGAATTCTTGTTAATAAAAAGTCACCAGGTCTATGACTGTTTTCAAATACTAACAAAGATAGCAGTACCAGATAGTTGACAGTAAATTGATATTAATAAAATTTTCTCCTTCAATTAGAAGGTGCTACACAATTACACAATGTTGCCAGGGCATCATAACGAAGAGAGTTTTCCTTGTGCCACAAATGAGCTGAAGTGACAGCTCACAGTTCAGTTGCTAGAACTCTGTATAAGAGGTTTGATGTAAAAACACACAGCAATAATTAATTGCCTTATAGAGAAGCCATTCTTTAAAACTGGCCCCAACTTCTCAGTGTCTTAAAAACACTCATGTCAAAATCGGAAACCTTAACCTACAGCATTGCTATGTGAATTCCAAGTCCAATTTAAAGCATCATTGTAGAGACATTATTGGCTCCTGATGTAGCAAAACCATTTCCCTAAGTATCAGGTGCTTTTTTACACCTTGAATTGCTGCTTCTTTTTGTTCTATGACTGGGATTTTCTTTTATTATAATGCAGAGGATTTTTGTCTTTTAGTGATAAAAGCCCAAACTGTAATCAATTGATTTAGAAGTCTGTTTATAACTGATGTTACCCTTTCTAGCAAATGTGCTGATGCTTAGTGATATCTGACTTTCCTTTGACAGGGAGATTCTTGGTGATTATAAAAATAAATAAATATTGACTTCCTTTCTTTGAGGGTGACAGAGGTTTTTCAGTCTAAGGCTTAGTTTTTCCTGCTCTCTTCAGAAATCCAAGCTGATGGAAGAGTTGCTTGCCTCTCTAAGGAATAAAGCAAAGGTAAAGGGATTTAGCTGAGATATAGTAGAAATTTTCTGACAATGTAGTAAAACATGGGAACTCATTTTGTTAAATAAAGCTGTGAAATATTAGACAGGGATCGCCCCTTCACCAAGAAGTCAGTCAAGGCTTGATATGGGAGAGGGGAACACCAGTGCAACGTTATATCTGGTCTGTACTTGCCTTCTGATAATTGATTCTGTCACTTTCTCATGTCAGGCCTACATAGAGAAATGAGGAGGATGAAGAGAGAGGACAAAGTAACATATACTATGTCCTCATGACTCTAGGTTTTGAAAACAAATACCTATGAAGCTCTGTCATTCCCACTGAGGTAAATATAATATCCTTAGCCTGACATTTGAAGCACTTCACAATTTGGCACCAATCCATTTTTTTCCAGGCCTCTCTCTCATTCATCTTTTCTAGAGATGTTAGGCCACAAATCATTGTACAGTCTCCTTTTCTCATAAAATGCACCACAACTTTCTGCCATACACATTTACTCGTACTTAGACTTTTTGGCTCTCCCACTATTTTTTTTTTCTTTTTTTTGAACTTGAATCATTCCACTCTCCTCTCCTTCACTTAGTCCCTGCCATACTAGTCTCTTTTCTCGTCTTCTTTGTTGGACGTGCTCCTGCCTCAAGGCCTTTGCACTTCCTATTCGTTCTGTTTGCAACACTTTGTCACAGATATAGGATGGGCTTATTCCTTCATCTTCTTTAAGATCTTCCTCAAATCTCAAATTTCCGGTGAGGACTTCCTTGACCTCCCTATTTCAAATTACCATCTTCCTGGCCCACTCTATATCACCTATCCTGCTTTACTCTTTTCATAAAGCTATTTTCCATTTTCTGCTATATCATACCATTTGCTTATATATTACATTTATTTTCTGTTTTCCATTGCCACCAGAATTTAAGTCCCATTCAGGAAGAGATTTTTGCCTATGTTCTTCATAGCACCTAGAAACAGGGTGTGACTTGGCGCACTCAACAAATATTCGGTGAACAAATGAATTAATTGATGCTATGCTCTCTGCCTGAAATTTCCCCTCTTCATGTACATCTATCTTTTAAGCCACCCTCAGATGTCACCTCTTTCACGAAGCCTTCTCTGATTTCTCCCAACATTGCCTTTCCCTCCTGTGACTCCCCACAACAATTTCTTCTGTTCAAAGTCAACTTACTGAATTTTCACCTGTGCTGTGACGACCCATGAGTTTTCTTCTTGCTTCTGGTAAATATTCGCTTTCCAAGGGCAGGGCTTGTATTGTTATTGTATTAGTCCATTTTCACGCTGCTATGAAGAAATACCTGAGACTGGGTAATTTATAAAGGAAAGAGGTTTAATTGACTCACAGTTCCACATGCCTGGGGAGGTCTCAGGAAACTTACAATCATGGTGCAAGGCAAAGGGGAAGCAAGGCACATCTTACATGGTGGCAGAAGAGAGAACGCACAAGGGAAACTGCCACTTTTAAAACCATCGGATCTCATAAAAACTCACTATCACAAGAACAGCATGGAGGAAACCGCCCCCTTAATCCAATTACTTCCCTCCTTCAACACGTGGGGATTACAGGTTCCTCCCTTGACACGTGAGGATTACAATTCGAGATGAGATTTTGGTGGGGACACAGAGCCAAACCATATCAGTTATCCATACCTCTTTCACAAGGACTTAACTTTAAAAGCTCATTTAAGAGTTCTACTTCTAGGATGGTAGCATGAGGAGCTCCACAGACCTGCTCCCTAGTGAAGCAAGCATAACTAATGAAAACTAAAACCAAAAATAAATAAATAAATAAATAAATCTGAAAATTGTCCTAAGGGCATACAGCAGGAAATATTTATTTTAAAAACAAATCTAAAACTCAGAGCAGTTAGAATCTTTGGCACCCGATTCGTGATCCACTTCCTCTTTCACCTCTCCCCAGCTCAGCTTGATAGAAGCTTTACTCCAGGTGGGTGTGGCCAAGAACTCGGGACTTCCTCTATCCTCAGCTCCAAATCCAGGGATATGGTAATTTACTGGGAGGGGCAAGACACCAGCATTTCTTATCTGATCCAATTTGGAGTTGAAGATGCTGAGTTCCTGGTGTGTGGCTGAGAATGGAGGGAGCCCTTTCTTCATCCAGCCCACATTCATAGGGTAGAAACTCTACACAAGGCATAGGAGAATTAGAATACTGGAGATGGAGCTATGCTTGCTCTAGCTCACTTGTAGGGCAGAGGTTCCATGCTGGGAGAGACAAGCTGAGAAGATCAGAAGCTACCGCTCCTGCCCAGTGCTTGGAGTATGGCTCAGAGATTTTGGTCACATGGAGAGACAGTCCATAAGAACACAAATTTCTGAAGCTTTCCCAAAAGCTTTCCCAAAAGACTTTATTGAAGCAGAGTGTGAAGGAGTTCAAGCCTAAAAGCCT
This sequence comes from Papio anubis, assembly GCF_008728515.1. Taxonomy (NCBI): domain Eukaryota; kingdom Metazoa; phylum Chordata; class Mammalia; order Primates; family Cercopithecidae; genus Papio; species Papio anubis. The sequence continues at coordinate 49,180,848 of NC_044996.1, read as the reverse complement.
CTTTAATAAAACGCAGATTTTCGTAGTTAACAAATAGGAGGCTGGTAGCTCCTTTTAATTAAGAACAGCAAGCGGAACCATAGCATAGCTAGTTCACTAGGGGAAAGCAAGGAAAGACACAGCTAAAAAGAGCCCTCCTGGGGTCAGAACAAACCTCAAAAGACTGGCTCAAAAACTAGTCCTGCTCAAATTTAGCTGGATTAGGCTGTGGGGCAATGTTGAAAACAATAGAGAAATCAGCCCCAATTAGTGGAGCATAACAGCTGGATGTGATACTAAGGCACACAGCCTAACGGAGAGATTAGTGAAAGAGACTAAGAGAGCCCTGCTAAAATCACAGTCATTCCAGGATGACTGACTATATGCCCAAGGTGGTATCTTCTGAAGAATGACACCAAAATTTACACACTATTAGAAAAACAGCTTTCACTAAAATAGCCTAGTTAAGTCACAAAACAAGTAAGTAAAAACAAAGACAAGCCTCAGAGAATGGGGAAGGGAATCAATATCTAGAGTTACAACAATGGATTGCCTAAAATGTCCAGGTTTCAACAAAAATTACAAGATATGCAAAAAAGAAAAAAACTGGAAAATGTTACCCATATACAGGAAAAATAACACCTCAGGCCACAGAAACTGCCTGGTAGATGGTGAAGTTGTTATACTTAACAGAGAAGGCTTCAGAAAAGCCAAAATAAATATGTTTAAATAAATAAACTATGCTTCAATAAGTAAAGGAATCTTAATGAGATAAAAGCTGATTTTTCATCAGAAACAATGGAGGCCAGAGGCAGCAGGATGACATATTTAAAGTGTAGAAAGGAAAAAAAAAAAAAAAAAAAAAAACCCTATCAATCAGGAATCACATATTCAACAAAACAGTCTTTCAAAAATGGAGGCAAAAAGAAAACATTCCAAGATGAACTAATAATGAGTTTGTTGCAAGAAGAGCCACTTTATGAGAAATATTAATCGAGATTCTTTAGTATGAAAGCAGGTAACCACACAACGTAGAGTTGTGCCATGGTATCTGTGGAGGATTGGTTCCAGGATTCCCTGAGGATGCCAAAATTTGTGGATGCTCAAGTTTCCAATATGAAATGATGTAATGTTTGCATGTAATCTACCCACATCCTCCTGTATACTTTAAATCATCTCTACATTATTCCTGTAGTGATACCTAATACAATATCTGCACATCACTTCATTCACAAGGATTCAATGTAGTACTCAGTGCATGGCAAATTCAAATTTTGCTTTTTGGAACTTAGTGGAATTCCGTTTTTTTCCTCGAGTAATAATTATTATTATTTTGTGAGACAGTTTCACTCTTTTTGCCTAGGCTGGAGTGCAGTGGTGCAATTTCGGTTCACTGCAACCTCCGCCTCACAGGTTCAAGTGATTCTCCTGCCTCAGCCTCCCAAGTTGCTGAGATTACAGGTGCATGCCACCATGCCCGGCTAATTTTGTATTTTTAGTAGAGATGGGGATTCACCATGCTGGCCAGGCTGCTCTTGAACCCCTGACCTCAGGTGACCCACGCACCTCAGCCTCCCAAAGTGTTGGAATTACAAGCATGAGCCACAGCACCCGCCCTCCTCAAATATTTTAAATCTGTGGTTGGTTGAATCCACAGATGTCAAACCCGTGCTTGTGGAGGACTGACTGTAATGTGAATCCACATGAAAAAAGAAAGTAATTATGTAATTTTTAAAGATAATATAAAAATATTTTCCTTTGTTATCTTTACTGATTTAAAAAGCAATGGTATAAACTCATTGTTGTTGCCTTATAACATATAGAAATGTAACATACTTTGCAATAACACAAATGAAGTGGGTAGGAGCAATGTTGTATTAAAGTAAGAAAATGACACCAGATGGTAATTTAAATCCATGAGAACAAATGAAGAGATTCAGAAATGGTAAGTAAGGTTAATAATACAAACTATCTAACATATATATTTCCTTTCTTCTCTCAGCTTCTTTAGAAGACATAAAATTATATACAGCAATAATTATAACAATGCATTATTGGGTTTGTAACATAGATGTCATATGCATGACAATAATACAAAAATGGAGAAGAGGGAACAGAACTATATAGGACTAGCATTTCTGTATATCACTGGAATTATGTAAATCTGAAATAGATTCTCATAAGTTAAGATGTATTTGGTAAGCCCTAGAGCAACCAGTAAGAAATAGTTCAAAAATACAATGAGGAACTCATAAAAGGAATTAAAATGTTGCACAGAAAATATTATTTAATGCAAAAGAAAGCAGTAAAGAAGGAATAGTGGAACAAAAAGACATGAGACATATAGATAGCAAAAAGTAAAATGGCAGATGTAAATCCAACTATACATACACACACGCGCACACACACACACACACCCATATGCACACATACACTCACATTTTTGCTTCTTTCATTTTGGCCCTAGGGAAATAGGAGAATGATGAAAGTAGAAAAAAAGGAGGCCTAAATTGAAAAATTGAACTTCTCTATGTCAATTTTCATTGCTGAAGTATATATATTAGTCTGTGTACTCCAGTGGGTAGGTAGTATGCTATAGTGGAAAAACCGTAGTCTTGGAAATAAGACAGACAAGACCATAAACAAGTTACTTAATCATTCTAACTTTTAATTTCCTCAACTACCAAAAAGAGATGAAGTAATTTACCTGGCAATGTTGTTGTGAAGACTCAATCTGTGATTCCTAAACCTGGTTGATAATTGGAATTCACAAGTATTTGATGAAACTTAAATTTGCCTCCCAGTCCAGATAGCAAACTCCCTGGTCCCTCTTACAAAAAACAACCACTGTTGTCAGTTTCTTGTATGTTCATCCAACACCTGAGGACCTTATGTAAAAATAAACAAATTGTATTTTGTTTTTATTTATTTACATGATGGTCTTGCTCTGTCACCCGGGCTGGAGTGCAATGGTGCAATCATAGCTCACTGCAGCCTTGAATTCCTAGGCCTCAAGCGATCCTCCTGCCTCAGCCTCTCAAGTAGCTGGGACCAAAGGTGTGAGCCACCATGCCCAGCTAATTTTTTAATTTTTTGTAGCGACTGGGTCTCACTAGGTTGCCCAGACTGGTCTCAAACTCCTGGCCTCAAGTGATCCACCTCAGCCTCCCAAAGGACTGGGATTATGGGCATAGACACCACACCCAGCTAAATTGTATTTTAAAATTAATTTTAATTGTTTTTGAAGAGGAAGTGTATTTATATGGTTTGAGAGAAGGAAAATGAAAGTATAAAAAGTACTCAGTGAAATATCTCCCTTCTATCTCTACCTAGTACCACCGTCTCCCACAGGCAAATAATACGATAAATTTCATGCATATTTTTCCAACCAAATACATATTGTTCTTCTCCTCAACCTTTTTTACACAAATAGAAGCATCCTATGCATGTTGTTCTGCAACCTGTGCTTCTCCTTTAACACTAAACATTGCAGATACTTCTATATCGGCACATAGACAGTTTCCTCATTTATTTTTCAAACTGCATAGCATTTCATCATATGGATGTTTCATAGCTCATTTAATCAATGTCCTAATGATAGATAACTAAGTTGCCTTTTGATCAAAGCAAGCATTTGTTAAATGGAAAGTAATAGATGCACATAGTGAATATTTCTATGTGTAAAGTGAATTGTCTTAGTTATTGGTGCAGTAATGCTTTGTAACAACCCCCTTCTCCCAACACAAGGTATAAGTGGCACATAACAATATTTATGTTTCTTGCTGTCTGTAAGTCCATTGAGGTTCAACTGAGCTCATTTGGGCTTGGCCTAAAGCTATGGGTTGCTTTCAGATGTACACCACATATCTCATCATTCTCCTTGGACCCGGAGCTATGTAGGACTATTGGTGGATGGCAAAAGCACAAGAGGCCAAGCTGCTAACATCAAGTCTGCTAATATTTCTTGGGTCAACTCTAGTGGAGTGGGAGGTACTCAAAGTCTCAAGTTAAAGAGTGTACATGTACAATTTTTTAATAGTGATGGTGTGAAGAACTAAAATGATAATCTAATGTCCCACATAATACATAATGAAACACAAATTGGCCTCTCACCCCCACATTGCCAATCACCTCCCCTTCCAACAACCATTATTGCCAGTTTCTTGAGTATTCATCCAGAAATACTTTGTATATATGAGTATGTATATATCTACAATTTCAATAGATGTTGTCACTTTGCTCTCCAGTGTAGTTGCACTAGTTGACATTCTAGATAACTGAATGAGAGTGTCTATTTCTTCACATGCTTTCCTACATTGTATACTATCAAACATTTATTATTTGCCATTATGGTCTAGGTTGCAGTTACTTCTCAATTTATGTTTGCCCACTTGCATTGTTTAAATGTGTAGTATCTATTCATGTTATTTGCCTATTTTTCTTTTGGGCTGATTTTTTCCCCCCAATTGATTTGTAAGAGCCCTTTATATATTTATAAAATTTTCCCTTTGTTTAAGGAATTTCAGTTTTTCTCCCAATTTATAGTTTGCCTTTTGTGTATGGTGTTTTTTCTTTGCAGAAATTTGTACATAGTAAAAAGTATCAGTCTTTTTCTTTTTGGTTTATGGATTTTGAGTTTTGCTTATAAAATTGTTCCCCACTTGTGGAACTTTTTTTTTCTCAAAGCTATTTATCCCAATTGATAACATTTTAAAAAGTTTGGCCTTACTAAATGGTTATCAGCTCTTCTCACCATTAATCATGAGAATATACCAAGTGCCCAAGATTTGGCAAACTATGTAAAGTTCTGTTCTTAATATTATTAGGAAGATGATATACTAACTCTACTCTAGTGGGCCATGGGAATTGATGTATTTCTTCAGCAGCAGTAATTCTTTCATGTAACCTAGGGTATTTTTGCCAAAAAGGCCATCTGTAGGTAGGGGCACTAACCATAATTTGATCAGCCTTCGTCATGAAATAGATTTGGTCTAATTGCCCTAAACAGATATGACCTTGGCCTTGTTCTTAGGTGCTTATCATATGACAAGATTTCATGATTAGCAACTGGGATAATTACACTCACTGCTTTTTTCCTTTCCTGGGCCAGGCAGGATTGAAAGATTTTCTTGAAAAGCCTTCTCAAATGTTAATGTGCATACAAAGTTACCTAGGGATCTTGTTAAAGTGCAGATTCTGGAACAGTAGGTCTGGGGGTGGGGCCTGAGACTGCATTTCTAACAAGGTCACAAGTGCTCCTGGTCCATGGAAAACACTTCAAGAAACAAGGTGCTAGACCATGAGGTCTCACCCAGTCTTTTCTAAAAGTTCATTGGTTCCTTCCTCATTTTCTTGGCATCTTATTCCTTTTTGGATTCTTTATTCTTACTTTCCTGAACTCCTTTAAGATCACTTTTAAAACCGTAAAACAGACTGGTATGATTGGCCAAACAAGCAGCCCTCTTTGATGAATACCAAGAGCCCCTCTCCCATTCAGAAAAAAATCTACTGATCTACCATGGCGCCTTGTTTTCAATTCTGGGGAGTCTTCTTAAAATTTATGGTGAAGGGTGATGTAACCCAGGAAAGTAAGGTTAGTCATACTAGTTAGGCATTAATCAGACTGGAGCACCAACCATCCTCAGCAGAGAGAGTACTGAGAAAAGGATAGGTACACAAGGGAGTAAGTTTTGGTAGGGTGGAAGGTGCAGAACTTGATACATAAAGGCACTGGGTATTAGAGTGAAGTTGGGTCAAATTGGTTGTATGTGCCACTGCACTCTAGTCTGGGTGACAGAGCGAGACCCTAGATACAGAAAGATGATGAAAGGAGAAACCAACAGGACAGGAAGAGGTTTGCTTTTTATTTTAAATGTATTGTCTACTTGATGATTTGCCTAGGGATCTTATTGGCTAGGATCCTAAATGAGCTCCCCTCACCCTGACTGCTGGCTCCTTAACACCCCAATATAAGTGAAGGGTCCCGTGGCTTGATCAAATGGCTTCATCCATGGACAGCCCTGCTGGTCAGCTAAAGCCCAGGGCCCGGGGGCTAGTGCCATGCTAAAGGGCAGACTGGAGGTGCCAGGGATCCAACCAGAAAGGAAAGACTTGACCAGGTTGTATCCTTCCACCAAGGGGCCACCCTGTGTTGCTGCCTGCCATACCTGCACCTAACTGGTTGGAAGCACCTGGCAGTTGGCATTGAGGACCACTAACAGTAAGGTAGGTGCGGAGGGGGTTGGCTGGAAGTGGTAGTGAAGGTTGCGCAGGGCCAGCCGGCAAGCATAGGGAAGTTTGTATTTGCATGAGCTCCGTAGGCAAGGAGAAAGGGAAAATTCGCTGGCTATATCCCTTCAAAAGAATGGGCTTTCATCTGAAAACGAACTGTTAAAAAAAAAAAAAAAGAAAGAAAAGAAAAGAAAAGAAAACAGAAGCAGGACATCTTCTGTTTCAAAAATACAGGCCATTTCCCCCCTCCCATGTATATAAACAACGAAAACCAGGAAGGCCGAAGGTCCTTTCCTTTCACACCCGACCTCTCTAGATCCCCAACTTAACCCCGATTGAAGAAGAAATTTTCCAGGATGGGGGTGGGATTTTGCTGGATTTGTCGAAAGAGATGGTCCACAGGGGAGGAGTGCATAAACTTGGCAAGAGAGGCGAGAGAGGGAGAATAACCTTAATCATGCACAGGCTCTGGCCTTAACAGTTGAGTGGATGGTGGACCTAGGCCAAACGGCCAAAGAAGTGGAGTAGAAAGGCGCGAGTCAGCGCTGCGTGCCACATACCAAACGCTGAATTCTCCCACCTGGGCCCTGTATCCGTCTCTCGCTCGCTCCCTGTGGCTAATGCAGAGCGATGGAGCAGCCTCGGGAGAACAGCTAGAGAAAGCTCGGAGAAAGACAAATTAATAGGAGCTCAGCGCAGCAGCAAATGCTGGAGAACAGCGCTCAGCTGACCCGTTAAATGAGCAGTCCTGTAAAGTGTGTTAATCAGTGCGGCGCCCGAGAGCCCAGGGAAACACTCCGAGAAGATACCTGGCGTGGCAATGGAACTCTTCAATGCTGCGATCTAGGAACACTGCTAGTCCTGGGTCGTAGTCCCTCTCCCCCGTCTCGCTTAAAGAGAGGGGTTCCTGGGTTGCATGACGTTGGAGAGCAGGTGGTCAGATGCATGATTGGTGAGCCCCTGGAGCATGCAGAATGATAGAGGCCAGGGTTCTAGCTGCAAGCCCATCCCTGCGTCCCAGTACATTAACTGCCTGCCCCATAATTGGCGGAACTGGAGAACCCTCAGACTTAAGGATTTTATAGGTGGCAGGGGTGGAAAAGAAGAGTTCTCTCCGGTCCTGGAAAGCTCGAATTATAAGAAAAACTAGGTGGTTTGCGACTTTAAAAGCAAGTTCCAGTCTCCGGGGAACCAAGCAGGTGAACTCTTGACTGAACTAGATACCTGTTCTGCGGCTAGAACTGCAGACCGGGAGAGCTAAAAACTTTTAGTGGCTTTCCACACCTGCACTCATTTGAGCGCTCACCCCAATCCTGTTCGCCGGCCTACTCTAGTAAGGACGCTAGACGGCGCTGCCGGGACACGCTTTCCTTCTCCCGAGAAAGGTAAGAGAGCGCTTTTTTTTTTTTTAAACCAGGGGATGGGGGACTTGGGGTTGGCAGCCTTTCTCAATCTGCCTCCCCTCCCCGCGCTCCCAAATCTAAAGGGGTGTGGAAGAGGAGGAGGAGCAGAAGCAGCTCTTTTCGTGACGCGCCAGAGCGCTTCTCTCTAATTCCCACCTCCTCCCCTGTGCAATCAGTCAGCCAGGAGGCACCAAACTGTTAGCGACAAAAACGCAGCTCTCGGTGACTCCCACTACCCTCCCACCCGCACTCCAGGCATATTTTGGAGGCGGCAGGAGCGGTGGCAGGATGTGAGGCGAGCCTGGAGCTCATTTCCAGGCGCCCCTCCCTCTTCGGAACTAAGGGAGACTTACAGGCTTTTGCTCACTGACTGTAGGGTTCCTGGGGAAGTGAACAGGAGGGAGGGAGGTGGACAGGCAGAGTCTGCACCTGCCTCCTGCGCCTCCCTTAGGGCGACAGGGCAGCTGGTGTTTCGCTCCTTCTGGAGTGTGCCTACCTCGCAAGTGGTTCGAGGGCCACAGGCTGAGGCGCCCGCGTCCCGGCGTGCACCGCTTGGCCGAGGCAAGGTGTTGCTGGAGCAAGGCTGCTCCGAAGCGAAGTCGCGCAAAAGGAAGAGTCTGGGAGGCAGGCGACTTAGGAGAGTCTAGTCACTAAGAGACAGAGAGAGGCGACATCTGCCATTCTAATTGCGGAGCTGAGTGATTTAGAAACCCTCCTTAACTCTCCCTTTCCAGCTTTCCCCAAAGTCCACAGAAGCTCTGCTGAACTCTAGAAATCTTCCCTGGCCGGGGGGAAGTTTCCTAGCATCCTCTTTGGCTAAGACAGGTAGTGGAGAAAACAGTCGGGGCTGTACTGGACGCTGTTTGGGGGAGACGCGATCTTCCTCTCGCCCCCTCCAGCCACTCCGACTGCCCGGGAAGTCCCAGCCCGCGCTCTCCGGAACCTGGCTCGCCATCTCGCCCTGGACTTGGAACTACGCATCTGAGACCTGCTGGACGTTTTGCTGGCTGTTTTGCAAGACTCAGGTAATGCCCGCTCGCAGAGCTGGAGAGTTGACTGGCAAGGGCCAGGGGAGAACGCGCTGCGCTCTCAGGGCAGGCCGCAGCCAATGGAGGCTTTATCTCTCCTGCAGCTCTGGTCTCCGCGCCTGGAAATTTGCCAGTTGGCTTTCTCTTCCTTTAGCCTTCCCAGGAAGTTTAGGGAATAGAGCTCCGAAGGCCAGGGGCTCTTCGGCCTGGGAGGAGCGTGCGCCGTCCCTCAGGTGCCCGCGAGCCAGTGCGTTGCGTTTCCGCGGCGGGATCTTCATGCTCTCTGCGGCTGGCGCGCGGGCTCTTCATGCTCTCTGCGGCTGGCGCGCGGGCTCTGCAGCCTGAAAGGCAATTTCCAACTGGGCGCTTCTGACTGCCCACATTTCTGCCCGCAGCTGGTAGAGCAACCGGAGCTGGGAAGAGGTTCAAGGCGGCTCCTGGGTGGAATAGTGAGGGGTTACCCAGCAATACGCTGCCGCTCCTGGGGATTCCCACCAAGCACTAGACAGGGGAGATCGCTAGGTATCTGGGGCCATCTCCGTGCTCCGGCACTGAGAGCCTGAAGGTACTTCCTCTGCGGTTCCCGAGACGCCCCCTTTCCTCTTCCCGCAAGAATCCCCGATACCCCTAGAGTGGGTTTCCCAGGTCCCCACTGCTGCTCAGGCGTGAGCATCTGCCCGCGCCAAGTTGCGCTTCAGACTCCTTGTGAAGGAACCCTAGAGTGGGAGAGTAGGCATAGCCACTCGCGAGTGACTCGCCTTGCCTCTCTGGGCTCGGGATTGGAGCAAACAGCTTGATCTGTCACTATCAGACGTTTAAGAAAAATGCTTTGGTAAGGAGACCCTGGCAAGGGAAATGTGTATTATAACAAATGTCTGCTTCAGGGGTTTCTCCTGGTCCCTGCAGCCATCCCCTTGCCATCTGTGCCACCCAAGGACTTAGAGACATTAGTAAACAAGTGTTCAAGATTTTCCCCTTGCCACCCACAAAAGTTGTGACTGCACAGAAGTGCTGGAAAAGTACTTCTCAGTTGAAAGTTACTCTAGAGCCTACCACGGGTGTTTTTTAAGGGGGAGTCTATTTAGGAGTATCTTGTCCCCGAATGAGGAAGTGGGACCTGCCCACCACCACTACATTCAATCGAATGTGTAGATTTCCAAGAAGGAATCCTTCTTTCTTTTCCTGGCCAGGGGAACCAAGCTGTAGATTATTAAACATGAGGCACAGCTGGGAACAGACCCAAGGAAGTAAGGAGGGAGGGAAGGACACGTTTCTGAGCCTGCAAGTTCAACGGGCGTCCTACAGTTCAGGAAGACTACCTCAGTTACAGAGTCCCTGGAAAGGAAGGAGTTAAGTTTTCCGGGCAAGTGTCTGGGACTGGGGTCCATTTTCCCACTGACATCCTCATCTCCCACCCCACCGCGGCTGACCCAAGGTTTTGGCTCCATCTCTGAGCCGCCCCATACGGTGTGAACTCTCTAATTTGCGGGCCGCCCTGGGCTAGACAGCTCACAATTACCTGCCGTGGAAGCAGATGATTTGGGGGCACTAGTATCCATGCACTGTTGTACCACTGGGCTCTTTGCCAGCAGGGTCTCAGATACTTAGGCTTTCCCCCCTTCTTGCCGCACAGAACGCGTTCTTCTCCATGCTCCCGGCTTCCCCATAGATAGCAATTGGGCAACTACCCTGGGACCTAGGGAGGGTGAAATTCCTAAGTATTCCTGAGCCTAGGCTTCAGCAGAAGTGCCTATCTTCGTCACTTGCATCCTTTCCACTCCTCTCCTCCGCTCTATGGCCAGTACAGTCGCACGGCGCGGCTGCTGGACCCGAGGCGGCGACTCCAGTTTTGAGCCACCTGCTTACAGTTAGCTCTCCAATTTGAGGGCTGCCCTGGGGTAGACAGCCTGCAACTACTGCGGTGGAAGCTGCTGATTTAAATAGCGTTTAAATGTGGATAAAGGGCTGTGGCATCAAAGGCTCCTGACTTGCCCACTCTAACCCCAGCTGATCTGAAGGAGAGACAAGTTGCCACCAAAGCTGCCTTCGTGACAGACAGCTGCGGCTGCTTCTGCTTCTGCCCTATAGGTCAAGGCCAGACCTTTAGAGCAGTAGGGTTGAGGATTTCAATCGGGCTTTGTGAAATAGCCTCTGCTGCTCTCTCTGATATCTGGCCAATCTTAACTCAGGTTGAGCAATCGGCCATTTTTAGTTTCTGCGGGGCTTCTACCACTTTGACCTCTCTGTGCAGAGGCTAAAGGCGCTGGTCAGGGGTGGTGGATATCAGGGTGCTCCTGGACTGTGGCATTTACAGGTAAAATCAAGTCTGAATCTTGATTTACCCATTCATATCCTGAGAAATAGTTCCTCAATGGTGTAGAACATTCTTGTTTGCCAATAACTGGCAATAGAGTCCATACACGCATATGCTGCTTACTAGGGTGAACTGATGGTGAGATAACCTGGGGAACAGCCCCTTATAGCCATCTGCAACATGTCTCCACAGCTGCAAAGCCCATTGAAATTTTATTTAGCTTTAAAAAGACATGCTGTAAAGAATCTCACCATATAAAAAAGATGAATTATGAAGTGACTATTCCAGCATTGTTTAAAACAATAAACTTCACTTTACACTGGCTTCCATAGTTTATTGAAGTGTCTCAGTGCAAACATTTGCTGTTTGGGAAGAAGGGGAAAGATTGGGAAGGTGAAATGAGTTAAAATATGGTTGAAATGATCGTATACTTTGGTAAAACAGAATTTTGTGTTCACATCTGTGCCTTAAATAAAATCATCACTGTGTGCAATGTGACAGCCTGAGTAGATTCTGTGACAGGTTGTAGCACTATGGTGAAACCAAAGGGGAACATACATTTATCCTTTGTATTTGGAAATTTCCTGTAACTGCAGCAGTAATGATTACAGCTGGGACTGTTGGAAGACAAATGTACACACTGCCTTCTTCATTTGAGAAGTAACATAACCTCCTTTGCGAAAATGCACTGTAATCAAGTGGAAGAGATAAAAAGTCCCAAGTTTGAGGTCTTCACTAATAATATATAAAAGAAAAATCATTGCCAAACCTCGAGGTGTGGACTAACAGGAATTTTTCAGGGATGTTTTCTAGCTGTAGTCAGAAACTCACACCTTTTAATCTCTGAGAACTGTCCCTTGATCCTAGGTCAGAAAGCTGTGATTGGAGCCAACTTGGTAGAGGAAGATAAATGTGGAATATGCAATATGTGCTTTAATTATCCTGAGCTAGGACTTGAAAATAAGCCTCTCATTATCTTTAGACTTGGAGCTGCAAGTGCCAAGGAATTTGCCAAAATAAAATGTGTCTGTCCAGGCCTGGCATGGTGGCTCACATCTGTAACAATCCCAGCACTTTGGGAGACTAAGGCAGGAAGATCACTTGAGCCCAGGAGTTTGAGATCAGCCTTGGCAACATAGTGACACCCCACCTCTATTTTAAAAATGTGTCTAATGTAAGGCCTGATGCAAAGACGTAACACATGGATCCATCTGGCCAAAGCTACCGCTATTTGGGTTGGTTCACTTTGAACTAGCTCCTAATGAGATCAGAGGCACTGGAGTGAGTCCACTGTGGGGCAGTTTCTTTTGGGCTTCCCCAGCCACAGACATGGTTCCAAATCTTTTGTCAAATGATCTAAATACATATTCTCTGTGCCAAGGAGCCTAGATTTAGTAGCCTTCTTGCTTTATTTTTCCCATTAATTTCACAGCTATACCTTGGCTTCTCTCTTGAGTTTCAAAATGTTTTTTAGCTGGTTTGCTTTATTCCTCTATTTGGGTGTTGTGTTGGCATAAAAATGTATTAAAACACTGGCTTAACATTTTCCCCCAAGCAAACCTTTGTTTTTTGTCTCTTGCTTTTAATGAGGTCCTCATTCTCTAACCCTAGCACTTCTGATCTCATTCATCTGTGACTGCTCTTGCGTGCCTCATCCATCACTACCTCATGCATCCTGTCTTTTATTAAATGCCCTGAATTCTGTCTCTAGAATAGGTTTTGTCCTTTGCATTTGTACTGCCACCACTTGCAGTTAGGTCTTCTAGATTCTTGATCTGGCCTGCTACAAAAGTCTTTTCTTGCTGTCTTTGATCTGCTCTCTAATTCAGTATATCCTACATGTTAGGATTAATCTTCCTGTAGCTCATGCAGTTCTTTATTCAAAAGTGTTACTTAGTGAGTGTTTGTTAAGTCATACAGATTGTTATTGAATCTAAAATAGTTTCTAACAATTTGAGTTGCCTGATGCAATAAATAAGTTGAATTGTAACCTTAGGAAGTGATATGGTTTGGCTGTGTCCCCACCCAAATCTTACCTTGAATTGTAATAGTCCCCACATATCAAGGACAGGGCCAGGTGGAGATAATTGAATCATGGGGCTGATTTCCCCCCTACTGTTCTTGTGGTAGTGAATAAATCTCACAAGATGTGATGGTTTTATAAATGGGAATTCTCCTGCACAAGCTCTCTTGCCTGCTGCCATGTAAGACATGCTTTTGCTTCTCCTTTGCCTTCTACCATGATTGTGAGGCCTCCCCACCCATGTGGAACTGTGAGTCCATTAAAACTCTCCCTTTTATAAATTACCCAGTCTTGGGTATGTCTTTATAAGCAGTGCGAGAACAAACTAATACAGGAAGTTCTCTAACATTGCAGGTGAGTACATAGCATGGCCAACCATTTGGTGGGAACTCAAACAACAGATTTGGGATATATGTTTCCTAACCCAGAAAGTCTATATCATCCTTTCAACATCCAGGGACCCAAATAGTGTGTTGTTTCCTATCAGTTTGCCTGCTGAAATTACACCTTTTAAAAATCATTAGAATGGTGTTTTATAGTCTTCTGTTTGTTAACAGTCTATTGCTATGCCCAAATAGGTCATTTTGCTCTGGCTTACTTGGGTGTGTGTCACTCTAGGAATCATCTAGATCATTGTATTATGTTACAAATTTTTAACATTTATGTTGTGCTTGCTTTATACTTTGGGGAATGCCCTTCCCCTTTCTTTACCTTGCTTAATATTTATAATTATCTGTGAGGTAGATGGTCTGTCCAAGTTGGGAAACTTTGTTTAATTGACATCACAAAGCTAGATTGCTCTGGGGTCCTGGCTCAGATAGCACTAGACTAAAGGGATTTTATTCTCTCCTCACTAGCTGTAAAATCAAGTCCAAATTCTTTGGCCAGAAGTTTAAGGCTCTTTAATATTTAGTCTCAGTCTACCTAGTAAGCCATATTTCTCACTACCTTCCTGTTTCGCATAATTAGCCAGACTGGATCACTCATCATTATCCAGTTATAACCTTTGTTATCTATCTTTTGTGCCCTTGCTTATGCCATTCTTTTCCCTGGAGTATTTTTCCTCCCAATTTCCATCTCTTCTGCCTGTTGAAAACAAACCATATTCAAGAAACAGCTTAATGCAGCCCTCCCTAATTTATCTCTCATACCTCATAGCTAAAATAATCTGTCCCTTTTCTTTTTCTTTCTTTTGTTTTAGACAAGGCCTCACTCTGCCACCCAGGCTGGAGTGCAGTGGTATGATCACAGCTCACTGCAGCCTTGACCTCCCAGGCTCAAGCAATCCTCTCACCTCAGCCCCCAGCACCCGGTAGCTGGGACTACAGGTGCATGCCACCATGCCCAGCTAATTTTTGTATTTTTTTTTTTTTGTAGAGATATGGTTTTGTCATGTTGCCCATGCTGGTCTTGAACTCTGGGCTCAAGCCACCTGCCTGCCTTGGCTTCCCAAAGTGCTGTGATTACAGGTGTGAATCACTGTGCTCAGCAATCTCTCCCTTTTCATAACTCTCTTGGCATATTGTTGATTCCTCTTTTATGATCTTCACCTTGTTCTGCAACCATTATTGTTATTTTTGTATCACTGTATCTCCTCTACTTAATTTTAAACTTTTGGAAGGCTATCTTTTATTCTGCAGAGAGCCAAGGGTATAGGAAGCATCTGTTCCATATTTATTTAATTGAGCTGCCTTTGAGATCTCAGTGTCAACCTTAGCATTTTACTATGTAAATGATAGTTTCAGGTTAAGTAGGAAATTGCCAAATCTATTATTTGCCAATAATGTCATGAAGCAGTATAATAGGACACTGATTTTTAAAACAGCTGTGCTCTAGAAGTGCTCTATTCAATAAATATGCAGTTGTATAAATTTAAACTGATTACAATTAAATAAGACTAAAAATTTCAGTTCTCAGTAACCTAGCCACATTTCAAGTACTTGATAGCCACATAAGGTCAGTGAATACCATATTGGAAAGTACAGCTATAGAACAGAAAGTTCTATTGGGTAGCACTATTATACAACAATAGTTCTTAACACTTGTTTCCACCAAAAACGTGTTCATAAAGGTGACTGCTTTCATGGGTTTATGCAGAATTCCCAGTGTCATAGTGCTGCCACTTTAATTCCTTCTCAGAACACAAATTAGTAACATTACAGGAATCACCTTGACTCTGTTTGGGAGACAGATAATTATGTCACGTCAAACACCAAAATAAATTCCAGATAAAATTCTGAAGAAGAAAAAATTATAAAGAACTTGATCTATCACATATAACTTATATTGGAAATTACAATGATTAAAATACTATGGTACTTGTGTAGGATCAGACACATTACTATAACAGAACAGTGTCCAAAGAAATAATCTTAAGTATATTATGGATTTTAAGAAATGACAAAGAAGGATTTCAAATCCATGGGTTTGGGGGCAAAGATAGATTTTTCAGTAAATGTGATTAGGACAACAGCTGGTCATTGAGGGGAAATTTAATAAAGCTACATTTATACTCACTATTTAAACCAAAGTTAATTCCAGCTGACTCAAATATTTAAATGTAAAAAAAACTATAAAGACACTTAAAGATATTTTAGATTATTTGAAAATCTATATGATTACAATTTAACATTTTATTTTATAATATGTTTACCGTCTTGAGATGGAGACGGTTTTTCTAATTATTTTATGAAGACTGAAGGCTTAAAGGAAAAGATTGATACATTTAACCTTCAAAAAAGTCTTTTCGGTAAAAAAAAGTACCATAATCAAGGTTAATTAAAAAACTAGGAAAAATATCTGTGACACATAACAATGGGTAGATATTCTTAACATAAAATAACTTCTACATGTTAATTACAAAATAAATCTAATAGAAAAATGGGGAAAATTCATTAATAGAATACTCACCAAAAAAGGAATACCAAACTCACTTTGCAAATAAAAACTAATAGTTTTCACATATAAGATTAAGAAGGCTTCAAAAACCAACATAAAACACGGTGTTGGCAAACCTGTGGGGATATGGATGATCCAATGTACTGTTTAAATTGGTCCATTTCCAAAGGTTGGGTGGGCAATCTATAAAAATGTAAAATGCCTTCTATGATTTAGCAATTTCACTAAGTATTTATTCTAAGAAGATAAATGCAAGTACCAAAACCTGTATACACAAGGACGTTCATTAATGTTTAGTTTATACTGGCAAAGCTTTGAAAACAACATAAGTGGCTCTAATAGTGTATTGACTAAGTTGGGATGGATCATTTTAATCAATTACTTGGACACATTAAAAATAATGCAGACCTACATTTATTGATATGGAAATATATCCATAAATACAATTT
This sequence comes from Papio anubis, assembly GCF_008728515.1. NCBI lineage: Eukaryota > Metazoa > Chordata > Mammalia > Primates > Cercopithecidae > Papio > Papio anubis. The sequence continues at coordinate 49,164,523 of NC_044996.1, read as the reverse complement.
AATGGAAAAGATAGCTTACAAAGCAGCATAATTCAATTTTTTCACTTGTTTATGTATTTCTGTACATCTATGTGTGCATATAAGCATATGAAATGTATAGAAAGTTTTTCACCAAAATGTTATTTATAGGTGGAAGGACTTTGAATTTTCTTTAAAAAATCAGCCTATGCTTTTGTTTATTTATAGTGAAAATAATACAAGCATATATTTTATAATGCATTTAAAATGCTTATGGTACTCAATACTCTGCTTAAGGCACAGTGGCAGTTATTTTGCTTATATAATGTATAAGATAAGCTAGTCAAAGTTAAATGTGAACTTCAGAAGGATTCAAGTGTTAAATGTAAAAAAAGGAAAGATAAATAACTAAAATATAATAAAAGTAACCTGGGAGCAGGACTTTCTATTAATAATAAAGGAAGAAATAAGAAAAATCAGTAGAGCATTTTACATAAACATCGAAAATGTATACAGTTATCGAAGTATTTTACATGCAGGTGAGTTCATGCCAAGATATGTGGCATCTGCCCCTATCTTATGAGGCTTTATCCTTGTCTAGTTAAAGCAGAAAATTACACTACATGGTCCTTTCCCCACATTCCCCAATCCATATTCCTCTAGAGTCACTGCAAGTGTTACCAGAGGTAGCTTGTAAAATACTTAAATAACTGTATATATTTATAGGATATATACAATAGGTTTATAATATAAAAAATAAAAGTCCAAATAACACCTTATTATTTGTGGGTGGTTAGCTGATGGAAAGTTACATTTCTGAGCTAATATAAACCTTTACATATCAAGTATTACAATTCTTTGTTCCGATTTATCTTATATGTTTATCCATATACATTTTCAATGTTTACATTTAACACTTGAATCCTTCTGAAGGAAGCACAAATAATGATAGCTAACACTTAGTGGAGACTAATTATATTTGGGTTCTATTCTAAGTACAACTTTATATGTATTAACTCATTTCATATTAATAATCTATTTTACTTGGAAGTAGGTGGTACTTTCATTACAATTTTTAGATGAGGAAACTGAGACACAGAGTTCAGTAATTTGCCTAAAGTCACAAAGCTATTGAAATGGCTGTTCTGGGGTGAGAACCCAGCCAATCTCACTCTAAAACCTATGCATTTAAACGTGGCACAAAAATATATATACTGAGAGTAGTAACAGATACTATTTAGTTCAGTTATGTAGCTTTCAAATTTTCTACAATTAGGATATATTACTTCTATAATCACAAAAATATATGATATTAAAAAAGCTTCAGATGGAGCCATAGACATAGCCCTCTCAACTCTTCAATTTCGTCTTTATGTTCTTTTTTTATAAAAGTATCCTAAGGCATTTTACCATAGGATATATCATTTTAAAAGCCTACTTAATATTTGGAGGTGTTAATTGCAGTCTGTTGACCAAAGATAATTGCATTTTGCAACCAGAAGGGATGATGGGGTAAAATCTCTGAAACTTTTGCTTCGGAGTCTAAAATGTACAGTTATTTCCCAATTGAACCTAATAACTGCTTTATAATATTTCCTCTGTTATCCAGCCTAAACGTCGTAGTATTCTCCTTTTGCTAATATCTTCATCTGATTCTAGACTCATTATCTTGTCACTAAAGCTGCCTACAACACCTCCCTCTCCGTCTTTGGATCAACTAACCACCACTTTCTCTGTTCCAACATCTCTATGGCTGAACTCCTCTAGAGAAACTCATACCTGTGCCAGAAACAGTACATGGTCTAAAACCTCATTTGGGCCCTGCAGAGGTGCTAGGAAGACTTTTTACGTGTACATATTCAGCTTTCTTTCCCATCTGTTTCCCACGGTAGTTATTTCGTACACCCACTGCTCATCTCAGACTACATTTTTCCATTCAGGCTGTTGTTCTTGCCTTTGACTTCACTTTCAGACTTGACTTTCTAACTCCATTCATTCTCTCGCCTTCTCCCCTTCCCTTCCCATACTCACCCAATTCCCTAGTGTTTTGTTCAAAGTGAGTAATTCCACTGGATCTTGTGTTTAAGAGTTCCATGTCCTCAGTTATCCTGTTTTCTCTGGGAAGTAGCAGTAGTTGGGAAGGAAGTCTGAATAGCCAATTGGAGCGTTGGAGCTTGGGGGAAAGAGGTCATTAATACAGAAGAATATTTAGGTAAGAGTGAGAGTTCCGATGAGGTTAGGGATCATGACTTTATAAGCGATAACAGTCTACACAGCTGTGCAGTTTTTTCAAGCTCTGCTCAGGTGTAAGAATGGAGGAAGTGGACAGTTGTGTTGATCCAGAACTGAGTTTTGCCAGGATTCATCGCAGCAGCAACATAATGAGAAGGTGAAGATATTAGTACAAGTTGTGGAAATGATGGATTATGAATTAAAACTCTATAGGGAAGGAAGCATCAGGGACTGATAAGTAAGGTAAAAACTGGTTGTGAGGTGGGAAGAAAGCACAAGGGTGGTCGGGGTCTGTATAAGGAGGGCACAAGGGCAGGGTGATGATGCAGCCCAGCAGTGACTAGGGCTTATGTCAGGGGAGCATCTGAGGAATGGTAGCCTTGCAGGGGTCAGGACCCATACAGGGTGGGGTGGCAGTTTGGCAAGGCCGGATAGTTGACTACATGCTGGGAGAATGAGCAAATAAATATATTAAGAGTAACAGGAGTGAACTGCTCGCTGTCATAGAAGGCAGTTACAAATATGAAAAGGGGGAAGGCTAGAAGGGACCCTATCGTTTTGAATTGGAAGTATCAGAGTCATTCATGGCTATTTCTGTCTCCATCTATGTATATATTTATGTTTCTATTTGTCTGTGTAAATGGTTATATATCTTACACATATGTATATTTCCTAACTTTGTCCACTGAGAGGGCCAGGAACAGCAACACATTAGTAGTGATAAACGTAACAAACACCCATGTCTTAGTTTGTCAATACTAATCTTCACTAAAAGTAATCAGAGTTCTTTGAAGAAATTGCTTATCTTAGGCCTGGAGCAGAGAAGCAAAAAGATGAGGGTGGGCACATCTTGTGCTGCCAGAAAGTTAGAAGTGCTCAAACAATGATAGGGGCACATGAAAAGACAGAGTTTGAAGGGGCTCCTACTAGTGCTATCTAGAAGAATGAAAGGTGACCACTCCAAGAATAGAGAGAATGCTAAAGTTGAATGGCTTGAGCCTCAAAGAGGCAGAGGTTTTTACATGAAGGCAGAGATAGAAGTGGTAGTGTGAAGACACCTTACACATTTCCTGATCCTGAGCTGGATCTACCAGAGAGGGCTGAAGGGGGTTCTTTTAATGTAGAATCAGTCCCAGAGCAGAGATCATGTGCAGAATGGTGGAAAGGGACCTGGAGGGGAACACAGAGGGGATCCAGCACAGTAGTAAAGAGATACAGGCAACAGGGAATAAAGCAAAGATAAGAGATAAAGAGAAACTCTAGCATATCAGTTGTGCAAATAGGTCAAGGGAACAACTTATTCAGATTTTCAGCAGGAAGAGAGAGGGCTCTAGGAGGGATGTTCCAGGAAAATTATTTTCAGGAGTTTTTAATGATCTGTTGGAAAGTTTGAGGGCACTTCGTTATAGAGATATAGAAAAATGAGTCACATGAAAATGAGAGAATTCTCATATTTTCATTATAACTGCAGGAAAAACAAAAAGTACAAGAAAGGAAATGAAATCGTGATATACTATTTGACTCACAACTTAATATTCATAATAATGTAAAATTATCACATAGCTATATTTGAATAATTGAGGGAGGACAACTGGTCATTATCTTCTGTATTAGGAACTCAACAGGTAATATGTAAAACTGACTAAGAAGCAGACATGAACATATTGTTTATAAACATGGAGATACATAACAGATGAAATAGCTTAAAAAGTTGAAGTTGTCTTTAAGAAAAAGGACTTGGGGTAGGGGCAGAGAACTGCTGTTTTATATGTATTATAGAATTATATATAAAGATACTTGTCAAAAAGTTATGGTGCAGAGAAATTAAAGACCTAAATACAAAAATATCATTCAGCTCAGCAATTCCATTACTGGGTACACACCCAAAGGAATATAAATCACTTTGTCATAAAGACATGCATGTATATGTTCATTGCAGCACTATTCACAATAGTAAAGACATGCAATCAACCTAAATGCCCATCAGTGGAAGATTGGATAAAGAAAATGTAGTACATATATACCATGGAATACTATGCAGCCACAAAAAAGAATGAAATCATGCCCTTTGCACCAACACAGATGGCCTGGAGGCCATTATCCTAAGCGAATTAATGCAAACTAATGCAAGCTAAAGCAGGAACAGAAAATAAAATACTACATCTTCTCACTTATAAGTGGGAGCTAAACAACAAGAACACATGGACACAAAGAGGCGAGCAACACCCACTGGGGCCTACTTGAGGGTGGAGGGTGGGAGAGGATCGGAAAAAATACTCATCAGGCACTAGCCTCAGTACCTAGGTGACAAAATAATCTGTATACGAAACCCCTGTAACACGTAGTTTACCTGTATAACAAACTTGCACATGCATCCCTGAAGCTAAAATAAAAGTTAGAAAAGAAACTTAGGGCAAGACTAAAGTGAGGAGGACTATTTTAAAAACAGAACAATCTACTGGGGAGATTTGAAGTGGGGAGCCAAAGGAGCAAGAGGAAAAATTATGCATGTCAAAATATATTTTAGCCACTTTTCTCAAACTAGAGCTCACTCTGTGCTGCCCTCAACACCATTTATATTAGAATCTTCCCCATCCCTATCTCTACACAAACATCCTTTGATGTGCAGGACTCCTAATTAATTGCCCAAATTACCTGGCTCTACTCTTCTGCCACAGTTTCAGTTATATTCTACAGCACTTAGAGCCACAAAATACCAAGAGGAAAACAAAGCAAAACATGTTTATATTACCTCTCACTATATTCAGGATTGATGTATTGATTAAACCTCTCTGTCACTTCCATAGTGAAAGGCTGTCCTGCCATTGGTCCATTGTATTATTTTCTTCCCCCAGTACTTTCTGGCTTCCTACATTGCATATACTCACTGTCATCCTTCTCCTACTATGTCACCTTCTATATAAACATCTGTTTTCTGTCACAGCTTTTACATTTGAACAACTATTCATTTTATAGACATTACAAGTAAAACACATGGTCCTGCAAGGAATATTACAGTTGTACTTCAGGCAAGCCTACTTTACAATGTCAACAAGAGGGATACATTAATTTATAGTTCGTGCTTGGTAGAGGAACCATATAATATTCTACATATATTTAGTTCTCCAGAATGTAGCTTAATCAATATGGCACCTCAGGCAACCTGAAATACTGAAGGCAACATAAAAGTAAGATTGTCAGACCAAGAAATTTTATGTCTGCTGATGGGGGTTTAACTGCTTTGGAGGCTACAGAAGGTGTATATATTTAGAAGATTATAGTAAAGTTAATGATAGGAAAGAGTCAAACTGATGTGTATAAAAGAAACCGAGGGAGAGAGAAGTCTGTATTTAGGACTCCGAGGCAGAAACTTCCAGGTTCTAATCCTTGCCTGCTAACCTTGAGCACTGTAGAGGTTTCAATAATATTTTCTATCTCTGAGTGTCATTAGATATTTATGAAGGGAATGCCTCATGTAGGAAAACCTGCAGTACCACCTTGAGCCAACCACTGACCTCTATGCCTGAGTTTGGCACCTGCCAAGTGAGATGGGCAGTTGAACTATGTGCCTTTAGGTGCCTTTGAGTCCTCTGGTTCTATGATTTTAGTGCCATGCTCTGCTTATCTCAAAGAGCTATTCTGAGGCTCAAATGAAATATTTGACATGCAAATGCCATAAGAGTTTCAAGTGGTATACGAATGAATGTAAAAGTGTTTTAAATTATGCATCTCTAAATATAACCAACAACTTGCACATGCTCTCCCAAACAAAGCAAATGGGCTTCTGGGCTTCGATTTTCAATTAGTCTCCAAACATATGATTTTACTTGTTCCAATTTTCAGAAGCAAAAGGAGCAAAAGATTCAAATTATGATCTTTATTAAGAAGGTACTAAGCCACTTAGAAATGCTGGGCACATTATGAGGCTCGGCCAATTTTTTCACTGTTGTATTGTGTGGGTCTCCCAAATAGCTTTTACTGTGAAGACTAATAAAAAGGATAGGAAAGTTAAAACTGAGCAGATTTAGATTAAATTTCAATCTGTATTCTGCAAAGGTTTTTATTTGTGTGTGCATACTTTTCTATACGTTTCTAATCTCTTCACATGGTTTATAGATCAGCTATTAGTTAATAAGTTCTGACGTGATTAATATTTAGGTATTTGAAAATTCATGTGGTGCATGCCTATGTCTATGGAGCAAGGTGCTGAATCTGCACATGCACCTCAGTAACATTGGGGATGGAAAGTCAAGCCCAGAATTATCTTTTGCGTAAAGGATGCTAGCTAGGGCCTTTCTAGGTCCCCAAGGGAGACACTGAAGATCTTTTTTCATTAACTAAACATCCATTAAGAACCCGATAGGCTTCATATACTATACTATTAGCTGGGAACATAAAGATGAAAAAAAATTGCCCCTTCCTTAAAAGTTCATGCATCATGAAATCTAAAAGAGATACATAATGGTCAGCTTCTATGACACTAAAATTTAGATACCAGAATAAAGAATGGAAGGTAAAAACTGCCCAAACTCTTCCTGGGGTGGTGGTCAGGAGGATCAGTCCCTGAGAATACAGAGAACTTAAAGGTTATACTTGAAAATTTTATTTAATCCAAAGTGTAACACTTTCTGCCTAAATACTGCTGCATTAGAAGCACTTTATTGTAAAATCTCTTTCCAGGCACGTACACTCCGCTGCTATGTACACAAGTACAAAAAGAGGCAAGGCCAAGAGCAGTCACACCAGCTGCTGTGGTTTGTTAGTGGACAGAAATGCTTGAATTTAATTAAAGCAAATGCAACAAAGGTTTACATACTATAGAGTAATAAATTGCTTCAGAGTACCCAACTAGCAAACAGGATGTGCACACCTCAGGCCCACCTGAAATGGAGAGCAAAGAGTGATGTGAAGTTGTGTGTGCATGAGAAAGAGACTGCTAAAATCGACAGGCTGATTTTCCATTTATATTAAGGGTTGGTATACTTTCTTCTAACTTGGTGAACAGTCAACAAGTAATTATACAGTTTTTTCTTTTCCTTTTTTTTTTTTTCGTATTGAGATGATGGAGTATTACTCTGTTGCCCAGGCTGGAGTGCAGTGGTGTGATATCGGCTCACTGCAGCTTCCACCTCCAGGTTCAAGTGATTCTCCTGCCTCAGCCTCCCTAGTAGCTGAGATTATAAGCATGTGCCACCATGCCAGGCTAATTTTTGTATTTTTAGTAGAGTCGGGATTTCACCATGTTGGCCAGGCTGGTCTCAAATTTCTGACCTCAAGTGATCCGCCTGCCTCAGCCTCCCAAAGTGCTGGGATTACAGGTGTGAGCCACCATGCTTGGTCCAGCTTTTTCTTTCAGATAGACATGCATATATACATATATTATTATTGAGGTATAATTTACATACCATAAATTTATTCATTTAAAGTGTATAATTCAATAATTTTTAATATATTCACAGAGTCATGCAACCATCACCACAGTTTTAGATATTTTTATCATCTCAAAAAGGAACCCAATAACAATTAGCAGTTACTCTCCATTTACCCAACATTATGCCTCAAGCCCAGACTTAGGCAACCATTAAGCAACTTACTGCCTCTATGAATTTGCCTATTCTAAGCAATTCATATAAATGGAATCATACATGATATGGCATTTTGCATTTAGCTCCCTTCGCTCTAGCATGATGTTTTCAAAGCGCATCCATTTTGTAGCAGGTGTATTTTATTCCATTTTAATTGACAGATAATATTTCATAGTATCTATGTATCACAATGTGTTTACCATTCATCAGTTGGTAGACATTTAGGTTGTTTCCACTTTTTTGCTATCATGAGTAGTCTTACAGCTTCTTACATCAGTTTCTAATTAGCATGCACGTCACTAAGCACTGATCCAGATATTAAAAGATACTACTCTTCATAAGCTGGCCATCCCCCAATTCCTTGCCAAATCACCAAAATCAGTTATATATGGAAAACTAGACAATAGGTATGGGCAGATAATAGGCACTTAATGTTTGCTGACTCAGGAATTAATGGATGAGAAAAATCATTCCTTCAGCTCTAATTCTCCTTTCAATAATATCTCTACCAGCGCCACCTGGATATTGTGTCAAGGTATGTTAGAGCTGGAATGAACGTGGAGTCCTGGGTTTCTCAAAGTGTGGGTCAAGAACCACATGTGTCAGATCCACCAGGGGAGTTTGTTAAAAATACCTATTTCTGTACCCCCACCCCAGGGAATCTGATTCAATAAATCTTGGGGTGAGGTCATAGGAAGCTGCCATTGTAACAAGCACTCCAGATAATACAAATGCGTGTTAGAGTTTGAGAATCATTGATTTAGTCCAACCTCCCTACTCTATAGGAGAAGTTGTTTAGGACTTGGGTGGGGAAGGGACATGCTCAAGGTTACAGGGCACGGTAGAGATAAAGCAACAGGGAGTTGAGGTTATCAATCCTGATATAGCACTTTCCATTACCTTGAGTACTCTTCTTTATCACATCTCCTTCTTTTCCTGGTGAATACATGCCTCCCTCACAGACTTGCTCCATAAGTGTCAGTGTCTGACATACCCTAAGTGCTCAATAAATATTTTTTTAAGCTTAGTCCTGTGTGAACTGAATGACTAAAGGATCTCCTTTTGGGGCAGTGTTTGCTAAAAGTATAAAGTAACAAGTATAAGGCCTAAGAAAAGAATACCAGACCCAGGAGGGAGGTCTCAGTGGTTCCTGACCCAAATGTTGAAAAGCTCCTAAGTGAAAAACTGTTCAACCATGAGTTTTTGGTGGCCAAAGAAGCTGTGTAGTGACATTTCCTGTCCAAGGTCCTTAAACCACTCTGTATACCCACTGTGATCTATTTAAAGGAGCCAGGTCTTTTTAGAAAACAGTTTCTGCCAAGTTTTCTATCAGAGGAAAATCATAAAGTAGGTGAGCTACAGCCATGACTGAAAGGTAGTGGAAATTTTTCTAGCTGAAAGTTGTTAGGCCTATCAAAAAGATAGACTCAGTAAAAACCCATTACTGTGGAACAGAGGAAAAAATCATGGGAGCTATTTTAAAATTTTTTCTTTTATAGTTTTTTAAATTACAAAAGTGGTGATTTGTTGTACTGAATCAAACAAAACAGGAGTGAATAAAGAAAAATTCAATTATCTTTTTCCTTCTGGTCTTCCTCTCTAAAATGGATTCATTTGGAATCAATCCTTCCACACTTTCTCCATCTTTATATAAACCATATATAACATATGCACAAAAAGACATGTATACACAAACATACACACACACACACATATATATATACACATGCACACACATATATATACACATACACACACATATATATATTATATATAATATATATAAATGAAATCATGCCCCCTTCAGTTCTCTGTACCTTTTAAGTTCAGGGGTACATATGCAGGTTTGTTACGTAGGTAAACTTGTGTCATGGAGGTTCGTTGTACAGATTATTTCATCACCCAGGTATTAAACCTAGTACCCATTAGTTATTTTTTTCTCATCTTCTCCCTCCTTCCACCCTACACCCTTCGATAGGCCCCAGTGTGTGTTGTTTCCCTCTATGTGACCGTGTGTTCTCATCATTTAGCTCCTACTTATAAGTGAAAACATGTGTTATTTGTTTTTCTGTTCCTACATTAGTTTGCTAAGAATAATGACCTCCAACTCCATCCATGTTGCTGCAAAGGACGCGATTTCATTCTTTTTTTATGGCTGCATAGTATTCCATGGTATATATATACTATATTTTCTTTATCCAATCTTCCATTGATGGTCATTTAGGTTGATTCCATGTCTTTGCTATTGTTAATAGTGTTGCAATGAATATACATATGAATGTGTCTTCATGATAGAGTGGTTTATATTCCTTTGGGTATGTACCCAGTAATGGGATTGCCATGTTGAGTGGTATTTCTGTTTTTAGGTCTTTGAGGAATTGCCACACTGTTTTCCACAATTGTTGAACAAATTTATACTCCCACCAACAGTGTATAAGCATTTCTTTTTCTCCACAACCTCACCAGCATGTGTTATTTTAAAACTTTTTATTAATAGCCATTCTGACTAGTGTGAGACGGTATCTCATTGTGGTTTTGATTTGCATTTCTCTAATGATCAGTGATGTTGAGCTTTTTTTTCATATGCTTGTTGGCCACATGTATGTCTTCTTTTGAAAAGTGTCTTTTTGTGTCCTTTGCCCACTATTTAATGGGGTTTGTTTTTTGCTTTAAAATTTCTTTAAAATCCTTATAGATTCTGGATATTAGACCTTTGTCACATGCATAGTTTGCAAATATTTTCATTTATTCTGTAGGTTTTCTCTTTCCTCTGTTGATAGTTTCTTTGGCTTTGCAGAAGCTCCTTAGTTTAATTAGAGCCTACGTTTAAATAAACAAGATTTTCAGGTCAATATTTTGAGAGATGTTGCTTAAATTCATCTAAATTCACTTTGTGGCTCCTCCCAGTTCTTAAATAATTGCTACCAAACTAAACTGCTATTTGGACTGTGAAATTTCATTTCCTGCAGTAGCCAGCTGTCAGATCACAAGCAACTTTTGTGAACACCCACAAGAATTTTCTTTGGGCTGTAAAGTTGAGCGTCTTAGTTATCATGTAATCATTAATTTTTAATGCTTTAATTTGACCAAAAGCATTTTGTTGTTTGTGAAGGGCCTCCCACTTCTTTTGCTGTAGAAAAAGTCTGGAATCTGAGTCCAAGCTTTTTTCCTTTCTTAATTCTAAAAGCAATTTTCTCACCTTATTTTCTTTCTCCTGAGAAGGACGTTTGACTAAGCACCTTGTGCACATCTTTTTTTAGTTGCTTTTAGTTTTATTCATTGGCTCAATCCTTCTTAGGTTGTTGAAAGACAGCTCCTCAATTCTGAACCCAGTGAAGGGAAGGACAGCATAATTCTGGGATCTGTAAGCCTTGCAATTTGGGAGGATCAGAGTACTTTTAAGATATAGGGGCCCTAAAATAAATTTCTAGAACAGGGGTACTGAACCAGCTTCACATAGTATCACCACTTACTAGCTCTGCAGCTCTGGGTAAGTTGCTTAACTTCTGTGACCTTGTCCCAGTTACTATACATGTACAATGGAGACAGTAATGATACCTACCTTAAAGGGTTGTTTTGGGTAATAAATGAGGTGAAGCATATAAAGGATTTAGGGCAGTGCTTTTTTTGCTATTATCATATTATCTGTCTTCTGCAACCACCACCACAGATGGCCAGGCCTACCCTCAAGAAGACATCTTGGCATAGTAGTTCTTGGACTGTGGCACAGGCATGCGCATTCTAAGAAATCTCATTGGGGATTCTGATAGCCACCTCTAAGTTACAGACTACTACTGTAGACAGTGATTCTCAAACTTTAATGTATATTGGAATCACCCCACTCTTAGAAATTGTGCTACTCTAGATCTGGAAGTGGGGGCCCAAGAATGTGCATCCTTTGGGAAACACTGCTATGGTGGAATCACATGAGCACTCCTCCTTCTCCATTGTGTATATCTATTGTGATAATCTTTTAAGACTGCTAACATATTGCTGGAATAGATATACCACACAGGTAATGCTGCCAACTCACTTTCAGTGGGACAAAAGGCATAAACTACAGAGTGTTTTTTTTTTTTCAATCATAGTAATAAATTAGCACAGATATGCATCCTCTATCTCCTGACCAAAGGCGTGTAGTTGCAAAATGGCTGCATGGGGTATAGTTGTATAGTCAGTTTACCATGTGGGAAGATCACTTTTGACAATAGAAATAATAACTTTGACCACTATCAATAGCCAACCAGCACTCACAGGTAACTGTAGGAGGAAGGGAGCAGGATTGTTTAGAGTTTATATTAGGTATTAATTATGTAACTGGTACTTAATGGGCCTGGTGATTTTTTTTTTTTTGTTTTAGTGGTAAAATGTTTTATTTGATTGGTTTGAAATATTTTTCCATTCTGTCACACCTGAGAAGAGAAAAATGAGGGCTTTGAGGAATTTTGAACCCTCATTTGTTCTTAGCCCATGCTGCATATAACCTACCTCTCTACTCATTGTAGAAATTGAATTTTTCATTCAGTAATTTTCTAGATCTCTATAGCATTTTGAAAACTCACTAACCACTAAGTTCTGCGTGACTTAATGACTGAATTCCTCTCCCTGCCCCTCCACACATTCACTCATTTAAGTTTCTCATCTCCACTTCTTGAGCTCTGTTCCTTTTCAGATCAACAGTACCACCCCTGAACTTTCTGAGCAATATGTATAAGGCAGGAGTTTCTGGAGGTATTTATCCCCCACTTGCACATTCTTATGATTCAAGTCATATCTAGGATCATCCCCTGGCTGCGTTGGTGCTAAGAATTGAAAATAGGGAAAGAACATTCTTGAAAGCTCATCTTTTTGAAACTTAGTAGAAATCTCCAGTCTTAAACTTACTTCTAGAACTTAGAAAACCAAATTATCTTAATGCCTGATAAGTGTTGTGTACTCTCAGATTTTTCAAGTGTTGCAAAAAAAAAAAAAAATTGTTTAGAGGTTTGGAGAATTAACTCTTGCTTTTAAACCATTATCTATTTTGAATAGTATACCAAGCAAAGTTCAATAAAGTAAATGAGATTAATGAAGGATAGCCTCCTGAATATAAGCAAACAAGTTGCTTGTTTATACAGATCTCTATATTTCTGAAGTCCAGTGGGAAACTTGACTTCTAAATAATCTTCACTGTGGCTTTCACAGATAGCAGCAAACCTTGCTTTCTCAGTGCCTGAATGTTTGCTTTGGGGCAATCATGTTTCTTGAAGTATGCATGCAATTTGAGTTTTAAGAGGTGAAAAAAAGATTATGTCTAAGACATGGTTTATATAAATAGAAAAGATTGGTTGTTTTGTTTCTTCATTTTTGTAATGGTATGAAATACAACTGTCCAATAGTCTTCTTTTTGGAGGTTGTATTAGTCAGGGTTCTGACTGGGACAGAATTAACCTATTGGGACAGAATTAATCTATCTATGCTGGAGGTTGCAAATTTTTTGTGTGAAGAATCAGACTTTGGTAATAACCTAGAGCAGTAGGATATAAATAACTCCTACAAGCTTAGCATTCCAATAATGGAACACTAGGCAAAAATGGGTTAATAGGCTATATATATAAAAGGGAGTTTATTAAGCATTATTAACTCACATGACCACAAGGTCCCACAATAGGCCATCTGCAAGCTTAGAAGCAAGGATACCAGTCCAAGTTCCAAAGCTGAAGAATGTGGAGTCTGATGTTCGAGGGTAGGAAACATCCAGTGCAGGAGAAAGATGTAGGCCAGGAGGAGGCTAAGCCAGTTTAACCTTTTCACGTTTTTCTGCCTCCTTTATATTCTGGCTGTAGTGGCAGCTGATTAGATGGTACCCAACCAGATTAAGGGTGAGTCTGCCTTTCCCAGCCCACTGACTCAAATGTTAATTTCTTTTGGCAACACCCTCACAGACACACCCAGGATCAATACTTTGCATCCTTCAATCCAATCAAGTTGACACTCAGAGTTAACCATCACAGGGGTATTGAGAAAACACTTTGAGGTTAGTTATATATTTTTATGCCATGTAGGCATAACCTTATCTCTTAATACCGTTTAATTTTATGATGTCTTTTTTTCACTTTGTGACATGGGGAGGGGATTTGTATAATTGTTAGTAACCAATGTTTGTTATGTGTAAAGACTCAAAACGGGCTAACCTGACACATTTTGTGTCAATACTTTGTTTTGAGAAAGCGAACCACATGTTTGCCTTAGTAAGGCCTCCAATTTGAGACCAGTTATCAGATTGACCCTTTGCTCCTAGAGTGAAATAAAAGACTCAGTGAAATTTTAACAAGTCAGCATTTGCTCACTCACACTGAAGAAGGCAGGAAACTTTAGTTGAAACAAAGTGTTAGCATTGACAATAGGAAGAAAAGAAAATTCTAATTAATATACTAGTTGCCCTTTCTACCATCCATAGTAGCCTAAGTTGGGTTTGTTTTTTGTTTGTTTGTTTGAGACAGAGTCTCACTCTGTCACCCAGGCTGGAGTGCAGTGACATGATCTCAGCCCACTGCCACCTTCGCCTCCTGGGTTCAAGTGATTCTCCAGTCCTGGCCTCCCGAGTAGCTGGGATTACAGGCGTGCACCACCACGCCCAGCTAATTTTTGTATTTTTAGTAGAGCCAGGGTTTCGCCATGTTGGTCAGGCTGGTCTTGAACTCCTGACCTCAGGTGATCCACCTTTCTCGGCCTCTCAAAATGCTGGGATTACAGGCATGAGCCACTGTGCCCGGCCTAAGTTGGGTCTTTATCCTTGCCACACTTATCAGATTAGTTTTGAATATTTTATCACATGATTTTTGATGACATTCTTTTGAAAAATCACAATTTCTTGAATGAATGAACCTATTGTTCTTATCTAGATGGAACATTCTCAAAAAGATGATGGGCACTCTAAATCATAGTGTTTCTTCCCCTATCTAAATAGAATCCAAACTGGTACCAACAACACTCAGGAAAGAAACATCTGCATGTGACCTTCTTGTGTGTTTTTATCAAAGTGCAGCACCTATCAAGAGAAACAAACTGTGATCTGCATCTTACCAGTAACCAGGGGTGCTGGGCTGTGGGTCAGGATGTCTGTGTTCTAGGCTGGCTTTTGCCGCTGACCTCCTGTGTGACTTATCACAGATCCTTTTTGGCCTTGGTTTTCTGACTTGTTTTCAAAAAGAAAGATTGTTTTAGATGACTACTTAGGTCCCTCACAGTACTAAAAGCCTACAGTCTGTGCTTTTAATCACAATCTATGAGATGATTCCATTCTCTTAATTTGTTCATGCTCTCTTCCTTCAATCCCACTGAGTGTCCTTAACATACAGGTAATGGAACACATTGACTTTCATTTTTGAAGATAGTCCCAGATCAAGAAATTTCTCATAATGCCAATGATTTCTTATAATACAGGACTCTTCTGCATCCCATTACCAGTAAAGGTACACATACACAGTCAAGAAAAATAAGTATATTCTTCAGGCTATGGCGCAAGTGTCTGAAATTATTCTGATCTACCTAGAAACTATCTTTTTTTCCTTCTCTGCTTTATGAGTTGAGAGAGGCTGGTTGATCTGCTTCCTTTCCTTTGACCTTGTAATTATTGTTCAGGCAAATATAAATAGTACTAGTATTGGACTAGTAGTAGGTAGCCAAGAAAGAGAAACTGGAACAGCTATACGTGCCCACCTCCCCACTCTCCACTCCCATAACCAACAGAAAGTATAGCAACAAAAAAGGAACAAGCACTACAGTGGATTTTCATGCCCTGCTAGCATGCATGTGTAATATACTATAGCCTATCAGATGGTTTCCACATTTGTCCTAGCTGTAAGTCACAAGTCATTTTGCTATAAATGATACTTGTGAATAAGCTGTATAAAATACTCACCAAGCAACACTGAAGCTGTCCCTGGAAGTAATAGCTTGCTGTCATGAATGATGAAATATCCTTTGTGTATAAGGCAATTGTGTTGGTTATAGAAAAAGAAATGAAACTTCCTAGGTTTCTTCCTTCTGTGGTTTGTTTGTGTGTGTGTGTGTGTGTGAACAGGAAAGCTTCCTATACAATGATGTTAGGACATATATTTCATTTCATTTCAACTTTCATTTACAGTTGTTGTTGTAAAGGGAAAACATTTTAATCAGTTTCTGCATGAAGGTCAGATAACACTGTGAACAAAAGTAATTTCTTTATGATAATATCAAAACAAAAGCATTGCTGCATTTAAATTATGAAGCATGTTTCCCTTATCTGCAGTACAGTTGTATGACTTAATAGAATCTGGGAGTATATCTTATTTATGCTACTGGTAAACTCAAGAAATTCTCTTCCTTTTAAAGTCTGAAGTTCTGATATCGCCTAAGAATGAGACCAGATAATATTATGTCCTGGGTATAAATTAAGTTACTTTGAAAAGGTATGAGAATTATTTTAGGGTGGTTTTTTTTTTTTTTTTTTTTTTTTTTTTTGTAAACTGAAGCAGTGTTGATATTTTCTATCCTTTTGCGGCTTAGAAGATGCCGTATGATTTTTTTTAATACTCGTGTGTATGTGTGTGTGTGTGTTATTGCAGGTAATTCAGTGGGGCAGAGGCATTCATAATAAAAAAGTCACTTTTATCTGGTTTTGGAGTGCAAAAGATTCACATTTAGTAGATATACACAAACACACATATCTGAACTTCTGCCTGTACGCATCTTCTTCTTCCCAGCCTCCTTCTACATTGTACTTACCAGTTGCCTGCAAAGGAAAATTTGTGACTGTCTACTCCAAGATCGTGGAGAAATTGATTAGAGTTGCAAATGCAGACTGTTGCCTGAAGTACCTTCAGGAACATGGTACAGAGCTAGGTGATGTATAGTGATAATACAACATATGCATCCACCCACCCACATCCACACTTTCACATTCTCCAATATCCTTTCTGGTCCAACATTTTAAGAAGTTCCATAAATTTAGGCTACACTCTAAAGCACAAGAAGAGTTTTAACAGTTGCACAGGATGGCGCAGAAATTGTGGTACTTCTAAGAATTTAATCCAGGAGTATTATTCCATCCCATTCTTAAACTGTAACCACAAGGCATTTCCCCAGACCCTCAAATTCTTATCCATATCTTTATGGAACCATATATGTTTCTAGAAGTAAGAAACATAGCCAGTTCCATTTTGGAAGCCTTCTTAAGCACTGTGACTTCATATTTAACTAGTGAGTATGCTGGGGAAAAGTAACATTTCATCTTTCATGAACATTTCTAGGATTATGTGGAGAGGAAAGAATATTTGAAATGTTCTCTAGCCACTGAAAAGTACTGTAGCACTCAGGCAAATCCCGTCTCCCATGATATCTAAAAGTGATCCAGAGACTTAACGGTAATTTCAGATGGGGTCTCTGACCACATTGATCAGAAACAAAGATTATCTAGTAACGTAGGCAAAACAAATTACCTGTCCTTAATATCTAGTTGAAATCCTTAAAAAGGAGAATTACCATCTTTCAGTATCTGCAGGGCTGCTAACATTGGAAATTATAATGGTGACTATATACATCTTTATAATGTTATATCACCAGGCCCCTGGGCTACTCTATCACTGAGCTTCTTAATCTCCTTTGACAAAATAGTAATTTAAAAGGGAATTGGTAGCATTCAGGCATCTGGTACCCTGTAGAAATATTTTAAAGCATTTTCATCTTGCCTTCAAGGATCGAATGTAATGATTTAAAAAATATTTTGGGGAGAAACCAGTGCTAGAACACTAAACTTCAACTTCAGAAAACCTGAATTCCTTCAATAAGCAGTTGAGTAACCTTAAGAAAATCACCTAGAAATTTGAACCTCAATTTCTTTATCTGTAAAACTGAGTAACTAAAACTAGGTGAGTTATTGTGATAACCTCCTAATTGAACTGTCTGCTCCTGGGCTCAGCCCCACCCCCTATTTTGCATCCCTGTTGTCAAAAATAACATACAAGTCTGATCATCTCTTCCAAGGACTGTTACAAATTTCTCCCCATCCTTCTTTCACTTCCAGTTTTATTTATTTCCTACCATACCCCCATTTTGGTTTTATGCTACAGTTATACCAAAAAAAAAAAAAAATGAAATTTTCTGAGTTTAACACGCTGCTTTACCTTTCCATGCATCTGCACGTGTGTTATTCCACCTGTGTGGATGACCCTTCAACAGTGTACTACACTCTGGTATTCCCAATAAATTTCCTTTAGTCTTTGAAATCCCAGCTCAGATTGATGCTCCCTAGCGAAGCCTTTTCTGTCTACCAAAGACCCTACTCTGGACTATCTTTGTGATTTGTTCACATTTCTATTATTGTATTTATCCTAAAATGTTGTAACATATTTGTTTCTTATCTGTCTTCTCTTTAATATTTTTTTTCAGCCAGGGCTTATGCCCACTTTCTTGCCTGCCTTCCCCCCACAAATACTTACAGAAGGCTTACTTTTGCCGGGCGCGGTGGCTCAAGCCTGTAATCCCAGCACTTTGGGAGGCCGAGGCGGGCGGATCACGAGGTCAGGAGATCGAGACCATCCTGGCTAACACGGTGAAACCCCTGCCTCTACTAAAAAAAATACACAAAAAACTAGCCGGGCGGCGGGCGGGATGCCTGTGGTCCCAGCTACTCGGGAGGCTGGGTGCAGGAGAATGGCGCGTGAACCCGGGAGGCGGAGCAGTGAGCTGAGATCCGCCACTGCACTCCAGCCTGGGCTGACAGAGCCAGACTCAGTCTCCAAAACAGAAGGCTTACTTTCACCAGACAGTGTTGTCAGCCCAGAGGGATAATAGTGAACAAAACAGACAAGAATACCTGTCGTTATGGAGCTTCTGTGTCTTATTCATGTCTGTTATTATTCATGTGTCCCTAGAACCTAGCACAGAGATTAGCATTTGGTATGTAAACAAGAAATAATTTTGCATTGAAGCCAAGAAATCAGAATTATGGCTACATTGGAAACTCCCATATGTCTCTTTCTTACTGCCTACACTATGCATTTAGTGTTCTACTTGTACATACATTAATATTTAGTTATAATACTTAATCAGTGTTTCTTACTTGCCTAAGTTTCTATATACCTTTGTTTCTATTGGTGCTGTCTGTCAAACACCATTGTCTGTCAATCAACTTCTGGGAGTGCTACGCTCTCTTAGTTGTTCAGACCCAGCACACTAAAAGGGGTGCTCTTTCATTCATTTATTCAATCAACAGATATTTATTGAACATCTATTATGTCAAAAGGCACTCCTGCCCTTTTAGAACTTACAGTCTCTTGAGGAAGACAAGCAATGAACAAGTAAATAAATACGTTATTACAACATATGATTGTTGCTATGGAGGTAATGACCACGAAGCTGTGATAGATAGTAATGAGGACAGCGACCAACTTTACAGTAATTGAGGAAGGCCTCTCAGAAGAAGTGACATGTAGGTCACCCCAAAGGATGAAAAGTATCCAACCGTGTAAAAGGTTGGGGGACAGAGCATCAGAGGATGAAGGGACAGTAGGCGCAAAGCTCCTGAGGTAGTAAAGAGCTTAGTGAATTGGTTTTGGAAAAAAGAGCAGTGTAGCTGGAGTTTAGACAATGAGGAGGAAGATGATTAAATTAGAGAAGTCCAGGTGGCTTCATATAGCATGTAGAGGCACTTAGAGTGTATCCTAATGGGAATGACAAGCCATTGAATGAATTATTTTAAGCTGGAGAGTAACAATCACATTTATGTTTTGAAAATCCCATTATGAAGACTATGTAGAGAATGGACTGGGTGTGAGGATGCAGGGACAGCAGTATGGACCTGCTACAGTGGTCCAGGAGACAGATGGTAGTCACCTCAATGAGTGTGAATCCAGGAGAGATGAAGAGAAACGTTAGATTTGGGAGACATTTTGGAAATCACATTAATTAGACTTACAATTGTATTTAATATTGAGGTGGGAAGGGGAAGGAGTCAAAGATTATGCCTAGGCTCTGACTTGAACTAGCAGCTGGCTGGAGGTGCTATGAACTGAGATAGGGTTTTTGCGGGGTGCAGGAGACAAGTTGGGTGGATAGAAAATGCGTTTTAATGATGACAAACATGGTGGTGGTGGCAATGATGGTGGTAGTGGTGGTGATGTTGGATTTACCATAGTTGGAGGAAAGATTTAAAAATCTGGCAATTATCAATAACTTGCTTTAGTGTGTTGGAGAAAGTCCAGTATATTTCATGTATTTAAATTTTGCAAGTCTTCTGGGTGCTTGACCTAGAAAATATGCCTTTTTCCTGTCCTTTATCCCTTCCCAAAGTGACTAGGATTACGTTTTTTCTAAATATGCCATTAGGAATTAAAAGATCTCTTACAATTCAGGAAGCTGTGAGAATACCTAAGACATAAGGAATAGAGAGAGTAATTCTTAAAGGATAGCAACTTTTCATTTGTTTTCATCTTGTGCAAATGGTTTATTTTCTCAAACTTAAGTAACATTTTTAGGTCAGTCTCTATCAAAGTAATATCCAAGCATCTCCTACATAAAAATCACCTAGGGATGCTGGTTCAAAGTGAAGATCCTTGTCTACACAACTAATCAGAATCTCTAGGGTTGGGGCCCAGGAACCTATTTTTTTTTTCAGGCTGACATTTAAAAAGCATTGATTAAGACAAGGTATTCTTAACCCTTTTGGTGCCCTAGTCTCTTTGGTAGTCTGGCAAACTGTATGGATCCCTTCTTAGAAAACTGCTTAAATGTGCATTAAATAAAATACAAGGAAAACAAGTATATTGAAATATAATGATCAAAATATTTTAAAAACAAATTTTATATAATAATTTACATGCTTTTAATTAACATTAATTATGAGATCTAATACTGGGTCTAATACTACCATAATTTGAAGTAATAGGTGAACATAAATAGTATTTTAAGTCATTTGCTAAAATTCTAATGTGATATGAAATTATCTGTAATTTCTATTAGTGACAAAGTTACAGATTCAGCTAAAACTACTATGATTTGTGGTCTAGATTCATAATGGAAGGAAATGCTAAATTTCAGTCAGAAGTGAATGAAAATAATGGTATAATGTTTTTCCCATCCAAGTCCACAGATACCAGGCTTAGAATCCTTGGCTTTGAGATTGTGACCAACTAGTACAGAGACTAGTGAGGGTATAGTGAAGACAAACTAGAATCCAGATACTAGTCAACAGAACAAAACTCAGGAATGAAGTCAGTGAGCCTCAATATTTGGTATTATTAATTTAAATAATTAAAAGAAGATTCAGGGACCAAAAAATTGTTCCTGCATTGTTTGGCTTTTAATTGGTTGATTTGGCTGTTTTGCCTGAGTGTACCTGGAGAGGCTTGTCTGTACACTCTTGTTATTGTCCCCTTCTCTTGAACTCTGGCTCTTTCAGATGGTAGCTATGAAGAAAAGTTTAGATTTTTACCATTTTGTGGTTCTAAAGGAAGAACATTTTCCAGAATGGAGAGAGACATTCAAGAATGAGGAAGTAACATGTACAGTAACGACAGAGTCAGGAATAGGCTTGTATCAGAAAACAGAAAGAAGTTCAAAGTAGCTGAGGCATACAGTGGTGAGTGAGAGAGAGGCAGGAGATGAAGCTGGAGAGATGGATTGACCTAAGTCCAAAGAGGGCCTTCAGATTGCATGTACATGTATGAGTTTGTGTTTCATGATAGAGTCAGCAGGAAACCAAAGGAGAACTATATGCTGAAAAGAGACATGATACGCCAGGCGTGGTGGCTCACGCCTGCAATCCTATAATACTAGCACTTTTGGAGGCCGAGGTGGGTGGATTGCCTGAGTTCAGGAGTTCAAGACCAACCTAGGCAACACAGTGAAACCCCATCTCTACCGAAATACAAAAAATTAGCTGGGCGTGGCGGTGTGCACCTGTAGTCCCAGCTACTCAGGAGGCCGAGGCAGGAGAATTGCTTGAACCCGGGAAGTGGAGGTTGCAGTGAGCCGAGATCAGGCCACTGCACTCCAGCCTGGGGCGACAGAGTGAGATTCCATCTCTAAAAAAAAAAAAAAAAAAAGGAAAAAAAAAAAGACATGATAAAGTGTATTATTTCTTAGGAAAATAAATCTGATGGCAAAATGAGGGATGGGTTAGAGGAAGGTAGACCACTTTTGAGGCTTTGGTAAGAATGCAATTGAGAAATGTATGGTTCTCTGAAGTAAGACTATGGTCATGAGAGAGAGAAGAGGGAACAGCTATGAGAGATGTTAATGACTGATTTGGATATATGTCATGAAGAAGAAGAATTTGGGATGACTTTGAAGTGTCTAGCTTGAGACTTCAGGCAAATGGAAGCACCATTAACAGAGGATACCAATCATGAGAGGCACAGCAGGTTTTGGGGGGAAGGTTTTTAGTTCCTTCTCCCAAAGAAGAAGAATAAGAGTTTGGGATGACTTTGAAGTTTCTAATTTGAGACTTCAGGCAATTGGAAGCACCATTAACAGAGGTGCCAATCATGAGAGGCACAGCAGGTTTTTTGGGGAAGGTTTTTAGTTCAGTTTTGGATAAGCTGAGTTTTAAGTGCCTATTGAACATCAAATGAGAAATACATGGAGTTTCCATTTTAACCATTTTTCATAGTAATCTTTTAAAGTAGGTAAATGACGTGAGATATTCTTTTTGTCTATAAATTGACAGACTATGTGAAAATTGTGGGGTAGTTAGGTTTCAGAAATGTGTAGGATTGGGCATTATATTGTCTTTTTATTCTAATTTTGATGAAATGTCAACCAATGGCTGTCCTCCAAAGAGTTAGAGTTGTATAGTTAATTCTTCTGGATTAAAGGAATTCTTTGTATACTTATGGTAATTAATTCTAGCAACATAGAATATCAGTAGGCTTGCCTTCCTATATCTGGAGTTTAGACTTTTTTTGTGTGTGTTTTGTATTACACATTTTTTGTTGTTCTTCACTTGGCTTTCTACCATGACTGCTGGAAGACAGAGGGTTGTAGGTAGGATGGGAGTGAGAAGCGGTGGAAGTGTTTGTGTACTCATTTTTTTTGTAACAGCTCCATGGCACGAAAACTACTCTCAGCAACTGGTGTGAACACAAAGGGAACTAACTAGTTGTAACCATCTCCATATTCATTGGCCTTTAAGGTTTTGGGGTCTAGAATGAGCGGAGAATTTCACTGTGAATGCAGGATGTTGAAATGCAGAATTGGCTTTTAACAAAATTATGAGGGAAGAGATATTTGTCTTTGTGTTCCTTTTACCTCTGCCTCACTATTCTGAATCCCTGTACCTGATGCCTCTGTGTTAGGTTCTGGTTGGATCATGGTCCACACTTCAGCATCTTGCTTAGACTTGTCCTCTCTAATAGGCATTCTTCCTTTGACCTTTCTCTTTTTGTGATAAAATTTCTTGTTCCTGTTCATATTTGATAAATTATTCTATATGAGTATCTGTGGTTACTTATGGCTTAAAATATGCTATACCTTCCAAGTAGCAACTACATTTTAAGAGGGGTCCTGGGACAATGCTTTAACCTAGAGTTACTCTAATGGTAGAGACAGTACTTATCATAGTAGTTGGGGTCCATAAGTCTTCTCTAATATTTTTAAAATAATACTGATAGCATACACATGTGAAAGACATTTAGCAAATACAGAAGAAAATGTCTTCATTTATAAAGGCTGAGGGACTAGGGGGTAAAAGTAGATATACCAGGCAGAAGTCATTTGTAGAAGCTTGACTGAAGTAGATGAGTTATTTTTGAGGATAGTGATAGAAATGGGGTGAAATGGGATAAGGAGAAGTTGCAAATTTTCACTGAAATGACTTTGAGGGCAGGGACTATGTCTTTATATTTATATCCTCCACAGGACCTGGAAGAATGATCTATAGATAGTGTGTAGTAATGGTTAGTTTAAATGAATGAGCAAATCCATGTGGGGAGCTATTGATTTTAAATTTTTTAAAATTATTAATTTAGTTTTTTGAGACAAGGTTACCCAGGCTGGAGTGCAATGGCATGATCATGGCTCACTGTAGCCTCCACTTCCTGGGCTCAAGTGATCCTCCCATCTCAGCTTCCTGAGTATGTGAGACTACATGTGCATGCCACCATGCTCAGCTAATTTTTAAATTTTTTGTAGAGACAAGGTCTCACTATATTTCTGAGGCTGATCTTGAACTCCTGGGCTCAAGTGATCCTCCCACCTCAGCCTCTCAAAGTGCTGGGGTCACAAGCATGAGCCACCATGCCTGGTCGATTTTTTTTAAAGAAACCTTCTCCATGTTTATTTTTCCCTTATCGAATTTAAAAAGGAAACGGAAACTTTTGATGGATTTAGCGCGCGCGCACACACACACACACACACACACACACACACACACACACACACAAGTAATCATTTAAAAAGAATGGTGGAGATATCAAACGACTTAGGCAAAAATGAAAACCCATTTATTCATCAATGAACTCCAGGTTGAAGAAAGTTCTATGACTCATAACAAGTTGTGCTGACGAGGGAGTCTTTAAGTTGTCCATTCATTCCTTTGTGAGATGTGAGGTTTAATTTTTGTGTTTTGTTGGGCTTTTTAAATGTTGACAAGTCTCAGGTGTATGTTAATAGAAATTCTGTGATCATAGGTCCATTAGAACAGCATCTAGGAAGGAAAACTGATGCTAAGAAATCAGCAGTAAGAGGGAATAAAAATGCAAACAAAACCCTTTCGTTGATATGCAGCACAAGCTGGTTGGAAGCAAAGGGAGTGATGAAATGATGGAAATACTCATTAAAATTAAAAGCCATAGAAAGTGGGGAATAGTATAAAAGGCAATGCAACATAAATCATTATCTACAGGGATAAATAAAATACAAAAAAATTAGCGTTACCAGTTTATGCTTTATGTTGAAAATAAAAATTTGTTTCTTAGAGGTATCTTTGACATGAAACCTAACAATGGCAAACTGCCATTGAGAGTCTAGGCCTTGTTTTAATGAGTACCTCATAACAGTACAGAAGAAGAAGCTACAGAGCTCTCCAGAGTATTAGTAAATCCAGTTTTATGCTATGAAAATAGAAAGTGAAAGCATGTTCACTGTACCTATTCAAAAGTAGGAACAATAGTAATACTCTATTTCATTACAGAATTTCAGTTAACCTAGGTTTTAGATGTGATATGCAAACCATGGAGCGATTTTCTATATTGCTATTTTTAATTTTTTTCAACTTTTGTTTTAGATTAAGGGGGTACATGTGCAGGTTTGTTACATGAGTAAATTGTGTGATGTTGAGATTTGGGTAAAGAATGATCTTGTCACCCAGATACTGAGCATAGTACCCAATAGTTTTTCAACACTTGCCCCATTCCCTGTGCCCTCTAGTAGTCCCCAGTGTCTATTGCTGCCATCTTGATATCCATGAGTACCCATTGGTTAGCTCACAATTATAAGTGAGAACAAGCGTTATTTGGTTTTCTGTTCCTGCATTAATTTGTTTAGGATAATGGCCCCAGGTCCACCCATATTGCTGCAAAGGACATGATTTCATTCTTTTTTTTATGGCTGCATGATATCCCATGGTGTATATGTACCATGTTTTCTTTGTCCAATCCACCATTGATGGGCACTTAGGTTGATTCCATGTTTTAGCTATTGTGCATAGTGCTGCAATGAACATGTGAGTTCACGTGTCTTTTTGGTAGAAACATTTGTTTTCTTTTGCATATATACCCAGTAATGGGATTGGTAGGTCAAATAGCAGTTCTCTTTTAACTTCTTTGAGAAATCTCCAAGCTGTTTTCCACAGTGGCTGAACCAATTTACATTCCTACCGGTAGTATGTAAGGGTTCCCTTTTTTCTGCAGCATCACCAACATCTGTTGTTTTTTGACTTTTAAAAATCACTGTTCTATGGCTATTATTAAGCCACATTATGAAAAAGTTAAGAAACAACAGACACTGGCAAGGTTGCAGAGAAAACAGAATGCTTATACACTGTTGGTGGGAATATAAATTAGTTGAGCCATTGTAGAAAGAAGTGTGGCAATTCTGCAAAGAACTTAAAACAGAATTACCATCTGACCCAGCAAATATATTATTAGGTAGACACCCAAAAGAATATAAATCATTCTATCATAAAGATACATGTGTCCATATGTTTGTTGCAGCACTATTTACAATAGCAAAGACATGAAATCAACCTAAATGCCCACCAACAGTAGATTGGATGAAGAAAATGTGGTAGGGATTTCCTGGCAAGATGGCCAAATAGGAGCAGCTCTGGTCTGCAGCTGCCAGTGAGATCGACGCAGAAGACAGGTGATTTCTGCATTTCCAACTAAGGTACCCCATTCATCTCATTTGGACTGGGTGGACAGTGATTGCAGCCCATGGAGGGCGAGCCGAAGCAGGGTGAGGTGTTGCGTCACCTAGGAAGTGCAAGGGGTTGGGGAATTTTCTCACCTACCCAAGGGAAACCGTGAGGGACTGAGCCTGAGGAACTCTGGCACAGATACTGTGCTCATACCATGGTATTTGCAACCTGCAAACCAGGAGATTCCCTCCGGTGCCCACCCCACCAGGGCCTTTAGTTTCAAGCGCAAAACTGTGCGGCCATTTGGGCAGACACCGAAGTAACTGCAGTAGTTCTTTTTCTCCATACTCCAGTGTCACCTGGAACACCAGTGAGACAGAACCATTTACTCCCCTGGAAAAGGGTGCTGAAGCCAGGGAGCCAAGTGGTCTGACTCAGTGGGTCCCACCCTCACAGAGCCTGGCAAACTAAGATCCACTGGCTTGAAATTCTCATTGCCAGCACAGCAGCAGTCTGAGATTGACCCGGGACATTCGAGCTTGGTTGGGGGAGGGGAATCCACCATTGCTGAGGTTTGAGTAGGCAGTATTATGCTCACAGTGTAAACAAAGCCACTGTGAAGTTTGAACTGGGCAGAGCTCGCTGCAGCTCAGCAAGGCTGCTGCGGCCAGACTGCCAGATTTCTCTTCTCTGGGCAGGCATCTCTGAAAAAAAGGCAGCAGCCCCAGTCAGGGACTTATAGATAAAACTCCCATCTCCCTGGGACAGAGCACCTGGGGAAAGGGGCAGCTGTGAGCAAAGCTTCAGCAGACTTAAACGTCCCTGCCTGACAGCTCTGAAGAGAGCAGCGGACCTCCCAGCAGTGTTCCAGCTCTGATAAAGGTTACACTGCCTCCTCAAGTGGGTCCCTGAACCCCATGTATCGTGACTGGAAGACACCTCCCAGTAGGGGCCGACAGACACCTCAAACAGGAGAGCTCTGGCTGGCATCTGGCAGGTGCCCCTCCGGGAGGAAGCTTCCAGAGGAAAGATCAGGCAACAATCTTTGCTGTTCTGCAGCCTCCGCTGGTGATACCCAGGCAAATAAGATTGGGAGTGGACCTCCAGTAAACTCCAGCAGACCAGCAGCAGAGGGGCCTGACTGTCAGGAGGAAAACTAACAAACAGAAAGGAATAGCACATCCACTCAAAGATCCCATCCGAACATCACCAACATCAAAGACCAAAGGTAGATAAATCCACAAAGATGGGGAGAAACCAGTGGAAAATGGCAGAAAATTCCAAAAACCAGAATGCCTCTTCTCCTCCAAAGGATCAAAACTCCTCGCCAGCAAGAGAACAAAACTGAATGGAGAATGAGTTTGGTGAATTGACAGAAGTAGGCTTCAGAAGGTGGATAATAACAAACTTCTCCAAGCTAAAGGAGCATGTTCTAACCCAAAGCAAGGAAGCTAAGAACCTTGAAAAAGGTTAGAGGAATGGCTAACTAGAATACCCAGTGTAGAGAATAATGCAAATGACCTGATAGAGCTGAAAAACACAGCATGAGAACTTCGTGAAACATATACAAGCTTCAACAGCTGACTCGATCAAGTGGAAGAAAGGATATCAGTGATTGAAGATCAATCTAATGAAATAAAGAGAGAAGACAAAGTTAGAGGGAAAAGAATGAAAAGTAATGAGCAAAGCCTCCAAAAAATATGGGACTATGTGAAAAGACCAAATCTACATTTGATTGGTGTATCTGAAAGTGACAAGGAGAATGGAACCAAGTTGGAAAATACTCTTCAGGATACTATCCAGGAGAACTTCCCCAACCTAGCAAGACAGGCCAACATTCAAATTCAGGATATACAGAGAACACCACAAAGATACTCCTTGAGAAGAGCAACCCCAAGACATATAATCATCAGATTCACCAAGGTTGAAATGAAGGAAAAAATGTAAAGGGCAGCCAGAGAGAAAGGTTGAGTTACCCACAAAGGGAAACCCATCAGACTAACAGCAGATATCTCTGCAGAAACCCTACAAGCCAGAAGAGAGTGGGGGCCAATATTCAACATTCTTAAAGAAAAGAAATTTCAACCCAGAATTTCATAGGCGGCCAAACTAAGCTTCATAAGCGAAGGAGCAATTGGTTGTCCTTTACAGACAACCAAATGCTGAGAGATTTCATCACTACCAGGCCTGCCTTACAAGAGCTCCTGAAGGAAGCACTAAATGTGGAAAGAAACAACCAGTACCAGCCACTGCAAAAACATACCAAATTGTAAAGACCATTGACACTATGAAGAAACTGCATTAACTAATGGTCAAAACAACCAGCTAGTATCATAATTACAGGATCAAATTCGCACCACATTTACTGTAAATGTAAATGGGCTAAGTGCCCCAATTAAAAGACACAGACTGGTAAATTGGTTAAAGAGTCAAGACCCATCAGTGTGCTGTATTCAGGAGACCCATCTCACATGCAAAGACACACATAGGCTCAAAATAAAGGGATGGAGGAATATTTACCAAGGAAATGCATAGCGAAAAAAAAAAAAAAAAAGAAAAAAACAGGAATTGCAATCCTAGTCTCTGATAAAACAGACTTTAAACCAACAAAGATCAAAAGAGACAAGGCCATTGCATAATGGTAAAGGGGTCAATGCAGCAAAATAATTAAGTATCCTAAATATATATGCACCCAATACAGGAGAACCCAGATTCATAAAGCATGTTCTTAGAGACTTACAAAGAGACTTAGACTCCCACAAAATTATAATGGGAGTCTTTAACACCCCACTGTCAATATTAGACAGATTAAAGAGACAGAAAATTAACAAGGGTATACAGGACTTGAACTCAGCTCTGGACCAAGCAGACCTAATAGACATCTACAGAACTCTCCACCCCAAATCAACAAAATATACATTCTTCTCAGCACCACATCACACTTATTCTAAAATTGACTGCATAATTGGAAGTAAAACACTCCTCAGCAAATGTAAAAGAAAAGAAATCACAACAAACTGTCTCTCAGACCACAGTGGAATCAAATTAGGACTCAAGATTAAGAAGCTCACTCAAAACCGCACAACTACATGAAAACTGAACAATGTGCTCCTGAATGATTACTGGGTAAATAATGGAATGAAGGCAGAAATAAAGATGTTCTATGAGACCAATGAGAACAAAGACACAATATACCAGAATCTCTGGGACACATTTAAAGAAGTGTGTAGAGAGGAATTTATAGCACTAAATGCCACAAGAGAAAGCAGGAAAGATCTAAAATCGACACCTTAAAATCACAATTAAAAGAACTAGAGAAGCAAGAGCAAACAAATTTAAAAGCTAGCAGAAGACAAGAAATAACTAAGGTCAGAGCAGAACTGAAGGCGATACAGACACGAAAAACCCTTCAAAACATCCATGAATCCAGGAGCTGGTTCTGTGAAAATATCAACAAAATAGATAGACTGCTAGCCAGACTAATAAAGAAGAAAAGAGAGAAGAATCAAATAGACACAATAAAAAATGATATAGGGGATATCACCAATGTTCCCACAGAAATACACACTGCCATCAGAGAATACTATAAACACCTCTATGCAAATAAACTAGAAAATATAGAAGAAATGGATAAATTCCTGGAAACATACACCCTTCAAAGTCGAAACCAGGAAGAAGTTGAATCCCTGAATAGACGAATAACAAATTCTGAAATCGAGGCCGCAATTAATAGCCTACCAACCAGGAAAAGCCCAGAACCAGATGGATTCCCAGCCAAATTTTGCCAGAGGTACAAAGGGAAGCTGATACCATTCCTTCTGAAACTATTCTAAACAATAGAAAAAGAGGGAGTCCTCCCTAACTCATTTTATGAAGCCAGCATCATCCTGATACCCAAACCTGGCAGAGACACAACAACAACAAAAAAAGAAAATTTCAGGCCAATATCCCTGATGAACATTGATGTGAAAATTCTCAATAAAATACTGGCAAACCAAGTCCAGCAGCACATCAAAAAGCTTATCAAACAGGTTCAAGTCAACTTCAGCCCTGGGATGCAAGACTGGTTCAACATATGCAAATCAATAAACGTAATCCATCACATAAACAGAACCAATGACAAAACCACATGATTATCTCAAGAGATGCAGAAAAAGCCTTCAACAAAATTCAACACCACTTCATGTTAAAAACTCAATAAACTAGGTATCAATGGAACATATCTCAAAATAATAAGAGCTATTTATGACAAACCCACAGCCAATATTGTACTGAATGGGCAAAAAGTGGAAGCATTCCCTTTGAAAACCAGAACAAGACAAGGATGGCTTCTCTCACCACTCCTATTCAACATAGTGTTGGAAGTTCTGGCCCGGGCAGTCAGGCAAGAGAAAGAAATAAAAGTAGTCAAATAGGAAGAGAGGAATTCAAATTGTCTCTGCAGATGACATGACTGTATATTTTAAAACCCCATCATCTCAGCCCAAAATCTCCTTAAGCTGATAAGCAACTTCAGCAAAGTCTCAGGATACAAAATCAATGTGCAAAAATCACAAGTATTCCTATACACTGATAACAGACAGACAGCCAAGTCATGAGTGAACTCCCATTCAGAATTGCTACGAAGAGAATAAAATACCTAGGAATCCAACTTACAAGGGATGTGAAGGACCTCTTCAAGGAGAACTACAAACCACTGCTCAATGAAATAAAAGAGGACACAAACACATGGAAAAACATTCCATACTCATTGCTACCCCCACCAAGCTACCACTGACTTTCTTAATAGAATTGGGAAAAAACTACTTTAAATTTCATATGGAACCAAAAAAGAGCCTGCATAGCCAAGACAAACCTGGGCAAGAAGAACAAAGTTGGAGGCATCACTCTACCTGACTTCAAACTATACTACAAGGCTACCATAACCAAAACAGCATGGTGCTGTTACCAAAACAGATATATAGACCAATGGAACAGAACAGAGGCTTCAGAAACAACACCACACATCTACAACCATCTGATCTTTGACAAACCTGACAAAAACCAGCAATGGGGAAAAGAGTCCCTATTTAATAAATGGTGTTGGGAAAACTGGCTAGCCATATGCAGAAAACTGAAACTGGACCCCTTCCTTACACCTTATGCAAAATCAACTCAAGATGGATTAAGGATTTAAGTGTAAGACTTAAGACCATAAAAATCCTTGAAGAAAACCTGGGCAATACCATTCAGGACATAGGCATGGGCAAAGACTTCATGTCTAAAACACCAAAAGCAATGGCAACAAAAGCCAAAATTGACAGAGGATCTAATTAAAGAGCTTCTGCACAGCAAAAGAAATTATCATCAGAGTGAACAGGCAACCTAGAGAATGGGAGCAAATTTTTGCAATCTATCCATCTGAAAAAGGCTAATATCCAGAATCTACAAAGAATTTAAACAAATTTACAAGAATAAAACAACCCCATCAAAAAGTCAGCAAAGAATACGAACATACACTTCTCTAAAGAAGACATTTATGCAGCCAACAAACATGAAAAAATGCTCATCATCACTGGTCATCAGAGAAATGCAAATCAAAACCACAGTGAGATACCATCTCACACCAGTTAGATAGGCAATCATTAAAAAGTCAGGAACAAAAAGATGCTGGAGAGGATGTGGAGAAATAGGGATGCTTTTACACTGTTGGTGGGAGTGTAAATTAGTTCAACCATTGTGGAAGACAGTGTAGTAATTCCTCAAGGATCTAGAACTAGAAGTACCATTTGACCCAGCAATTCCATTACTGGGTATACACCCAAAGGATTATAAATCATGCTATTATAAAGACACACGCACATGTATGTTTATTGTGGCACTGTTCACAATAGCAAAGACTTGTAACAAACCCAAATGTCCATCAATGATAGACTGGATAAAGAAAATGTGGCACATATACACCATGGAATACTATGCAGCCATAAAAAAAGGATGAGTTCATGTCCTCTGCAGGGACATGGATGAAGCTGAAAACCATCATTCTCAGCAAACTATCACAAGGACAGAAAACCAAATACCATGTTTTCACTCATAAGTGGGAATTGAACAATGAGAACACATGAACACATGGAGGGGAACATCACACACCAGGGCTGGTCAGGCGGTGGGGGGCTGGGGGAGGGACAGCATTAGGAGAACTACCTAATGGAAGTCATGGGTTGATGGGTGTAGCAAACCACCATGGCATGTCTATACCTATGTAACAAAACTGCACGTTGTGTCTGCTTGGTCCAGAGCTGAGTTCAAGTCCTGGAATCCCTTGTTAATTTTCTGTCTCTTTGATCTGTCTAATATTGACAGTGGGGTGTTAAAGCCTCCCATTATTATTGTGTGGGAGTCTCAGTCTCTTTGTAGTTCTCTAAGAACTTGCTTTATGAATCTGGGTGCTCCTGTATTGGGTGCATATATATTTAGGATACTTAATTATTTTGCTGCATTGACCCCTTTACCATTATGCAATGGCCTTGTCTCTTTTGATCTTTGTTGGTTTAAAGTCTGTTTTATCAGAGACTAGGATTGCAATTCCTGTTTTTTTCTTTTTTTTTTTTTTTTTTTTTTTGTCGCTATGCATTTCCTTGGTAAATATTCCTCCATCCCTTTATTTTGAGCCTATGTGTGTCTTTGCATGTGAGATGGGTCTCCTGAATACAGCACACTGATGGGTCTTGACTCTTTATCTAATTTGCCAGTCTGTGTCTTTTAATTGGGGCATTTAGCCCATTTGCATTCAAGGTTAATATTATTATGTGTGAATTTGATCCTGTCATTATGACGCTAGCTGGTTGTTTTGCCCGTTAGTTGATACAGTTTCTTCATAGCATCGATGGTCTCTACAATTTGGTATGTTTTTGCAGTGGCTGATACCGGTTGTTCCTTTCCATGTTTAATGCTTCCTTCAGGAGCTCTTGTAAGGCAGGCCTGGTGGTGATGAAATCTCTCAGCATTTGCTTGTCTGTGAAGGATTTTATTTCTCCTTCACTGATGAAGCTTAGTTTGACTGGATATGAAATTCTAGATTGAAATTTCTTTTCTTTAAGAATGTTGAATTTGGCCCCCACTCTCTTCTGGCTTGTAGGGTTTCTGCAGAGATATCTGCTGTTAGTCTGATGGGTTTCCCTTTGTGGGTAACTCAACCTTTCTCTCTGGCTGCCCTTAACGTTTTTTCCTTCATTTCAACCTTGGTGAACCTGATGATTATATGTCTTGGGGTTGCTCTTCTCAAGGAGTATCTTTGTGGTGTTCTCTGTATATCCTGAATTTGAATGTTGGCCTGCCTTGCTAGTTTGGGAAATTTCTCCTAGATAATATCCTGCAGAATGTTTTCTAACTTGATTCCATTCTCCCCGTCACTTTCAGGTACACCAATCAAATGTAGATTTGGTCTTTTCACATAGTCCCATATTTTTTGGAGGCTTTGCTCATTACTTTTCATTCTTTTTTTCTCTAACCTTGTCCTCTCTCTTTATTTCATTAAGTTGATGTTCAATCACTGATACCCTTTTTCTGCTCGATTGAATCAGCTATTGAAGCTTGTGTATGCTTCACGAAGTTCTCATGCTGTGTTTTTCAGCTCTGTCAGGTCATTTGTGTTATTCTCTACACTGGTTGTTCTATTTAGCCGTTCCTCTAACCTTTTTTTCAAGGTTTTTAGCTTCCTTACAATGGGTTAGAACATGTTCCTTTAGCTCGGAGAAGTTTGTTATTACCCACCTTCTGAAGCCTACTTCTGTCAATTCATCAAACTCATTCTCTGTCCAGTTTTGTTCTCTTGCTGGTGAGGAGTTTTGATCCTTTGGAGGAGAAAAGGCATTCTGGTTTTTGAAATTTTCAGCTTTTCTCCTCTGGTTTCTCCCCATCTTTGTGGATTTATCTACCTTTGGTCTTTGATGTTGGTGACCTACGGATGGGGTTTTGTTGTGGATGTCCTTTGTGTTGATGTTGATTTTATTCCTTCTTTTTGTTAGTTTTCTTTCTAAAAGGCCCCTCAGATGCAGGTCTGTTGGAGTTTGCTGGAGGTCCACTCCAGACCCTGTTTGCCTCAGTATCACCAGCAGGGGCTGCACAGCAGCAAATATTGCTACCTGATCCTTCCTCTGGAAGCTTTGTCCTAGAGGGGTACCTGCCAGATGCCATCCAGAGCTCTGCTGTATGAGGTGTCTGTCGGCCCCTACTGGGAGCTATCTCCCAGTCAGGGTATATGGAGTTCAGGGACCCACTTGAGGAGGCAGTCTGTCCATTATCAGAGCTCGAACACCATGCGGGGAAAAACACTGCTCTCTTCAGAGCTGTCAGGCAGGGATGTTTAAGTCTGCAGAAGCTGTGCCCACAGCTGCTCCTTCCCCCAGGTGCTCTGTCCCAGGGAGATGAGGATTTTGTCTATAAGTCCGTGACTGGGGCTGCTGCCTTTTGTTCAGACATGCCCTTCGCACAGAGGTGGAATCTAGTGGCAGTTGGCCTTGCTGAGCTGTTGTGGGATCTTCCCTGCTTGAGCTTCCTGGCAGCTTTCTTTACACTGTGAGCATAAAACTGCCCACTCAAACCTCAGCGATGGTGGACGCCCCTCCCCTCTCCAAGCTCCAGTATCCCAGGTCGATCTCAGATTGCTGCAATAGCAGCAAGAATTTCAAGCCAATAGATCTTAGCTTGCTGGTGTCCATGGGCGTGGGACCCACCGAGCCAGGCAGCAGAGGGAATCTCCTGGGATACAGACCATTTTTTAATGTTTGTTGGCCACTTGCATGTCTTCTTATGAGAAGAATCTTTTCATGTCTTTGCCCAGTTTTTAATGAGGCTATTTGTTTTTGGATTGTTCATTTGTTTAAGTTGCTTATAGATTCTGGATATTGAACCTTCATTGGGTGTATAGTTTACAAATATTTTCTCCCAATAGGTAGGTTGTCTATTTATTCTGTTGATAGGTTCTTGCTGTGCAGAAGCTGTCTGGTTTAATTTGGTTCCACTTGCCAATTTTTGTTTTTGTTGAAACTGCTTTTGAGGACTTAGTCATAAATTCTTTCCCAAAGCCAATGTTCAGAATGGTGTTGCCTAGGTTTTCTTTCAGGATTCCTATAATCTCAGGTCTTATATTTAAATCTTTAATCTATCTTAAGTTAATTTTTGTATATGATGAAAGGTAGGGGTCCAGTTTCATTCTTCTGCATATGGATAGCCAGTTATCCCAGCACCATTTATTGAATAGGGAATCCTTTCCCCATTGCTTATTTTTGTTGACTTTGTCAAAGATCAAATTTGGTGCACAGCCTTATTTCTAAGTTCTCTATTCTGTTCCATTGGTCTATGGGTCTGTTTTTGTACCAGTACTATGCTGTTTTTGTTACTATAGCCTTATAGTGTAGTTTGAAGCCTGGTCATGTGATGCCTCCAGCTTGCTTTTTGTTTAGGATTGCTTTGGCTATCTTTTTTGTTTCCATTTGAATTTTTGAATAGTTTTTTTTCTAGTTCTGTGAAAAATGACGTTGGTAGTTTGATAGTAATAGCATTGAATCTGTGGATTGCTTTAGGCAGTATGGCTATTTTAATGATATTGATTCTTCCAATCAATGAACATGGAATGTTTTTCCATTTGTTTGTATCTATAATTTCTTCTATCAGTGTTTTATAGCTGTCCTTCTAGAGATCTTTCTCCTCCATGGTTAGCTGTATTCCTTGGTATTTTAATTTTTTTGTGGCTACTGTAAATGAGATTACCTTCTTGATTTGTCTCTCAGCTTGAATGATATTTGTGTATAGAAATGCTACTTATTTTTGTTATTAATTTAGTCTTCTTACTGAAGTCATCTATCAGTTCCACAAGTATTTTGACAGAGTCTTTAGGATTTTCTAGGTATAGAATTATATTATCCATGAAGGGAGATAGTTTGACAACTTCTTTTCCAAGTTGGATGTCTTTTATGTCTTTCTTTTGTCTGATTGATATGGCTAGGACTATAATGAATGGGAGAAGTAAGAATGGGCATCTGTGTCTTATTCCAGTTCTCAAGGGGAATGCTTCTAGTTTTTGCCCTTTCAGCATAATGTTGGCTATGGGTTTGTCATAGGTGGCTCTTATTATTTTGAGGTATGTTCCTTTGATGCCTAGTTATTGAGGGCTTTTAACATCATGAGTAGATGTTGAATTTTATTGAAAACTTTTTCTGTGTTTATTGAGATGATCATATGGTTTTTGTTCTTAATTCTGTTTATCTGGTGAATTATGTTTATCGATTTGCATATGTTGAACTAACATTCCATCTCAGGAATGAGGCCTACTTGATCATGGTGAATTAACTTTTTGATGTGCTGTTGGATTTGGTTTGTTAGTATGTTGTTGAGGATACTTGAGTCAACGTTCATCAGGGATACTTGTCTGTAGTTTGTTGTTGTTGTTGTTGTGCCTTTGCCAGATTTTGGGATCAGAATGATGCTGGCTTTGTAGGATGAGTTAGGGGGGAGTCCTCCCTCCTCTATGTTTTGTAACCATTTCAGTAGAATTGGTAACTGCCGTTATTTGTATGCCCGGCAGAATTTGGCTGTAAATCCACCAGGTCCAGGGCTTTTTTTTTTTTTTTTGGTTGGTAGGTTTTTATTTTTATTTTTGCTACTAACTCAATTTCAGAAGTTGCTGTTGGTGTGTTCCGAGTTTCAATTTCTTCCTCATTCAATCTCTGGAGAGTGTGTGTTTCCAGGAATTTATCAGTTTTCTCTAAATTTTCTGGTTTGTGTGCATAGAGGTTGTTCATAATAGCCTCTATCTTTTATATTTTTATGGGTTGGTTGTAATTTTACCTTTGTTGTTTCTGATTTTGCTTATTTGGACCTTCTCTCTTTTTTCCTTTGCTAGTCTAGCTAGCAGGTTATTGATCTTTTTTATCCTTTCAAAAAAACAGACTTTTGGTTTTGTTGATTCTTTGTATGGATTTTTACATCTCAATTTCCTTCAGTTCCTCTCTGATTTTAGTTATTTTCTGCTAGCTTTGACAGTAATTTGTTATTGTTTTTCTAGTTCCTCTGGGTATGATGTTAGATCATTAATTTGAGCTCTTTCTAACTTTTTGAGGTAGGTATCTTCCATGTAATTATGTGGTTTTAAGAGATCTTCTTGATATTAATTTCCATTTTTATTTCATTGTATTCCAAGAGTATGATTTTATTTTTTTGAATTTATTGAGACTTGCTTTATGGCCAAGCATGTGGTCAATCTTGGAGTATGTTCTGTGCGCAGATGAGAAGAATGTATATTCTGAGGTTAATGGGTGGAATATTCTGTAGATGCCTATGAGGTCCAATTGATCAAATGTCGAGTTTGAATCCAGGATTTCTTTGTTAGTTTTCTGCCTTGATGATCTGTCTAGTGGTGTCAGTGGGGTGTTGAAGTTCCACACTATTATTGTGTGGCTAAGTCTTTTTGTAGGTTTAAAAGTACTTGTTTTAGTAATTTGGGTTCTCCAATGTTGGGTGTGTATATATTTAGGATATTTCAGTATTCTTGTTGAATCAAACCCTTTATCAATACTGTTGTTAGTTTAAATTCTGTTTTATCTAACATAAGAATCATGACCCCGTCTCTTTTTTGGTTTCCATTTGTCTGATAGATCTTTCTCTAACCCTTTATGGGTGTCATTACATTTATTTGTGAGATGGGTCTCTTAAGACAGCAATGGATTTCTCTCATTTTTTAATCCACTTACCACTCTGTGCCTTTTAGATGGGGTATTTAGGTCATTTGCATTCAAGATTAATATTGATATAGGAGATCTTGATAATATCATGGAGTTTTTAGCTGGTTGTTTTGTAATTTGTATTGTGTGGTTGCTTTATAGGCTCTGTGGGCTATGTACTCAAGTGTGTTTTTGTCGTAGTAGGTATCATTCTTTTGTTTCCATGTTTAGAAATCCCTTAAGGATCTCTTTTAAGACTGGTCTGGTGGTAAAAAAAAAATTCCCTTAACACTTACTTGTCTGGAAAATATTTTAATTTTAATTTTAAGTTCTGGGGTACATGCACAGGATGTGCAGGTTTGTTACACAGGTAAACATGTGCCTTGGTGTTTTGCTGCACCTATCAACCCATCACCTAGGTATTAAGCCCAGCATGCATTAGCTATTTTTCCTAATACTCTCCCTCCCCACCCCCCACCCCCCAACAGGCCCCAGTGTGTGTTGTTCCCCTTCCCGTGTCCATGTGTTCTCATTGTTCAGCTCCCACTTGTAAGTGAGAACATGAAGTGTTTGGGTTTCTGTTCCTGAATTAGTTTGCTGATGATAATGGCTTCCAGCTCCATCCATGTCTCTGCAGAGGACATGATCTCATTCCTTTTTATGGCTGCACAGTATTCCATGGTGTACATTACCACATTTTCTTTATCCAGTCTATCATTGATGTGCATTTAGGTTGATTCCATGTCTTTGCTATTGTGAATAGTGCTGCAATGAACAATTGTGTGCATATATATTTGTAATAGAATGATTTATATTCCTTTGGGTATATGCCCTATAATGAGACTGCTGGGTCAAATGGTATTTCTGGTTCTAGATCTTTGAAGAATCACACACCATCTTTCACAATGGTTGAATTAATTTACATTCCCACAAACAGCGTAAAAGCATTCTTATTTCTCTGCAACCTCACCAGCATCTGTTGTTTCTTAACTTTTTAATGATCACCATTCTGAGTGGCATGGGATGGCATCTCATTGTGGTTTTGATTTGCATTTCTCTAATGGTCAGTGATGTTGAGCTTTTTTCATATGTTCATTGGCTGCACGAATGTCTTTTGAGAAATGTCTGTTCAGGTCCTTTGCCAACTTTTTAATGGGGTTGCTTTTTTAAAAATTTAATTTGTTTAAGTTCCTTATAGATTCTGGATACTAGTCCTTTGTCAGATGGATAGATTGCAAAAATTTTCTCCCATTCTGTACTGTAGGTTCCCTGTTCACTTCACTCGTTCACTCTGATGATAGTTTTTTTTTTTTTTTTTCTGTGCAGAAGCTCTTTAGTTTAATTATGAAACTGTCTTTGCAACATTATGATGGAGACAGTGAAAGAGCTCTAAATTAATCGACTCCGTCTTGCTTCTAACCTCCAAGCTGTCCTTTTCCATTCATGGGTAGAGGCTGAATTAACTTTGGGAGAAGCTTACTTCATAGTTTATAGTTAATGTGAAGACGATAACAGCCCTTTCCCAAAGCAGACCTCCTTCATGCCTGGGAATTAGACTGCCTTTGTAGGACTAACATTAGCCACAAGATTAGAAATTATGGTTTGGAAGTCATGTAGCTGGAGGCTACAAGTTTCTGACCCTCCCTAAACTGCTCCCTAAACTGCTCCTAAACAGTTCTTAGATATTTTGCAGACCATGCACTTGATGGATCAGGTGGTACTACTCAGGTTGATAAGCTGTCTCATCTAATCTTGTGGCCCCCACCCAGGGACTGACTCAGTACAGGAAGACAGCTTTGACTCCCTGTGATTTCATTTCTGACCAACAAATGCCCCTGGCTTTCTGGCTTCCCCCAACCCACCAAGTTGTCCTTAAATCTCTCCTCCCCGAATGCTCGGAGACACTGATTTGAGTAATAAAACTCTGGTGTCCCGCACAGCCGGCTCTGCATGAATTACCCTTTCCCTATTGCAATTACCCTGTCTTGAGAAATCAGCCCTGTCTAGGCGGTGGGAAAGGTGAACCCATTGGGTGGATATAATTAGATACCATTTGTCAAATTTTGTTTTTGTTGCAATTGCTTTTGGCGATTTCATCATTTTGTTGCAATTGCTTTTAGCACCTTTGCCTGTGCTAAGGTCCTGAATGGTATTGCCTAGATTCTATTCTAGGGTTTTTATACTTTTGGGTTTTACATTTAAGTCTTTAATCCATCTTGAGTTAATTTGAATCTTACGTTGGTGGGATATGAAATTCTTGGTTGGAATTTCTTTTCTTTAAGAATGCTGAAAATAGGCCCACAATCTCTCTTTGCTTTTAAGGCTTCTGCTGAGAAGTCTGCTGTTAGCCTGGTGGGTTCCCTTTGCAAGTGACCTGTCTCTTCTCTCTAGCCATCTTTAAGATTTTTTCTTTAGCATTGACCTCAGATAGTCTGGTGACTGCATGCCTTGGTGATGTTTCTTTTGTATAGTATCTTCCAGGTGTTCTTTGGATTCCTTCTATCTGGATGTCTATCTCTCTAGCAAGATTAGGGAAATTTTCTTGAATTATTCCCTCAAATATGTTTTTCAGGCTGTTTACTTTTTCTCCTCTCTCAGGAATGCCAATAATTTGTAAGTTACATCACTTTAGATAATCCCATATTTCTTAAAAGACTTTGTTCAAGTATTTATCTTATTTTTGTCTGCGTTAGTTTGAAAGACCATCTTCAAGCTCTGAAATTTTTTATTCTGCTTGGTTCAATCTGTTGATAAAGATTTCAGTTATATTCTGAAGTTCCTTAATGAGGTTTTCAATTTTAGAAGCTCTGATTGATTTCCTTTTAAGAGGTTTATCTTTTCCTTCCTTTCCTGGATTGATTTAGAAGTGTCTTTGTGTTGATTTTCAACCTTGTATTGGGTCTCAGTGAGCTTCCTTACAATCCATGCTTTGAATTCTTTATCTGTCATTTCTGAGTTTCCACTTTGGTTAGGGATCATTTCCGGAGAGCTAGTGTGATCCTTTGATCATGTCACTACATTCATTTTTTATGGTGCCAGAATTCTTGCACTGTTTCCATCTCATCTGGAGACACTGGCACTTCAAATTTTTTAATTATTTTCATGCAGATAGGATTTCTTCTTATTTTTTCCCTATAAAATTATTATTTTTTTTCTTTTCCTTTCCCTGCATGGGGTGCAACTGTGGAGAATGTTGGGAAGGATATTTTGGCTTCACTTTTATAGCCCTATGCACTTTTAGGGGGCAGGTTTTATACTGGGCTGTGTAGTTTGACCTATGAGGCAGTCGATGGTACTTACAGGTAAGAGCTGGCTGTGGCCAAAGCAGTGGGGTATGTACTTGATCCTTGTTTACTGGCACAGGCTCTCTGTTGCCTCAGGCAATGGGCTGACTCATGGAATGCACAGTGGTCTGAGCTCCCTGCTCAGACTGAGGACGAGGGCCTGCGGGGGGCTGGGGGGGGCGCGGGGGCCAGACCAGGCGGATCCACTTACAGGTTCTCTGATGGCAGGCATAAGCACTGAGGGTGAATCTAGTGGGTGGCCACCAGACACCCTCTGTGGCCGTATGGAGCTGGGTAACCTCCTTAGCCCCCGGTTCTTTGCACAGGGATGGTGGGTAGCTCATGCTCCTATTCCAGAAGAATGGGTGCTCCAGACACCTGGAGATCTGCCTGGGTGTTGAGCAGAGGGACCCCTGCACCAACATTTCTGCAAAGGAGGGCTGGGGTGACTCAGGCTGCTAAACCAGGAATGCAGGTGCTCTAAATGCCTGGAGTTCTGCCTGGGCGTGTAGCAGAGAGGGCCCTTCTGTACCAGGTTCTCTGCACAGGAAGTGTGTGGTGACTCAGGCTGCTGATCCGGGCAAGCTGGTTCTCTGAATGCCTGGAGTTCTGCCTGGACATGGAGTTCGGAGGGCCTCGCTAGACCAGGAACTATGTCCATGAAGGGTGGGGAAACTCAGGCTGTTGGTCCAGGCAAGTGGGTGCTCCAAATGTCTGGATTTCTGCTTAGGGGTATACCAGAGAGTGCCCTTGAGTGATACACCATCTCAAGGGAGAAAGCTGGAGCACCCAGCAATGGCATACACACACTGGTTTCCAGTCATCAAGCTGGACTTGGCTGCAAGTGTCACTGTCTAGGAGAAACTGCAGCTCTAGCAGCTTTCCTCCTGCCTGAGGCTTGCAATGGAGGAGAGCAGAATTCCAGTGCCTACTTCTGAAATCCT
This sequence comes from Papio anubis, assembly GCF_008728515.1. Lineage (NCBI taxonomy): Eukaryota > Metazoa > Chordata > Mammalia > Primates > Cercopithecidae > Papio > Papio anubis. The sequence continues at coordinate 49,122,502 of NC_044996.1, read as the reverse complement.
TTCCACAGTTCTGGCTGTGGATGTCCTTACCCCGCTCCAGAGCAGGCACTCTGGAGGTCTGGTCTGAGACTGCAATGCCTGTGTGGTCATGCTGCCAGATTGCCACAGAATGACTGATTTGTATGTGCCCAGATTAAAAATGATATCCTGCTCTCAGTCCCACATCTGGGAAAATGCCTGCAACTTTTCCTGGTGTCTCCCTTTCAGAGTCTCTAAGCCTCTCCTCAACTTACCTCCAGGGCTTGGGAGAAACAAAGTGTTCTCCCTTGGTCTGGGTTGCTCAGATTCCCAGTGGAAAGGTAAGTCACAGAGGGAGGCTCTCTGCTTCTCTCACGTGCTGGAGCTTCACTCACTTAATAGCTAAATGCTGTTATGGGGGCTGTTTGCCAGTATTCTCCACAGGACCAGGGATGTCTTTCATGATTCTAGTGGATTCCCATTTTCCTTCTTGAATTAAAGTGCACAGAGTTTATATTTATGCACTGTCTTGCTGTTTCCAAGTGGCTGAGGCATGCTAAAAGCCTCTAATCCACCATCTTGGAAAATGAAACTGTATTGCTATTGAAGGCCTGGGATGTCCAATATGGCATTACAAATAAGCATATATCTATAGACCAACATCTATGTATATAATACTGTGTTAGATACTACAGGGAAAATATTAAAAAATAAGCAAAGATAGAGATTGAAGAAATATTTACAAGGATGCTGAGTGTTATTACGGAGAAGTGCAGGTGCAATGGAAATGTTAAAGTGAGGGATCTTGTCAACTCTGTAAATCAGAGGAAACGCTCTAGAGGAATTGCCTACTTAAATGAGGCTTAATAGATGAGAATGTTAACCAGGTGAGGAAGTACTAGCATTCTAGGTAGAGAGGAAGCATGTGTGGGGCCCTGGAGATGAGAGAGAAAATGGCATATTCTAGGAACCTTAAAAAGCCCAGTATGGCTGAACAGTAGGAAACCATGAGGAGTTTGACTGGAAGTAAGACTGGAGAGTAAGTTAGAAGTCACATTGTGAGGGACAATGGAAACTATAAAAGGTTTTAAAACCAGATAATGACTGGTGAGAAGTACATTAAATATATGGTGTAATTGGACACAGTGTACACTGCTCAGGTAACAGGTGCACCAGAATCTCAGACACCCCCACTATAGAACTTCTCCATGTAACAAAAAACCACGTGTTTCCCCAAAACTATTGAAATACAAACTTTTTTAAGAAAGAGATGGTGGCCGGGTGCAGTAGCTCACGCCAATAATCTCAGCACTTTGGGAGGCCGAGGTGGGCGGATCACGAGGTCAGGAGAGCAAGACCGTCCTGGCTAACATGGTGAAACCCCATCTCTACTATAAAATACAAAAAATTAACCGGGCATGGTGGTGGGCGCCTGTAGTCCCAGCTACTCGGGAAGCTGAGGCAGGAGAATGGCGTGAATCCGGGAGGCAGAGCTTGCAGTGTGCCGAGTTCACGCCACTGCACTCCAGCCTGGGCGCAGAGCAAGACTCTGTCTCAAAAAAACAAAACAAAACAAAAGACAGTAATAGGTAGTTGGTTATTTTTTGTTAGTTTAGTACCCATACTTGACTTGGCTCTTGGACTGTACTTATTAGACCTTGATATGGAGTAGTCCATTTTTGTTCAATGAAACTTTTGAAACCAGTTGATTGTCAAATGTCAAGCAGCTCAAGAGATTCTGCCTGGGTTGGCTTTATGGTTCCATTTATATATATGTTCTATATAATATATAAATTCTATAATTTATATAATATATTAATATAATATACATTCTATAATTCTAGTACCTACTGCTGATATATATTATATATATATAACTGCTGATCTGTAATATTGTATATATAACTGCTGACATGTAATATGTATTATATATTAAATAAATATATACTATATGTGTATGCAATATATAATACATTACATACATAATGTAATATATATTATATATTATATAATAATGTAATATATATTACATGATATAATGTAATATATATGAGATGTAACATACATCTCATAATGTATACATCTCCTACATTATTTATATATATATTACAAGGTCTAATTAGAGAAGTCTAGAGAAATCACATCATGGTCTAATTAGAGAAGTATGTACATCACAGCAGTAATATATATATAATATTACATCTAGAATTACAATAGAATATACATATATATGTGTAGATATATATAATATTACATCTCAGCAGTAGGCACTAGAATTCTGCTCTCCCCCATTGCAAGCATGGGGCAGGAGGAGAGCTGGCATACAGGACGAGCTTGGTAACCTGGAACCAGTCTGTGTGTGCCATTGCTGGGTGCTGCAGCCTGCTCCCCTGAGATGGTGGTGCAGCAGGGTACTCTCTCTGCTATACCCCCAAGCAAAAATCCAGGCATTTGGAGCACCCACTTGCCTAGACCAGCAACCTGAGCTGCCCCACCCATTATGGACATAGGTCCTGGTACAACAGAGCCCTCTCCATTCCACACCCAGACTGAGGCAGATCTCCAGTTCATATATGTATTAGGAGATGTTGGTAATAATTTGGAGTGGTTATTAGCCAATCAGGAGACAAACTGATAATTTTTTTCTCCCAAAATAGAAGAAAGGCAGGAGAGAAATGAAGAGAGAGGAAAGGTAGAGCTATATAACCCAGTAGCAAGATGGACTATGAACAGTACTCAGTAGTTTTCTCATATGCTGTCAATGGATGGAGTGTGGTTCAGGAGGTTTGGATTTAATTATATTATTTTCATTTGACTTACCATTTTAACTTCCTTAGGGAATCACTTAAATTAGTCATGCCTTAGTTCTTTTCAGGTAAAGACATTCTGGCTCAGAACCAACCATTATGCAGTTTCACTTAATGAAATCATGTCATTTAGAGCATCTTGAACTCCAGAGAGAGGTATCTCATGCGAGAAGTTTTGATTACAATTGTTACCTTCTGCTTGTTTGCACTTCAGTTCCTTAGAAAAGAAACACTTTTTGAAGAAATTCCTTTAATAGGGACTTGGCAATATAGGCAGACTGCCTTGTAATATTCACACTTCTCTAATTGCAATATTGAGTGTGTGTCTTTGATGGGTCTCTTATGGCAGGTGTACTGACATTTTTCCCCTCCTGGTGTCGGTGTAATATTTTTACAGAACAGAAGAGGGTACTGTGAATAGATCCTGACGTAATGTGTGAACAGGAAGAAAGATGTTTGCTCTGGCTTTGGCTCATCTTCTAGCAAAGTTGCCTAGAATGTGGTTGTAAATGACTGTCGTGTAGTAAACTCTGCCTACCTTCCCTGTCTCTTCTCTAAGCTAAAATAACTAGCACTGTTTTGCTCATTTATGCAAACTTGTGCTTTTTTAATATGAAGAGAGATGATGCTAAGTCATCAGCAGCATTGCGACTCTGACTTGTTTTTACTAGTAGATGGGTTGCATCTGAGCTTTTCACTTGCCTTACTTCACTGAAGACCAATATAGTGTCTCTGGGGGACAATGTTCAAGGTGAGGCTTTCCATCTGTGGCTGTGGTATAGAGTGAGTCTCATTGGCTTACACAGAATATAACTGCAATTTTGACCTCAGTGCTGTGCTCAATTTAGTTGAGTGAGGTTGCTTATGGGGTACCAATGAATCCCAGAGGGCAGAACTCACTCACAAAAATGTAACTTGTCTATTAGTCAGTGGGCAAACATATGGCTGAAGAGTAAGCAGATGTTTCCCATTGAAATGAGAAAATAAACTTTAATAATCCAGTTTTTTTGTGTGTCTTTTAAGGAAGATCCTGGAATTCTCCGTTCAGTTGCCACCCACAGTGTGTCTCATTGTTTTCTGTTATTGTAGGTTTCTAGGTCAGATGTTGATCATCATATTATTTGTCACAACTTTCTGTTTGAAACTCAAGCATTTTTTAAAAAGTTTTGTCTCATAAGGTCTAGAAACTGCCTTTACATTATAAAGTTGCTTGTATTTATCCACAGCCTTGAATAATCTATTGATGGTATTTTACTTCTAAACAGTAAGAAAGATATGCTGTAATCTGTTGGGAAGACTGTATGCTTTGTACTTACCTAGGTTAAAGGAAAACAGTAGTGGCTTGACCTCTAGATATTTGGCTTCATATGCCTTGGCTGCTTGGTAGAAGTCATCCCATATTGAATATACATTGGTTCCAAAGGATATTTCTGCTTCGGCAGTAGCTCCAAACATACACTGCTATGCTTATAAAACAGGGCTGAGGGAAGTAGTTTGCTGGGACCAGTTTGCTCTTGCTAGTTAAGAGTCGATTGTGTACATTTCTTTTCAACACTGTGTTGAATGGCATAACATTGGTAGATTGAAACAGGTCATGATGGGAGTATTCACACCACAGAAATAGGCAAAGGCTACCCATCAGGGGTCTTTCTCCCCTTGGAGAGTCAGTTGTTGAACACTTAACAACACACCACTTGTTGGAGGTTATTATCGCAGCCATTGAGGCCTACCCCAGAGTAGACTCGACATATTCCCTTTTATTCCTGGAATTGGGACTGACTCAGGCCTCCCAAGGTTTTGGGGGGACTATTCTAAAGGAATAAGCCAATTCAAGTCCACACTTTTGAAACTGGGCAAGAAAGAGCCAAGTCATCTGAAGGATGAAGGTCCAGAATGGGGCTGAATTATCATTCAGTTTATTGCATTCATAGCAATGTTGTCTAAGAGGCTGATTCCAGGTGCTAGCCATTTACTGTAAATAAGAAATATGGACTATTTTGTCACTGGAACAATTTAACAAACAAGTACCTTCCTGTCAATTCATGGCGAAGTAATGAGAGAAACAAGAGAAGTCCTCAACTTGAGTATGCTTTGTAAGCGGTTCAGCTTCCTGGCAGGCACTGATGTATTTCATGTGTATCCATCTCATCCCTGCAGATTCTCTTAGCTTAATGATTGTCAAAACACTGTGTAAATAGTCGGTGATATTGAAGATGGCAATTTCCATAAACTGTATTTATTCTTTCTTTTTGACAAAAATGACTTCTTATTTTTTTTTTTTAAGAATGCCTCAAACACCTGGGTTTTCGTGCTTTCATTTTTAGAATGAACATTTCTTCTACTTGGCAGTTAATATTTTCGACTTTTAGAACACTTCTGGAATATGACTTGATTTTAAAACTTTTACCATTAAAATATTTATAACACATATACAAGGTATAGTGATACTTTCATTACAAATCATTAAAAATACCTGAACACCTGAATGAAAACTTGGACAAAAGATATGAGCAAAGCTATCTACAGAAAAAGGAAATATAAGTAGTCAATAAATATACGAAAAGATGATCTATCTAACTCATATCGAAAATGTAAATGCAAATGAAAACATATTCAATGCTGGTTGAGAATATGAAGTAAATAAGCCGTCTCATATGCTATTGGTGGGAATATATATTGGTATTAGGTTTATTGGAAAAAATAAGGCAGTATTTTCAAAATGTAAAATTCATTTAGTTTTGGGCCCACTGTTCTTACTTCCAGAATTTATCTTACAAAAATATTTGTGTATGAACATTATATATACATATACATACACATGGATATTCATTATAAAATTGTTTTAATAGCATAAAGACTGAGAAGTATCCATCATTAGGGATGATCTAATTAATTAGTTAAATTATGGAAACACCAGGCAGTAGTGTACTTTGTATTCACTAGAAAGTATGAGGTAGATCTACTTACACTGGCATAGAAAGATGTTTGCTAAATATAGTTAGCACTTCGTGAAAAAATTATTGTCCAATAATATGTCTTGTATTACCTCACTTTCATTTAAAAATTATATATCACTCTTCACTATATATACTTCTGTGCAATTGAATATTTGAAAATAAGCAGGTATTACTTTTGTATTTAAACTCTATTGGAAAATACTTTTGTTTTTATACTGTTCTGTAAGCTTGTTCTCCTCTATTAACAACATACTTTGAACTTATCTTTCCCCCACTCTTCCCAAATGCTGTGCAACATCATACCTCATGGGTAAGCCATCCTCCATCCATCCATGCATCCATCCACATATTCATCTATCCACATACCTGTGCACCAAATTATTTCTTACTTGCTTATTTAAACTATTTCTTTTTCCAGTTATAGAAGCAATGCTTACCCTTATCCAAAACAAAACCAAAAATGAACAAGCAAAAACAATAACAAAATGATACAGTTAGAGAAGAGTACATAAAAAAATAACTATAGCTTGGACTCGTTCTCCAGAGGCAACCACTTTAACAGTTTTCTAGTGGTTACTTTTTTGCCATTAAATAATGTACTTATAAGTATGTATATCAACATTATATTATAATATTAGTAATATGCTTATATCCCCATTCGTTGTCTTCTTTTCTTCTTCTCTCCTCTCCTCTCTTCTCCTTTCCTTGTCTATCTGTGCCAGGCTCAGAAGAAAGCCATATCAGGATATCTAACCTTGGCATAGTTCATGCTTTGGGATATTTGACCAAGATGAGAAGGTGTTTAAGCAGAGTACATGAGTAGAGGGTACACAGCCTTAAAAAGAATGGGAAGAATCAGAGAGGAAAATGGATATAGCCATAGAGGGGAGGACCAGTCAAGAAATGTGGCCCCTCGTCTGTGCCAGTTCCTTACCTGAAACCTAAGAAGGCTAGATTGCAGTTGGTGTTTTAGCTGTGGACAAAAATTTAACCCAGAGTTCCTGGGACTCTTAATGGTATGATGAAATGGAGAAAAACATGGCTTTTGAGTCCAAAAGACTGGATTTTGAATCCCCATGCTACCACTTTCTAACTGTATAATCTTCAGACAACTTGTTTAACTCCTTTGGACTCTAGCATCCTTATCTGTAAACTGGCAATAATATTTTACTCGATATTATACTGTGGAAGTTAGATGATAATAACTAGCATTTACTTATTACTACATGTCAGATATTATTCTAAGTGCTAGATTGGGTATCTGACTACAATGTATATCTCCTTCTCATGCTTACTATAATTATGATTAAATAATTTGTTGCTTAATGTGTGTCTCTCCCAATGGAATGTTAGTTTCATGAGGGCAAAGATCATGTCTGTCTTCCTCACAGTACTGTATTTTTAGTGCCTGCTAAGTATATATATTGATTCTCAGTATTTATTGACTAAATTAAATTAAGAGATATCTGAGTTGTGATTGTCTCATGCGTGTGTGTGTGTGTGTGTTGGTGTGTGTGTGGCAGACGTTTATGACCCTGTGGCATAATTTAGTATTTGACTTCAAAGTGAGATGAACAGATGGTTTGTTTTTGATTTTACCAATGTCCTAACAGTCCTTTGGTAGCCCCAAATAAATATGAAATGTAGAGTTGGAAATATTTGGGATTAATAATTTCTTATAAAAATAATTCTGCATTGATGGACGCCAAGTAGTAATATGTGCCCAGAACTTAGCTCTTTTATTAAAGTTTATTTAAGGAATAGGGAAATTTGGTAGGAAATACAGATCAGTGTGCTCAATAAAAATCCTGCCAATTTTTCTATCTGTAAAGTATATCTTTAGCCTATAATTCAATAAAAAGGTAATGTTTTAATTGCAGATGACATATCAATTTCTACTAGTTTGTTATTATATAGGCAATGCAATTGATTAAGCTCAATTGGACCAGATCATTCTTTTACTGAATCTTTGTTCCAATTGTAGTGTTTTGTAGATAACTTTTTTTTTTTTTTTTTTTTTTTTTTGAGACAGAGTTTCACTCTGTCACCCAGGCTGGAGTGCAGTGGTGTGATCTTGGCTCACTGCAGCCTCCGCCTCCCAGGTTCAAGTGATTCTCCTGCCTCAGCCTCCTGAGTAGCTGAGACTACAGGCACACACCACCACACTTGTTAATTTTTGTATTTTTAGTAAAGACGTGGTTTCACCATTTTGGCCAGGATGGTCTCCATCTCCTGACCTTGTGATCCGTCTGCCTCAGCTTCCTAAAGTGCTGGGATTACAGGTGTGAGCCACCAGAATGTCTTTGCTCAACTGTGTTGGACAGTGGAGAGCTTATTTTAATTTTATTGAGGGAAGCATTGGCTTGAACTTGTCTCTTTAAAACATCAATCTATGTTTCTATTTTAACACCAAATAATTATGTTCACAAAGACCACAGACAACAGTTGCTTTTACTTATCCTTAGTCACTTCCCAAGTATAAAGATTTTGATAATTCAACTTTAAGGCTATCTATTCCTATTGTGAAAAAGGACTGCCTCCCCACATATTCATATGTGTCAATGAGGGAACATAAGGCTGATGTGGTGAAGACTATGATGACCTGGTACATTTCAAGATGTTTTATGGTACCTAAAACCAAAGGGATCTGAAAAGGGAGCCTAGTGATAGAGGAGGTTTAAACCAAAAAGGCTCTGGGTTGAATGTGACCAGTAATTGCCCAACCTGCCTAGTATGTCTAAAAGGAATAACACACTTGGTATATAGTCTAGAACTGTGATTTTGATGTGAACATATCATTGAAACGAAAAAAAAATCCATCAACTAATTTTCTATTATGATGTTAAATCACTTATTTGACCAATTTTAAATAATGTTAAGATGAAGTTTACATATACTTCAATGATTTAAAGGATACAACTAAATAGTTTTATATTTATTTACTTTTCATGATACATAATATTTTTACATATGTATGGGGTACATGTGATATTTTGTTACATGCATAGAATATGTAATGATCAAGTCAGTATATTTACAGTATCCATCCGTCAAGCATTCATCCTTTATCTGTGTTGGAAACATTTCAAGTTCTCCTTTCTAGCTATTTTGAAATATATAATACATTGTTATTAATTATAGTCACCCTACTTGGCTATAGAATATTATAACTCATTTTTTCATCTAGCTATATATCTGTTCCCATTAACCAACCTCTCTCTGTTCCCCCTCCCCTAACACACACCCTTCCCAGCCTCTGGTATCTATCATTCTACTCCCTACCTCAATAAGATTAACTTTTTAAACTTCCACATATGAGTGAGGACATGTAATGTTTGTATTTCTGTGCCTGGCTTATTTAACTTAACGACCTCACATTCCATCCATGTTGCTGCAAATAACATTATTTTATTCTTTTTTATGGCTGAGTAGTATTCCATTGAGTATATATACCACTTTTTCTTTGGGAATAAAGCTGCAATAAACATGGAAGTCTGGGTATCTATTTAGTATACTGATTCCTTTTCCTGTGGATAAACACCCATTAGTGGATGGCTGGATTGTATGGTAGTTTTATTTTTAGATATTTGAGAAATCTCCATACTGTTTTCCATAGTGGCTGTACTAATTTATGTTTCCACCAAGTGTATAAGAATTCCGTTTTCTCTGCATCCTCACCAGGAAATCATTTTGTATGAATCTATACTAATCCAAATGATTATGCATAAAAATATGTGCACATACAAGGGTAGCCAATGCAGTATGCATTGTGATGGTGAAAATCTGGTAACAGACTAAACACATTTTCATGGGTGGGGGTGGTACATTCATACTATGGAATACTATACAACCATTAAAGAGACAGAGATAGATGGGTATGGATAGAAATGGGTAGATCTACAAGACATATGAAAAACAGATATGATTCCACATATAGTAGAAAAAATCTATGTATGCATGCATAAGAATGTATGTGTATCTATACAGAAATCTATAGAAAAAGGTTTGAATTTTTTTTTTTTTTTTGAGGCCAGTCTCACTGTATCTCAGGCTGGAGTGCAGTAAAGTAGCGATCTCGGCTCACTTTCTGGCTCCAGCCCCGGGTTCCGCCATTCTCCGCCTCAGCCTCCCAAGTATGGGACTACGAAATTCGCTTCACAGCGCCCGGCTAGTTTTGTATTTTTAGTAGAGGCCAGGTTTCCTGCATGTTAGCCAGGATGGTCGATCTCCTGACCTTGTGATCCACCGCCTCGGCCTCCCAAAGTGCTGGGATTACAGGCAGGCCACAGCCGCCCGGCCTAAGGTTTGGAATTTTTAACATTACTATAACTCTTAGGGAAGTCTCAGGTTGAAGGGTAAATTCCATTTTTGTCTTTTTAATAATAACCATTCTGACTGGAGTAAGACGATATCTCATTGTGGTTTTGATTTTCATTTCCATGATGATTAATGGTGTTGAGCATTTTTTTTTCATATACCTGTTGGCTATTTGTATGTCTTCTTTTGAAAAATGTCTATTTAGAGCTTTGCCTACTTTTTAATGAGATTCTTTCTTTTTTGTGAGGTTGAGTTGTTTGAGCTCCTTGTATATTCTGGGTATCAGTCTCTTGTTAGGGAATAGTTTGTAAATATTTTCTCCCATTTGACAGGTTGTCTCTTCACTCTGTTGACTGTTTCCTTTGCTGTCCAGAAGCTTTTTAGTTTATTATGGTTTCATTTGACTATTTTTGGTTTTGTTGCTTATACTTTTGAGGTCTCAGCCATAAATTCTTTTCCTAGGCCAATTTCTTGAAGTGTTTCCTCTATGTTTTATTCCAGTAGTTTTATTGTTTGGTATTTTATATTTAAGTCTTTAATCCATTTTGAGTTGATCTTTATATATGGTGAGAGATGGGGGTTCAGTTTCATTCTTCTGCATATGGTTATCCAATTTTCCCAGCACCATATATTGAAGAGTGTCCTTTCCCCAATATGTGTTCTTAAGAGCCTTTTTTTTGAAAATAAGTTGACTGTAAATATATGGATTTATTTATGGGTTCTCTATTCAATTTCATTGGTCTGTGTGTCTGCTTTTATACTAATAACACTATTTTCGTTACTATAGTGTTGTAATCTATTTTGAAATCACTTAGCGTAATGCCTCAAGCTTTGTTCTTTTTTGTTTGTTTGTTTGTTTTTGAGATGGAATCTCACTCTGTCACCCAGGCTGGAGTGCAGTGGTGTGATCTCGGCTTACTGCAACCTCCACCTCCCTGGTTCAAGCAATTCCCCTGCCTCAGCCTCCAGAGTAGCTGGGATTACAGGCGCATGCCTCCACACCTGGATAATTTTTTTTCTTTTTTTTTTTCTGAGATGTAGTCTCACTCTGTCGCCAGGGCTGGAGTACAGTGGCATGATCTTGACTCACTACAACCTCTGCCTCCTGGGTTCAAGCGATTCTCCTGCCTCAACCTCCCGAGTAGCTGAGATTACAGGTGCCTGCCACTAGGCCCAGCTAATTTTTTTTGTATTTTTAGTAGAGACGGGGTTTCACCATGTTGGTCAAGCTGGTCTCGAACTCCTAACCTAATGATTCACCCGCCTGGGCCTCCCAAAGTGCTGGGATTACAGGTGTGGGCCACTGTGCCTGGCTGGCTAATTTTTTTTTTTTTTTTTTTTATAGTAGAGACGGGGTTTCACCATGTTGGCCAGACTGGACTCAAGCTCCTGACCTCAGGCAATCCACCTGCCTCAGCCTCCCAAAGTACTGGGATTACAGGCCTGAGCTACTGTGCCTGGCCACTTTGTTCTTTTGGCTTAAGATTGCTGTGGCTATTCAGGCTATTTTTTGGTTCCATGCAAATTTTAGGATTGTGTTTTCTATTTCAGTGAAAAATGACATTGGTATTTTGATAGGCATTGCATCGAATCTGTAGATTGCCTTGGGTACTGTGGTCATTTTAATACTGTTAATTATTCCTATCCATGAGCATGGAATATTTTTTCATTTGTCTCATTCATGAGTGTTTTATAGTTTTCCTTGTAGAAGTCTTCCACCTCCTAGGTTAAATTTGTTCATAGGTAGTTTGGGATTTTTTTCTTTTTTGTAGCTATGGTAAGTGGAACTAACTTTTTTGTTTCTTTCTTGGCTGGATCATGATTGGTGTATAGAAACATTGCTGATTTTTGTACATTGATTTTGTATTCTGCAACTTTACTGAATTTATTTATCAGGTCTAATAGTTTTTTGGTGGAGTCTTTAGTTTTTTCTAGATCATGGCGTCAGCAAAGAGGGACTATTTGACTTCCTCTGTTCCAATTTGAATGCATTTTTATTTATTTCTCTTACCTGATTGTTCTGGCTAGGACTTCCAGTACCATCTTGAATAGGATCAGTGAAAGTGGGCATCCTTGTTCCAGTTCCCAGAGGAAGACTTTCAGTTTTTCCCCATTCAATATAATGTTAGCTGTGAAATTTTCATATATAGCCTTTATTATGTTGAGTTATGTTTCTTCTATACCTGGTTTATTGAGAGTTTTTTAAAATTTTTTATCATGAAGGGATGTTGAATGTTACCAAACACTTTTTCTGCATCTATTGAGATGATTGTATGTTTTTTTTTCCTTCATGTGCTATATCGCCCTTATTGATTTGTGTATGCTGAACCATCCTTGAAACCCTGGGATAAATCTCACTTGATGATGATGTGTTATCTTCTTGTTGTGTTACTGGATTCTGTTTACTAGCATTTTGTTGAGGACTTTTGCATCTATGTTCCTCAGGGATATTGGCTTGTAGTTTTCGTGTGTGTGTGTGTGTGTGTGTGTGTGTATGTGTGTGTGATTATATGGTTTTGATATCAGAGTAATGCTAGTCTTGTGGAATGAGTTAGGGAGTATTCCTTCCTCTTTAATTTTGTTGGAATCATTTCAGGATAATTGGTGGTTTTCTTTGGAAGTTTGGTAGAACTTGGCAGTAAAGCCATTTGGTCTTGGATTTTTTTTGTTGGGAGACTTTTTATTATTGATTCAATTTCATTACCCATTATTGGTCTATTCTCATTTTCTGTTTCTTCCTGAATTCAATTTTGGTAAGTTGTATGTGTCCAGGAACTTATCCATTTCCTCCAGGTTTTTCAGTTTGTTAGCATATAGGTATTCATTTTTTTTTTTAAATTTATTTATTATTATTATACTTTAAGTTGTAGGGTACATGTGCATAACATGCAGGTTTATTATATGTATACTTGTGCCATGTTGGTCTGCTGCACCCATCAACTCAGTAAGTTTTACATCAGGTATAACCCAATGCAATCCCTCCCCCCCTCCCCCTCCCCATGATAGGCCCCAGTGTGTGATGTTCCCCTTCCTGGAGTCAGTAGTCTCATTGTTCAGTTCCCACCTATGAGTGAGAACATCTGCGGTGTTTAGTTTTTCTGTTCTTGTGATAGTTTGCTAAAAGATGATGGTTTCAGCTGCATCATATTTTCTAAGGGCGCAACTCATCGTTTTTATGTGCTGCATAGTATTCCATGGTGTATATGTGCCCACATTTTCTTAATCCAGTCTGTCACTGATGGACATTTGGGTTGATTCCAGTCATTGCTATTGTGAATAGTGCGTAAACATGCGTGTGCATGTGTCTTTATAGCAGCATAATTTATAATCCTTTGGGTATATCCCCAGTAATGGGATGGCTGGGTCATATGGGTACATCTAGTTCTAGATCATGAGGAGATAAGCCATACTGTTTTTCCATAATGGTTGAACTTAGTTTACAGTCCACCAACAGTGTAAAGATGTTCCTATTCCTCCACATCCTCTCCAGCACCTGTTGTTTCCTGACTTTTAATAGTCGCCATTCTAACTGGTGTGAGATGAGTATCTCATTGTGGTTTTGGTTGCATTTCTCTGATGGCCAGTGATGATGAGCATTTTTCATATGTCTGTTGGCTGTATGAATGTCTTCTTTGAGAACTGTCTGTTCATATCCTTTGCCCACTTTTGATGGGGTTGTTTTGTTTTTCTTGTAGACGTTGTTTTGAGTTCTTTGTAGGTTCTGGATATTTAGCCCTTTGTCAGATGAGTAGATTGCAAAAATTTTCTCCCATTCTGTAGGTTGCCTGTTCCTCTGATGGTAGTTTCTTTTGCTGTGCAGAAGCTCTTTAGTTTAATTAGATCCCATTTGTCAATTTTGGCTTTTGCTGCGTTGCTTTTTAGTGTTTTAGACATGAAGTCTTTGCCCATGCCTATGTCTGAATGGTACTACCTAGGTTTTCCTCTAGAAGTTTTATGGTTTTAGGTCTGTTTATTTAAGTCTAATCCATCTTGAATTAATTTTTCGTATAAGGAGTAAGGAAAGGATCAGTTTCAACTTCTACTTATGGCTAGCCAATTTTCCCAGCACCATTTATTAAATGGGATCCTTTCCCCATTTCTTGTTTTCTCAGGTTTTGTCAAAAGATCAGATGGCTGTAGATGTGTGGTATTATTTCTGAGGACTCTGTTCTGTTCCATTAGTCTATATCTCTGTTTTGGTACCAGTGCCATGCTGTTTTGGTGACTGTAGCCTTGTGAGTATAGTTTGAAGTCAGGTAAGCGTGATGCCTCCAGCACATTCTTTGACTTGGGATTGTCTTGGAGATCACGGGCTCTTTTTGGACCATAGACTTTTAAAGCAGTTTCAATTCTGTGAAGAAACTCATTGGTAGCTTGATGGGGATGGCATTGAATCTATAAATTACCTTGGGCAGAAATTATGGCCATTTTTTCGATATTGATTCTTCCTATCCATGAGCATGGTATGTTCTTCCATTTGTTTGTGTCCTCTTTTATTTCACTGAGCAGTGGTTTTGTAGTTCTCCTTGAAGGGTCCTTTACATCCCTTGTAGGATTTGATTCCTAGGTATTTTATTCTCTTTGAAGCAATTGTGAATGGAAGTTCATTCCTGATTTGGCTCTGTGTTTGTCTATTGGTGTGGAAATGCTTGTGATTTTTGCACATTAATTTTGTATCTAGAGACTTTACTGAAGTTGCTATGTAAGAGATTTTGGGCTGAGACAATGGGGAACAGTATACAATCATGTCGTCTGCAAACAGGGACATTTAAAACCTTCTTTTCCCTGGCACCGATACCCTGATTTCTTTCTCTTGCCTAATTGCCCTAGCCAGAACTTCCAACACTATGTTGAATAGGAGTGGTGAGAGGGCATCCCTGTCTTATGCCAGTTTTCAAAGATTTTTCCAGTTTATGCCCATTCAGTATGATATTGGCTGTGGGTTTTGTCTCGTAATACCCATGATTTTTGGGAGTGCGTTCACATCAATGCCGAATTTATTGGCGTTTTTAGCATGAAGAGCTGTTGAATTTTGTCAAAGCCTTTTCTGCATCTATTGAGATAATCATGTGGTTCTTGTCTTTGGTTCTGTTTATATGGATTATGTTTATTGATTTAGAATGTTAGACCAGCCTTGCATCCCAGGGATGAAGCCCATGATCATGGTGGAAAGCTTTTGATGTGTTGTTGAATCCGGTTTTGCCAGTATTTTATTGAGGATTTGCATCGATATTCATCAGGGGATATTGGTCTAAAATTCTCGTTTTTGTTGTGTTCTGCCGAGGCTTTGGTATCAGGATGATGTTGGCCTCATGTAAAATGAGTTAGGAGGATTCCCTCTTTTTCTATTGATTGGAATAATTTCAGAGGAATGGTACCAACTCCTCCTTATACCTCTGGTAGAATTCAGCTGTGAATCCATCTGGTCTGGACTTTTTGGTTGGTAGGCTATTAATTATTGCCTCAATTTCAGAGCCTACTATTGGTCTATTCAGGGATTCAACTTCTTCCTGGTTTAGTCTTGGAGAGTGTAAGTGTCAGGAAATTATCCATTTCTTCTAGGTTTTCCAGTTTATTTGCGTAGAGGTGTTTATAGTATTCTCTGATGGTAGTTTGTATTTCTGTAGGGTGGTGGTAATATCCCCTTTATCATTTTAATTCGCGTCGATTTGATTCTTCTCTCTTTTCTTCTTTATTAAGTCTTGCTAGTGGTCTGTCAATTTTTGTTGATCTTTTCAAAAAGCCAACTCCTGGATTTGTTGTTGATTTTTTGGAGGTTTTTGTGTCTCTATCTCCTTCAGTTCTGCTCTGATCTTAGTTATTTCTTGCCTTCTGCTAGCTTTGGAATGTGTTTGCTCTTGCTTCTCTGGTTCCTGGCTGATTCTTGATGTTAGAGTGTCAATTTTTGATCTTTTCCTGCTTGGTGCTATAAATTTTCCTCCTACACTGCTTTAAATTGTGTCCCAGAGATTCTGGTGTTGTATCTTTGTTCTCATTGGTTTCAAAGAACATCTTTATTTCTGCCTTCATTTAGTTATGTACCCAGTAGTCATTCAGGGCAGGTTGTTCTGTTTCATGTGTAGTTGAGCGGTTTTATTTGAGTTTTCTTAGTCCTGAGTTCTAGTTTGATTGCAATGTGGTCTGAGAGACAGTTTGTTATAATTTCTGTTCTTGTACATTTGCTGAGGTGCTTTACTTCCAATTCCATATGGTCAATTTTTGGAGTAAGTCACGATGTGGTGCTGAAAGAATGTATATTCTGTTGATTTGGGGTGGAGAGTTCTATAGATGTCTATTAGGTCTGCTTGCTGCAGAGATGAGTTCAATTCCTGGATATCATCCTTATTGCTTTCTGTCTCGTTGATCTGTCTAATGTTGATGGAGTGTTGAAATCTCCCATTATTGTTAGCCATGGGAGTCTAGAGATGTCTTTTAGCCAAAGTCTCCTAAGGACTTGCTTTATGGCGTCTAGGTGCTCCTGTGGTAGGTGCATATATATTTAGGATAGTTAGCTCTTCCTGTTGAATTGATCCTTTACCATTATGTAATAGCCTTCTTTGTCTCTTTTGATCTTTGATGGTTTAAAGTCTGTTTTTATCAGAGACTAGGATTACAGCCCTGCTTTTTGTTCTCTCCATTTGCTTGGTAATCTTCCTACTCCATCCCTTTATTTTGAGCCTATGTATGTCTCTCATTATTGAGATGGGTCTCCTGAATACAGCAGACTGATGGAGTCTTGACTCTTTATCCAGTTTGCCAGTCTGTGTGTCTTTTAATTGGAGCATTTAGTCCATTTACATTTAAGGTTAAGATTGTTATGTGTGTGAACTTGATCCTGCCATTATGATATTAAGCTGGTTATTTTGTCGTTAGTTGATGCAGTTTCTTCTAGCCTCGATGGTCTTTACATTTTGGCATGTTTTGCAATGGCTGGTACGGTTGTTCCTTTCCAAGTTAGTGCTTCCTTCAGGGTCTCTTGTAAAGGGCGAGGCCTGAGTGGTGACAAAATCTCTAAGCATTTGCTTATCTGTAAAGAGATTTTATTTCTCCTTCCTTATGAAACTTAGTTTGGCTGGATGTGAAATTCTGGGTTTAAAATTCTTTTCTTTACAGAATGTTGAATGTGGCCCCACTCTTCTGGCTTGTAGAGGTTTCTGCGAGAGATCTGCTGTAGTCTGGTGAGCCCTTTGTGGAGGTAACCGACCTTTCTGGCTGCCCATAAGATTTTTCCTTCATTTCAACTTTGGTGAATCTGGCAATTATGTGTCTTGGAGTTGCTCTTCTCGAGGTATCTTTGTATGGCGTTCTCTGTATTTCCTGGATTTAGTGTTGGCCCCACTACAGGTTGAAGTTCTCTAGATATTCTGAAGAGTGTTTCCAACTTGGTTCCATTTCCCTCACTTTCAGGCACCCCAATCAGACCCGTAGATTTGGTCTTTTACATAATCCCATACTTCTTTGCAGGCTTTGTTCATTTCTTTTTCTTCTTTTTTCTTTGGTTTCTCTTCTCGCTTCATTTCATTCATTTGATCCTCAATCGCTGATACTCTTTCTTCCAGTTGGTCGAATTAGGTTACTGGAAAGCTTGTGCATTTGTCCGCGTATTTCTCGTGTCATGGTTTCATCTCTTTCATTTGGTTATGACCTTCTCTGCATTAATTTATCTGGCAGAGTCAATTCTTCCTTTTTTTTCCAAGATTTTTAGTTTTCTTTCGCTGGGTATGTAATTCCTCTTTAGCTCTGAAATTTGATGGACTGAAGCCTTCTTCTCTCATCTCGTCAAAGTCGATTTCTCCGTCCAGCTTTGATCCGTTGCTGGCGATGAGCTGCGCTCCGCCGGGGAGATGCACTCTTATTTTGAATTTCAGCTTTTCTGCCCTCACTTTTCCCCATCTTTGTGAACATCTGCCTCTGGGTGTTTTGATGATGGTGATGTACTGATGGGGTTTTGGTGTAGGTGTCCTTCCCTGTTTGATAGTTTTCCTTCTAACAGTCAGGACCCTCAGCTGTGGAGTCTGTTGGAGATTGCTTGAGGTCCACTCAGACCCTGTTTGCCTGGGTATCAGCAGCAGAGGCTGCAGAGATAGAATATTTCCTGAACAGCGGGGAGTGGTACCTGTCTGATTCTTGCTGGAAAGCTTCCTCTCAGGGTGTACTCCGCCTGTGAGGTGTGGGGAGTGTCAGACTGCCCTAGTGGGGATGCTCACCGGATTAGGCTACTCGGGGTCAGGGACCCGCTTGAGGCAGGCAGTCTGTCCCTTCTCAGATCTCAACCTCGGGTGTTGGGAGATCCCGCATCTCTTCAAGCTGTCAGACAGGTGTTTGATGCAGAGGTTCTGCTGCTTTGTTGTTGTTATTTGTTGTTGTTGTGTAGCTGTGCCCTGTCCCCAGAGGTGGAGTCTACAGAGACAGAGCCGTTTCCTTGGCTGCTGTGAGCTCCACCCAGTTGGAGCTTCCCAGCAGCACTGTTTCCCTTGGCCTCAACCCAATGGCGAGCCCTCCCCAGCCTTGCTGCTGCCTTGCCGGTAGATCACAGACTGCTGTGCTAGCAATGAGGGCTCCGTGGAGTAGGACCCTCCCGGCCAGGTGTGGGATATGATCTCCTGGTGTGCCTGTTTGCTTAAAGCAATATTGGGGTGGGAGTTACCCGATTTTCCAGGTGTTGTGTGGCTCAGTTCCCCTGGCTGAGGAAAAGGGATTCCCTTCCCCTTAAGCTTCCCGGGTGAGGCGATGCCTGCGCCCTGCTTCAGCTCTGGCCTGGTCTGGCTGCAGCAGCTGACCAGCACCGATAGTCGGCTTCCCCAGTGAGATGAACCCAGTACCTCAGTTGTCACAGAAATCACCCGGTCTTCTATTAATGGCTGGCGCTGGGAGTTGGAGACTGGAGCTGTTCCTATTCGGCCATCTTGCTCCACCCCCCGCATATAGGTATTCATAATGGTCTCTGATCATCTTTTGTATTTCTGTAGTATCAGTTGAAATGTTTTTTTTTTTTTTTTCATTTCTGATTTTATTCATTGAGTGCTCTATCTTTTTTGTTGCTTAGTCCAGCTAGTGGCTTATTAATTTTACCTTTTCAAAAAAGTCAACTTTTCATTCTGTTGGTCCTGTATCCTTGGTATTATTCTTATAGTCTCTATTTCATTTAGTTCTGCTCTGATCTTTGTTTTTTTTTTCCTGCCAATTTTGAGTTTGGTTTGTCCTTGCTTTTCTAGTTGCTTGAGGTGCACTATTACATTATTTATTTGAAAGCTTTCTATTTTTTCAATGTAGGCATTTATTGCTATAAACTTACCTCTTAGCATTACATTTGCTGTATCCCACAAGTTTTAGAATGATGTATTTCCATTTTCATTTATTTCAAGAAATTTTTTGATTTCCATCTTAATTTCTTCATCTACCCAATTCATTCAGGAGCATGTGGTTTAATTTCCATGTATTTGTATAGTTTCCAAAGTTCTTGCTTGTATTGATTTCTAGTTTTATTCCATTGTGGTCTGAGAAGATACTTGATATAATTTCAGTTTTTAAAACAGTTTGTTGAGATTTGTTTTGTGGTCTAACATATGGTCTATTCCGGAGAATGTTTCATGTACTGTGGAAAAGAATATGTATTCAGAAATTGTTGGACAGAATGTTCTGTAAATGAATATTAGGTCCATTTGGTCCAAAGTCCAGTTTACATATAATGTTTCTCTGTTTTTTCTGTTTAGCTGTTAGGTCTAATGCTGAGAATGGGATGTTGAAGTCCCCCACTATTTATTACAGTCTATCTTTCTTTTTAGATTTAGTAATATTTGCTTTATGAATCTGGGTTACCCCAATGTTGGGTCTATACATGTTCATAATAGTTATATTTTCTTGCTGGATTGATACCTTTGTCATTATGTAATGAACTTTTTTGTCTTTTTTTTTTTTTTTTTTACTACTTTTGATTTCAAGTCTGTTTAATATAAGTATGGCTACTCCTGCCAGCAGTGGGCTGGGTGGGTGGGTTCTTAGGCCCCTGAATAGCAGATATGACATGAGTTATGTCAGTATTACGTGGCTTTTTATTTCTATTTTTGTGGAATGTTTTTTTCCATTCCTTGACTTTCGGTCTATGTGCATCTTTACTGGTAAGGTGAGTTTCTTGCAGGAAGCATGTAGTTGGATTATTTAAAAGACCTATTTAACCATTCTATGTCATTTAACAGGAAAGCTTCATTCTTTTACATTCAAGATTATTATTGATCTGTGAGGCTTTTCTCCTGTCACATTGTTAATTGTTTCCAGGTTGTTTTATATATTCTTTGTTCTTCTCTTTTTCTGTTACTTTTTGGCATTGTGGTTCAGTAGATTTCTGTAGTTGTACCATATGCATCCTTTCTTTTCATTCTTTGTGTGATTGCTTTACCAGTGAGTTTCATACTATCATGTGTCTTCATGATGGTAAAAGTCCTTTTGCTCCCATGTTTAGGACTCCCTTAAATATTTCTTGTGGGTTTCATCTAATGGTAGTGAATTTCCCCAGAATTTACTTGTCTGGGAAAGACTGTTTCTCCTTCATTTATGAAGAATACTTTTGCTGGACATGGTATTCTTGGCTGACAGATTTTTTTTTCTTTTAGCACTTTGAATATGTCATCCCATTAGCCAAATTAGCTCTTAATCCAATGGGGGAATTTTCTTATAAATGACTAATGCTTTTATTTTGTTGCTTTTACAATTCTCTCCTTTTCTTTGAGTTTTGACAGTTTCACTACAATGTGCTGTGGAGAAGATCTTTTTGGATTGTATCTGACGGGATGGCTGAGCTTCCTGTATCTGAATGTCTAAATCCCTTCTTAGACTTGGAAAGTTTTCAGCTATTATTTTGTTAAATAGGTTTTCTATGTTTTTTTTTTTTTTTACTTTTTGGGGACACTGAAAATTCAACCATTTGCTTGCTTTGTTGTATCCCATATGTCATGTAGGCTGTGTTCATTCTTTTAAATTCCTTTTTCTTTATATTTATCTGACTGGGCTATTTCAAAACATCTGTATTCAAGTTCGGAAATTCTTTCTACTGTTTGATTAGTCTATTACTGAAGCTTTCAAATGTATTTTTTACTTCATGTGTTGAATTCTTCAGTTCCAGACTTCCTGATTGGTTCCTTTTTATGATATGTATCTCTTTGGTAAAGTTCTTATTCATATCCTGAATTGGTTTTTGGATTTCTTTGTATTGTGTATGTGAGTTGTCTTATACCTCTCTAAGGTTCTTTCATATCATTATTTAAAACTATTTTTCAGGGGTGCGCCCAAGATGACCAAATAGGAATAGCTCCAGCCTCCAGTTCCCAGCGTGAGCGACACAGAAGACGGGTGATTTCTGCATTTTCAACTGAGGTACTGGGTTCATCTCACTGGGGAGTGCCGGACAATCGGTGCTGGTCAGCTGGTGCAGCCCGACCAGCGAGAGCTGAAGCAGGGTGAGGCATTGCCTCACCTGGGAAGTGCAAGGGGGAAGGGAATCCCTTTTCCTAGCCAAGGGAAACAGAAAGACATCACCTGGAAAATTGGGTAATTTCCACCCTAATACTGCGCTTTACCAAGGGTCTTAGCAAACGGCACACTAGGAGATTATATCCCACACCTGGCCCAGAGGGTCCCCTGCCCACGGAGTCTCCCTCATTGCTGGCACAGCAGTCTGAGATCTAACTGCAAGGTGGCAGTGAGGCTGGAGGAGGGATGCCTGCCGTTACTGAGGCTTAAGTGGGTAAACAAAGCCACTGGGAAGCTAAAATTGGGTGGAGCCCACCTCAGCTCAAGGAGGCTGGCCTGCCTCTGTAGACTCCTCCTCTGGGGACAGGGCATAGCTAAGCAAAAAGCAGCAGAAACCTCGGCAGAGGTAAATGCCCCTGTCTGATAGGTTTGAAGAGAGCAGTGGATCTCCCAGCACGGAGGTTGAGATCTGAGAAGGGACAGACTGCCTGCTCAAGTGGGTCCCTGACCCCTGAGTAGCCTAACTGGGAGACATCCCCCACTAGGGGCAGTATGACACCTCACACCTCACATGGTGGGGTACACCCCTTAGACGAAGCTTCCAGAGCAAGAATCAGACAGCAACACTCGCTGTTCAGCAATATTCTATCTTCTGCATCCTCCGCTGCTGATACCCAGGCAAACAGCGTCTGGAGTGGACCTCAAGCAAACTCCAACAGACCTACAGCTGAGGGTCCTGACTGTTAGAAGGAAAACTAACAAACAGAAAGGACAGCCACACCAAAACCCCATCAGTACATCACCATCATCAAAGACCAAAGGCAGATAAAACCACAAAGATGGGGAAAAAGCAGTGCAGAAAAGCTGTAAATTCAAAAAATCAGAGCGCATCTCCCCTTCCAAAGGAACGCAGCTCATTGCCAGCAACGGAACAAAGCTGGACGGAGAACGACTTTGACGAGTTGAGAGAAGAAGGCTTCAGTTCATCCAACTTCTCAGACCTAAAGGAGGAACTACGTACCAGGGCACAAAAAAACTAAAATCTTGAAAAAAGAATGGATGAATGGATAACTAGAATAATTAACACAGAGAAGACCTTAAAAGAACTGATAGAGATGAAAACCGTAACACGAGAACTATGTGAGAAATGCACAAGCTTCAGTAACTGACTCGCTCAACTGGAAGAAAGAGTATCACTGATTGAGAATCAAATGAATGAAATGAAGCGAGAAGAGAAGTGTAGAGAAAAAAGAGTAAAAAGAAATGAACAAGTCTCCAAGAAATAAGGGATTATGTGAAAAGACCAAACCTACATCTGATTGGGGTGCCTGAAAGTGACAGGGAAAATGGAACCAAGTTGGAAAACACTCTGCAGGACATCATCCAGGAGAACTTCCCCAACCTAGTAAGGCAGGCCAACATTCAAATTCAGGAAACACAGAGAATGTTACAAAGATACTCCTCGAGAAGAGCAACTCCAAGACACATAATTGTCAGATTCACCAAAGTTGAAATGAAGGAAAAAATGTTAAGGGTAGCCAGAGAGAAAGGTCGGGTTACCCACAAAGGGAAGCCCATCAGACTAACAGCAGATCTCGGCAGAAACTCTACAAGCCAGAAGAGAGTGGGGGCCAATATTCAACATTCTTAAAGAAAAGAATTTTAAACCCAGAACTTCATATCCAGCCAAACTAAGTTTCATAAGTGAAGGAGAAATAAAATCCTTTACAGACAAGCAAATGCTTAGAGATTTTGTCACTACCAGGCCTGCCCTACAGGAGCTCCTGAAGGAAGCACTAAACATGGAAAGGAACAACAGGTACCAGCCATTGCAAAAACATGTCAAAATGTAAAAGTCATTGATGTAGGAAAAACTATATCAACTTGTAAGTAAAATATGTATGCCATAATGGCAGGATCAAATTCACATATTAACCTTAAGTAAATGGACTAAATGGTCCAATTAAAAGACACAGACTGGCAAATTGGATAAAGTCAAGACCCATCAGTTTGCTGTATTCAGAACCCATCTCACTTGCAGAGAGACACACATAGGCTCAAAATAAAGGATGGAGGAAGATCTACCAAGCAAATGGAAAACAAAAAACAGGGGTTACAATCCTAGTCTCTGATAGAAACAGACTTTTAACCATCAAAGATCAAAAAGAGACAAAGAAGACCATTACATAATGAGTAAAGGGATCAATTCATCAGGAGGAGCTGACTATCCTAAATATATACACCCAATACAGGAGCACCCAGATTTATAAAAGCAAGTCTTAGAGACTTACAAAGAGACTTACACTCCATGCAAATAATGGAAACTTTAACACCCACCTGTCAACGTGGAGCAAGATCAATGAGACAGAAAGTTAATAAGGATATCCAGGAATTGGGCTCAACTGTACCAGTGGACCTAATAGACATCTACAGAACTCTCCACCCAAATCAACAGAATATACATTCTTCTCCAGCACCACATTGCACTTATTCCAAAATTGATCACATAATTTGGAATGCAAGCACTCCTGTGACAAGAACAGAAATTATAACAAACTGTCTCTCAGACCACAGTGCAATCAATTGAACTTTCCAGGACTAAGAAACTCCAATCAAAACCACTCAGCCTTGGAAACTGAACTAGCCTGCTCCGAATGACTACTGGGTACATAATACAAAATGAAGGCAGAAATGAAGATGTTCTTTGAAACCAATGAGAACAAAAGATACAACATACCAGAATCTCTGGGACACATTTAAAATGATGTGTAGAGGAATTGACTAGCACTAAATGCCCACAAAGGAAAGCAGGAAAGATCTAAAATTGACACTAACATCACAATTAAAAGAACTAGAGAAGCAAGAGCAAGCACATTCAAAGCTAGCAGAGCCAAGAAATAGCAGATCAGAGCAGGGCAGTGGAGATGAGGTACAAAAGCCTCAAAATCAATGAATTAGGAGCTGCTTTTTGAAAGATCAACAAAATTAGAGTAGACCGCTTTAACTTAAGACTAATAAAGAAAGAGAGAAAGATCAAATAGATGCTGTAGAACTGAATTGAGGATATCACCACAAAAACCCCACAAATACAAACTACCATCAGAGAATACTATAACATCTACGCAAATAAACTAGAAAATCTAGAAGAAATGGATAATTTCCTGGACGCCACTCCCAAGGCTAAACCAGGAAGAAATTGAATCCTGAACCTGGGCCAATAGTAGGCTCTGAAATTGAGACAATAGTGTAAGCCACCACCAACCAAAAAGTCCAGGACCAGATGGATTCACAGCTGAATTCTACCAGAGGTACAAGGAGGCTGGTACATTCCTTCTGAAAGTATTCCAATCAATAACTCTCATTTTATGAGGCCAGCATCATCGGATACCCAAAAGCTGACAGAGATACAGCCAAAACAGAATTTTAGACCAATATCCCTGATGAACATCTATGCAAAATCCTCAACAAAGTACTGTGGAAGCCGAATCAGCGGCATCAAAACTTATCACCGCCCGATCAAGTGAGCACATCCCTACCAGGATGCAAGGCTCGTTCAACATACACAAATCAATAAACATAATCCAGCATATAAACAGAACCAAGACAAAACACATGATTATCTCAATAGATGCAGAAAAGGCTGACAAAATTCCAACACCCCTTCATGTAAGCTTCTCAATAAATTTGGTATTGATGGAACGTATCTCAAAATAATAAGAACTATTTATGAGCAGCCCACAGCCAATATGATGCAGATGGGCCAAAACTGGAAGCATTCCCTTTGAAACTGCTTCGAGACAGGGATGCCCTCTCTCGCCACTCCTGACCAACAATTTGGAAGTTCTGGCTAGGGCAGAGCCAGGCAGAAAGAAATCAAGGAATTATTCATTTGGGAAAAGAAGAAATTAAAATTGTCCTATTTGCAAATTGACATGGTGTATATTGAGAAAACCCCATTCTCAGCCCAAAATCTCCTTAAGCTGATATTAAGCAACTTCAGCAAAGTCTCAGGATTCACAAATCCAGTATTGCAAAAATTTAAAGCATCCTTATACACCAGTAATAGACAAACAAGAGCTGTCAAATCATGAATGAACTTCCCATTTCACAATTTAGCTAGAAACAAAATACCTAGGAATCCAGCTTACAAGGGATTTGAGGGATTTCTTCAAGGAGCTACAAACCACTGCTCCAGTGAGAGTAAAAGGGACACAAACAAATGGAAGAACATACCATGCTCTGGATAGGAAAGATAACATTGTGAAAATGGGCATACTGCCCAAGGTAATTTATGGGTTAATGCCATCCCCATTAAGCTACCAAACCTTCAAAGGAATTGGGAAAAACTGCTTCAAAGTTCATATGGAACAAAAGACCCGCATCTCCAAGACAATCCTAAATAGCCAAAAGAACAAAGCTGGTGACATCCACGCTACCTGACTTCAAACTATACTACAAGGCTACAGTCACCCAAACAGCATGATACTGAGTACCAAGACAGAGATATAGACCAATGAACGAGCGGAGCCCTCAGAAATAATACCACACATCTACGATCTCATCAGTCTTTGACAAACCTGAGAAAACAAGAAATGGGGAAAAGTTCCTATTGCAATAAATGGTGCTGGGAAAATTGGCTATACATAAATGGCTGAAACTGGTCCACTGCCTTACTCCTTATAGAAATTAATTCAAGATGGATTAGAGACTTAAATGTTAGACCTAAAACCATAAAGCCTAGAAGAGAAAACCTAGGGTTTCCCATTCAGAGACAGAGCATGGGCAAAGGACTTCATGTCTAAAACACCAAAAGCAACTTGGCAACACAAGCCAAAATTGCTTAAAATGGGATCTAATAATTAAACTAAAGAGCTTCTGCACAGCAAGAAACACCATCAAGTGAACAGGCAACCTACAGAATGGGAGAAAATGTTTGCAATCTACTCATCTGACAAAGGGCTAATATCCAGAATCTATAAAGAACTCAATCAAATTACAAAAGAAAAACAACCCCACATCAAAAGTGGGCAAAGGATATGAACAGACATTCTCAAAAGAAGACATTCGCTGCAGCCAACAGACACATGAAAAATGCTCGTCATCACTTTAGCCATCAGAGAAATGCAAATCAAAACCACAATGAGATACCATCTCACACCAGTTAGAATGGCAATCTTTAAAAAATCAGGAAACAACAGGTGCTGGAGAGGATGTGGAGAAATAGGAACACTTTTACACTGTTGGTGGGACTGTAAACTAGTTCTACCATTGTGGAAAAGAGTATGGCGATTCCTCAAGGATCTAGAACTAGAAGTGCCATATGACCCAGCCATCCCATTACTGGGTATATACCCAAAGGATTACAGATCATGCTGCTCTAAAGACACATGCACACGTATGTTTGTTGTGGCGCTATTCACAATAGCAAAGACTTGGAATCAACCCAAATGTCCATCAGTGACAGACTGGATTAAGAAAATGTGGCACATATACACTGTGGAATACTATGCTGCCATAAAAAAGGATGAGTTCGTGTCCTTTGTAGGGACATGGATGCAGCTGGAAACCATCATTCTCAGGAAACTATTGCAAGAACAGAAAACCAAATACCGCATGTTCTCACTCATAGGTGGGAATTGAACAATGAGATCACTTGGACACGGGAAGGGGAGCATCACACAGTGGGTCCTATTGTGGGGAGGGGGTATGGGAGAGGGATAGCATTAGGAGATATACCTAATGTTAATGATGAGTTAATGGGCACAGCACACCAACATGGCACATGTATATATATGTAACAAACCTGCACGTTGTGCACATGTACCCTAGAAGTTAAAGTGTAATAAAAAAATTATTTTTCCACGATTTTATAAATTTCCTTTTTTTTGGAATCTGTTGCTGGAGAATAATTATGTTTCTTTGTAGGTGTCATATTTCCTTGCTTTTTTGGGTTTCTTTTGTCCTTATATCGATGTATGTACATCTGGTATAATAGTCACTTCTTCCAATTTTTTTTTTAAAATTTGTCTTCGTAGGGGAGGCCTTTTTCCTGAAAATGTATCTATGATGCTGGTTGGGGAGGACTGTCTGGCTTTGACTTGAGTTCATGCGTTAGTGTAGTCATCTCCATATGATTTCTTCTACTATATAGCATCGGTAATGCCTGTGATTTTCTTAGTAGCTTAATGTATGATTGTTATTGGAGACTGTGGTAAAGTTGTGCTGGGGGCTGGGATAACAAATGGGCCAGTCTTCAGGCCCTCGCCGTGGCGGTAGCAGGCCAAGTATGCCTGTCC
This sequence comes from Papio anubis, assembly GCF_008728515.1. Classification (NCBI taxonomy): domain Eukaryota; kingdom Metazoa; phylum Chordata; class Mammalia; order Primates; family Cercopithecidae; genus Papio; species Papio anubis. The sequence goes on along the minus strand of NC_044996.1, from coordinate 49,094,701 downwards.
TTGGGCCCCTTAGTTGTGTGTGCTGGCACCTGTGTTGGCAATTTCTGGCAGGTCAGTTCTTGGGCCTTCAGGTGGCTTGCTCAGATACCAGTTGTGTCAGCAGTGACTGGGTAGGTGGGCTGTTAGGCCCCGGGCCACAGACATGGCATGGGTATTGTCGGTAGCAGTGATATGATGATTCTTTGTCTCCCAAGAGGTGTATATTGATGTTGGTAGTGGCTGTGATGGGCTGGGTTGGTTACTCTTCAGGCCTGCAGGTGGCACTTGCAGGTAGATGCCAGCTGAGGCGGTAGTGGCTAGGAGTTTAGGCCTAACATTATGCCTTTGGGAGGAGTGCTCACGTGCCCACGGTGGTAGACTGGGTTGGGTAATCCGCAGGACCCCAGGCTACGTGCTCTGCTTTGGGGTTGGGAATGGCAAAACTAGGCTGGGTAAGCTGCTGCTCAGGCCCCCTAATGGTGAGAGATGGTACCACCTGTGGTGTGTAGAGGTGTAGTGATCCTCAGGCCCCAGGTGGAGTGCTCAGGTGAGGGTCGATAGTGGCTGTGCTGAGTCCCTGCCACTGGAGAGCGTGGGACCGTCTTCAGTGGCTATAGCCTGGGCTGGTGGGTAAGGAATGTACATTTATTTTATATTCCAGTCCCACTGGGGCTTGGCCCCAGCCTTGCCAGTAGTAGCCTATGTCTAGTTCATACCCCCACCCCAGATGCAGGAGTCCCCACTCAGCTGGCAACCAAGTCCCAGTGGCAACTAATACCTTACCCACATCCCATTCTTTATCCCAGCAGTGTTCACTTCCCAACACCGGCAGCTGCAGCCCACACCTGCATGCCTTATTAGTCCTGGTTGTGGAATGATCCCAGCTTGCTCCCCAGTCACAGCATTGACAGCCTGATAGCCCAAGTTTCCATAATGCCTCAGTTCCAGTGCTGTTGGGCCCCAGGACTGTGTTCAGTCTGCCAAAAACTACGCTGGTAAATGATGCCTTTTTGTAGCTGCTTAGGTCTCAGAAAGGGTGTGGCACCCAACATAGACTCCCTCCCTGGAACACTTCCCTCCCATGGTCTCCTGGCAGCTCCATATGTTAGTTTCAGGATTTGGGGGTGTCAAGGGGTTCTCCCATAGCCAGGAATGCATGATTCCACAGTGGGGATATGGATCACTGGAATTCTCTCATTTATCCTTTCCCTGAATTGGAAAGTCACTCCCAGCTGCCACTCAATCCTGGTCAGGCAACCTGCTTCTCTCCCTCTCTTTTCTCCACTTTTGATGTTTCTTGTCATTTCTCTGTTGAATTCCAGTTTTCTCTCTCGGATAATGTATTTTAAGTGTGACTGTCCATACACTATTTTTGTTCTTCTAAGTGGAGGAAGAGGACATGAAATGCTTCTAATCAGGCATCTTGAAGCTCCTCCCTTAATTGTTAATGATGGTATAATATTCCACCATATGGGTATGCCATAATTTATTTAACAATCTATTATTGGACATTTACATTATTTTCAACTTTGGTAGTATAAGTATTGTTGCGATGGACATAATAGTGCAATAGTGCATACATCTTTAGTTACATTTGGGATTATTTTCTCCTCTTTTCCTTCCTTCCTTTCTTCCTTTCTTTTCTTTCTTTTCTTTCTTTGACAGAGTTTTACTCTTGTTGACCAGGCTGGAGTGCAGTGGTGTGATCTCAGCTCACTGCAACCTCCACCTCCCAGGTCCAAGCGATTCTTCTGCCTCAGCCTCCTGAATAGCTGGAATTACAGGCACCCGCCACCATGCCCAGCTAATTTTTGTATTTTTTTAGTAAAGACAAGGTTTCACTATGTTGGCCAGGCTGGTCTCAAACTCCTGACCTTGTGATTTGCCCACCTCGGCCTCCCAAAGTGCTGGGATAACAGGCATGAGCCACCACACCTGGCTGGATTATTTTCTTAAGATATACTGGGTCAAAAGTGTATGAATTTTTGTTTTTGCCTGAAATTTTGCATTAAGATAGAATCTTGCTCCATCATAGAGACACACTGTAACTGACATAACCCTTGCTGTATTTTTTGATATCCTTTGGTTTTGTTATTAGGAATAATGTTAAAATAACATCTGTGTACATGGGTCTGACTGCATTTTCTGAGATAATTAATTTTTAAATGTTATTATATAAGCATAAAAGCTAATTTGTTCTCCAGAAAAATGAATGACAATTTATATTCTCATTGCCAGTATATGAGAGTGTTTGTTTTGCTGCAGGCTTTCTAACATTGAGTTAAGTTGTTACTTTTAAATCATTGCTAGTTCGATAGATGCTACCAATGTTGATCAGCAAAAGGGGGATCAAAAAATAGGATATCAGTTGTGGGAAAGAGGTAAATTTTTTGAAGGCTTTAAGAAACAATTAGTATGATTCCAGGGTGTAGTCATATATTTGCATGGAGTTTTCTGCCTATATTGAAAAGAAATGGGAATACCAGTGATCTGGAAATAAGATATCCAGGCTAGTAATCTTTATGATGGTAGCTATTATTATAAAAAGACATACTGTTCATTTATTGAGTTAATCCCTAGAAGACTAAATTAAAATACATATCACTGAGGATTAGTCTTTTAACTTTCTCCCATTGGTTCATTTTCAAAACCAATTATGTGTGGCAAACCAGGTGCTACCTGGGGCCTTAAAGAGGTTAAAACGGAAGTTTTAAAGGGAAAAATATCATTTTTTCACAAAGAAATGAAGTAGGAATGCCCAATTGAAGGAGGCAGGCAGATTCCTGGTTTCCTGATTTGTGCTGAATACAAGTTGTAGGGCAGCAGGATAATTTTACTCAATTCTGAAAATGGAGGGAGGGGAGAGAGATACTTGCACTTTTCTTTTGCCTAAGTGTAACTTCAGAGTATTATCGTTATTGATCAGTGAGGAGAAAATATTAAATCGTTAATATTAATGATCCCTAATAGGAAATAAACTTTATAAAATATGAATTAATTGCTTTGCCTCCAATTGATTGCTTGCTGTAGTAAAAATTACTTAGCTCACTAAGCCTCAGTTTCTCTGAATTTTACACAAGGGTAATGAAGTTGATCCACTTCTTAAAATACTATAAAACCTAAATTAGCTGGAGTGTGGAAAAGGGAAAGTGTAAGGATTAATGGGGTTAGAAAAGTTTTGTGGCATGGTGGTAAACAGAGAAGGTGCCCTTTTAGCTATTGCTGCTCAATTCTTGTTAAAAACGTTTTTAAAGTAAGTCATAGAAAAAAATGGAGGTATAAGAAAATTAGATATATTTAAATGACTCAATTGGAAACAAAGCAAAAACAAAAACTTGGCCTCCAGAAACTTGAATCAGTGAACTTAACATTCAATGCTAGAAAAATCCTAGAATGAACTACTTAACTATTGAGAAGATATATGCCTCCTCAAACCTCCAACTCTCCCTTGTTTACAGATAAATTTGCCAGCTGTTTCACAGAGAATGTAGAAGCCACAAGATGGCAACTTCCCAACATAAGATCTACACACACTTACCTGCACCATCATCTGTAATTTCTGTCTTCCTCCCATTTTCAATTGAAGATCAGAAAATCCTCCCATGTATGTCAAATTCTTCCACTTGAGCTCCAGAAACCTTTTTTTAAATCTGTTTTTTTTAAGTGTTCTTACTCCATACAATAACCCTATGTTTTCTTTTTTTTTGACCATTCCCCTTTTGCTGGCTCCTTTCCCTAATCATTTAGAGCTTGTTCAAGTCCCTCCTATTCACTAAAGAAAAAAAAAAAAGTCTGATGGTATTCCCCCAAACCAGTAAATTCAGTCTAATCACGAGGGAAACATCAATTAAAAAAATTATTCTCTGTCCTTCTTCTATATGCTTACCCTACCTCTCTCTTTCCTATCACAGCTAATCTTTGTGAGTATTGTCTCCATTCAGTGTTCTACTTCCTTACCTTCAGTTTATTCTTCAGTGTATACAGTGTGATTCTAACCCCGCTACACCACTGATCTGTTTCTGATAATTTTCTTTTGGTTAACAGCCTTTTTACTTGGCTAAATATAAAGGACACTTTTGAGCCTTTGACTCACTTGATCACCCAGCATTTAACATAGTTGACATTCTTGAAATATGCTATTCCCTTGGTGTTCCTCCTGGTTTTCCTTGTACCTTTCTTGTTACTTTTTCTCAGTCTCTTTTGTAGGCTATTCTGAACCTTCCCAACTCAATTGTTGGTGATTCTCAGTACTTTATCCTTTGCTACCTTCTTATTTTGCCTCTATCTTTTGGTAGTTTAGCTACTTTTGTGACATTTAATACCATCTCTGTGCTTAAGACTACAAAATATGCATACCAATTCTGTTTCTTTAACTTCTATTAGTATCCTCAATTTTTCACTAACATCTCTTCTTAGATGTACTATAGGCAACTCAATCTGTACATGATCTTAACCCCTGATCACCTTGCCAGTGTCAACTCTCTCTATTCCTCCTGTCTATTAATAACACTCTTTGATTCTGCCATATTGAACTCATTCTACTTCAATGAACATTCCATGCCCTCTCAGCTCCAGGCCTTTGTCCAGGCTATTACCTCTTTTTAGAACAATCTTTCCTATCACACTCTAGGTTTGAACTTAGAAGTCACTTTCTCCAGACACCTTTGTCTTTCTCATGAACATGAGTTTGGTTTCTTCTCTCTTTCCTTTCAAAACACTCCATATTTCTCTTCTTGCTACATTTAAAGTACTTCATTGTTGTTGTCTGTGTTTTTTTTTTCTATTAGACTGTGATCACACAAAAAGTAGATACCATACCTATCATGTTCCCATTGTATTTCCATCATAGGCATACATTAAATTTATTGAATAAATAAATTAATTGATCTTAGGAGCAAATCAGACTAAACAAAGTTGTTATTTTCCTTTGCTAAAACTGTTAGAATGATATATCACTATGAAAGCCTAGTCTATCACATGCATGATCTCTCATGACAAGATGTGCCAATATGGTCTAGTTAAATGGATTTTAGTATAGTGAAATGATTCATACCAAATTGGTCAACCAGATTAATGTATTAATGCTGAAATTTAGAAAGATCTATGGTGGTAAGCCACAGATCTCTGTTACGTGCCATATCTTATTTAGAATTTTAAAAATTATTGACTTGATTGAAGGCAGAGAAAGCAAGCTTATGAAATATTCAGATGACACAAAAGTAGGTGGGAGAGTTAATAAAATGAATAAAAGCCTTATGCTTTGAAATGGTCTCATGATTTGGAATAATAGAATAAAACCAACATAATGACATTTCATAGGGATTAATATAAATCTATAGGTTTAGGATAAACATTTTAAAATCCATTTAATAATCAAGAAGAATGGACTGCATACCTACTGTGTTCTAATCAATGGTGCTGGGGATGCAAAAAAAAAAAAGCATAGCCTCTGCCCTTGAAATGGTTACATTTTAATGATGTTATTGAATCTAGATCATGGTACATAATAGGCTCACTGCACTTTGTATTTTCTGTGTAGAGAATGTTGTATGCTGTTGTAGGCATCATTAATTTTACAATACATGCAGAAAGTATACTATTTAATTTAAAATTTAAACATTTCAATGGTACCAGTCAGAATAATTTAGATTATGCTATTGTAATAGTCCCCAAATCTTGGTGGTTTGTAAAAGCAAAGTTTTATTTTTCGCTTATGTAATGTGTTGGCTAGAAGCTCTGCTCTGTGACTTTTCATTCTGCAGCCCAGGGTAATGGAGCAACCACCATCATAAATATTACCAGTCACTATGACAGAGGGAAAGATAGCTGTGGAAGGCATCACATTGACAAATAAATGCTCTGGCCTGGAAGTGACATGCAACTGTGAGCAATGACTTCTGGTCACAAATAATTGGCCAGAACCATACACATGACTCTATCAATCACAATGGGGCCAGAAAATGCAGTCATATCATGTGACCAAAGGCAAAGAAGTCTAAGTATTTTGAAAACAGAGTTAATGATTACCATTACTATACTGAGTAAAAAGTGAAAATTACCCTTCAACCTCAGACTTTATCCACTCCCCTCCTAAGGATTACAGTAGTGTCAAAAATTCCAAACTTTTTTTTTAAGAGATGTAAAGTGATTTTACCTTTATTTCCTTCGCTTTAAGCCAATGATGAAATTTCACAGTGATTTCTGGGATGGGGCAGAAGGAAGGTGGTGGTAAGAATCATCAAGGCTGTGGCCTATTCCCCGCAGAGGTACAGGCAGGGTGGGCCCTCACTGGGGCAGCTGGAGGAGGCAGGTAGGTGATGTTCCCAGAGTGTGAGGGCTGGTACGCGATGTTCTCCGCAGCTTCCAGCTTGCTCAGCTCAATCAGGCAGTCCTCTGCGGTGGCCAGTGAGTTGGGGATCAGCTCGGCTGCCATGGAGTCACCCTCAGCAGAGATGATGGTTGCCATTTTCTGCTGCTCAGCCTTTTCCACCACAAATCTGGCCCTCTCTGCTTCCTGCCGAGCCCCTTCTTTGACTTCCACCACTTCTGTGAACTCCTTCCGGAAGGTCGGATGTGTCAAGGACACATGGTCCAGGATGAGCCCAAAGGTGGCTGCTGGCCCCATAAACTTGTCACTCACCTGCCTGGAGAGCAGCTCTCTGTGGGTGATTAGTTCTCCAGCATCAAAGCGAGACACCACTGACTTTGAAGATCTTGGTAATGATGGATGGCAGCACACGTTCATTATAGTCCTCTCTGATGCTGGTGAAGATGCAAGGAAGCTGGCTAGCGACAGGCCGGAAGAGGATGTGCAGTGTGATGTTGACATTCTGTAAGTCTTTGCTACCAGTGATGACTGGCACGTTAGGTGGTCTAGAACAGCAGTCAAAGGTAATTGGTTTCTGTACCCATGGGATAAGAAAGTGAGTCCCTTCCCCTACCACAATGTCCTGTACTCCACAGAATCAGTCAAAGATGACAGCTGTGTGACCAGTATCCACATTATGTAAGGCAGAGTTCAGCATGCCTCCTACAACAACTAAGGCCAGGCCAAACTCGCCGATGGACTCAAACACTTTGACAGCCATGTTTTCTTCTGCTGGACCCTCTCACACCTGCTTCCACTCTGACCTCCACATGAATTCCCTAGCCACACATACTTCCAAACCTTTTCCTACTGATTTCCATACGCATACACACACATTCTTAAGCATGCATATATACATAGATTTTTCCATTATATGTGGAATCATATCTATTTTTCATATATCTTGTAGATCTACCCATGTCTATCCATACCTCTCTATCTCAGGCTCTTTAATGGTTGTATAGTATTCCATAGTATGAATGTATCACCCCTACCCATGAAAAGGTATTTAGTCTGTTATCAGATTTTCACCATCACAATGCACACTGCATTGACCATCCTTGTATGTGCATATATTTTTATGCATAATCATTTGTATTGCAGTAGTATAGATTCATACAAAAGCAATTCCTGAGCACTTTAATTTTTGCCAGATACTATCAAATTGCCTTGTAAAATGCTGTCCTAATTTATAATGTCATAAACAGAATATGAATGAATTTTGAGAAGACTACTGACAAATACTTTTATTGATGGAAGAAAATGTTAGATGATGAGGAATTTAGACACCACATCAAAAAATGAGTAAGACTCATTAATCAATCAATGAGTATGATTGAAGACTTTTTGTCTAAACTGCTTGTAACACCTTATACCTACTACTTCTAGGTTTCCTGGCTGGAGAAACCCTGAAAAAGACTAGTCCCTGTCACACATAACACTTTTGATTTTATGGTCAAAACTCAAGATTATATCTTAATGATCAGAACTCAATACCTTTCCATATCCAGCTGCAAGGGAGGCTGTGAAATGAAATTTTCATTTTTGTGGACTATGTCCTGAGCCCAAAACTGGGGACTGTGATCACTACAGAAATCAGAAAGAAACCCTACAGTTACTTATGCCAGTTTTTTCCTTTACACTTGCTTCTCCTTGTATACTTGTTTCTCCTTTATACTTGCTTCTCCTTCTGCTGTCTCTCAATGGTTCATCACTCACTATTCCTCTTATCTATTCCCCTTATTTACTATGTCAACTTTTTGTGTCTCCACTTCTAATTTTTTCTCTCTCTGCTTCTTCACGTTTTTTCTCTTTCTCCTCTACGATTTTTCCCCTCACCTTTCTGTGTCCTATCCATCTGACTCTATCTTTTGCTATCCCTGTTTTCTTACTTGTGTGCCTTTGGCTATGTTGGTTTCAGTGTCTGTATCTCTTTATTTCTACCTCTGATTCTAACTGTTAGGGCTAACAACAGACTTGGCTGCCACTTTATGCAGTTATTTTCAAATGACAGAAGTGCTTGAGAATAGGCTAGATATAGGAATACTGTAAAAAGGATTTCTTGATTGGTTGAAAGTTGGACTAGGTAACTATTGAGGTTCTTTCCAAATTTGAGTTTGAGAGCCAACTTTCTCTCCGTAGTAGATAGAATCTAGTTAACATTATTGAATCTCTGTTTTCTGATTGAAGAGCCAATAGGACCTCAGGGCCATCTCTATGTGGATACCAGACTTCATTGCAAATTACTATAGAATTATAAAATGTAAGAGATAGAGATAAATGTGTGTTGACTAAAGAACTGCCTTTCTCTGTGTATATGTATATATGTGTATGATTTTATACATATATACACACACACACACACATATGAAAACCTTGTGAAGATACCAAAATTTTCTCTGATTGCAAAAACGTAACAAGAAATGATTATAATTGTGTGCCATTTGAAACTAGCTGATATTTTAGATTGGGTCTATTAACTGTGTCCAAATATATCCATAAGTTAAATGTGTTTTGGTTTCTAGAGTCAAGAGTTTGCCATATAGGTACTGTTAAAAATTAGTACGAACCAGAAACCTGACATATCTGGTACTTTAAGGGAGGAAGGGAATAAAGTAAAAAAGGTAATTTGCAAACTGTACTTGAAAGTCATTGAAGCATAACATCATCATTACAATTATCTGTGAAAAGATTTAGTTCAATTACATTTTTAAAACTCTCTCTTGAATATGGCATTACTCATATCAGGATTTGATACTCCAATGAGAGGAATACTAATGCCTTCATAAGCCATTGTCTTAGAATCTTCATTCTTTAGAATTCATCACGTGGCCTTCTGGGATTTTTATATACTAACCCCAGGGAATCAGTAAACACAAAGCTCTCAGGGGAATATGAACTTCAGGAATAAGAACCATTGCTTATTTATAGCCATGGCAGGGGGGAAGACTTTTTAGGAAAAAAAAGTAATTTTGAAATAATTGAATAACAGTATAATTGCCATCATAGTAGGTATTATACATGCTCCTCCTGTACACTTTCTTCACACAGCAGCAAGTTGGTTGTAAAATTACCAAGAGGAAAAAGTTATAATGTAATACACCTAAATTTCTGTGTAAGGTTTCCAGGAGTAACTCGAGCTGTTTCTGAAACTTTTACTATTTAAACAGATGTGTGGGAACCATATGTTGGGAGCCCAGTGGTTACTGTTGTAAGACATTCCTTGATCAGTGATGATATTTCAGGCCTACTGTGTTATAGGTGAACACTGCTAGGAGATTGATTACACTGGCCTTTCTCTTTGACTATTTGAATTGAGGCAGTTTGACAGATTTTCCCTTTCAACGGGAAATCTGAATCACCTACTGAACATGCTAAAAAATCACTTATTTTATTCGGTATTCCCTTAGCACTTAACAAATATAGGTTACTCTTCATTGTCTTGCATTTGACTAAGTACTCTGCTATGCATGTATCTTCACAGTGAGGTTATAGTTCCTTGAAGACAAGAAGCTACATTTTATAATCTTAGACTTGGTTTATGACTCCATAGCATCTAACTTCTAGGGCAAAAATTATTCAGTAGCGGTTAAGAGATTGGGGTTTGTAGTCACACAGACCTACATTCAAATCCTTTTTTCATAATTTATTAATGTCATGACCTTGGGTAAGTCACAAATGTCAGTTTCCTGAAAAGTAAAATGGAGATAATAATAACTCATAAGATTGTTGAGAGGATAAAAAGACATAACAGTTTAGCACAATGTCTGGCCCACACAAAGTGCTCAATAAATTATAATTATTATCATAAAGTATAATCATTGTTCAGCAAAGTTTGTTAAATTAATTGACTCTTCTGTGGAAATGGGATTGGTAAATATATGGACTTAAAAACTTTATATGCTCAGTTTTTCTAATTCTGACTGATTTTTTTTTTAAATTTATTTATTATTATTATACTGTAAGTTGTAGGGTACATGTGCATAACGTGCAGGTTTGTTACATATGTATACTTGTGCCTTGTTGGTGTGCTGCACCCATCAACTCGTCATTTACATCAGGTATAACTCCCAATGCAATCCCTCCCCCCTCCCCCCTCCCCATGATAGGCCCCGGTGTGTGATGTTCCCCTTCCCGAGTCCAAGTGATCTCATTGTTCAGTTCCCACCTATGAGTGAGAACATGCGGTGTTTGGTTTTCTGTTCTTGTGATAGTTTGCTAAGAATGATGGATTCCAGCTGCATCCATGTCCCTACAAAGGACACAAACTCATCCTTTTTTATGGTTGCATAGTATTCCATGGTGTATATGTGCCACATTTTCTTGACTGATTTTAACTGACAGGAAAAGTAGCATATGAAATAATTCTGTGGTTAACTTATACAGTTTCTTTTTTTTAAAATTTATTTATTATTATTATACTTTAAGTTGTAGGGTACATGTGCATAATGTGCAGGTTTGTTACATATGTATACTTGTGCCTTGTTGGTGTGCTGCACCCATCAACTCGTCATTTACATCAGGTATAACTCCCAATGCAATCCCCCCCCCCTCCCCCCTCCCCATGATAGGCCCCGGTGTGTGATGTTCCCCTTCCTGAGTCCAAGTGATCTCATTGTTCAGTTCCCACCTATGAGTGAGAACATGCGGTGTTTGGTTTTCTGTTCTTGTGATAGTTTGCTAAGAATGATGGTTTCCAGCTGCATCCATGTCCCTACAAAGGACACAAACTCATCCTTTTTTATGGCTGCATAGTATGATTATTTCGCTAGTCAAAGTCAAACATTAACTATTTTATTTCACAAAGAATAGGGAGGGGTGAATTAAATAGGGAAGTAGAAATATGTCTGCATCAGTTATTTTCCACATATAATATCTCTGAATATCAGTTATAAAATATAGTTCATGTTTTTGGTGATTATGATCACATAATGTCCACTGGGCAAACAGAGTTTTTAAAGGGCTTTCTCAAATCATCTTTTTTTTTGTTTTGCCACCATTTATAAAATATCAGAATTCTAAAAATGATATTCGATTTTAGCAAGTTATGGTCCCTACACACTGTCAGCTTTCAGACAGAAATCATGAAAGTACAATCATGGATAAAATAGATTTAGGGTAAGGAGAGCTTGGCAGATTCCTAAAATCTAACCAGTATGGTTGAGTTGGTAACTAAGTGAATACATATAGCAGGAAGTACTATAGCAGAGATGAGCCAATGTTCTCAGCAAAGTCACTGGGTTTATATAAGTTCTAAATTGAGGGGTAAGACAGAGCTAGAATGGGCACGTGGTTCAAGAAAATTTTGAATCATAAACCTTCCTTGGAAAGTCCAGAGCCTACATAATCATCTGGAGATCTGACAGATAAGGTCTATGGAAAACAAAGAATCCTGTGGAGTACTTAATAGTCTCTTCAGTCTTGGTTTGGGGTCTCCAAAAAGCAGAACTCTAAGGATTTGGATGTAGGTAGTTTATTTGGGAGGTGATCCCAGGAAGTACTGCAAAGAAGTGGCAAAGTCAGACTGGAAGGGAGGTAAAGCAAATAAGCAGGTTGCCACTCAATACTATTGGAACATACCAAAGGGTGAGGGAGCTAGGGTATTTATTCACCAACTTTCACAATTGATTGAGAATCATTTAGTGAATATTAACAACCTGGCACTTCTAGTCATCTCCTATACTGGTCAAGCTGCTTTTGCAGTTAAAGAAGCCCCTCTGGCAGAGAAACATAGAAAGACTTCTGCAGATGACTATTAGAATGGGCCAAAGAAGACATGGGCAGGGCACCAACAGTGTTTATGACAGCAGGAAATATGGTACCTCTCAGATTTGGGTAATCCCATGTTAGACAAGAGATATTCTATTTCAAACAAATGAGTAACTTGAAAAAACACCAAAAGTTTCCACTCATTTGCATTATTTGAACATTTTATAGGATGTTATCTACATAGATTTTGTTCTTTTATTCATTAAAATATTTATTAATTAGTTATGTGTCAGGCTCTATGCTAGGTGCCGAGAATAAAACAGTTAGTGACTAAGTGGCTGCCCTCATGAAGTTTACATTCTAGTGGGCAAGGAGTAGGCAAAGACAACCAAGCTAATAAATTTAACTGGTTCATTAAGTGTTTCAACTCATTGGAGTATGAAATTGAAATGGTATTGTTTTTCCACTAATTGCTTTTTACTGTGTTCTGTTGTATTTACCCTCTTCCACTGGGAGATTACGACAATGATAAACATTTCAATCTGATTCTATAACTTTTTAGCTGCTTTCAGATATTAGGAGAGTCTCATGCTGATTTTAAAGCTTTGGCTTGCATACTCCAAGCCCCTATCTGATGCAAATACTTCTCTTCCTTTTTCTTCAAACAGATGGGACATATGGCTCTAGTGGCTAGGAGTTTGGGGATGTGTATGGTAGCCTTTCATACATCTCTTCTTATTTCTTCCCTTTCACCTGTGCCTGTTTTGGTATTGCTTTGGGAGGAGAGTTGCTGGGGAAGAGGGAGAGGAAAAAGACAGATGCTTGTGACTCTGTATATCTTCTCCTTGGTTGGTCATAATTGCTCTTCTAGCTGTCTTTGGGCACTATATAAACAGGTAGTTATAACAGCCTGCTGATGGGAGGCTTCTCCAAGCATCTCCTCTGGACATTGGAAATCCCTTGCAAGATTATTACATCTTCTGTCAGACCTTCGGCTGGTGCCATCATATCTCTTTTCACATGCATTAATCTTGCCCCATGTTGCAAAGCCTCTGGCAAGAATTGTATAGTTATCTAGTCCAACTTGGACCTTTGGGCGTATGTCAAATTCATTTTCCATGCCTCTTGGGACCCAGATATGACTGTGTGTTGGGAGTAGGTGAGAATTAGTCTCCGTCCTCTTGTCTTCTGGAAATCTCCAACATGCCACCTCTCCCCAGGGTTCTTTTTCCTAGCTCCAGTGGTGCAGGGAAAGTTCAGCATGTCTAATGGTAAATATATGGTTAGCTGGGAAATAAAAAGCCTGTTTTCCTTGTCAAAAGGTAGCCTTCTCCTCCTTTCCAGGTTCCTTTGTTTATTGATGGATTTGAGGTGAGGTGATATGGAACTAGCTGCATTGGTTCATTGTGCTGGTGGCTTCAGACATCAAACTGGAAGTTTTCTGAATTTAAGATATCAGGTAGATCTTTGAGGCCAATTCTGGGAAAAGAGGATCCTACCAAGCACTTAATATCACTGTTACTCTTATATTCTGGGTAAGGCTCTATACCTTTAGGTACAAACTAATTATTAAAAAAAATCTTTATATAGAATACTGGACCTTTAAATGTCATTCAGAGGCTATTCTCACCTTTCTGGGTTTTCTTCCATGTGTTATTTCAGTGATAGCTGTAGTTTCACCCTCATACCTCCCATTGCCATTTTTGTATCTTGAATTTATCACAAGCCCAATGTACCTCAGTGGTGCTTATATTCTGATTATTTTAAAGGACCCTAGTTGAGCCACCATACAGGTAACCAATTTACTGAATTTTTTTTAACTCAATAGGGACAAAAAACTTAAAAATGATTCCCCCCACCAATGCCTACTCGTGGTACTTTACAAACTCCTTTCCCTGTTATGGGATGGGGAGACTTAATAACAGCTTGGTTCAATTCCATACCCTTTTCAGTTATTTTTGATTTTGGAAGAGTTTCATTCTAATTGCTTGAGACTCAATACTGTTCATTTAAAAATGAACTCAAAGTTGTGTAAAAATTCTTCATATCACATAAACAACTGTAAGTGCTGATCAGTCTTATGAATAAAACAAGCAAAGAGGTGAGCTAGAGATTGACACAGTTAAGATTGGGTAGTCGAGAAAGGCCTTTTTGTGGGACTGAGACATGTAGGATGTTAAGAAACTGTATGAAGAGTGGACAGTATCTCAGGAGGAAGACAAAGTGCAAACGCTATGAGAAAAAAAAATGCCTTGGCACATCCCAGGAACAGATAAAACGACCATCGTGGCTGGAGCATAGTCAGCAAGGAGGAGAGCTTTGTGAAATAAGATCAAAGAGGGACCTGGGGGCTCCATCTACAGGCCTTTGAAAGTCTAATGACTTGAAATTAGGTAGCGTGATGCCTCCAGCTTAGTTCATTTTACTTAGGATTGTACTGGCAATGCGGGGTGTTTTTTGCTTCAATATGTCCTTTAAAGTAGTTTTTTCCAATTCTATGAAGAAAGTCATTGGTAGCTTGATGGGGATGGCATTGAATCTATAGATTACCTAGGGCAGTATGGCCATTTTCACAGTATTGATTCTTCCTATCTATGAGCATGAATGTTCTTCCATTTGTTTGTATCCTCTTTTATTTCGTTGAGCAGTGGTTTGTAGTTCTTGAAGAGGTCCCTCAAATCCCTTGTAAGTTGGATTTCTAGGTATTTTATTCTCTTTGTAGCAATTCTGAATGGGAGTTCACTCATGATTTGGCTCTCCGTTTGTCTGTTATTTGTGTATAGGAATGCTTGTGATTTTTGCACATTGATTTTATATCCTGACACTTTGCTGAAGTTGCTTATCAGCTTAAGGAGATTTTGGGCTGAGATGATGGGGTTTTCTAAATGTACAATCATGTCATCTGCAAACAGGGACAATTTGACTTCCTCTTTTCCGAATTGAATACCCTTTATTTCCTTCTCTTGCCTGATTGCCCTGGCCAGAACTTGCAACACTATGTTGAAAAGAAGTAGTGAGAGAGGGCATCCCTGTCATTGTGCCAGTTTTAAAAGGGAATGCTCCCAGTTTTTGCCCATTCAGTATGATATTGGCTGTGGGTTTGTCATAAATAGTTCTTGTTATTTTGAGATACGTTCCATCAATATCGAATTTATTGAGAGTTTTTAGCATGAAGGGGTGTTGAATTTTGTTGAAGACGTTTTCTGTATCTATTGAGATAATCATGTAGTTTTTGTCTTTGGTTCTGTTTATGTGATGGATTACATTTGTTGATTTGCATATGTTGAACCAGCCTTACATCCCAGAGATGAAGCCCACTTGATCATGGTGGATAAACTTTTTGATGTGCTGCTGGATTCGGTTTGCCAGTATTTTATTGAGGATTTTTGCACCGATGTTCATCAAGGATATTGGTCTAAAATTTTCTTTTTTTGTTGTGTCTCTGCCACGCTTTGGTATCAGGATAATGGCTGGCCTCATAAAATGAATTAGGGAGGATTCCCTCTTTTTCTATTGATTGGAATACTTTCAGAAGGAATGGTACCAGCTCCTCTTCGTACCTCTGGTAGAATTCGGCTGTGAATCCATCTGGTCCTGGATTTTTTTTGGTTGGTAGGCTATTAATTATTGCCTCAAATTCAGAGCCTGTTATTGGTCTATTCAGAGATTGAACTTCTTGTTGGTTTAGTCTTGGGAGGGTGTATGTGTCCAGGAATTTATCCATTTTTTCTAGATTTTCTAGTTGATTTGTGTAGAGGTGTTTATAATATTCTCTGATGGTAGTTTGTATTTCTGTGGGGTTGGTGGTGATATCCCCTTTATCATTTTTTATTGTGTCTATTTAATTATTCTCTCTTTTCTTCTTTATTAATCTTGCTAGCAGTCTATCAATTTTGTTGATCTTTTTGAAAAAAGCCCCTGGATTCACTGATTTTTTAAAGGGATTTTTTTGTATCTCTATCTCCTTGAGTTCTGCTCTGTTCTTAGTTATTTCTTGCCTTCTGCTAGCTTTTGAATTTGTTTGTTCTTGCTTCTCTAGTTCTTTTAATTGTGATGGTAGGGTGTCGATTTTAGATCTTTCCTGCTTTCTCTTGTGGGCATTTAGTGCTATAAATTTCCCTCTACACACCACTTTAAATGTGTCCCAGAGATTCTGGTACATTGTGTCTTTGTTCTCATTGGTTTCAAAGAACATCTTTATTTCTGCTTTCATTTCGTTATGTACCCAGTAGTCATTCAGGAGCAGGTTGTTCAGTTTCCATGTAGTTGAGTGGTTTTGAGTGAGTTTCTTAATCCTGAGTTCTAATTTGATTGCACTGTGGTCTGACAGACAGTTTGTTATAATTTCTGTGCTTTTACATTTGCTGAGGAGTGCTTTACTTCCAACTATGTGGTCAATTTTGTAATAAGTGTGATGTGGTGCTGAGAAGAATGTATATTCTGTTGATTTGGGGTGGAGAGTTCAGTAGATGTCTATTAGGTCTGCTTGATGCAGAGCTGAGTTCAACTTGAATATCCTTGTTAATTTTCTGTCTCATTGATCTGTCTAATATTGACAGTGGGGTGTTAAAGTCTCCCATTATTATTGTGTGGGAGTCTAAGTCCCTTTTTAGGTCTCTAAGGACTTGCTTTATGAATCTGGGTTCTCCTGTATTGGGTGCATATATATTTAGGATAGTTAGCTCTTCTTGTTGAATTGATCCCTTTACCATTATGTAATGGTCTTCTTTGTCTCTTTTGATCTTTGTTGGTTTAAAGTCTGTTTTATCAGAGACTAGGATTGCAACCCCTGCTTTTTTTTTTTTTTGCTTTTCATTTACTTGGTAAATCTTCCTCCATCCCTTTATTTTGAGCCTTTGTGTGTCTCTGCACGTGAGATGGGTCTCTTGAATACAGCACACTGATTGGTCTTGACTCTTTATCCAATTTGCCAGTCTGTGTCTTTTAACTGGGACATTTAGCCCATTTACATTTAAGGTTAATATTGTTATGTGTGAATTTGATCCTGTCATCATGATGTTACAAGGTTATAGTAACAAAAACAGCATGGTACTGGTACCAAAACAGAGATATAGACCAATGGAACAGAACAGAGGCCTCAGAAATAACACCACACATCTACAACCATCTGATCTTTGAAAAACCTGACAAAAACAAGAAATGGGGAAAGGATTCCCTATTGAATAAATGGTGCTGGGAAACATGACTAGCCATATGTGGAAAGTTGAAACTGGGTCCCTTCCTTACACCTTATGCAAAAATTAATTCAAGATGAGTTAAAGACTTAAATGTTAGACCTAAAACCATAAAAAGCCGAGAAGAAAACCTAAGCAATACCATTCAGGACATAGGCATGGGCAAGGACTTCATGACTAAAACACCAAAAGCCATGGCAACAAAAGCCAAAATAGACAAATGGGATCTAATTAAACTAAAGAGCTTCTGCATAGCAAAATAAACTACCATCAGAGTGAAGAGGCAACCTACCGAATGGGAGAAAATTTTTGCAATCTACCCATCTGACAAAGGGCCAATATCCTTTGGTGGGAGTGTAAACTAGTTCAACCATTGTGGAAGACAGTGTGGTGATTCCTCAAGGATCTAGAACTAGAAATACCATTTGACCCAGCCATCCCATTACTGGGTATATACCCAAAGGTTTATAAATCTTGCTACTATAAAGACACATGCACACATATGTTTATTGTGGCACTATTCACAATAGCAAAGACTAGGAACCAACCCCAATGTCCACCAATGATAGACTGGATAAAGAAAATTTGGCACATATACACCATCGAATACTATGCAGCCATAAAAAAGGATGAGTTCATGTCCTTTGCAGGAACATGGATGAAGCTAGAAACCAACATTCTGAGCAAACTATCGCAAGGACAGAAAACCAAACACCGCATATTCTCACTCATAGGTGGGAATTGAACAATGAGAAGACTTGGACACAGGGCAGGGAACATCACATACCAGGGCCTGTCGTGGGGTGGGGGACAGGGGGAAGAATAGCCTTAGGAGAAATACCTTCAGTAAATGATGAGTTAATGGATGCAGCAAACCAACATGGCACATGTATACCTATGTAACAAACCTGCACATTGTGCACGTGTACCCTCTAACTTAAAAAAACACAAAAAAATGAAAAAGTCTAATGAAAGGAGTTCAGATTTCACTCTAAATCCAGTGGGAAGCCGCTGAAAAGTTTTAAGCAGGGAAACTGACATGGTTTAACTGTGAACATTCATGTTTTCTTCTATTTGCAAAAAATAAAGCCAGAAGTCACCAGATTGTCATTGTTTCTATAATGGAGTTTTGAAAAATGTAAAATTATAGGTGCTGTTTTGTTGAGGCCAAGATCTGTGGTTTAAACTTCATATTCTTTTTTTTTTGAATTTTCAGCTGTCAAGAAAAGTGAAGGATGAAGCCACCATTTCTTTTGGCCCTTGTGGTCTGTTCTGTAGTCAGCACAAATCTGAAGATGGTGTCAAAGAGAAATTCTGGTAAGTTGCTGGCAACTTGCCACTATTTGGTCAAAAATGTATGATTTTGTGAGCATCCAGAGGGCACCCGTGCCTTTAACTATGAATATCTTTAAATAGAAGCACTCGTGTTCCAGTTATGTTGGAAAGTAGCCAAAATAAAAATGATGTTGAAGCCTACCACTGAGAAATTATTAGGAAATCAGTGGAATTTTGTTAAACTTCAATGACCAGTATACTCTCAGTGGACAATGAAATGTTAAGAGCCTACTTAGAGTTGGTTACATTTGCTAGTGAATAAATACCTAGGAGCAAACGTTTACAAATGAGAAGATAAGAAACCTTTAAAAATATACATCCTTTGCCTCCTAATTGAGTGTGGAGCATTACAATTTAAAGACTTTGATAAATATCTGAGTTTTATTTCCTTATAGTTGTACCCAATTGCTAACAGGCAGAGGTCTGTTCCCTCCAAGTTCAGAATTATTAGCTAATTGCCCGAAGAGGAATTTCTTGAGAAGAAATATCTATTCCTAGAACCTGTTGGTCTGGCAGGCAGCCATGACTGTACTAAGAGATTAGCTGTAACCAGTAGATAGTCCAATCAAAGCTTAATCATTGTTTAATAATACTTGGATATATATGTCTTTCAGTTTTGATTATACATTCTAGCTGTAATTACAAACTTTGCATGAGATTTTAAGAATTGATTTTCTGTTTGTAATCATTCCAGTAAGACATTGAGGAATGTCTTATTATATGGAAACAAAAGATTATGTTGAGGCTTTCTACTGGCTTCTAATTCAGTTATTTCTGAGAATTAAATGTATTTGCTTTACTTTCTCATTAAGTATCAAATCTAGGCAATAAAATGTATGCTTACTTTTCAAAGCAATAAATGCAGACTGGGGGGAGGTGCTTGGAGTTTGGTTAATGTTTGTTTCCTGAGGTAAGAATACTTACTAATTGAAATACCTAACAAATAGTGTTGTCTTCAATTGATAGCATATTAATAAATCTTTCCAGAAGTGGGAGATTTATCACAGACTATAAAATAGAGTAACTGCTGAAGTCCAAAGGATCCTGGAGTGATAAAGATAGGGCAATATATTGTCTTTTTCTCTTCTTATAGAATCAATTCTATATTTAAATTACTTTTGTATGTTGTGACCCTCTTTCAGTTGAATTTGTGTTTAATATTTTACCTATTATCTCTCCAACTCAGCATATCATTCATGGCTGCCTTTCCTTGCTTTACCTTTGAAGTACCATTTTTACTTTCAATCTTGGTTTAAATTGATGGTTGCTGAAATAAAATGCTTGGAGAGATTTCTTAGTAGCAAACATAACCTGTTGAACCAGATTGCATTTTCCTCACTTGGTCATGTCATAATGTCTGGAGCAGATCCGAAAGGAAAAAAAGAAACAAGGGTTTAAAAAGTAATCTGTACTATGGTAGCTTAATTGAAGTAAAATCCAAACTGAAAAAAAAAATAAGTTGCTGTCAATATATTCTGTCTTATATCTTGGTTTGCTTATTATATAAGAGAAGAGAGGCTGTTAAAGTGTGTGTATACACACACACACACACACATGCACACACATAGCTGGGCTATTACAGGTGGCTCACACTTGTAATCCCAGCATTTGGGAGGCCAAGGTGGGTGGATTGCTTGTGCTCAGGAGTTTGAGACCAGCCTGGGAAACATGGTAAAACCCTATTTCTACAAAAATGTAAAAATTAACCAGGCATTGTGGTGCACACCTGTAGTCTTAGCTAATCAGGAGGCTGAGGTGAGAGGATGGCTTCAGCCTGTGAAGCAGAGGTTGCAGTGAGCTGAGATCATGCCGCTGCACTCCAGCCTGGGTGACAGAACCAGACCCTGTCTTAATATATATATACACACCCATACATATGGAAGGTTATCATTGATGCACAGATGTCATTAAAAGATCAACTTTTTAATGCTTTGCCTCTTTATTTTTGCTTGTTAAGTGTGAGGCTATTTGTGGCTTACTAGGGGTTCTTAGCTTTGTCTTCTTAGTATGGACAAATGGTATCATACCTGCAGTCAGCTTCATTGAAGAAACATTACCCAAAAAGATATTTCACTTAGAGTCAAAGTGTTAGAATGGTTTTAGTCTCTGCTTCCCCATCCCTTTATGCTGCACACCCCCTCCATCCCTGCCAAGACAATAGCAATTGTAATATTGGAACAAAACTTCTTACAGGTCTGTGCAGTTGGAATCATTTGAATGCACAGCTGGTTCTTTTATTTTATGCCTTACTGCTTCTGTTTATGGTGTATATGGAGTAGGCAGAAAAGACTAATAGGTTGGTGTTAGTTTGTGCTTGTCTCTGTGTGTGTGTTTTGTTTGTATGTTTGCTTATTGTTTCATAATGCAACAAAGATAGGGCATGGGATGAATAAAAGACATCCTAAGTTGCTGATGAAAACGAGGATACTTTGGAGCAGTTCTTTTCAACTCTACCCTTCTGTTTAGTCACCCCCATCATAACCTCCTCTCCAGCCCTATACCTCTGTTAATATTATTATTTTATGTAGAAAATGTAATTATTTGCACTTTCATTATTATAGTCCTATTTGAGTTACCTTATCTTTTGAAGAACATTAAAAATGCTTTGGCAAATCTGTAGTACAAATTTTTGCTTCCTGTAGCTTGTGAAGTCGTTTGCTCATTGCTAATCAAAGAGATCCAGGTTTAAGCTCGCGTGGATGTTCTTCATGGAATCACTAATGGATCACCAAAACTCATAACTTTTACTTTTTTCCCCTCTTCCCTTCCCTCAAGTCAAGAATTGAAAAACGATTGCACCCTTTATTCATTAACATTTATGACTGTTTAGTGCCAGATGTGAAGCTAATTATAATGATTTCTACACAGTTCATTGTAGACACAAATCCCTTTTACTGAGATCCCTACAACTGCTGTTGCTAATGGCACAAGACAGAGAAAGGACCAAGGGTGGAATATTTTTCTTCTGCACTTGCCAAACATGGAAAAGAACTTAGTAACAGATGTGAGTTAGGTTTTTGGTTTTGGGGGTTGGTTTTTTGTTTTAATCTCCTCTGGGCACATATTGAAGCAAGCCTACTTTTTGGTGGTGTACATTTTTTAGAGGCGATAGCACAGGCTATGTTTTCATGTAATTCCCATTCACACTGGGCAAGTTCAACCATCAACCCTGGCTTGGGAAATAGCAAAGATGGCTCTGAGACGGCATCTAGGGTCTGATTGCTTTAGAACATATTAAGATGCACAGCATTTAATTTTAAGGACTATAGCTGATTATTCAAGTGTAAGTTTTTGTCTTCTTCACATAACACTCCTTCAGTATTCACTTTTTATAAATTTAGGACTGGATAGATAAAAGACATTTGGAAAGCCTACTCAATCAAAAACAAGTTTACTTAAAGGTGTCATTTCTTTATGGCAGGAAATTGGCTAATATCTTGATAGTCAATGGCAGAAATGGCCATTTCTTTTCCCTGTAGTGGACACAGGTACCTAAAACTAATTTTTAATAGGATGGGTGGGAGAAATTACTCTTCCTCAAGAAGTCACTCAAGACCTCCTATTTAGCTATTTTTTAACCTGAAAAACGTGTCCCCAGAATATGCACGGACTTTATTATTTGGGACATTAAATCATCCCCTTAACTTTCTTTTGGCTTTTGCTGCTGCTGCTCCTGCATGAAAATGTGAACCATGTTATGCAATTGTTGGCATTCAGTTCTTCCAGCATGGACCTCTGTATCAGAGAAAGCATCAGTCTGATGAACGGATATGTCAATTTTCAACCCAAATTGGGTCATCTTGCAGTCAGTTCATCTGGAGGATGACCTAGCACAACAACTTCTCAGTGTTGGGAGGAAAATTGCAGAGCTACCTGCATATCTCAATCAGCTAGAAAATGTAGTCTCCAGTGGTAAGGGAAATGTGAAGACTTGCTGGCACACAGGGGGTATTTAAAGATGTATTTTGGATGGACTTGAACAGAACCACTCAGTTCCACATAATGAGAGAATGGCTTTATTTGGGGCTTTGGTTTATAAAATTATGATATTTTCTGATTGTTGATGAGGAAATAACAGCTTGTTTTCACTAAAATGCATTTGTTTTAGAATTTCCAGTTAGATAGCTGAGGAAGACCATAAAGGCAAAAGTAGAGGTTATGTGAACTTACATTTCTGGCAAAAGCTAGAAAGGGACTCTTATACCACTTCCAAGTATAAAGAAAAGAACTTCCTTTGTGAAATTTATTGTTATAGAATTAAAAATAAAATGAACCATGCTTTGAACCCTCAGAGGAAGCAATAAAATGTTTTATTTAAAAATACTGGTTAGAAGTAATGTTGCTCTGTGGATATTCACACTATGCTTTTAGCTGTAGAGTGTAAGAACACTAGAAGTTAGAAAATCAACAATGTGATATTGAGATCTCATCTCCTAAATGTATTCTAATGAGCTAAGATCAAGGAGGAAAATACATCCCTATGATTTGTTCTTTAATTGAAAGGGACAATCTGAGACTCGGTACTTTTATCTCTTTAATTAGGGTGACTTCTCTGGAGGAAACTGGATCTTTGAAGGAAGGGAAAGTGGTACTTGAAGAATTGGTTAGATCATTGGAAGTGACATAGGACAATGTTTGGAGTATAAGACAAAGTTTAGAGCAACTAGATAATAGGCAGGGATGAGAGATATCGGTCAGAAAGAACTTGTGGGCAGAATTGAGCTGAGTGAAATACACTTATTGAATAAGTTGAAGGGGAAATAATTTTGGGGTTCTTATCATTGAATTTTATATGGCCAAATGCATACTTATTGAACTGTTACTGTATGTGCAACATTCCACTAGTCCTGAGGTAGGGCTGATGGGGAGTGAAAATAAATCAAAACTCCCTTGTTTAAAATACTTAATATCATTGGGATCAATGAATGGCTAAGCAAATAATGGTTTTAGGGTTAGGGAGGGTGGAGTGTAGGTCCTGTTCTCTGGCATGTTCCATTCTCTAAAGGTAGGATGTTTCTGGAGTTTTAGCTGGATGCCCAGATGTTAACAAGATATTCCCTAGCACTGTTAATCCTTTAATATCTTCTTCCGTTATCAACTCTATAGTGGTCATTCCCCAGTGATAAGCCTTTGGCAGTCTTTTCCAGGGCATGTTCAGTCCAGTTCTCAATTAGGGATGCATAGAGAACCCCCACAGAGATCTCATGGGCTCCCCTCTGGGAAGCTTTCTCCTTTTACTGGAAGTTCCAGCCATTTTAAATGCTTTGAACTCTGATCTCTGTGACTCCAGCTCAGTGATACTACTGGGCTCTGTTAGGACTCTAACTCACCAAGCCATAGTTGGGGAATTGTGCCCAGTCAGAGAGCTGAGTTGATTGTGGGGCTCACACCATTAGTCTTCCTTTTCTCTGAGATAACAGCTTAACACTGCCTGAATACTATTGCTTTACCCATTTCTTCCACTTTTGTTGTTGCTTACTGTGGGAGAGTTAGTCTAGTTTCAGTTACTTCCAGTTACCTTTGATACCCCATCATTCTTTGGGTGCTTTCTGTCATAAAGAAGTTGTGCTAGGGTCACCTTGGTACTGATTGTTTCTAGTGGAAAATTATATTTAGAAACCTTTTTTCTTTTAAATCGTTATTTCATTGAGATACTTCCAATTCAAATCCAGCATCACAGAGCTCTTCCTTACCTTTCTCCATTCCATATTTGTATTTCCTTTTTCCACAATGAGAGCCCTCATTCTCATCAACATCAATATATTTACTTGTTTTGTCTTATAAGTGATACAAAATAGTGTTAAAGTGTCTACACCAAAACCACTACAAACAACAAACTTACTAAAGTACAAGATATTTTATAATTCTTTTTGTCTTTAGAATTCATCCCACTAAAGTTGTACAGTCAGAGTGATATGTTCAAAAGTTGCTTGAATTAATTTCTTTTTCTCTGTGGGCATGTTATTCATTCAATATATAAGTAAGTTAATTTGTGTTTCTATATAATTTGCTTTTATACCCTTTTGTATTAAATTTTATTTTTGAATACATAAAATGTTTATATCATTGGAAATTCAAAATTATAGAAAAAATAATAAATCCAAGAAGTCTCACTCCCATACCTATCCCTTCTACCTGGTCTCACACATGTCCTAGTTGTAATTAATTCTTTTAGTTTCTGATATTTCCTTTCTTTTGCTTTTTTGCACAAATGTGTATATTTTTAGTTCCACTTGTTTCATACTAGGAAAAAATAATTACTTAATTTTTTGGTTCTTGATTTTTTTCACTAGTGTATCTTGGAAGTCAATGAGTTTTGGATTCTGTTAATATTTTTTTCTTATTACAAATTGTGTATCATGTTTAATGAAAGTTAAAATAATATTGAAGTAGAAAACTCTCTTGTTAATATCCCTGGAGTTAACTCATACTTAATTTTTTTATAGAGTCTTCCAGATAGTTTCTTTGGATATTTATGTATATAGCTGATTTATGTATCCTAAATTATATGCATTTTTCAAACTTGAAATCATACTGTACATACTATTCTCCAACCTGACGTTACTTCACATGATATTTATATCTATAACTTCTAATTCTTGACACTATATATCTAAATCATATTTTTAAGTACTGTGAAATATTCCATTGTGTGGACTTATGATAAAATTAAACCAGTGCTCTATTTATGGAAATTAGAGTTTTATCCCTAGGTTTTGCTATTGCAAAACAATGCTGTGAGAAGCACCCTATTACACAGATCTTAGTACACTAGAAGAGCAAACATTTTTGTAGGCTAGATTCCTGGAAGTGGAAATGTTGGATAAAGTTTTTATTTAAATTTTTAATTGATACTGACAAATTGTCCACCAATGTCACTGTGCCAATTTTGCCAATCTACATCCAAATGAAAAACATTTCATTGTTTACTAAAATCCCCAGGTTGGCCACTATGAGTATGTTCTTTGGATTCAAATAACCTTAGAAGTGTGTGTGTGTGTGTGTGTGTGTGTCTGAGAGGTAGAGATAGAGAGAGAGAGAGAGAGAGAGAGAGAGAGAGAGAGAGAGAGAGAGATCAGCAGCAAAGCAATCCATACGTGAAAATCTCTGCCTATTCCATTAAGTTCGGCAACAAAGAATGGCAGAGAAGAGAATGTGAGTTAACAACTAAGTTCATTATTATTTTGGTTGTTTTACAACATCAACATCTGATATGTTTGAAATATTAAAGTTCTTTATGACACTGGGTCTCTTTAAGTGAAAAGGTGTAGATAATTAAGCTAATTATTTAATGAAAGCTGGAAAGTCTGAAAACAATTCCATGTGGGGATTTCATCCAGCTCTGTAGCATCATCCAAATACAGAAGTCACCAAGCTTGGTATCATGTTGGATTTGTTACTGTTCATAAGGTTAAAGGATGAGAGAGAAGGAAGAATAATTGAGCCTTCTATTAATTTTGATGTTGGGATTTATCCCATCCATAAGAACAGCCAAGAACTGCAGTGAATGAGCTCCTTTCTACTCTGTTGTTTTGGAATGAAAAGATATTTTATCTGCCAGAGTGGAGACATGCTTTGAATGTCTGTTATTTCTGCTAGGTGAGTTTCTATCATAACCCCACTCATGTAGGCACATCAGTCTAAAGTGCATCCCTTGTGGCTTTGCTGACTTCTACAGGTGTAATTTGCCCTAAATGAAATATGTGCTCTGCAAAAGCACGGCCTTAATGCCTATTGTAGTTTGGTCCTTGGAGAAAGCTAGCACCCAGAGATTTCTTAGAATATGCATGACATTCCTAGTCTATGAGAGGGACACTGAATATGCAGTTTTAAACTTCCGTTCATATTCCTATTCTTTTCCTGTTTTTGCTTCCATATATTTATTTGAGACTGTCATAGAGAAGCATGACATTTTGTGAGGCTCGCACCAGGACTATTTTCTAAAAGAAATGCTTTGACATTCGACGACCTTCCCCCAGGCTAAGAAGAGTCAGGCCCTGCCTCTCTCTGTGGGTGTGAGTTATGAGAGCTGTATTGTAAGTGTGCTCTCCCTAAATGGTTACAGACAAGAAACACATGGTTTTAAGAGGCATCCATTAAACCCTTAAGATGAATGGCATGTATTTGGCATCTCTATTTTGTGGAGAAACAAGACAGTGGTTTCCTGAAATGAAATTCTGCCAAGGATTGCCTTAGAAATAGGGCATTTATTAATTCACCAAACATGCAAGCAAACTAAATGCAAGCAAGCAAAATAAAATGTCTTATGATGGGTCCCTCTGAGTGATTCAGAAATTGACCAGACATGCTTTTTGTCCCCCAAGAAACAAGTAAATCATAGGGGGAAGGTAGAAAGTAACATGCATTGAGTGCTCCTATATGCCAGGCACTTTACATACATTGTCTCCTAATACAAAGACATTGAAGTAGGTAGATCCTACTCTTGTTCTCCACATAGGGAAACTGAGGCTTAGAGTAGCTCAATAATTTGACCACTCTCTTACATAGCTAGTAATTGGCAAAGCCAGGATTTAAACCCAGATTCATCTGACCCCAGAGTCCTGCTCTTAAACACTTGTCCATGTTGTGCCTTTGTGTGGATATCATTAGCCTCATTTTAAAGATGAGAAAACTGAAGCTCAGGGAGGGTGAGTTTATCTGAGGTCCCTAACCATTGAGTGGAAAATTTAGGTTTCAGATGATCAACTGATTCCAAAGTTTATGCTCTTTCCACAACACCATAGATATGTCTTATTTACAACTCTTATAAAATGCATAATATAATAAGAGTCATATAAGAGGCATGGATATAGTTCATATCAAGGAGATATTATTTTCAGCTGGGTGTGAGGGTGATTAGGGAAGGCTTCATGGGACGGGCATCATTGGACATTGACTGTGAAGACTGGATTGGGCAGCCTGGATTGGGAATAGTGACGGGGGATGGTATTCTGAGCAGAGATTATAACAAGAGCAAATATGTGGATGCATAAAGTGCAGGATATTGTTGAATATCAAGTGTCCCAGAGGACAGTATAAGATTCAACTAGTTGGGAAACATATTTGTTGAGAAACAAGTAGCTAGACAGATGGTGTTTTGAATACCTCCACAATTTTAAAATTATAGATATATATTGAATCCAGAAAGGAAATGTTGGTTAAGGCACTTTAGATTGGAAGACAGGGGGCAAGGTTGCTGAGACATTCTAGTTCTGCGCTATTGTTTCTGTTCACATGCTTTACATTTGCTATAATAGGAAGGTTCAATCAAAGCTTTGTTTTCAATTATAAAAATGTTTTGAATAAAAAAAACCCAAGTAAGGCATTACCCTTAATTAAAAATCAGAATAAAGCTTATTTGTATCTTCAGCTTCAGAGAATTAATGATTTTTTTTTTTTTTTTTTTTTTACAGTAAAGGAACTTGTTTCTGGTCTTAACACTACCAGCAGGTGGCACTGTAATACATTCCTTCTGTAGCTGTGAAGTAGCATTTTACCATCCCATGGCTGTCTTCAGAGTCTGAAATTAGAAGGAATAAAAGCTTTATAGTCACCATAGTGTGATTGGTCTAATCTTTGAACACATGTACTAAGCATCGCCTCTACAACCACGATTCTTTAGTTTTTGAGAGCTATTCTGCTTAGGTTCTCACTGAACTACCTCTGAATCTTTTCATTTTTTTCCCCAAGAAGGTGACTGTGAGGCATAGCTCTCGTTACTTTTCAAGCAGTTCTTCAAAGTTAGGTATTCGAAAGCCAAAGGCAGGAGAAGTTATGAGACTGGCAAATTTTACCTTTGGCACTCCCCCTTGCTACTTTGCTTTTAATACCTTTGTTTCTTGTGCATTTGGCCCTCCCCAAGGCTAAAAAGAATTCAAAAGATTCACAGTTTTCTTGACCTTTACTCAGAACTTTCCTATTCTTTGATAGGTGACAGCTAGTTTAATCTTTTAACCAATTCAGACTGATACCCTGAGACACTACTGAGCATTCAGTGTTATTGGACACACTTCTTCCTTTTTGACACTCTCTTCTTCTGCTCTAGTGACATCATTTTATCCTGGTTTTGTCTGTGTCTTTCTGGCCATTTTTTTCCCAGTCTCCATCATTATCTCATTTTCTTCTGCCTGTCCCTTAAAAGTTGCTTTTCTCCAGCATTTTCTCCTTGTTACTCTTTTAACAAACCACTCTGTACTTTCCCAAAGTTTCTACTCCCTTGGTACTAACTATCTACCCTCTTGGTGCTTCTCAGCAGTGTCTGCATATTAGAACCACCTAGGGAGCTTTTAAACCATATTCTTGTGCAAGTACCACCCCCAAAGTTACTGATTTTTTTGGGCTGGGGCCTCAGAATCTGTAGGTTTTTTGTTCATCTATTTGTTTTAACTCCAAGGTGATTCTAATGTGCAGCCAGGGATGAGAACCCCTGACCTACTGAGGTTTCTAGCAATCCAGTTTTTATGTCTCCTCTGAGTTACATGCATTATTTTCCTTCTAGACATCTTCCCTTGGCTGCCCCACAGACACTTTGAACTTCAAAACTCAATTTTTAATCTATTTAAATTCCACCCTTCTTGTGTACCCCATCTTGGTTAAAATTACGTTATCATTCTGTTTGGGCCAGAATATACAGTGTGACTCTCAAATATACTATAAGTTTCTATATTCAGTGATCACCAAGTTCTGCAATTTGAATTCTCAAATATCTTCTAAACTATCTGTATTAGCCAGAGCTTTCCAGAGGGAAAGAACTAATAAATAGGATACATGTATATATGAAAGGGAGTCTATTAAGGAGAATTGACTCACATGATCACAAAGTGAAGTCCCATGATAGCCATCTGCAAGCTGAGGAGGAAATCAGTAGTGGCTCAGTCCAAATCCAAATGCCTCAAAAGCAAGAAAGCCAATGGTGCAGCCTTCAGTCTGTGGCTGAAGGCCTGAGAGCCTCCAGCAAATCACTGGCATAAGTCCGAGAGTGCAAAGTCCAAAGAACCTGGAGTCTGATGTCCAAGGGTGGGAAGCATCCAGCATGGGAAAAAGATGAAAGCCAGAAGACTCAGCAAGCCAGCTTATCCCACTTTCTTCCAGCTGCTGTGTTCTAGCCGTGCTGGCAGTTGATTGTATGGTGCCCACCCATACTGAGGGTGGATCTGCCTCTCAGGTCCACTGACTCAAATGTTATCTCCTCTGGTAACACCCTCAAAGACACACCCAGAAACAATACTTTATCAGCCATCTAGGCATCCTTCAATCCAATCAAGTTGACACCTAATGTTAACCATCACACCACTCCAGTCATGTTTTTTTAAACAAATTTTGACTTTTATTTTAGATTCAGAGGTATACATATGCAGGTTTGTTACCTGGGTATATTGTGTGATGCTGAGGTTTGTGGTATAAATGGTCCTGTCACCCAGGTAGTGAGCATAGTACCCAATAGGTAGTCACCCCACACTTCATCCTATCTGTTGCTGACCTAGTTCAGCCTTTCATAATTTCTTCCAGCCCTTCTACGTTACTGCCCATTTTCCATAATAATTGCAAATGGTGTTTTTACTTGTTTGCTTGTTTTTAATTATAGATGTACAGCAATTTCAAGCATTTATTCTATTGTCTAATAAACATTTGTAGATCAACTACTAGATGCAAGACCTCTACTTATGAAATAAAACTCCTTTGACTCCCTATTGCATACAGGATAAGGGTAAAATGCCTTGTAGCATATAATATGTGGCATACAAGACCCTTAACTTATTCCTTAGTTCACTTATTCATTCAATAATTAAATATTCAATGGCACGTAATAGGTACTATTCTAATTTTTATATAAATATAAAAACACGTGTTATATATGTATGTATAGGTATATACATATGCATGTGTATACACACACACACACACACACACACACACAATTCATTTAGGCTTCAGGCTCCTCAGCCCTATTTTTGTACCCCTCAGCCCTATTTTTGTACCCCTTGCATAGGCCACACACCTCTTCACACAAAAGCCATCCTGAGTTATTTATCATTCTGAAAAATAACTGTTCACATTCCCAGCTCTGAGCATTTTATCTTATGCTTTTCTTCACATGTGAATCACTTCCCACCTTCTCTGCCTTTTGATAATACTACTCATCTTTGAAGAACCATTTCAAATGTCATTTTCTTTGCGTCCCTTTCATTGGATTGCCCCCATCCGCCCACCTCTTCAGGCAGAATCAATTGTCCTTCCTCTGTGCTCCTGTAGCATTTTGTTTAGACTTCTATACTGGAACTGATCATATTGTGATCTAGTTATTTGTATGTCTGTCTTTCCCACCATACCTGGGAGCTTTTTGATGGCAAAAATTGTTTTCTTGATTCTCCATACCTGGTAGACTGCCTTGTATATAGTAGTTGATCTATGAATGTTTATTAGATAATTGAATAGATGCTTTTGGATTACTGGCACCCTAGCAGTCTTTAGGAGCAGAACACATGAGATTGAAAGTCATGAAACAACCTTGAAAAAATGAGTATTCCACCTATCACAGTTTGGAATTGTGGCCAGAGAACAGCCTGCCTACTCTCAGGTTTTGCTGTTTTGACAAGGAGGATTTATCAGTGCAATCAGGGCCTTTGAAACTCTATCCTCATCTGCAGAGCCCACATTCACATAGACTTTATAGTTTATAATGAGATTTTAATGTCTGAACACCACCCACCTCAGTGGTCAGTGACTTGGCTTATTTATGATTCACGTGGTATGAACTAGCTAAGAACAGAGAGCATGGCGGGCTGGGAAAGGGCAGGCCAATTGCTTTCTTTTTCTTAAGAGAAAATATCATCTATATAGCCTGGAATTACAAAAAGCCTTAAGAAAATGCTGTGTAAATGAACAGCCAAAGTACCTTCCTGCAATCTAGACCATGGGATCCCATATTTAAACTTATGCCTGTGCTACAAAATATTAGACAAAACAATACCAGAGGCAGAATGGTGGTGAACAGTTCTTAAACCTATGTAGAGTAAATATTTGTGGTAGTGTTTTCCTTTACACAGCAGATGCAGTAGAATGACAATATAAAGGAAGTAGAACCCCAATTGTCAGGGGAGTAGGAGGGCCTGATTTTATCAGTATGCTGTTCTATTGGCTACATCTAAGTTAGCCTTTTTATAGAGCCACTCAATCTCATCCTTCCTTTTTACTTGTGTTCAAAGTCAAGTCTCCCAGCTCTTTGAGCTCTTCCTCAGTCACTCTAATTTCTTCTTTTATAGTAGATCCTAGACTTCTTTTACCTCTTTCCATTTTATTCAGTCCCTAAGTGTCATTCTCAAATCCTTTGTGTTTCACCTAACTACAGCTTGGCCAAAGCTGTTGCTACTAATTTCAGTTTACTTAGAATTAATTCAATTGTTCAACTCCCATTTATGAGTGAGAACACATAGACACAGGGAGAACAATGAGAACACATGGACACAGGGAGGGGAACATCACCCATGGGGCCTGTTGGGGGGTGGGGGGCGAGGGGAGGGATAACATTAGGAGAAACACCTAATGTAGATGACAGGTTGATAGGTGCAGCAAACCACCATGGCACGTGTATACCTATGTAACAAACCTGCATGTTCTGCACATGTATCCCAGAACTTAAAGTATAATAATAAAAAAAGAATTCAGTTTTCTTGAAGAGCTGATCAATTTGTGTGGAGATGTATAAAATCTGATTCTGAACTAAAGAAACCTACCTTACATCCTGATTAGATCTTTTTTTTTGTTTTTTTTTTTTTTTTTTTTTTTTTGAGACGGAGTCTCGCTCTGTCGCCCAGGCTGGAGTGCAGTGGCGCGATCTCGGCTCACTGCAAGCTCCACCTCCCGGGCTCACGCCATTCTCCCGCCTCAGCCTCCGAGTAGCTGGGACTACAGGCGCCCGCCACCACGCCCGGCTAGTTTTTTGTATTTTTAGTAGAGACGGGGTTTCACCATGTTAGCCAGGATGGTCTCGATCTCCTGACCTCGTGATCCACCCGCCTCGGCCTCCCAAAGTTTAATGTCATAAAAATGAAAACCATACAGTGAAGGGGCCCTTAGCACACAATTGTTTAAAATCTACCCGTTGTGTACTGTACTTTTGTACCTTCCTTTTCTAGTTGTTCCTTCAAGATATGGACTAGAGCCCATGAATGACACTAAAATGTGGCTCAGCTACTCATCCTGCTGATTAAAAAAATAAACAGGAAACACATCACTTCTGGTGAATGTCATGACCAGGATGTTTGATAAAAACACCCTTAGGGGTCTTAACAATTTGTTGCCAGAATGACCTTTGTTTTTGCAGTTGTTTTTCAGTCTGCAAAGGGCCTTTCCATTTCCTCTTAGGAGGTATGAACACTGACCACAGCATTCTGAGGCCCAGGCAGTGCGGCTTAACTCTCTTGCATACAAAAACAAGGAAGAGAATAAACAGTTCCGTGTCCTGGGTAATCTCACCTTTCTCTTTCCTAATGTGGTTTTAGGATTTTTATCTTTGTACTTCTATTCCTTGAATTTTATGATGGGGCTTGTCATATTCTCTGACTTTTCCTGGATTTTATTAGAAATCACTTGTATCATCATGCTTTTTGGATCTACCACTTTGGATTTCGTGCCCTTTTTGCTGCTCTTGGTAAGAGCTTTGTCTGCCATTTTCACATTCTTGATTATTTATGCTGCTTTGAATGTCCATTTGAGAAAGTGATCAGATTTTTTTTCCTTCTGAGAAACCAGGGGAATGATCTTTTGCATCACTTTGCATAAAATTAACATGTTGATTTTCTATAAACCCATAGGTTACAGGTTAATTTACATAAACCTGGCATTCAGGAAACTCAACCTTTACATTGTCAAGGAAAATGAAATAAATCAGGACAGTTGAAATTAAGTATATTCAAGCCATCAGAAAATGGGGTGGGCAAAGAGGAGCTATGGGGTAGAAACTTTTCATAGTTCCTTACAGTTACACTCACAAAATCTTAATGTGTTAAGGGACCAGACAGGTTTTTCAATCCAGCCTTTTCCCAGTGTAGGAATCCCATTGAGAGCACACCATGCAAGTGATGGTCCAGCTGACAGTTACACATGCAAAACAAAGTGCCTAGTAAAGCAGACTCTTTAATTTGGAATGCCTTTAATTGTTAGGAAGCTAAAATCTGCTCTTTTGTGAACTCATATTAATGGGTTTTAGCTCTGCCTCCTGGAATCAATCTAATCCAGTGGTTCTTAATTTAGAGTCCCTGGACAAGGCTTAAATGAGTCCACAACCCCCCTGAAACTGTATGCAAAATTGTATGTGTGGGCATGTGTGAGTGTATGGATGTATCAATAGCTTTCATAAAATTTTCAAAGGGGCGTATGATCCTCAATTAGGGACAACTTTATAAGCACACAATTTGTGCAGCTACACTAAGCCCCATACTTGAATCTGTACTTGGTTTAATGCTTTTCTGTTGCCATCTTGAAATTCTTAATAATTTTTAAACATAGAGCCCGAATTTTCATTTTGTTCTGGGCCCTGCAGATTATAGGGTTATAAAAAAGAATCACTAAAATTTGTATAAAATGAATCTTTGGATACTTCTAGTTTCAGGAGGCCTGTACCATCCTTCTGTTTACCTTCTGACCTTCTTGAGTTTCCAAGTATTATCTTCTCAATTTAGAATGAAACGAGGGCAGTCTACTTCCTCTTTAAATTCTTTCCAATTTCTTGCCTGCCCTATACAAAAGCTTCTTAACTTGGAATCTTAACTTAGATTCATAACTTGGAATCCATGCCCATTATTTTATTTTATAACATCTAATTTATCTATATAGTATTTCAAACTTTGAAACCAATTTAGCACAACAACTGTATTGTGTCTGAAGAAAATTAACCACTTTTATTAACACTGGGACAGTTCTTTTTATCCTTGAATATCTGAAATTAGAGCACAGTGAGTTCTGTCAGAGCAAAAATGTACTTTTAAAGCAGATCATTCAGATGTATCCAATTCAATTTTACTAACTTCTGTCTTGCTTCATTTGAAAGCTTTTAAATTGATCTCTTTCTTTGATTGATTAGGGTCTTTCCCCCTCACATATAATACTCTCAATAAATTTAATATACTGAAATGTATATTCTCATACCAAATAATGCACTTAATGTATAACATCAAATGCCGAAATACTTAATTTGAAATTGTAGTTGCATATTTTATGTCAGCATGTTATTAAAACAAAGTTAATAAAACATGAGTAATTTTATTGGAGAAGTACAGGCTCCCCTGAGGGTCAATAGGTAAATGTGCTATTACTCTTTGGTGACCTCGGACTCTGCTGTGGGAAGAACCCAAATCATAGCCACTCTAAACAGCGTGAGAAAGAGAAAGAAAATAAGCTCTAGAACAAAAGGTTAAAAGTACTGCAATTATTTTTCCTTGGAATAAAGAAGCCTAAGGATAACCTGAAACAAATGAGGTATTTTTGATGAAGAAGAGTTGTCTTCTATATTCAAAGAGAAATAGATGGTTTGAGATATAGGTTGACATTTGAATAAATTTTCTTTTAAACTAATAGAATCATATCCTGTGTAGGTTAGAGACTTACTCACCTAAGGCAAAGGCTTCAGTCAGATGATCTCTTGAGGTTCCTTCAAATTCTAAGTTTCCACCCTTGGGCTTAAAATCCCAATTCTGTGATACACCAAGGCTGGCATGGACTCTTTTGTTGATTTGCCTTTCATCTTGAACTCTTCATTTTCATTCTTAATTATGTGTTGAACACATGTCCCTCCTGGGGAAGAATGAGTTTGGAAGTAATGAAGTTAATTTGTTGAATGGCTAGACTGACCACCCAAAAATATCTAAGTGAGGATTGTCTCTTTCACCTTTATCATCTGGGAGGCCAAAATTGAAATATAGTTATTTCAATTTTGTTTTCACTACTCAAATGTTTTTGCATCTATTATTTGAGAACTCCCTTCAGAACCCATGGCATAATCTGGGTAACTCCAGTTTGGACCTAACCTTCGAGAGTGATTTGCTTCTTTAAAATAGCCAACAACAACAAAATAACCAACATACATTTGCACCCATATCTTACTAAGTAGGTCAGTGTGGTAATATATTTTCTGTGAAAATCATGTTATAACTGTAAGGTAACAGAGGGTTTCTTTGGCTTGCAAACAAATTGGATATGAAGGCACAATTAGGACAGAAATTTCAAAAAATTACAGTAGATCCTAAAACTGTGTTAGTTGGTAGAATATATGGCTGGTGACTAACATAGGTGACTACTTTGTTAACTAAAGGAAAATATTCATCCCAAATTTAAAAATCAAAATAGTCTCATTATATCATACATATACAGCCAATCAACAGAATAGAATCATAGAATAATGGAATATTAGCTTTTGAAATCTCTTGGAGATCATTTTGTCTAATGTCTTCACCTCCACCTCTGTCATTCTCACATTCATGTTTCAGCTGAAGTTTCATTCTGGGAAGATTGTCAGTGGACTCCCAAGAATAGCTTAGATTCCTTAGTGCCTGAGTCAGGGCCTAATAAATAGTAGATACTCAATAAATATTCATTGAATGAATGAGTATATGAGCATATTTAGAGGTTTGGAAGAAGCTAGAAGAAGCTGGAAGTTACAGTGTCTTGAAGTTATTATCATAAATGTTAATAATTATTCAAAACAGCTGGGGGGAGGAAGTAATCTGGTTGTATGAACATTCTGATTGTTGCAATTCTAGTTAAGTGAGAATTTTCTATAAACATATATGTAAAGATTGTCATATCTCCTCAGATATTAAAAAGGGTTTTTAAGGCTATGTTTGGAATTTGAACCAAATTCAAATGTGACTGCTTCTTGATCTTTCAACTGCTAATTGCCAAGCACCGTATGGAATTGTTTGGCCTGATATTGCTTCTGAAAGGAGCTAACTATGCTGTGGTAAGAAGGGACCAGATCTATGAAAAAGAAACACTCTGCTCTATACCTAGCTTTCACCTGATATACACTTCACTTCTTGGGATCTACACTTGCTGTATACTGCCCCATTGTACAATCTTCCCTACTTTTCTCCCTGCCTGGCGTAGTTGTACCCATAGAACAGAGACTTGACCTGCCTCAGCCACATGTAAAGAATCCATATGGATCAAGTGCTGGATGAAGATTCTGTACACCTTGATTCTAGTCCTGGGAACATCACTCTATCTATAGCACTGCGGTTAAGTACTTTCCCTTCCTGAGCCTTAGCATTCTCATGAAAAAAATAATGAGGGATTTGGGCTTCATCCAAATTGTTCTCAAACTGTGTTCTGTGCATTCTTAGGGGTTCATTGGAGGTAATTCTGGGGCTAATACAGAAGTCGGAGAAAGAAGCAGAATGAAGGGGACTTTGGACTCACCCACTCCACTTCAACCACGGCAGCTTCACTTTTGTTTGATATGCTTCTGTGAAAGATTTTGTTTGAAAACCATATGCATTGACATGGTGAGAGTGCATAATAAATATAATTTAGTCGTTTAGGTAGGTGAAATGATTCCACCGACTGTTTCATGATCCAATATTATGGCTTTTCGAGTTGCCGATTGAACTGAATGATCATGCAACAATCTGATCAATTGCTGTAAGCGACTATCTTCTTGGCCACCTGGCTGCATCTATTCATGTCAACTCAGCAGTAGCTTTAGATTAAAGATGTGAAAATTATGAGCCCAGGAGTAGAAGAGTCTGGCTTTCCTTCTCGTGGAGATTGAGGTGGGGGTATGTGAATAGTTCTGGGCAGGACTACATGGAGTTCTATTAACAGACCCTCCACCTCAACTACTTTTCCTTCCCTAGACCTGGAGCTGGACTTTCTATAAATGATTGTCTGCTTATACACTAAAAGCTAAATTGATCCAAGTACGAGTCACCCCCAGGGTATATTTTATCATTTTATTATCTCTCATCCTTTCAAACCCTATCGATCGTTTACTATAAGAAGCATGATTAGTGCTCCTAATAGGCTGACAGGAAGACATATAGTACCCTAGAGATGGACCAGAAAAAGGGGAAATACATTTGGTCTGAAATATGAGTTTTATTTTCAGGTATCCACAGATCTGTGGTTCAAAGTGTGATGATTTCTCAATGGGAATAACCTGATTTTTTCTTAGATTTTGTTACTACTATTTAGCATTGATTGTGTGTAGCATTTTCCATTTGCCTAATGGTTAGAGGTTATGCGATCAGTCACCACTCTCATTCCAGCGTCACAGATGAGGAGCCAGAAACCCAAGGAGAAACTAGTAAGTTGGCTCTAGGTCATATGCTGAATTGATGCAGAGGTGCAGGGAACCAACATCAATTTTCTAAAACCCCTAATATACATCTCCTTACTGGTTCCAATCTCCTCCTGCAGGGACACCATACAGTACAGGTAAAACCTTCCACTAAGCTAGTCGGAGGCCTTGATTATAAAATGTCAGAGTGGGGCTTGTGCCTTGCCCTGATCTTTAGGGTCATCTGAAGAGCTTGCTCCGTGGCTTGACCTTATGGGAACAAAGGAGCAAATACTTTAGGCTTCTTGTTGAGAACTTGCAGGAGAAGATGATTGGCAGTACAATTGTGATATTGTTCATTTATAAAGCATCAGAAGTGGGTGTCTAGGCATGGCAGAGACACTCACCAAAAATTATTTTGTTTTGCCAGAATAAAGTGCATCTTGGGTTGCTTATAGGAGGACTGTATTCAGAGTTCATCTGACAATCTAACGTCCACACTGGGATTTGCCCAAAAAGCTGTGGTAGCACTATGTTTAGAGTTATGGATTCTCAGTTTTGTCAGCCAAGATAGCTTCTGTTTTCCTCTTCAACTTAAGGGTCAGTATTCTTTGCTCAAAAATATTTAAATCCATTTTAAAGTGAGCAGAATGAGGGAGCAGAAGGAAGGCAAATTGAAACAGAGATGGGAAGGGAGTGGGCAGATTATACATAGAGTTAATTGTTGCTATGTGAAATTCAAGCTTCTAGGTTTATTTGTTCAATAAATATAAATTAAACACTTGTTTGCCAGATGCATGCAAGAGGTAAAAGATTATTACATTTTGATTCTTTTTTTTTTTAATTTATTTTGATTCTTTTAACTGACAGAAACAGTAACCTTGAAAGTCCACCCAGGCATTACCCCTATCCTCTTCTTTCAAGACTTCCATGACTAATTGAGCAGTAGGAAATTGTTCCTGTTCCATTTCAACTTAATTGTGAAAATTTGTTGTCTTCTTGCTGTAAGATATGCTTTTATCTATTTTCTCCTGCACAATATACATGCATTATTTCTCTGTAACATGGGTACCTGTTCAGCCAAGTTAGATAACTAAGAAAGAGGTAATTGAGGGGGCCTTGCTCTGGAGCTGTACCTACTTAGATTTAAATCTGATATATGCAATAGGTGACTACCTATGAAACCTTGAGCACATTGCTGAATCATCAGTACTTCTCTACAGTGAAGTTATCTACTGGGCAAGAGTCACTGTAAGAACTAGAGAAAATATGTAGAAAGCACATTCACATAGGCCTTGCTATATGACATAATGCTCAATAGATGGCAGTTGTTTTGTTGTTGTCATATTCTTTAGATCAACATTTCCTTAGTTACTGTAAACAAAATCAGAATGTGAGAGTAGTCCCAAAGAGGGATCTTTAGTTCTACTTTTCTGGTCAGAGAGAACATTTTGTGTATTTAAGTTTAAAGGGTACCACCAGACAGTAGGTTTTATTATTTCTCTTATTTCATTTTTGCACTTTTCCATAACTAGCGGTCATCTGTAGTTTTCTTTAGTGCTTAAGGTATTATGAAATATTCATATCATTTTATGAAAGGTTATTTACATAGAGGAACCAGATGTAACCGAGTGTACATACAAATACTGGCCTTATTTTTCACCCTTGGTAAGTAGAGCATAACTTGAAAGCTAAGAGAAGATACTTTTTGTTTTGGCACCAAGTAATTCCAGAAGAAGGGCATCCTATTAAAAAAAAAACTATTGATCTAAGAGGGACTAGAAATTTGGCTGAATATTTTAGAAATTGTTTGCCCTGAGCTTCAAAAACTCATGGCTTAGAGTTTCCTGGGAAGGGTAGAATCACTGAATAGATAGGGTCCAGGTAGCTAAGGTTCCTGGTCAGCCCCTGAGGAAGGTTTCATTGCATAAAAAGTGTAGTTTGTCTTCAAAGTTTTCCCCAACTCTTTATTTCTGAGGTTTTCTCTATTCATCTTGAGAATAAAGCCCTGTTGGTGAACATAAATACACTCCCAGAGTTGCTTATCAGGCAAGACAGAATTGAGCAGTTGGGCCTGGACTCTCCCACCGTTGGAACCAAAGTTCTCAAGGAGTTGTTAGAGCAATTTATGCTTCCCAAATCTGTTCCTAGATGTTATGACTTGTTTCTGGAAGCAATGTAAATGCCAATTCTAACAACAGCTACTACAACTAATACTTACTCAACGTTTACTCCATGCCAGATCCTGTGCTGAGCACTTGACACATGAGACTTCCTTCAATGCTTGCAACAACCGTATGATAGGTGCTACACAAAACGGAAGATTCTATGGTTAAAAAAAAAAAAAAAAAAAAAAAACCACACACACACAAAAAAAACAACACTCTAGAGCAGTGGGTAGAAAAAGTTGAAGGTGTTTCTTTACTATAGGACTTACCAAGAACTTGGAGTATGTGGCTTTTCCAAGTGTGTTGGAGCATGGAGACAATTTTTCTCCTGTCTTAGTCCATTTGTGTGTCTATAAAGGAATAACTGAGGCTGGGTAATTTATAAAGAAAAAGAAGTTTATTTGGCTCAGGGTTCTGTAGGGTGTTCAGGAAGCATGGTGCCAACATCTGCTTTTGGTGAGGACATCAGGCAGCGTCCAGTCATGGTGAGTGGGAGCTGGCATGTGCACATCACACAGCCAGAGAGGAGAAAGGAGTTGGGGGAGGTGCCAGGCTCTTTTTTAACAATCAGTTATTGTGGGAACTAATAGAGTGAGAACTCACTGATTACCTCAAGGATGGCACCAAGCCATTTATGAGGAATCTGCCCTTATGATCTAAACACCTTTCACCAGGCCCCGCCTTCAACACTGGAGATCAAATTTCAACATGAGATTTGGTGGGGACAAATATCCAAACTATATCATTCCCCAAGGGCCATCTGGAGAGATGGAACACCCTTTGGGATATGCTGTCCTATGGGTTTCTTATGGAACCCATGCTTATTAACTTTGGAAATTGGATCAAATTTCAAAAATGTCTGTCTTTGCTCTGGCCTTATCGTGTCCTTAAATAACCCATAATACCTAATCTTAAAACAACTTATAAGTTTATATATGTCTCCTGGAGAACTGGATCTATGTTCCTTATCTACCAAGTCCAAGCCACCATCATCCCTCAGCTAGAATATTACAATCGCCTCATACTCACTTTCCTGCTTCCATTCTTATCTTCTTATAAACTCCTATCTATGCTGCAGTCAGGTTGATTCTAAATAACAAACAATAAAAAACCAAAACTGTGCCACACTACTATTTTGCACCAAATCTTTGAAGACTTCCCATCACATTCAGTATTTGAACACTGTACCATCACCTACACAACTATGCATGACCTGAACCCTGCCCATCTCTCCCTGCCAGGCTCCTGCTGCTGTAGCTAAACTGTCAGTTCTTCTAGTGTTTTAGACTAATTCCTGCTCAAGGCATATTTTAATTCCCTCTGTCTGAAATGTTCTCTCACCCGTCTTTCTATTCCTACTCATCCTTCATTTGTTTGCTTAAATGCTGTTTTCTCAGAGAGGTTGTCACTAACCACCCCAAAAATTAGGGGTACCCAGTTTTTGTGTTCAATAAAGTTAAAGGGATTTTTTTAATAGTAGGATTTTATAGTAGGACTTCTCAGGGCCTTTGATATGTTAACATGTATTATGAATTTCAAGAGGGACATGGAGTATCCTGCTTGTTTTTTTTCCTGTAGATCACTTATCACAATGTTTATTTGTTTAATGGCTATCTCCCCACTAGACTCTGGGTTCTCTGAGGGCAGAAATCATGCCTGTTACTGATCCTACACCCCCAATGCTTAATGCAGTACCTGGCACGTGATAGGGGATAAGTGTATGTTTGTTGAATGAATGAAGAAATGAATGTGATTCTCCATGCTGCTGGCCTGCCTTTTTACACTGGGGCTGCCATGGAATGATTTAATATTTTTCATATAACCTTTTCTTACTAAGATTTTCACCTCTCTTATTTAACCCAAGTCACTTTTGGAGGAAAAACTTGAATTATATTCAGCACTGATTGGTAACAGTTGAGGGTTAATGAGAACAATACCTGGCTCTTGTATTTTTAAATGTTAATCTTTTAAATTTATTTAATATTTTATAACTATTTTAACTTTTTAAATATTTAAAATGATTTCCAATTAATGGAATTCTTTAAAACAGCTTTTTAAATTTTAAAAGTTCTAGTTCAGAGCAAAACAACAAAGTAAGATAATGCATTACA
Organism: Papio anubis; assembly: GCF_008728515.1. NCBI lineage: Eukaryota > Metazoa > Chordata > Mammalia > Primates > Cercopithecidae > Papio > Papio anubis. The sequence goes on along the minus strand of NC_044996.1, from coordinate 49,052,564 downwards.
ACTGTTGTTTCCCAATTAGCCATATCTATGGGAAGCAATCCTTAGGCCATGAAGTCTAAGCCCAATATGCACCTAGTACCATCTGACCTTCAAAGTGGGTCTAGAGACCCTGAGAGGTAGAAATACCTTTATGAGTGCTGAGCCTGCAAATCCAAAAACTAAAGTATAAGTACACAGTAAATATGTGTTGGTAGATTTTTATGTAAGACCTTGGCAGTGTTATATACATTCTTTAATCTGATCTTTCTTGTGACCTATGGAACACATTTTCATTGCTACCAAGCAGAATTACAAGTCCAATTGTGACCTATGGAACAAAATGACTGACTAGACCTTGTGATAATTTAAACCACGACGTGGGGTGCATTAACTGGGTCCTGCAACCAAATGAGGCACATGCTTACCTAATTTTCTGGGTCCTCTGAGTCACTTTGAGAGGTCTAGTGCACGTAGAGCCAGCACGATAACAGAACAGTGTACAGCCCAGAAGGTCACTTTCTGGTAGTTGGAAAGGGCAAGCTGTCCAGTGTTAGTTCTTTGACAAGAGCTGCCCCTAGATCAGCGTACACACACATAAAATGTGTGTGAAAAGATGTAGACCAAAGGAATTCTCTGGGAGGTTATTAGTGTCAGTTACTTGTCAGTTACATCCAAGGGCCACAGCACTGCCAGTATAGCTTGTGTTGAGTTTCTGTGCCATATTTTGGTTTTACAGGCAAACAGCCTTCACCAGGATATGTTAAAGAGTCCTCAATGGATTAGTAGCACTAACAAAAGGAAGATTCAACTTAATGAGAGAAAGTGTGTCTCATCAATGGCTTGGAAATTAAGCAGTTTCTAATCAATGCTAAGTGATGGACCTTCAGTGGAGGCTACAGCTCATTAGTAGAATACACACAGATGGTAATGACCTCAAAGGTATTTAAAATATATGTGAAAAGAACTACATTAATAAGGCAAATCTATTTCACCCGTCCATGACTTGGCTCACTGTTCCCCTGTGTTATCTGTATGTCATTTGGTACGTTTATTTATGAGAATAAATTTGCATCTGTGTGGCATGATTGGTTGGTATGCTTGGCTCCAACTCTGGAGAATAAATTTGCCTGATAAAATCTATGGTTTTCAAATTTCTACATAGATAATGGATTATGAGCAGCACTCACAATAATTTGCTTTCATGAAACAGGTCTATAGGAAGAATTGACTTATAATAAGGGCTTTGTTTATTTAGTAACTCATTTATTCAAGAATAATTGCCTTGAGAGAAAAATGGATAGCAAGCCTAATCCAATAAACGTTTATTTGGAATTGTATTTAACTATTTCTTCCTTTTCTTCCTTGTGAAATGCTTTCTCAAATGTGATGTGTTAATAAATTATGCCAGTATCTCCGAGGGCCTTGCTGAAGATGTTCATATTGAAATGTTCCAAAAATATGCCTTAGTTTCTCTGGCAGAAAGCCAGCGGTGACATCAGAGATGGCATGACTGCACTTCAAACAAGACAATGCATATGACAGCCAACTTACTAGCTCTATTCATATCCCACTCTTGCGAAGCTACTGGAAAAGCCTTAAGTGGTAATGCATAGGTAATTTGTAAGTCTTGTATCTCCTTTCTTTCACCCAGCCAATCTGTCTTCCTTAAGAGGCAACCTGAAGACTACAAGGAGGAGTTTTAATAAAATCGGACTCTCCTATCATCTCTTCCTCTTGCCCATCCTTTAAAATTTCCTTTTCTTGTTCATTTTTCTCAGAAATCCTCAATTGGTTCTGGCATCTTTAGTGAAAACAGCCAGATGAGGTGTGTATCAATTCCTAGGGCTCCTTTTGTTTTCATTTAGATAAGAAACTCCCCAAGGGTAAGACCTTTATTTCTTGTTTGGCAAAGTGCAACATTTGCTCACAGCTCTCTATCCCTGATAAATGGAATTAGGAAATATGTCTTGAAGTAGAGCCAAACACTGATACAAAGGCATCCAGCCTGCTTTCCATGCTCTTTGCTTAGGAGAGTGGTGCTGTAACAATAAATGGCCCCTGGTCTTTTGTAATTGGTTAACATCCAGGGGTAGAGCAATTTAAAAGTCTAGAGAGCAAAGGGCAGAACGAATTAATAGCAAAGACTTGGAATCAACCCAAATGTCCATCAGTGACAGATTGGATTAAGAAAATGTGGCACATATACACCATGGAATACTATGCAGCCATAAAAAAGGATGAGTTTGTGTCCTTTGTAGGGACATGGATGCAGCTGGAATCCATCATTCTTAGCAAACTATCACAAGAACAGAAAACCAAACACCGCATGTTCTCACTCATAGGTGGGAACTGAACAATGAGATCACTTGGACTCAGGAAGGGGAACATCCCACACCGGGGCCTATCATGGGGAGGGGGGAGGGGGGAGGGATTGCATTGGGAGTTATACCTGATGTAAATGATGAGTTGATGGGTGCTGACGAGTTGATGGGTGCAGCACACCAACATGGCACAAGTATACATATGTAACAAACCTGCACGTTATGCACATGTACCCTACAACTTACAGTATAATAATAATAAATAAATTAAAAAAAAAAAAAAGAACGAATTTGGCTCTTTTGAATATTTCTCCAACCAAGATCATCAGTAGATTGTAAGATCTGCAATCAGTAGAGGTTCAGGATATTTACAGGCTTTTAATTAATAAGGCTAAAGAATGGAATCAACCATTTTAGGAGCTCTGCAATGGTTACCATGGGTATCACATTGCTTAAAGCAGATGCTGCCTCTTGTCACATCAGGGCCTAGCTTCTCCATGAAGCCTTCTTCCCCTAATCCTGTCTCTGTTAGTTTTTCTTCTCTGTCATCCTCTACCACTTTCATACTTACTAGGCTCTGGGATTTCTTTAAAGGTCTACCATGTTGGATGCTCAATGTCACCTCAGTTGTGAAAACAGACTCATTTATACCTCAGGACATATGGCTGTTTTGGTTAAACTCCAAGGGCCTTGGTCTATTTATTGGTTGGAATCTTTCTAGCTTATTATTAAATGACAGATAAGACAAATGAATACTACCTCTGGGTAAATTTACAAATTTTACTGACATTTCTCTCCATTAAGTTTTGACCTTAATAAGACAGCAGGGACTTTCATATAATAAAGTAGTCCATGCATTTTGTTTAGCTTTATAGACAGAGGAACACCAGAAGCATTTTCTCTTGAAACCAAAATGAGCAGTAAGCATCTGTACTGAGTCTCTAGAAAGGAATTAGTTTTGCCAGTGAGAGTTGAATCAAGGACACTACTGCTATGTTCTGAGATCCTGAATTCTGTTCCAAAATAGATAAGACTGGATCTTGGCCTCTGACTTTTTGTTTTTTCAGTGGTAGTCTCTTTTGAGTCACCTATATCTGTATGGTAATGATACAGTGAGGAGCCATAACTATTCATCCAGACAGAACAAGGGCCTGAACAGTCAGGTCTTCTCAAGCACCAGATGGCTCTATTTTACAGAAAAGGAAAACAATGCCTAGTTAGGTAAAACAGCCAGGCCATAGTCATTCTGCAAGTTAGAAGTGGAATCTTGCTCTCTTACTTGTGTGTTACTGGTTAGCACATCAGTACCCTGAAGAACAATTAATATTATCTCATTTCTTGCCTTAGGAGAAGTCTTTTAAGTTACTGGTGCCTCAGTTTCCCTTTTATAAAGATGGGACAAATGACATCATAGTTTATTCACTAATCCATTCAGCAAAAATAGTCTAGGTACTACAAAGACAGAGATATATCAAATGTAGTCCATATCTGGAGAGAGATATCAAATGTAGTCCATATCTGGAGATACGCACTTTTTCTATCAAGCTACATACAAAAATTACAACACAACTTATTTTTCACTGTTATAGAGTTTAGGACAATGTACTTTAAGAGGATTCTATTTTTAACAGTAGAAGTAGACTTTGCTGGACTCTTTTGAGCCCATCAAAGAAATATGTAGGGTGTACATGCACAGGTATACCCTAAAACTTTTTGAAAATTGTGTATAAATATGCGGTTTTTTCATTTCTATTTCATCATCATCCAGCGTCAAGCATGCATCATGTTCCTGCCATTGTACATGTGATAGGAAACAACTGGAGCATTCAAAGATTGGCAAGATTGGCTGGACCCTTCTTCTCATTCTTCTGTCTTTGCCTTTCTTCATTCTGTCACTCCTCCTTAGAACCCTCTCCCCTGTGTATCCATATTAGCTTTGTTTTTCAAGGATCCACTTGAGGGACCAATAGGCTTGTATTTAGATTATCTGTAGAGGATCTTAAATGCACATAGGACATTACATTTTAAAGTTAGCTAACTCTTATTTTAAAGGCACTTGTCAAGCACTGGCCATTACTCAGGGGTTTGCTGCATGATGGGTCACCTTCATTGAGGAGCATTTGCAGAAAGGGACTGACACATGGTGATAACTTGGCTGGACTAAAGCACACAGATGTTTGAGCTGTTCTTTAATCATAGATTTAAATTTCCTATTTTCAGAGAATTCACTTTGGTTATAAGAAGAACCTTGTAGCAGGAATGGACCCCAGTCTTCCTTTTATTGGGGAAAATTTTATGTTTTGAAAATATTAACTAAGCCATAAAACATTCAGCCTTCCAGTTTTTAGGACTGAAATTTGGAAATCGTTTCTTGATTTAGCTCTGCCTTTGTAATTTAGCTCCCCCAATATTAGAGCAGCCTCCATATGTCCCAATTAAGTGGCCAAACTTGGCTTCTGTGGATTAATTCCATAATGCAGATCGTAATGACTCATAATGACTCTGAAATAACTGTCTAGCCAATCTTGCCAAAACTAAAATTGCCTTTCATTTTTAATATCCCCAACTGTTCTCACCCTATTGGGGATAGTAAATACATTTGTATTTGGGGGGAACCTCATATGTAGCTCTGTGGAAAACATGACACTTCTCTCTGTGATTTTATGAGCTCTGTGTAGCCAAGCCATGCATATCGTGAACATATCTGCACACAGACTTGCCAGGGCCTGTAATTCTTGCAAGCCTTCCCTTGGAATTTGTCAATAGGAAATTGGTGAAATGCTTCTGCCCACCCTCCTCCTTATTTGGAAGCAGAATTCAAACCAGGCATTTGGTTTCTTCAGACTATAGTTAATACCTATGGACTTAGAACTATATCCCCCACCCTGGCTGGTAGTATCAAAAGGGCACATGGCCAAACCTTACCGTTCACTAGTCCTGTTATCTAGTGCTGCTAAGACTGGTCAATGTTCTGACCTGAAATGTGAGTATTTTGCCATTCTCCATTGTTCTGTACCATCTATTCTAGTTGATGTCACTTCGGTTTGTAATCTACAGAACTTTTTGTAGGTGGGAGAGAGATTTTGACTATCCAGAAATGGGAGGGGTAATTAATGCAGTAAAGACATTTAGAAAGTGAAAGGGGGAATGGGGTCCAGAGCCCAGGAGGGAGAGCTAAAAGGAATAGAGACAGCTCTTTGATTCTGAAAGTAGGGAAGGAAAAAAGTTGAGGATACACACAAGATAGGTTTGGATGACTGGGAGTCAAGGTGACTTCCATTTTGTAAACTAAGTTAGAGGTAAGATCGATCAACTGAGGGGGAAAGGGGAAGTGTAAGAATAAAGCTTGAGAAAGTGGCTAGAATTTGGATAGATCCTGCTTTCCCCCAAAATAATTGTCTCTATCAGTAAGGACTGAGCCAGCTAGCCTGAAATGATTCTGCCACATAGTAACCATATTAAAAATCTTGAAAGCTTCATCAGTAAACTGCTTTAATGAGTAGGGCTCTGCAGCACAGATCCCACAATATGAGTTGGTCCCATTACAAGCTGATAATGTCCAGCCTCAGCTGGGCTCTCACTGTCACCCAACAATCCACTGATGTGTCTTGGTCTGCTACTTCTGTTATTACACACTACCTTCACTCCCAAGAAATACATTAGGCGGTAATATTTGGGCTAGAAAATTTTCAGTGAGATGATTCCTTTGCCATGGCAGGGACCTAGCTTGTGTGACCATCACCTAATGTTTAATGCTAATTGTGAAAAGGCATGAGTCTTTCTGGACTTCTGAGAGAAGAAAGTCTTCTATTCTTTTCAGTTAAATCAACTAGGATGCAAAGCAGAATATAATTTCTCTCTAAAGTCCAGATTCCTTTGCCTTTTGTGGGGTGGCAGGGGGGAGAGAGAGAGAGTGAGCGAGCGAGCGAGTGAGCGAGAGCACATGACATTCCTATGAGTGACGTTAGTAGAAGAGCTAAAATCTTCTACCATAACAGGGATGTGTTTATGTATGACTAATGGTTTATATAAAATGAATGTGCATATGACTAAGGGAAAACTTTGAGACGAAAAAGTGAGGAACTTTGAGATGAGTGGACTTGTGATGAATCTAATGGGTGGCCTAGCATCAGAACCATAACATGAGTAGTAGCCAGGTGGGCCAGGTAGATATATGAGGTCAGATGAAATCCACTTTTCAGAATAAGGGACTAATATTGAGCTGAGGTATTTGAAGAACAGGCATCCAGATATAATATATTAGGGATTACTGTGTTTCAGGCACTGTTCTCAGTACCTTATCTGTACAGTATTAACTCATGTAGTTCTCACAACAGCCCTGTGAAGTAGGTACTGCAGTATTTTTTGTTTGTTTTGTTTTGTTTTTGAGATGGTGTCTCACTCTGTCACTGAAGCTGGAGTACAATGGCCTGATCTCAGCTCACTGCAACTTCTGCCTCCCAGTTTCAAACGGGTCTCCTGCTTCAGCCTCCCGAGTAGCTGGGATTACAGATGCCTACCAACACGCCCGGCTAATTTTTGTATTTTTAGTAGAGACGGGGTTTCACTATGTTGGCCAGCATGGCCTCGAACTCCTGACCTCAAGTGATCTGCCCTTCTCAGCCTCCCAAAGCGCTGGGATTACAGGTGTGAGCCGCTGCACCCAGCAAAGTAGGTACTGCTTTTATCCACTGAGGAGTTGGGAGTGTAAGCAACTTACCCAGAGTTACAGGGCTAATTTACAGTAGAACTATGTTTCAAGCCTATGCACTTAATTGGGAAGACAGTGAAGAAACTATCATCTCTGTTTTTAAAACAGAGGGTGGGTAAAGCAAATTACACAAGGTTAAACAGCTAATGGAACTAACTTGTTCAGGAACCCAGGTGTTCTGTCTGTAATGTATTGTTTTGTTACTGCACCCTTAGTACTCAAAGTATCAGCAGCATTGGCATCACTTGGGAGCTTATTAGAAATGCAGGCTCTCAGTACACTTCGGACACCTGCTGAATGCAAACGCGCATACAGTTATTTGTGTGCATATTAAAGTTTGAAAAACACTGAGCTATTACTTCATTGGCACTAGTTTGCGGGACAGATATTTACAAATACTGTTAGCCAAAGGCAGAAACTACATCCCAATTATCCATCTAAGACAGGGAAAGTATGAAATTTGGCAGGGTTCGGGGGTGGGGTTCACGTAGTAGGAAACACAGGGATTTGAATTGTTGACCAGCCAGCATTGGAGAGGTTAGAGTTCAGAGGTAAATAAAATGGGATTCTACAGGAAATGAAGTTCTATACAGTAACTTCATCACATAAGAGTTCCTGACTAAGTGAGGTATGTAGGCAGGCAGTACCAGCAGCTAGACCTCCTAGAGCTCCTATTGTTTATTTGTCAAAGGGCAGAGCTGGTTTTGAAGTGAATCTGACTTTTGCAGTGGTTGCAGCAGAGGGGGTCAAAGGATAGATTTGGCACACCCTCTAGTTGACTTTTCAGCTTCTCTGTCCTGGGGGAATCACAGATTTATCTGCTTTAAGTAAATTTGATACATTAATATCTGGATTTATAAAACAGTAAAAATTATATGTGTGGCAATCTCAATTTATAGACTTTGTAACTAAATTATTCATTGTATTAGAGGGCACATGATATGTTGCTTTTCAATAATGAGCTCCCCTGACACATTTAAGATAGAATTCAATTTTCAGCCCTGTTAAAAATTCAACCTAGTAAAAACATACACAATATAAGTAAGCTGCCCTTGCATGAGCCAGGATAATTTGCCTAAGCAACTGTGTAAAATGGTCTGAATGTTTCCTGAATTCAGGACAAATAGGATTTTGGTATATTCCACCCTTTGAGAGACAAAAGAGGTGCTTTCTGGAGAACACACTGCTCTTGACTTTAGGCCTCCTTCAGTTCTGTTTCATAGTTTTTATTCTTCATGGTCTGTTGAACTGAACTTGTGACTTCAAGTGGTTCACTGAACTGAGATTTATTGCAGTTTGAGCAAGGAAACAGTAAAATAAGAAGGCAGTTTTGTTATTTTTGTGCAAGACTTCCTAAGCAGCATTTCACAAAACACATGGTGTCAATTACCTCTGTGGCATCCACCTACCCACCCACTCATCCATTCAGCCAATATTGTCCAGAGTCACTATGTTAGGGCTGGGAATGCAGAAGTGGACAAGATACATACAGTTTCTGCTCTCTGGAGCTTATAGTCTAGTGTGAGATGCAGCCAGGTTAACTAGGCAGTTCCCAGTAGAGTGTGATTAACATCTAGGATGTTTGAACTCTAGGCTGTCATGAGAACATAAAAAAGTTGTCTATGACCCAAACCAACTGCAATGAATAGACAGAAATTACATTAGTTATCTGTGGCTGCATAAGAAATTACCCCCAAAATTAGTGTTTTAAACAATATATATTTGTTATTCCACAAATTTCTATGAGTCAGGCACCTGGTCATGGTTTAACTTAGTCATCTGCTTCAGTGTTTCTCATTGGTTGCAATCTAGGGATTGACCATGGCTATAGTCATCTCAAAGTTTAACTGGGGGAATGATTCAATTCTAAGCTCACTTGCATGATGGTTGGCAGGATTCAGTTTCTAGTGGGTTGTTGGACTATGGGCACCAGTTCCTTAATGGCTGTTGGCCAGAGGCTAACCTCAATTATTTGCCATGGGGGCTTTTCCATAGCGCAGCTGACAACATGGCAGCTGGGTTCATCCAAGTAGGAAAGCGAAGGAGAAAGAAAATTCCAGCAAGACAGATATCAGTCTTTTGTAAATGAATCTAAGAAGTGACATCTCATCAGTTTTGTCGTATACTGCTCCTTAGAAACAAGTCACTAGGTCCAACTGCACTCAAAGGCAGCAGCCCAACACCCAAGGAAAGAGAAAAGGTTTATATAAGGATGTGACTGTCAGGAGGCAGGAATCATTGAGAGCCATTTTAGAAGCTGGCTACCACAGAAATGTCCTCCTGTACAGAGATGTAAGTTGTAGCTCCTTAGTGGCTCTGTTGCACTATTAGTCTCATTCTTACTCAAACTCAAAATTTGTCACCAGGCTACCCTCCCTTCGGTTCATAGTATATTGTCATAGTGTTATCTCGATTGGCATGAAAAATAATTATTAACTCCCTTATTTCTTCTATCATTTCAATCATAATTGTTGGGAGGGTCAGGGAAATGCCTTCAGAAAGCAAGGATATTGGAGCAAGTACAAATTTGATGCCAGCTTTCATGATATCTGTCTAACATTTCTGATAGGCCTTTTCTCTGAGACACCTGTTATTAAGCAGATTATTTTGATTTCTGTGGTACCTTTTGATTTCAAGGTACCTTTAGTAATGGATAATGTAGAACAACAAGTATATTTGTCCATTGGTATCTGGAAAAAGCTTGAAAACCAGCTCTCAAGAAGAGAGGTATATTAGTTAGGGTAAGGGCTGTACTTCTATAAGAGACTACAAAATAGAATGGCTTAAATAAGATGACTATCTCTCTCTTATTCTCACTCTGTAGTCCCTCTCCCTCCTCCTCCCCTTCCCTGACTTGCTCTCTTCTCTCTCTCATTACGTTATAGCTGGTATAGGTTGGTAGGGAAGTTGTGCTCCATGCAGTAGTTCAAAGCTCCAGATACCTTCCATTGTTGTTCTGCCATCATCTAGACCAGCGGTCCCCAACCTTTTTGGTACCAGGGATTGGTTTTGTGGAAGACAATTTTTCTGTGGACTTGGTGGGGGGGATGATGTAGACATGATTCAAGTGCATTACATTTATCGTGTACTTCATTTCTATTATTTCATTATAATATGTAATGAAATAATTAAACAACTCACCATATGTAGAATCAGTGGGAGCCCTGAGCTTGTTTTCCTGCAACTAGATGGTCCCATCTGGGGGTGATGGGAGATAGTAACAGATGATCAGGTATTAGATTCTCATAAGGAGCCCACAACCTAGATGCCTCACATGCATGCACAGTTCACAATAGGGCTCGCACTCCTATGAGAATCTAATGCTGCCCCTGATCTGACAGGAGGTAGAGCTCAGGCAATAATACAAGCAATGGGAAGCAGCTGTAAATGCAGATGAAGCTTCTTGCACTTGCCCACCACTCACCTCCTACTGTGTGGCTTAGGTCCCAACAGGCCACTGACTGGCACTGGTTCATGGCCTGGGGCTTGGGGACCCCTGTTTTAGACCACAGATTGATAGATTATGGCTGGCAGATCAAATCTGACCTGCTGCCTGCTTTTGTAAATAAAGTCGAATTGGAACACAACCAGCCCCATTCATTTACATATTATCTATGTCTACTTTAGCACTAAAACACCAGAACTGAGTAGCTTTTGACAGAGACCTTACCATCTGGCCCTTTGTAGAAAAAGTTTGCCAGCCCCTACTCTAGGGCATGGTCCTTGTGTGCATGTTTTCATTCCAGATTGTGGGAAGAGGGATGGGCAAGAGTTCAGAGCAAATAATTGTATTTTAAGAAATTGTTGAGGAAGTTGTATATATGACTTTTGCTCAGAAGCCATTGGTGAGAACTAGTCATGTGGCCACATCTGACTGTAAGGGTGGAAGGAAAATGTAGTCCCTGATTGGGTGGCTTTACATTCAGACAGTACACATGACAAGAGGATAATGTATACTGATGTACCAATATTATTGACATTTTTCAGTTAAACAATCTAATGTATAGACAAGCAAATTTACTTTCTTAATGACACAGAGACAGTAAGAAGTACTTTCTGACATCAGCAGAAAATACATAGAGAGTTGAGCTGCTAGAAGAACAAAAACAGTTAAAGAATTGGACTAGAGATTGAAGCCAGAATACCATTCAGAATCCAAGGCAGCTTCAGAGACCTGAATATTGGGATAGGTGATTTTCAGAAGATCTACTTTCTTTCTCTCCTCCTGAAAACTGGCTTTCTAATTTTGTACTTGGTATAGCTTTTCTCTGTATCCCCTTTTCTGCTTACTCTTGTATTTTCTCTTCATTTTTCTCTTGACTATAATTTCCTCATGACTCTAGTTTTATGGCATGGCATTTCTTGATTGATCTTTTCAGTCTCACTTCTCAAGGTCCTCTTTGTTCATTGCCTTGTTTTCACAGTATTACCCCATTCACATTTCTAAAAGGGAGAGTGAATTCAGTCCAGATTGTTGTCTTCAGAGTTTCTGGCCACTTTTGCAATGGCTTCCTGAGGGTTAAGAATTATGCTTGTTTGTGGCATTGGTGACTATAGAGGGTGGGGTCATTTGGTATAAAAGATGGCTTTCAATGGCTTTCCCTTGAACAAGGGAATGGATATGGGCAGTTGACAGGTTTACTATAACACCATAGTCATAAGAGATACAGCCTCTTTTAAACACTTAATACTGCCCAGGGCCATTATGTGTATCTTTTTATTTGTCATAACTAAAGCTTGTCAGTCTGCTCTTATTTGTGAATAAGCCAAATATCACCAATTCTTGGCCTTATGTATTTGTAAAAAACAATTCTTTGAAGTTTGAGGATTCTCCTAGTATAGATAGCAGCTGGCAGTTACAATTTGTTGATGAACATGAACCTCTTGGTAGGTTTAGCTGTAATAGAGGGACTGAGTAAAAACTCAAACTTCTTAGACGTTTGAGAAAGTTGGATTTATAACTTCACATTTTATTGTGTTCATCTTATCACTTCCCACAGCAGCAATTTTCACCTCAAAATTCTCTTGCATTGTAGGAATGAAGGCTTAGTGTGTGGAAGGCACTGTGTTGAATGCTCTACAATACATTTATTTAATTTTCACACAAATGTTGCAAAGTAGGTACCAGTATTATCCCCATTTTACAGTTGAGGAAACTGAGGTACAGAAAGGTCAAGTGACTTTCCTCGAAGTCACAGAGCTAGTAAGTGGCAAAGCCAGAATTCAAGCGTGGGTGGTTTGAATTCAGAGGCAAGTACTTCACCCCCATAGTTCATAAAGCACTTGAATATCCCATACCCCAAATTTTCCAGTGACACAGATTGTAATCTGTTTTATATCTCTTTTCTCCTCATAAACTACTTTCAGGAATGCTCCAAGAGCTCTGTGTTTACCAGCTACTGATGTGTCTAGAAAAACTGTCAGAGTCCATCAAGTAAACTGTGCATGTCAAAAAATATTTAGTGATATGTATTCATGATGGATGCTAAATCTTCCAACGAACCCATGAAGGTTCATTGGCTAAATGAATGTGCTTCTAGAGTTGTCTAAATAAGTATTTACTGTCAGCATAAATAGTTCACATTATCTTGGTAAATGCAGAGGGTTGATTTTCTTAGTACAGGTTATTTATACAGCCACAAATAGTCCCAGTTAGTAATGACTTTTGGGTGAATAATATGGGTTTTAAGTCTTTTACAAATATATGAAATTTTATGGTGAGTATTCAGTGTTACATTAATATACAACTAATGTCAGAATGGCCTTTGCTGAGATAGTAATGCTGATAAAAAATTTTTTTGAAAACAGGCTGCAAATGTAACAGTTAGTCTGCAAAATTTGAATGTACTCCTCATCCCTATTTACTCTCATCTTATTCTGTCTATAAATTATGCTCTACCCTTCCTTTAACACCTGGTACAAAATGCACCTCCAGGAATCCAGTCCCAATTAACTTCACCTAATCCATCACTCCCTCCCTATGTGCTCTTAGCACCTCTAGATACAGTTCATAGAGACATTTGCTTTTGTTTTCATGTTTTTTTGTAACTGGTCTTAAGTAACTTCATGTGTGTTTGTTTTGTCACATTATATAAATTGAATTGTCTTCATGATATCAGGAAGAGTAGTTGCAAACAGAAGGTGAACAGTAAATAATGTTGACTGACTGCCCTTAAAGAATAGAAACATCTGTTTACTTCAGGTCAGGACTCTTAGAATACTCATTGAATACAGATTTCCTTAATCACAAGGACATGCCAGGAAGAAGGAAAGGAAAGCACTTATAGTTTTTACAACAACAAAATATAAAATAAAAAAAGAGAAAAACAAAATCCTTCAGTTTGATTTTCTTTGGGCCCACTCTGATTGCTTCAGACTGACTGATTAAGGCTGTCCAACAGTACTTTGTAAATAAAGGATAAAGTCCTCCTACACATTAATTTCTTGAAAATAATATATGGAGATTTGGATGTGTTTGATTCCTCCTTAAAGTTGCCATAATGCTTTGTAGAATGTGCTAGTGCACCACCTTGCTTCTGTGGTGAAGTGAAGAAGTGAACAGGGAGGTGGTGTATGTGTGTGTGTGTGTGTATAGAGTCTTCTCTCATAATATTGACCCCTTCTGAGATTTGTGTGACCCCTGATTTATCATCAGAAATTGATCACAATAGTTTATCTGTATAGGAGAAAAAGCAAAGCCTTGGAATTGAAGCAAGGGAATTAAGAGCTCAGTGTTTGCTTGAACTCATAGGGAAGTTGACAGGCCTGAGTTTGGTATGATGGAGAAGTATTTTAGAAAAGATCAATGAAATTCATAGGTATTTAATAGAGAAGCATATGGACAAGTATGGCTCCAAACCCAGAAGCTTTGGGGAGAAATGTCCTGGTGATCATATTTCTCCTATACCATCCCTGGTCCCCAGCTGCACCCAAAGAATTAACTCAATTATTTTCTAGCTCTAAGGATGCTGGCCTACCCTGGGAATGACCTAAGGAGTCAACTCTGCTGGGGCTTATTGTTGCTCTCTTAAGACTAGTTTAACTTAGGATATCCAGTGCTGTCCTTCAAGCATGAAGGCAGACCAATTAATCTGCCATCCATAGGACATGGGTTTGTGTAGTTGATCAACTATAAAGGACTGGGCATTTTTGATCTTTTACTCTTTCTCACTTGGTCTCCTTTATGACCAGTGCAACTTTATGCTTGGTCTTGTGCTTACAGTTCTTTGTGTGTTCCCACTATCACAGAATGTGTTCCATTTTACTTGGTAAAATAATTTTTATGCAACTAGTAAATATAGTTAGCTATTTATATGACTGTTTCCTTCATCAGACTGTCAGCTAAGGACAGGATCATGTCTTATTCTCCTCTGTATCACCAGCACCTAGTAAAAAGCCTCTTCATAAATGTTCTATAAATGGATGAGCCCGTCACAACTTGGGCTAGGTGAAGTTAGTTGCAGTAATGAAAATAGTAACAGATAACTGATATTTAGCACTTACTAATACCAGGCCTTGTACCGAGCACTGAAATGAACTATATCACTTAATCCTCACAAACTACTCTGTGTGGAGTTATCATCTACATTCATAGATGAAAACACAGAGGCCGAGAGATGTTAAGTCATTTGCCCAAAGACACACAACTATTAAGTATTACAGTGAAAATTCAAACCAAGGGATGTTAGATTCCAAACCTTCAACATTACACTGCCTGCTAGGATGTTAATCTCATGAGAAGAAAATAAGCTTGGCCCATTTGGTGGAGAGCTCAGAGTGACTTCAGGTTTCTGAGCCCAATCTAGTTTCATATTAGAACAGACTTTAATCCAAATTATCCCAGAAATCTGGAGACTTACTAGTGAAATCAGATTTTTTCCAGAAGAGGCAGACTACTCCTAATATGGGGATAAGGATGCTAGTGCTAGAAGAGACTTCTGTGGCATGGTGGTATTTGGTTTAAATACTTTCTTTATAATTCTCCTTCATCAGACTCTGCATGTTTTCTCTGTTATGTTTTCCTAATATCAGGGATTGGACCTCTAAGAATAGGTGAAAAGTGTCCCTGGCAGAAGGAATATAACTTATGACGGTCTTGAAGTGAAAAG
This sequence comes from Papio anubis, assembly GCF_008728515.1. Taxonomy (NCBI): domain Eukaryota; kingdom Metazoa; phylum Chordata; class Mammalia; order Primates; family Cercopithecidae; genus Papio; species Papio anubis. The sequence continues at coordinate 49,037,445 of NC_044996.1, read as the reverse complement.
GAGCTTGGCATAATCAAGCAGCACAAAAGTGGCCAGTGTGGCTGGAACACAGGGACTGAGTGGCAGAAACACTAGATGAGCCTGGAGACAGGAGGGTTGTGATGGTGGTGAACTAATTCAGAGCCTCCACAGTACTTGGGGTGAGTTTAGTGGGACAGTGTTATGAATGAATAAATAATAATAGGTGGAGATTCTCCCCTACCCTCAGTGAAGTAAATCCCTTGAATATATTGGACGTGGCCTCTTTATTGAATTATCTACTATAATGGACTGTGTTCTAAGGAAATCCAGAGTGCAGTCAGGCCCTGAATTATACTCAGAACATTTTCCTAAAGAACATAGTCTCTATGAAAAATTCAGGAGTAGAGACTTTGAACCAAGATTAGACAGATAGATCTACAGAGAGATATAAATATACAGATAATTTAACGAAATGAAATTATTTAAACTCAATGTACTCTAATAGATTTATTAGGTGTATTGAAACCTTTAGTCACTAATTACAAGTTAATAAAATAACAACTTAATTCCCATTCTTATTCCCTTCTTTTTCAATCTACAGTTCACATAGCAAATTAGTCATCTAATGGTTAATCATCTGACTCCTCTATTAGATTCTGATGAGATAGCCTGAGGTTTGAAGAAAATGATTCTTGAAAGACACAAGGATTTATGAAACCCAGGGGGCTCCAGACAGCTGAGCTTCCTTACTTTTCTATTGGGAAGGTGGGAAGGACCCACATTTTGTACTTTTCTCCATAGAAGCATTGGATGGGGAGGAGAAGGTATGCTGGGAGGTGACCTGCCAATAAAGGGAATGGAACTAATAATAACTGAATGCCTACCATGAGTCAGGCATCTTACATTCATTATGCCATTTAACTGGCACAACAACCATTTGATACAGGTACCATTTGTTGTCATTTTACACATGAGGACATGGAGACTCAGAAAGACTAAGTGACTTGCCCAAGCTCATACAGCTAGTTAGGTTGTGGGGCATGGAATCTAGTAATGTGCAACTGTGGGTGCCTGCAAAGTTTGCCCTTCCAACTTATTCTGTGCCTGCTTCTCATTTTTCCTAATAGCTGAATTCTCCTTGCCTCTCAGATTTTCATCAGGAAGTAGCTTCTCAATCTGGAAATCAGGGCCCATGAGGGAGGAAAGCTCTAGTAAATATGCTTTGGTGAGCAACTAGCTTTTCTAGTTCTAGGATATGAACATCTCATCAGCTGAATAAACTTAAGGTTATTTCTGCCCACCCACCCATCCACACTGTCCCTATTGCTACCTGACACTTCATGATAACATTACCCTTCAGTCCTCTCCAACTGCAGGAAATGGAACCCCAGAAATAATTTGAGGCTGAGCTCAGAATTTATGTACCATGTATCAAAAATGAAGTGCTTTAGTCAGGTTTCCTGAAACCTGAGAGCCCCAGCTAAACTGGAGGCGAGAGGGAAGTCTTTTTGAGTATGGTTGGTTAGGGAAAGTTCAAGCCTCTGCAGAACATGGTGGTGAAGGACCTTTGACAGCCTAAGGCCAGAATAAAGGCAATGGGTGCTTGGAGTCACTAGGATTAATAATTCTTTAAAGGTGGGGACCACGTTTCGTTTTTCGTTTCTAACATCTAGTACAGTGACTTGCATTAAGTAGGTGCCCAACAGATGTTTATTAAACATTCAAGTGTAAAATTCTGTAAAATATTAATGCTTGAGGATAAGTACCTATTTGTTAATGGGCATCTTTTAAAGTAATTCAGGCTATAAGAGCAAAGTCAAGAAAGTATAGTGGTTCTTTGGGGGAACGGCTATGATTAAGAGATAGGGATACTGGCAATGATGTTGCAGAGCCCTAGATTTTTGCCCCATCTCTGCCATTAACTAGCTGTGTGCCCATGGACAAGTCACTTGACTACTCTATGCCCCAGTTGTCTTATCTGTAAATATAGAGGGTAAAATGTTTCTACAAGTGTTTTATTCATATGTTCATTATTTTATGCACATAATAAAAATACCCAATATTCATTTAGCTCCTCGCAGATTACAGGCTCATGTATATCACCTCATTAAAGCCTTCCACAATGTTGTGAGATAAATATTATCTCAGTTTTACAGATAAAGAAACTAAGGTTCCGGTTGTAGAAGTAATTGTAGAAGACTACTGCTAAGTAAGTCTTTTCACTCAAATCCAGCCCTCTTTCCAGGTACCACAACTCTTTTCACATAGTAATTAGCTGTATATAAATAATGTTTTCCAAGTGCTTGAAAAATCATTTGTTCCCTTAAGTCTTCAAACATCTCTCCTCCAATTGTGTTTGATTGTTAATTTACTCAGCAAATTCGTTTCCAAATTTCAAGCCAGCTGAAGTTGACTTACTAGGAATTTCACGTTCTCTAGGTCTTAACTAACAAGGCTTGCCTTTATGTTTCTGCAATAAGCCTTGGCTATTTGGTGAAGGAAATGCACATGCCCTGCTGGAAGCTTAGGCAGATTATGAGGGGCCGTACTTTTTAGCTTAGCTAGAAATGGAATCCATGTGGGAATTGAGCTACCTCTATTTCAGCTAATAACAGAAAGTACACCTGCCTTTGCTTGTATGTAGATTCATATATATTGGTGCAGATATGACATTATTAACAAACTTGTACACATACCCTTTATGAATATTTTGTCTTCCAATAATGGAAAATTTATCCAGTGACAAAATATCAAATCTACTGGACATTTTAACATATATTATGACAAATCAGATTCCCTTACCACTTTGTCCCCTTGGGAATGAGTCCTCAAATGTACCCTCTTTCCCTAGGGCATGACACACTGGCTACGTTGTCATAATTTAACAAAGTATGAAGGGACTTTGGCAGATATTACCAAATCTGTCAGATTTAGCTGCTTGTAAATTCAATTAGTCGGGGGAAAAACAGCTCTGGAGAATATATCAGAATTCAATTAGTCAGCAAATTGGGGTTGTTAGCCTACTCTTTGGGGTAATTTATCAAAAGGGAAAGGGTACGTGACACTTATGATCAACTAATTAAATGCATTAGGCCCTGATGTGTTGGTTTTCAATATTCACCACCCTTTCAAGTCTATTTGGCCAGAAAACCTAGTATGAAAGAGTTCCAACAGTAGGTGTTATATAAGTAAGTGTATAGAACGTCTAATTAAGGTACAGGTTGAAGGTGTTTCCTTGCCTCCTTCTTTTAATTGATTGAAAGAGCCTGGCTCTAAATTTTCGATACCTTTTAATAACCAATTTAAGTATTACTGGGATGATAATTTTATTGTACACCAAATACTGCTTTATTTTGAAAATCTTATCACTAATGAAGGTGTTTATAGCTATTAACTGATTATAGTAGTGCTCATTCAAAAAATGGATTTCTAGTGTGCTAATGATACATCTTAAGCATTTTGAATGATGTTTAGAGGAATTATAATGTGGAGTGACTAAACCAGAGGCTGCAAACATTGTGTGGGGGTGTTCTTTCAAAGTAAATATGTCATTTCTGTGACTCATAACTTAACTTTGAGTAGATTTATCATAGGCTTGCTGTAATTGAACTGTTTCAAGGCTGTATTTTCTTTTGTTTGAAATTCATCCCACAGTAGTGCAAATGTTAACAATGTTGTTTTGCTTCTTTATAATCACTTGTCACCCTCCCCACTATTTGGGAAAACATCTACTGGGAAGCTTTACTTCCTCATCCCTGAAAGGAGAGGAGTGTGGCAGGTCTTTTCATTCTAAGATAGCAGTTAAGAATAACAACCCATGAGGAATGGTCTGGATTAATTTTTTTGCCACGTGCAGCTCTGCAAATATCCCTGCTTGCTCTCTGATTTTGGTGAAGTTACAGCTTCTTTCAACTTTGGCTTCCTCATCCATGAACTCCCAATCTCTTCCAGTTTAACATTTCCATTCCCTTTTATCTGTTGGTGTTCATATCATCACACATTTGTTCTTACCTTTCTTTAGTCTTTTGCTTTCTATCTGATTGTCTTTGGGTAACCTTGGTCTTGTAGTCCTTTTCACCTTGAAACTGACTCTCTTGTTTTTATCTCCTCATGCCTTCTGTTTATTAATGCAGGACAGCAGAGTCACCTGCCTTCTAATTTTGTGCTAGGGTCCTTTGATGACATTGCTTTCCAGCCTTTCTCTCTGTAATGGGGAGACCTTTTAATCTGTCAAGTGTCACTAACCTACAGGGGAATAAATAAATTGAGGGCAACATAGAAATACAAATTAACCTAATTTATACTTATTTAATTAGAGCAGGACACATCAATGTTTAATCTGTGGGTGGCAAATACATTTATTTACTAGATACTGCATCAATTTGCTCCCTGCATAACACATCCAGTTGAACTGTGGTGTGACTGAGAGGTGGAATGATATAGGAAGCAAGGAAAATATTATAGAACACGGGAATTAAGGGATTGTTATCATCTAAGCAGGGAATTGGGGAACATTGACCTTAAAGTTGTTGTAATCAGCCTCAATTATCAACTCTATCTAGGGCAGATCTTTCAGATCCAAGTTAGTTTCTCTATGGCTTCTATAACACTCCTGGGCTGTCTTTCTGACTGGTAGGTGCTTGGGGAATACAAACTAATTTTAATACTAGCCTGCTAAATTTAATTGAGAAGAAATATCTGCTACTGAAAATTAAAAATTTATAAGATAGATTATTGGTTTTGGATAATCTGCCCTTTCAGATTAAATGTATGCAATGAATTTCACATGTTATAAGGAAGATCTGTATAGCACAGTGCTTAAGAATGTATCTCTGGAGTCAAATAGATTGAATTTAAACCACAGGTACACTTTGGCTCTTTGACCATAGGTAAGCTACCTGCCACTCTAAACACTGCTGTGGCAGCTCAGACAGTTTTTTTCCATAGTGGGCTGTCGAGGCTGTCCCATTCAGAGAAGATACTCTGAAATTTTAAGAATAAACAGCCTGGATAATGGCAAACCTACTAACTGATGTTTCACAGATGACTGTACCAAGAGGTGCTGAGGCTCCAAAAATAATTATTATAAGTAAAAAGCAGAGAATGGGGAAAAGTAGCCTAATACATTTGAACCAACTCAACTTCTCTCTTTTTTACACACCTTGCTTGAATGGTCATACTGATGGGTACTTTATATGTTACCTCTCTCCTCTCCCTTTCTCTGTCACTTGTGCTTTGTCTGTCTTCTCTGCCATTCACTTCTTTTCTTTTTATTTTGGCTTGACTTTCTAATTTTTGTGAATATGTTCCTTGCATTTCTTTTATTATTATTATTGTTATTATACTTTAAGTTCTAGGGTACATGTGCACAACGTGCAGGTTTGTTACATATGTATACCTGTGCCATGTTGGTGTGCTGCACCCATCAACTCGTCAGCACCCATCAACTCGTCATTCAAATCAGGTATAACTCCCAATACCATCCCTCCCCCCGCCCCCCTCGCCATAATAGGCCCTGGTGTGTGATATTCCCCTTCCCGAGTCCAAGTGATCTCATTGTTCCGTTTACCTATGGTGAGAACATCGCGGTGTTTGGTTTTCTGTTCTTCGCGATATTAGTTTGCTGAGAATGATGGTTTCCAGCTGCATCCATGTCCCTACAAAGGACACAAACTCATCCTCTTTTATGGCTGCATAGTATTCCATGGTGTATATGTGCGTGCCACATTTTCTTAATCAATCTGTCACTGATGGACATTTGGGTTGCTTCCAAGTCTTTGCTATTGTGAATAGTGCATAATAAACATGTGTGTGCATGTGTCTTTATAGCAGCATGATTGCAAATGCTGGTGTGTGGTGGGGTGTGAGCAGGGTCATATGGTACATCTAGTTCTAGATCGCTTGAGGAATGTCGCCCTCGGTTTTCCATGGTTGAACTAGTTTTAGTCCATAACAGTGTAAAAGTGTTCCCTATTTCTCCACATCCTCTAGGCACCTGTTGTTTCCTGACTTTTTGTGGTAGCCATTCTAACTGGTATGAGATGGTATCTCATTGTGGTTTGATTTGCATTTCTCTGATGGCCAGTGATGTTGAGCATTTTTTCATGTGTCCTGTTGGCTGTATGCATGTCTTCTTTTGAGAAATGTCTGTTCATATCCTCCTGCCCACTTTTGATGGGGTTGTTTGCTTTTCTTGTAAATTTGTTTGAATTCTTTGTAGGTTGTGGATATTAGCCCTTTGTCAGATGAGTAGATTGCAAAAATGGTTCTCCCATTCTGTGCCTGTTCCTCTGATGGTAGTTTCTTTTGCTGTGCAGAAGCTCTTTAGTTTAATTACATCCCATTTGTCAATTTTGGCTTCTGTTGCCGTTGCTTTTGGTGTTTTGAACATGAAGTCCTTGCCCATGCCTATGTCCTGAATGGGTATTACCTAGGTTTTCTTCTAGGGTTTTATGGTATTGGGTCTAACATTTAAGTCTCCTAATCCATCTTGAATTAATTTTCATTATAAGGAGTAAGGGAAGGATCAGTTTCAGCTTTCTACTTATGGCTAGCCAATTTTCCCAGCACCATTTGCTAAATGGGAATGTACATTTTCTAAGGTTTGTCAAAGATCAGATGGCTGTAGATGTGTGGTATTATTTCTGAGGGGCTCTGTTCTGTTCTATTGGTCTATATCTCTGTTTTGGTACCAGTACCATGCTGTTTTTGGTTACTGTACCCTTGTAGTACGTTGGAATGGTGGTCCCTCCAGCTTTGTTCTTTTGACTTAGGATTGTCTTGGCAATGCAGGCTCTTTTGTTCCTTATGAACTTTAAAGCAGTTTTTTCCAATTCTGTGCAGAAGAAACTCATTGGTAGCTTGATGGGGATGGCATTGAATCCTCTAGAATTACCTTGGGCAGTATGGCCATTTTTCGTGTGATTTCTTCCTATCCTTGAGCATGGTATCTTCTTCCATTTGTTTGTGTCCTCTTTTTATTTCACTGAGCAGTGGTTTGTATTCTCCTTGAAGAGGTCCTTTACGTCCCTTGTAAGTTGGATTCCCTAGGTATTTTTATTCTCTTTGAAGCAATTGTGAATGGAAGTTCATTCATGATTTGGCTTCTGTTTATCTATTACTGGTGTATAAGAATGCTTGTGACTTTTTATTAAGTTTGTATCCTGAGACTTTTGGGTTTTCGGCAGGAGATTTTGGGCTGAGACAATGGGGTTTCTAAATATACAATCATGTCATCTGCAAACAGGGACAATTTGACGTCTCCTTTTCTAACTGAATACCATGATTTCTTTCTCTTGCCACAGGTTGCCCTAGCCAGGACTTCCAACACTATGTTGAATAGAGGTGGTGAGAAAGACTACTGTCTTAATGCCAGTTTTCAAGGGTTGCTTCCAGTTTTGCCCATTCAGTATCATATTGGCTGTGGGTTTGTCATAATAGCTCTTATTAGTTTGAGATACGTTCCATCAATATAGAATTTATTAGAGTTTTTGGCATGAAGGGCTGTTGAGATTTGTCAGGCCTTTTCTGCATCTATTGAGATAACCATGTGGTTTGTCTTTGGTTTGCTGTTTATATGCTGGATTACGTTTATTGATTTTTCATTATGTGGAACCAACCTTGCATCCGGTTGACGCTGATGGCGGTGACAAACTTTTGATGTGCTGCTGGCTTCCAGTTTGCCAGTATTTTATTGAGGATATTTGCATCGATGTTCATCAGGGATATTGGTCTAAATTCTCCTTTTGTTGTGTCTCTGCCGGAGCTTTGGTATCAGGATGATATTGGCCTCATAAAAATGAGTCAGGGAGGATTCTTCTTTTCTATTGATTGGAATAGTTTCCAGAAGAATGGTACCAACTCCTCCTTGTACCTCTGGTGCAATTCAGCTAATGAATCCGTCTGGTCCTGGACTTTTGGTTTGTGACGTTATTGCTTCAATTTCAGAGCCTGCTGTTGGTCTGTCCAGGGGATTCAGCCTTTTCTGGTTTTAGTCTTGGAAGAGTGTAAGTGTCAGGAAATTATCCATTTCTTCTAGGTTTTCTAGTTTATTTGCGTAGAGGTGTTTATAGTATTCTCTGGTGTTAGTTTGTATGTCTGTGGGGTCGGTGGTGATATCCCCTTTATCATTTTTATTGCATCTATTTGATTCTTCTCTATTTTCTTCTTTATTAAAGTCTTGCGAGTGGTCTATCAATTTTGTTGATCTTTTCAAAAAACCAGCTCTTGGATTCATTGTTGATTTTTGGAGGGTTTTGTGTCTCTATCTCCTTCCAGTTCTTAACAAAATAAGTTTCTTGCCTTTGCTAGCTTTTTGAATGTTTGCTCTCTTACTTCTCTAGTTCTTTTTAATTGTGATGTTAGAGTGTCAATGTTAGATCTTTCCTGCTTTCTCTTGTGGGCATTTGAACATAAATTTCCGTCTACACACTGCTTTAAATGTCCCAGAGGTTCTGGTATGTTGTATCTTTGTTCTCATTCGTTTCAAAGGAACCTCTTTATTTCTGCCTTCATTCGTTGTAGACCTAATAGTCATTCAGAGACAGGTTGTTCAGTTTCCATGTAGTTGAGGTGGTTTTGAGGTGAGTTTCTTAGTCCTGAGTTCTAGTTTGATTGCACTGTGGTGTGAGAGACAGTTTGTTCTGTTCTTTTACATTTGCTGAAGTGCTTTACTTCCAGTGTAATGCTCAATTTTGTAATAAGTGTGATGTGGTGCTGAGAGAGAATGTATATTCTGTGATTTGGGGTGGAGAGTTCTAGCAGATACAATGGGTCTGCTTGGTGCAGAGATGAGTTCAATTCCTGGATATCCTTGTTCACTTTCTGTCTCATGGTGTGGTAGTGGGGGTGTTAAAGTCTCCCATTATTATTGTATGAGAGTCTAAGTCTCTTTGTAGTCTCTAAGGACTTTATGAATCTAGGTGCTCCTGTATTGGGTGCATAGATATTTCGGATAGTTAGCTCTGTTGAATTCATCCCGCTGCCATTTATGTGGCTGTCTCTTTGGTCGTTGTCTGATTTTATCAGAGACTAGGTTGATTTCAAACTTTGTTCTCCATTTGAGTAGATCTTCCTCCATCCCTTTATTTTGAGGCTATATTGTGTCTCTGCATGAGATGGGTCTCCCTGAGTAGCAAACTGATGGGTGTGACTCTTTATGTTTTCCAGTCTGTGTCTTTTAATTGGACCATTTGTTTAGTCCATTTACATTTAAGGTTAATATTGTTATGTGTGAACTTGATCCTGTCATTGTGATATTAGCTGTCTATTTTGCTCGTTCGTTGATGCAGTTTCTTCCTAGCATTGATGGTCTTTACATTTTGGCATGTTTTTGCAATGGCTGCTACCGGTTGTTCCTTTCCATGTTTAGTGCTTCCTTCAGGGTCTCTTGTAGGGCAGGCCTGGTGGTGACAAAATCTCTTAGCGTTTGCTTGTCTGTAAAGCATTTTATTTCTCCTTCACTTATGAAACTTAGTTTGGCTGGATATGAAATTCTGGGTTGAAAATTCTTTTCTTTAAGAATGTTGAATATTGGCCCCCACTCTCTTCTGGCTTGGAGAGTTTCTGCCAAGAGATCTGCTGTTAGTCTGATGGGCTTCCCTTTGTGGGTAACCCAACCTTTCTCTCTGACTGCCCTTAAGATTTTTTCCTTCATTTCAACTTTGGTGAATCTGACAATTACGTGTCTTGGAGTTGCTCTTCTCGAGGAGTATCTTTGTGGCGTTCTCTATATTTCCTGAATTTGAATGTTGGCCTGCCTTACTAGGTTGGGGAAGTTCTCCTGGATGATATCCTGAAGTGTGTTTTCCAAGTTGGTTCCATTTTCCCCCTCACTTTCAGGCACCCGAATCAGACGTAGATTTGATCTTTTCACATAATCCCATACTTCTTGAAGGCTTTGTTCATTTCTTTTTCCTCTTTTTTTCTTTAGACTTCTCTTCTCGCTTCGTTTCATTCATTTGATCCTCAATCGCTGATGCTCTTTCTTCCAGTTGATTGAGTCGGTTACTGAAGCTTGTGCATTTGTCACATATTTCTCATGTCATGGTTTTTATCTCTGTCAGTTCGTTTATGGCCTTCTCTGCATTGATTATTCTAGTTATCCATTCTTCCATTCTTTTTTCCAGATTTTTAGTTTCTTTGTACTGAGTACCTAATTCCTCCTTTAGCTGTGAGAAGTTTGATGGACTGAATGAAGCCTTCTTCTCTCAACTCGTCAAAGTCGTTCTCCGTCCTGCTTTGATCCATTGCTGGCGATGAGCTCTGTTCCTTTGGAGGGAAAGATGCGCTCTGATTTTTTGAATTTCCAGCTTTTCTGCCCTGGTTTTTCCCCATCTTTGTGGTTTTATCTGCCTTTGTTCTTTGATGATGTTGACGTACTGATGGGGTTTTGGTGTGGCTGTCCTTTCTGTTTGTTAGTTTTCCTTCTAACAGTCAGGACCCTCAGCTGTAGGTCTGTTGGAGATTGCTTGAGGTCCACTCCAGACCCTGTTTGCCTGGGTATCAGCAGCGGAGGCTGCAGAAGATAGAATATTGCTGAACAGCGAGTGTTTCTGTCTGATTCTTGCTCTGGAAGCTTCCTCTCAGGGGTGTACCCCACCATGTGAGGTGTGAGGTGTCAGTCTGCCCCTAGTGGGGGATGTCTCCCAGTTAGGCTACTCAGTGGTCAGGGACCCACTTGAGCAGGCAGTCTGTCTGTTCTCAGATCGCAACCTTCGTGTTGGGAGATCCACTGCTCCCTTCAAAGCTGTCAGACAGGGTCATTTGCATCTGCAGAGGTTTCTGCTGCTTTTTGTTTAGCTGTGTGCTGTCCCCAGAGGTGGAGTCTACAGAGATAGGCAGGCCTCCTTGAGCTGCTGTGGGCTCCAACCAGTTCGAGCTTCCTGGCGGCTTTGTTTACCTACTTAAGCCTCAGCAATGGCAGGCAAGCCTCCCCCAGCCTGGCTGCTGCCTTGCAGTTAGATTCCAGACTGCTGTGCTAGCAATGAGGGAGGCTCCATGGCTGTGGGACCCTCCTGGCCAGGTGTGGAATATAATCTCCTGGTGTGCCATTTGCTAAGACCCTTGGTAAAGTGCAGTATTATGGTGGGGGTTACCCGATTTTCCAGGTGTTGTGTGTCTCAGTTTCCCTTGGGTAGGAAAAGGAATTCCCTTCCCCCTTGCACTTCCCAGGTGAGGCGATGCCTCGCCCTGCTTCAGCTCTCGCTGGTCTGGCTGCACCAGCTGACCAGCACTGATTGTCTGGCACTCCCCAGTGAGATGAACCTATTACCTTAGTTGAAAATGCAGAAATCACTGGTCTTCTGTGTTGCTAGTGCTGGGAGCTGGAGACTGGAGCTGTTCCTATTTGGCCATCTTGCTCCGGGTCCCTGCCATTCACTTCTTAACCATTCCTCTTCTGAGTGTGTTGCCTTTCCCCTTCTCCCCACATTGCTATCTTTGTGTCTCCTCTATCATTCATGACTCTTCTCTTTTTGGCATGTGTAACATTGAATTCAAGTTTAGTTAAAATATTTGTTAACATCATCAAAACAAAACACTTTTATATATAACCATGATCAAGAAAGTGAAAAGATAATGTACAGAATGGGAAAAATATTTTTAAATTATATTGCTAATCAGATATTAGTATCCAGAATATATAAAGAATTCTTACAACTCAACAATGAAAAGATAAGGGACACAACTTTAAAAAATAGCAATGGTCATTGTTTCAAAGAAGATATGTAAATTGTGAACAATCCTGTAAAAGGATGCTTAACGTCATTAATCATGGAAATGCAAATAAAAAAAACAGTGAGGTGCCATTTCACATCTATTTGTATGGCTATAACAATAAAAAAAGAAACAAACAGCAAAGTTGCAGGGAAATTGGAACATTCCTGGATTGCTGGTGGGGATGTTAATTGGTTCAGTTACTGTGGAAAACAGTTTGGCAGTTTAACAGAGAGTTTAACAAAAGGTTAAACAGAGAATTGCCATATGACCCAGCAAATCTGCTCTTAGATATATATGTGAAAGAACTGAAAGCAGAGACTCCAACAAATACATATACAGCCACGTTTGTAGCAGCACTACTTACAATTGCCAAAAGGTGCAAATGGGCCAAAAGTTTATCAGTGGATAAATGGGTAAACAAATTATGGTACATACATACAGTGGAATATTATTTAGCCATAAAAGTTAAAGCTACAATGTGGATGAACCCTGAAAATATGCTGTATTATAGAAGTTAGATGCAGATGTAGAAGGCTACATATTGTATAATCCACTTATATGAAAATCCAGAATAAGCAAATCCATAGAGACAAAAAGCAGATTAATAGTTTCAAGGGCTAAGGTGCGGCAGAGATGATAAAGAAAATGCTTAATGGCTATGGGGCTTTGCTTAGGGATTAGTGAAAATGTTCTGGGACTAGACTGAGATGGTGGTTACACAGCCTTGTGAATGTACTGAATGCCACTGAATTGTTCACTTTAAAATGGTTAACTTCAAGTTATATGAATTTCAGCTGCATAACATGGGTCAATGATGAATCACATATAGGATGATGGTCTCATAAAATTATAAGGGATCTGAAAAATTTCTATCATCTAGTAAAGTCATAGCCATCATAGCACAATGCATTCCTCACCTACTTGTGATAATGCTGGTGTAAACAAACCTACTGCATTGCCAGTCATATAAAAGTATAGCACATACAATTATGTACAGTACTTAATGCCTAATAATGATTATAAACATCTATGTTACTGGTTTATGTATGTACTATACTCTTTATCATTGTTTTAGAGTGTGCTCCTTCTACCTATAAAAAAAAGTCAACAGTAAAACAGCCTCAGGCGGGTCCTTCAGGAGATATGCCAGAAGACATTGTTATCATAGGAGATGACAGCTCTGTGTGTTATTGCTCACTGTACCTTTCCTATGTTCAGATCTGTTTAGATACACAAATACTGACCTTTGTGTTACAATTGCCTACAATATTCAGTACAGTAACATGCTGTATACATTTGTAGCCTAGGAGCAATAGGCTATACCATATGACCTATCTGTAGTAGGCTATAATCTAGGTTTGTGTAAGTACACTCTGTGAATGCATGACTATGTGCACATTCTGAGATATACACATATCCCTTAAAGCTATTGATCTTGTGTTTTACCTTTATGTGTCACTTTACCTTTAAAGTTCTCTTTGTGTGCATGTGTACAGGGGTTGGGAAGAAGCAGTTCAGTATTATTTAATAAGGGGGGGAAACCCAACCCCAAGATACTCTATGAAATCTAAGGAATACAGTCTAAATAACACCTAACTACTCCTGCCACCAATATAAGAAGAGCTAGAAGAGCTAAAATCATTAATGCATGTATGTATAGGAAAATAATGAAAGACAAATATGGCAAAATAAGGTCAGTTCAAAGGATTTATCTGTGTGCTAAGAGATGAGATAGAGGCTAGTGGCATGAGAAAAGAAAAAATGGAAATAAGAGGAAAATGAATAGATAGAACTGAGGGCAGTGACCTGGCTCATTGGAACAAAAAAGGTTTTTTGGTAAATATTCTGTATTCCGACCATGTCTAATAGGGATTTATGAAGTGGGGAAGGAGACACTGGAAGAGAGAGAGAGTAAATATGAATGTATTTGTATTCAAATCTCTAGAATAAACATAGTCATAAAATCTCTGGAATACAAATTTTCACTTAGTACTTCACTGTGCAAAATAATTTCTGAGGCAATGAAGGAACACACCAGGGCTGTTAGAGAAAGCTATGAGATTGGCAGATTAGTGAGGGAGGACTTGCCAGCTTTGAATGCCTAGTAAGTTTATTTACAGTATACCCCTGCTTGGTCCATGAACTGTAGTCTTACTACAAAAATAGCTGGAATTTTGAGGAAAACTGTTTTTGAAGTTATAAATGATTAACTGCTGTAATACTGGCTTATAAGACCAGACAGTGTGGCCACAAGTGAAAGGAGAGTAACCCCAGAAGTTCCCCTCTTCTCCCTGAGTTGTCATTAACTGTTTGATTGTTCCCAGCAGTATTATAACTCTCCTTTTTCCCTGGAGCAGTCTGCCATTTTTGCAAAGTGACGACCAATTTAATGGGGTTTACTTAATGGATTGATAAGGCTGAGGGGCAAAGTTTGCCACAGAGAATAAATTGATGGTTAATGTATTTTTGCCTCCAAGGCCAGAAAGGAGACATAATGGAGAGAAAAGAGTGAAGTGAAAAGATATGACTAGGGTTTAAACGACAGCTTGTGGTCCTCTGCAGATGATTCATTTCTGCTGCTTGGCATGTGCTTTAGACCTATATGTTTACAAGGACAAAAATGGGAAAATTACTCCCTGATCCTCTGATTTTATATATGTACAATATATATAAGGACCTATTCCTAAGGTCCTTGTAAATCCCTAGCCCTTAAATAAATATACATTTGAGAGAAAATATCACAATATAGATTTGACATAGTATGGAGTAGGGAGTAGACCAGTGATTTTTTTTCTCACTGAATGAACATTTAAAACATTAATATCCTCTTGGATCACTAAGAGCAGTAAGATTGCACCATCCTCTGGTTAGTAGTATTCATAGCAAGCTGTGTAAATTTTGTTGGCAAAACTTTACTAGCCTTTGTAGCAGCCCCTGACCCAGGGGCATCTCTACAAATCCCCTTTGACAGCTGTTTTTCATATTGCACTGAGAATAGACAAGAAGAGGTAGATTTTGACCGAAACAGGAGGCATTTTGGTGAGAGTTATTTCAAGGAATTTTATTGGGAGGAACTTTTTTTCAGATTGATAATAAAAACAGGTCAATGGGCAAAAGCTTTATAACAGTATTTTAATGGCAAATTAGGTATGTTTGCATCAGTTCTGTAAGCTTTCAATGCTGGCGTTTTAGGAGACAAATGTCCTACTTTCCTACAGAATTGTCCCTGGTGTTACTATTGGAGAGAAAATTATGTACTGCATGGACCATGGGATATCTTTAATTAGTCAGTGACAAAAGCTGGGAAATCTTTCACCAATATTCTTTAACTTTCAGGTTTAGGATGCCTCTAACCTGGCCTGGGTAAAGAATAATGGACTTAGTGACCCTCCAAGGCCACTTCCATTTCAGTGATTCTATTACCTACCTCTGTCAATATTTCTCCACTTCCTCCTCCCCTGCAGAAATGAGAGAAATACAAAGCAATTTGTGATCAGCTTTCCTAAGAAGCCCCTTACGCAGACCAGGAATATGAGCTCAAAGTACATTACTTGAAATTGTTTAAAATCACATTGTGGTTTTAATTTGCATTTTCTTGAAGACAAATAATATTATGCATCATTTTATAAAATATTGCCCATTTGTATGTTTTTCTTTGTGAAGTGATCTGTTTAAACCTTTTGCCCATTTTTTCATGTGTAAACTTGTAGAGTTGAAAGTTTTTATATATTGTGGATTTGTTCAATATATATAATCAGATGTTTCCTCTAAAAAAAAAAAAAAAATGTAATCCCTTCCACCTTAGTCTTGTTACTCGAGATAGAGAACTTGTTTCTGAAATTCAGACTCTTATTTTTCTACACTCAGAGCAGGCAACCACAATCAAGATGGGGTTTGGTTGAATTCAAGTTTTTTAAACCTATTCTTCATATATAACATCACATCGTTTTATGTGTATGTGTGTATATATATATGTGTGTGTGTGTGTATATATATATGTAGAATTAGATGTGTAATAAATTATTTCAGTTAAGTTGTGTGAGGCTAGGGTAGGCTGCAGTAATAATCAACTCTCACATTTCAGTGGTTTGACCCAATAGAAGTTTATTTCTTCTGAGAGTCCAGGTTGCTTTCCAGGGAACCCGTTTCCATACAGTGACTCAGGGGTTTAGATTGCCTTGATCTGATAGTTTCAGCCTCATCTCTGAAATGACATATGTTCACTTCTCCTCACGGGCCATTGGTCAGAACTAATTACCTGGCTTTGCCTAACTTTAAGGGGGCAGAGAGAAGCTGAGAAATACAGTCTTCCATGTTTTCAGAAGAAGAGAATTTTTGATGTAGGTGAATACTACAGATATATACAAGTTTTAGTGTATGAGTCTGCTTAAGAAAATTTTGAGACTATGGGGTTTTTTTTTTAGATATAGGATCATGACATCTGCAAATAGGGATAGTTTGACTTCCTCTTTTTCTATTTGGGTCCTTTTTATTTCTTTCTCTTGCCTGATTGCCCTGGCCAGAACTTCCAATACTATGTTGAATATGAGTGGTGAGAGAGGGCATCCTTGTCTTGTGCCAGTTTTCAAGGGGAATGCTTCCAGCTTTTGCCCATTTAGTATAATGTTGGCTGTGGGTTTGTTATACATGGCTCTCATTATTTTGAGTTATGTTCCTTGATGTGGTTTGGCTGTGTGTCCCCACACAAATCTCACCTTGAATTGTAATAATTCCCACCTATCAAGGGCGGGGCGAGGTGGAAAAAATTGGATCATGGGGGTGGTTTCCCCTATACTGTTCTCATGATAGTGAGTGAGTTCTCAGATCTGATGGTTTTATAATGGGCTTCCCCCTTCGGCTCTCATTCTATCTCCTGCCACCCTGTGAAGTGGTGCCTTCTGCCATGATTATAAGTTTCTTGAGGCCTCCCTAGCCATGCAGAACTGTACGTCAATTAAACCTCTTTTCTTTATAAAGTATTCTCTCTTGGGTATTTCTTCATAGCAGTTTGAGAATGGACTAATACACTCCTTTAATACCTAGTTTATTGAAAGTTTTTTTTAACATGAATAGATGTTGAATTTTTTTGAAAGTCTTCGCTGCATCTATTGAGATAATCATGTGGTTTTTGTCTTTAGTTCTGTTTATGGAATGACTCACATTTATTGATTTGCATATATTGAACAAAGCTTGCATCCCAGAGATAAAGCCTACTTGATCTTGGTGAATAAGCTTTTTGATGTGCTACTGGATTAAATTTGTCAGCATTTTATTGAGAATTTTTGTATTGATATTCATCAAGAATGTTCGCCTGAAGTTTTCTTTTGTTGTTGTATCTCTGCCAGGTTTTGGTAACAGAATTATGCTGGCATCATAGAATGAGTTAGGTAGGAGCCCCTCTTCCTTATTTTTTGAGAATATTTTCAGTAGGGATGGTACCAGCTCTTCTTTGCACATCTGGTAGAATTCAGCTGTGAATCTGTGTGGTCCTGGGATTTTTCTCATTGGTAGGCTGTTTACTACTAATTAAGTTTTGGAGCTCATTATTGGTCTGTTCAGTAAATCAATCTTTTCCTGGTTCAGTCTTGGGAGGGTAAATGTGTATGGGAATTTATCCATTTGTACCCAGTTTTCTTGTTTGTGTACATAGAGATGTTCATAATATTCTCTGGTGGTTGTTGGTATTTCTGTGGGGGTCTGTGGTAATATCCCCTTGTCATTTCTGATTGTGTTTATTTGAATCTTCTCTTTTTTCTTCATTAGTGTAGCTAGTAGTCTATTTTTTTTTTCAAAAAAAAAAAAAAAAAAAAACAGCTCCTGGATTTGTTGATCTTTTGAATGATTTTTGTGTCTCTATCTGCTTCAGTTGAGCTCTGACTTTGATTATTTCTTGTCTTCTGATAGTTTGTCTCAGCCAAAACTGTTCTTAAGCTGATAAACAACTTCACAAAGTCTCAGGATACAAAATCATTATGCAAAAATCACTAATATTCCTATATGCCAACAACAGCCAAGCCACGAACCAAATCAGGAATGTACTTCTATTCACAATTGCTAAAAAGAGAATAAAATGCCCAGGAATACAGCTAACTAGGGAGGTGAAATATCTCTACAAGGAGAACTATAACCCACTACTCAAAGAAATCAGAGATGATACAAACAAATGGAAAAACATTCCATGCCTATTGATAGGAAGAATCAATATTGTTAAAATGGCCATACTGCCCAAAGCAATTTATAGATCCAATGCTATGCCTATTAAACAACAATTGACATTCTTTATTGAACTAGTGAAAACTATTTTAAAATTCATATGGAATCAAAAAAGAGCCTGAATAGCCAAGGTAATCCTAAGCAAAAAGAGCAAAGCTAGAAGCATCATGCTACCCGACTTCAAACTATACTACAAGGCTACACTAACAAAACATCATGGTACTAGTACAAAAACAGACACATAGTTCAATGGAACAGAATAGAGAACCCAGAAACAAGACCACACATTTACAACTATCTGATCTTCGACAAACTTAACATAAACAAGCAATGGGGAAAGGATTTCCTATTCAATAAATGTTGCTGGGATAACTGGCTAGCGATATACAGAAGATTAAAACTAGATCCCTTCCTTACAGCACATACAAAAATTAACTTAAGATGGATTAAAGACTTAAACGTAGAATCCAGAACTAAAAATCCTGGAAGACAACTTAGGTAATACCATTCAGAACATAGATACGGGTAAGGATTTCATGATTGAAGACACCAAAAGCAATTGCAACAAAAGCAAAAATTGACAAATTGGATCTAATTAAACTAAAGAGCTTCTGCACAACAGAAAACCATCAACAGAGTAAACAGATAATCTACAGAATGAAAATATTTGAAAACTATGCATCTGACTAAGGCCTAATATCTAGAATCTGTAAGGGGCTTAAATCTACAAGCAAAACACAAACAATCCCATTAAAAAACAGGCAAAGGACATTAGCAGACACTTCTCAAAAGAAGACATACATGCACCCAACAAGCATATGAAAAAAAGCCCAACATCACTGATTATTAGAGAAATGCAAATTAAAACCACAACGAGATACCATCTCACACCAGTCAAAATGGTTATTATTAAGAAGTCAAAAAATAACAGATGTTGGCAAGGTTGTGGTGAAAAAGGAACGCTTATACACTATTGGTGGGAATGTAAATTACTTCAACCATTGTATATGACAGTCTGACACTTCCTCAAAGACCTAAAACCAGAAATACCATTAGACTGAGCAATCCCATTACTGGGTATATACCTGAAGGAATAGAAATCATTCTGTTATAGAGACACATGCACATGTATGTTCATTGCATCACTAATCACAATAGCAAAGACATGGAATGAACCTAAATGCTGATGAATGATAGACTGGATAAAGAAAATGTGGTACATATGCCATGGAATACTATGCAGCCATAAAAAATAAGATCATTTCCTTTACAGGGGCATGGATGCAGCTGAAGGCCATTATCCTTCACAAACTAATGCAAGAACAGAAAACCAAATACTACATGTTTTCACTTATAATTGGGAGCTAAATTATGAGAACACATGGACACATAGAGGGGAACAACACACATTGGGGCCTATCAGAGGGTGGAGGTTGAAAGGAGGGAGAGGATCAGGAAAAATAAATAATGGGTACTAGGTTTAATACCTGGGTGACGAAATAATCTGTATAGCAAACCCTGTTTTACTTCCTTGACAGAACTCCCATAACAGAAGTTTATCTATATAACAAACCTGCACATGTACCCCTGAACTTAAAAGTTAAAAAAAGAGAAAATTTTGATTCCTTTTATGGTCTTTATCAAAGGGTTCATACAAAAAGGGGAAGGTAGGCCTATTTATTTGTAAGTTTTCAAAACTGAATTGAGCTGAGTTTTCTGAGAAAGGGAGGCAGACACTCAATCAACAAACACATTCTTAGTACCTGATAATGGTTTGGTTCTGTGTCCCCAACCAAACATGTCGAATTGTCATCCCCATGTGTCAAGGGAGGGACCTGGTGGGAAGTGATTGGATCATGAGGACGGATTTCCCCCATGTCGTTCTCATGATAGTGAGGGAGTTCTCACGAGATCTGATGGTTTTAAAAGTGGCAGTTTCCCCTGTGTACTCTCTCTCTCCTGCGACCATGTAAGACGTGGCTTGTTTCCCCTTCACCTTCCACCATGATTGTAAGTTTCCCGAGGCCTCTCCAGCCATGTGGAACTGTGAGTCAATTAAACCTCTTTTGCTTATAAAGTAGGCAATCTCAGGTAGTTCTTTACAGCAGTGTGAAAACGGACTAATACAGTACCCATAGTATATGCAGCCTCAATTTTTGAAAAATGATTTACTGCAGGATTCCTTTAAGAGTCAGCAAACATTTTCTGTTAAGGGCGAGATACTACATATCTTCAGTTTTGTAGGCCATACAGTCTCTGTGACAACTATTTAACTTCCATTACAGTGTGAAAGTAGCCGTTGACAATAAGTAAACGAATAAGCTTAGCTATGTTCCAAACAAAGTTTGTTTACAAAAACACATAATGGGCTGTAGTTTCTAACTCCTGCTTTAAATAGAGAGACTCCCTTGTGAATAAGAAAGTTTAAAGATACCTGTTTACCAAAAGGTGAGCAAGAGCAAAGAAATTTAAAAACTAAGTCAGTGACAGTTCATTAGAAACAAAGACAAAACTACTGTGAAATAAGTCAATGTGAAAATAGTTTCTTTATCATTTGTCACAAATGATTTACATTTTGTATCTAATTATATGTGAACCTGTAAGTTAAGATGCTCTTGATCATAAGGAATAGAAAAAAATTTAAACTGGCTTATGCATATAAATATTGGTTCATGCTATACAAAAGTTCTGAAATAGTCTTTATGCAGTTTCATAAGAGCCTCAACATATTTCTCTTTCATTCTTTTGACTCTGCCTTTTTGCTAGTATCAGCTTTGTCCCCTGACTGGCCAACATTAATTGGGGCTACTTGCTTTCATAGTCACATATTGGAGAAAGAATGGATATCTCTTTTTTAGCCATTGAACAGAAGCACTGTGCTTTCTCTGTTTTATGTGCCCTTAAACCAATTAATGTGTCAAGGGAATAGAATTACTCTGATTGACTCATACCAATCTGGGTATTGGGTGCATTGCTGGAGCTAGGGATGAGGTAAAGCCTATCCAAATGAAAGACTGAATGAATGTTTAAAAGCAACTCCATTACCTTCTACAATGACCGCTTCACCCTGTTGCAACTTGTAGCTTCACTGTTTCATCCTGTTGCAATTTGTTGTAGCATATATGTGCAGAGAGGTGGTAAGGCCTTAGGAGAATTTTTATTATTAGCAAGAACCTCAACCCAGAGATCTTTAAATGTGGATACCCACGTTGTAGCTTTTGCTGAAAGCCATTTAGACACTGCATGATGTCCCTGAGCTGTCTCAGGGAAGATCAGATTTCTTGCTGGGAGGGATGGTGGTCACAAAGGTCATTCGATATTTCTGTGTGCTTTCTGCAGATAGTCAAACTGGATATAATTAAGGTATGCAAGAACTGTGGAGAATAAATATGTTGTCAGGGGAATGAACAGCTAAGGGTAAGCTGATATCCAGAATATCCTGTACTACATCAAAAGATCTCAATCTGAGTCCATCCTAACAGTATTCTATTTCTACATTCCATTATGCTATGCTCATTTTTGGTTGCCATATCTTAAAACAATGCATCAGAGTTGAAGAATGTCCAGATAAAATTACCGTAGGCATACCTGTCACAAAATCCAGAATCAGAAGCAAATCCACGTTGTTGAGTCAGTGATATAATGGCATCCCACATTTTCCAGTGTAATTCAGAGAGATCCAAGATGAACTAAAATATTGGAACTTTTCAGTCCAGACAAATAAAGACTGAAGGAATATCATTAAAGCCTATAAAATAAGAAATTAAACATAAGGTATACATAAACATATTCATTAAATTCTAATAGGACAGATGGACACATATTTTAGCTCAAAACAATTTTAAGGCAAATGAAAAGACATGCACCTTCATAAAATGAGAAATCAGTTCGTAGAAATAATAAGGACCCCCAACAATTGCTGCTAACTGGGCACATACCCCTTGAAAAACAAGTTCATGGTAGTTTAAGACTGATCTGTCTGTATCAAATGATGAAAGGCAATGAAGATGTTTTGTCGACATCCTGGAACTTTGAGTTTAGCAGTAGTGAGAACAGCTTTGCTGTACCTTGCACCATACCCCTTTATAGTTCATGTAGCAGGACTAATATTTTCTTCTAAATATCTACTTTCTTTGCTCGCTGTACCTGTTTGTACCTAACCTTCAAGCAGTTCCATTTTAAAACACTCTCAGCCCAACTGCCTGATGAACTGGAAAGAGCTTAAAATGGGTAAGGGGCATGAACAGACTCTATTCAAAAGAAGACATTCATGTGGCCAACAAACATATGAAAAAAGACTCAACATAACTGATCATTAGAGAAAAGCAAATCAAAACTATGATGAGATACCATCTCATACCAGTCAGAATGGCAATTATTAAAAAGTCAAGAAACAACAGATGCTGGTGAGGTTGCAAAGAAATGGGAACACTTTTACACTGTTAGTGGCAATGTAAATTAGCTTAACCATTGTGGAAGACGGTGTAGCAATTCCTCAAAGATCTAGAACAAGGAATACTATTTGACTGAGCAATCCCATTACTGGACATATACCCAAAGGAATATAAATCATTCTATTACAAAGATACATGCATGCATATGTTCATTGCAGCACTATTCACAATAGCGAAGATATGGAATCAGCCCAGATGCCCATCAACGATAGACTGGATGAAGAAGCCATGGTGCATATACACCATGGAGTGTTATGCAGCCATAGGAGGGAGTGAGATCATGTTCTTTGCAGGGACATAGATGGAGCTGGAAGCCATTATCCTCAGCAAACTAACTCAGGAACAGAAAACCAGACGCCACATGTTCTCACTTCTAAGTGAGAACAGAAGAATGAGAACACATGGACACAGGGAGGGGAACAACACAAATTGGGGCTTGTTGGAAGGGCAGAGGGAGAGAGAGCATCAGGATAAATAACTAAGGGATGTGGGGTTTAATACCTACGTGATGAGTTAATAGGTACAGCAAACCACCATGACACACGTTTACTGATGTAACAAACCTGCACGTCCTGGACATGAAACCCAGAACTTAAAAATTTTTTAAAAAGTATACAAATATAATTGAATAGAGTACCTATACAAAGATATGACCATAGAACTGTGTAATTTAACAAATACCTTTCTGTGAGGCTCAAAAATTCATTCTCAATATGTTATTGACCATAATAATGCTGTAATTGTCAAAGTCTGGATTTTCACACAGGTTTGAAATTCAGCCATGTATTTCGATAAGCACTATTGTATAGAAATTGGAGGGTACTTTCATTCCTGGTTGCTCTTTTGTTCTTTCTGGACAATATCCAAAGAACAGTATCTTGCTCTAATAGCTATTCTTGACTGGATTTATGGCAACAGCATTTCCGTGCGTTGCTCATAGGTGCCTTGCTTAGTGCCCTGCCCATTTTTAGTCCTATCTACTTCTAATCGTGGTGAAAGAGGGTGATTGTTCATAGCAGAGGTAATAAAATATTATCTGTAAAGAGCCAAATAGTAGATACTTTAGGGTCATAGGCCATACAGTCTCTATTGCAATTACTCAACTCTGCCATTGTAGCATGAAAGCAGCCATGAATGATATATAGATGAATGAGCTAGCTGTGTTTCAATAAAATTTTATTTATGAACAAAAATTTGAATTTTATATTATTTTCATTTGTCATGAAATATTCTTTAAAATTTTTCTAGGTCATTAAAAAATGTCAAAAATGTTTTTAGCTCATGGGTCACATATAGAAACATGGGATGGGCTGGATTTGGCCAGTAGGAGTAATTTGTGGAACCCCTAGTTTACAGTGAGGATATTGAGAGGGAGACAGGGTCTATGTTTTGGCTTTGCGTCAATTCCGTTACTTGTAGTGCTCCTATATTGTAAAAGTCAGACTTGTTTTATGTTAGTTGTTTCCTCACTTAAGGTGATAACTCTGTCCATGTGTTTAAAATTTAAGCGAGCCTCAACTTGAAAGAACTAGAGGAGGTGGTTTCTACTTTGTCTCTCGTATTGCTTTTCCCTAGTATATGTTTGGAAACTGTGTAAGAAAGTAGATCAAATATTTTCTCCATGCATTGTTTTATGGTAAAAGCCTGCATGTACCATCATGCGATGTATGAGTTGTCTGCAAAGGTTAAATCCTAAGTGGATATACATAGGACATGCACAGAAACCAGCAGAATCTGACGAATGGGTGGTATAGCAAGGAGCACATATAATATAATGCAGAGCATGCATTCTAATGAAATATATTGTTGCCAGTAGCCTTATTTTGATTACAAAAATATAATTAAGTTTAATTTTAATGATAATAATAATGAAGGAGAAGGTAAGAAATAGGGAAGCCTTCAAGAACATAGATTCCTTCTATGTACCATGCTACGGTAGGATGGTCATCCCCTTCTCAGATTGCTATTCACCCAGTATGAACTGGTGTAGGCATTTCAGTTATTTATAGCTGACATCCATTTTGACAGAGCCAGTCTCCATTGTGTTTGAATTGGTACCCATGATCTATTTTGAACATTTAAATGTGTGTTAATCAAAACTACTTAATTGAGTCTTGCAATGGAGCATAAGAATAAAGCCGAAGTGTGAAGTATCATCACTGATTGTAGAAAATATTTTAAAAATGATTAATTTCCAAAAGAGTGGATGATAAAATACAAATATGGTCAGTTTTCAGAAATATTGCAGATACATATAACATCCTGTTACTAACCATTAGAAATTTGGATAAATTATAACCCTTCAGGATGATACAAAAATTCCAACTTGCCAGAAAAAGAGACTGTAACTGTCAGGGGTGGGGTGCAGTACAGTCAGACTGTGTAAATTAGGATTGTGGGTTTTCATGACCATGTAACAAAGGAGGCAAGGTCTCAGGTGTTTGTGAAATGAGGTTTTGGAATTATAGATCCCTGAGGAGAGTTGGTACCCTTGAATTTCTAACCTTTAGTAAAAGGGTGAACAACAACAAAAAAAATCATACCCACAGAGAAATGGCAAGGAATTTAGCTCTTTGCCTGAGATTTGGGTGGGAAAAAAGTCTCCTACAAGGATTTGTAACTATAGGCTTACAATTCGTTTGTGTTTGGAGTTTCATTTTGTATGATCCCCAAACTTATAAGGTAGCAAAAAATTGGTTCTGAGCTAGTGTCTCCCCTGAGTTTCCTGGCAGAAGCAAAGTCAAAAGAGCTTTTGAGGAACAGGCAATACAGGCTACAAGGTATTATTGCAGAAAAAGTAACCCTTTATAAGACAAATTCACAATAAAATGTTACCAACACATGACTAAACAGTTCATCATGATGAAAGTCAGTAGACACAGCAAACAATAGAATTATATCCCTAAAAATTAGACATAGGAGAATACAGATACAGGAGATAATTCAAAATTAATGTTTATCATAGTGACTAAAAAGAAGTCAAAATCCTAAGAATTGAACAAGAGGCTTTGAAAGCGAAAGATTTACAACAGAAAAAAATAAAAGTTTTAGAAAGGAAAAGTATGATTTAATTTGTGGGCTAATTATTGGATAATATGGAGCTACAGAGATTAGTAAACTGATAAATAGACTGAGGCAGTCACTCACAATGTGACAGAGAGGGATGAAGGGATGGCAAAATATGAGAGGTTAAGAGACATGTGAATGAAAAGATTCAACATATATCTAAAAGGGGTGCTAGAAGGTATAATTAGCATGGTGGAGAAGCAATATTCAAAGAGATAATGGCTAATAATTCTTCAACACTGATAGAAAACCTGATGCAGATTTAAGAAACTCAGCAAGCATCAAGCATAGTAAGTGAAAAAAAGGAATCCACATATGTAATGAAACTGGAGAGCCCCAAAGAAAAATGGATAATGTTAAAAGCCACTAAAAAGGCAGCTCATCTATAAAGGAGCAGCAAATAGAGCATCTATAGACTTCACAACAAAAATAGTTGAGGCCATTCTTGTGCATATGGCAGTCCAATTTTCCAAACACCATTTATTGAATAGGGTATCTTTTTCCCACTGTATGTTTTTGTTGACTTTGTTGAAGACCAGTTGGCTGTAAATATGTGGCCTCATTTCTGGGTTCTCTAGTCTAGTCCATTGATCTATGTGTCTATATATTTTTAAGTATTCTTAAAGTTCTGGGATACATGTGCAGAATGTGCAGGTTTGTTACATAGGTATACACGTGCCATGGTGATTTGCTGCACCCATCAACTTGTAAACTACATTAGGTAGTTCTCCTAATGCTATCCCTCCCCTAGCTCCCCACCTCCGACAGGCCATGGTATGTGATGTTCCTTTGCCTGTGTCCATGTGTTCTCATTGTTCATCAACCACTTATGAGTGAGAACATGCGGCGTTTGGTTTTCTGTTCTTGTGTTAGTTTGCTGAGAATGATGGTTCCCAGCTGTATCCACGTGCATGCAAAGGACACAAACTCATCCTTTTTATGGCTGCCTAGTATTCCATGGTGTATATGTGCCACATTTTCTTTATCCAGTCTATCATTGGTGGGTATTTGGGTAGGTTTCAAGTTTTTGCTATTGTGAATAGTGCTGCAATAAACATATGTGTGCATGTGTCTTTATAGTTGAATGATTTATAATCCTTTGGGTATATAGTCAGTAATGGGATTGCTGGGCCAAATGGCATTTCTGGTTCTAGATCCTTGAGAAATCATCACATTGTCTTCCACAACTGGTTAACTAATTTACACTCCCCCTAACAGTGTAAAAGCATTCCTATTTCTCCCCATCCTCTCCAACATTTGTTGTTTCCTGACTTTTTAAAGATTGCCATTCTAACTGGTGTGAGATGGTATCTCATTGTGGTTTTGATTTGCATTTCTCTAATGACCAGTTATGATGAGCTTTTTTCCATATGTTTGTTGGCTGCATAAATGTCTTCTTTTGAGAAGTGTCTGTTTATATCCTTTGCCCACGTTTTGATGGGGTTGTATGCTTTTTTCTTGTAAATGTATTTAAGTTACTTGTAGATTCTGGATATTAGCCCTTTTTCAGATGGATAGATTACACAAATCTCCTCCCATTCTGTAGGTTGCCTGTTCACTCTGATGATAGTTTCTTTTGCTGTGAAGAAGCTCTTTATTTTAATTAGATCCCATTTGTCAATTTTGGTTTTTGTTGCCCTTGCCTTTGGTGTTTTAATCATGAAATCTTTGCCCATGCCTATGTCCTGAATGGTATTCCCTAGGTTTTCTTCTAGGGTTTTTATGGTTTTAGGTCTTAGGTTTAAGTCTTTAATCCATCTTGAGTGAATTTTAGTATAAGGTGTAAGGAAGGAGCCTGGTTTCAGTTTTTTCGCGTATGGCTAGCCAGTTTTCCCAACACCATTTATAAAATAGGGAATCCTTTTCCCCATTGATGGTTTTTGTCAGGTTTGTCAAAGATCAGAGGGTTGCAGGTGTGTGGTGCTATTTCTGAGGCCTCTGTTCTGTTCCGTTGGTCTATATATCTGTTTTAGTACCAGTAACATGCTGTTTTGGTTACTGTAGCCTTGTAGTATAGATTGAAGTCAGGTAGCGTGATGCCTCTAGCTTTGTTCTTTTTGATTAGTGTTGTCTTAGCTATACGGGCTCATTTTTAGTTCCATATTAAATTTAAAGTAGATTTTTTTTCTAATTCTGTGAAGAAAGTCAGTGGTAGCTTGATGAGTATAGCATTGAATCTATAAATTACTTTGGGCACTAAGGCCATTTTCACAAAATTGTTTCTTCCTATCCATGAGCATGGAATGTTTTTCCATTTGTTAGTGTCCTCTCTTATTTCCTTGAGTGGTGGTTTGTAGTTCTCCTTAAAGAGGTCCTTCACATCTCTTGTAAGTTGTATGCCTAGGTACTTCATTCTCTTTGTAGCAATTGTGAATGGGAGTTTGCTCATGATTTGGCTCTCTGTCTATTATTGGTGTATAGGAATGCTTATGATTTTTGCACATTGATTTTGTATCCTGAGACTTTGCTGAAGTTACTTATCAGCTTAAGAAGATTTTTATACCACTACCATGCTGTTTTGGCTACAATAGCCTCATAGTATAATTTGAAGTCAAGTAATGTGATGTTTCTACCCTTGTTGTTTTTGCTCAGGACTGTTTTGGCTATTAGGGCTCTTTTTTGTTTTTACATGGATTTTCTATCTCTCATTACATACAGAAACCAGCTCAAAATGGATTAAAAACTTAAATGTAAGACCTGAAAATAAAAAAAAAAAATCCTAGAATAAAACCTAGGAAAAACTCTTCCGGACATTGGCTTTGGCAAAAATAATTCATAACTAAGACCTCAAAAGTAAACCCAGTAAAAATAAAAACAGACAAATGAGATGTAATTAAACTAAAACGTTTCTGCACAGAACAAGAAATAATCAACAGAATGAACAGATAACTTTCAAGATGGGAGAAAGCATCTGATAAAGGACTAATATCAAGCATTTACAAGGAACTCAAATGTCTCAAGAACAACAACAAAAACAGCCCCATTAAAAAGTGGGCAAAGGATGTGAACAGACATTTTAAAAACATTAAAATGGCCAACAAGCATATGAAAAAAATATCATCATTAATAATCAGAAAAATGCCAATTAAAACTACAATGAGATACCATTTTATACTAGTCAAAATGGCTATTACTAAAAAGTAAAAAATAATGGATCCTGGAAAGAGTGCGGAGAACAGGGAATGCTTATACACCACTGGTGGGAATGTAAATTAATACAACCTTTATTGAAAACAGTATGTAGATTTCTTTAAGAACTAAAAATTGAACTGCCATTTGATCTAGCAATCCCACTACTAGGTATCTACCCAAAGGAAAATAAATCATTTGTATAAAAAGATGTTCGTACTCATATGTTGAATGCAGTACTAGTCACAATAGCAAAGATATGAAATCAACCTAAGTGTCTGTCAATGGATGACTGGATAAAGAAAATGTGGTACATATGCACCATGGAATACTATTCAGCCATAAAAATAAATCATTTTGCAGCAGAATGAATTTTGTTTTTTGGATTTCTTTTGCAGCAACATGGATGGAACAGGAGGCCATTATCTTAAGTGAAATAACTCATAAACAGAAAGTAAAATAATGCATGTTCTCACTTATAAGTAGGAGCTAAATAATGTGTATACATGGGCGTAGAAAGTGGAATAATAGATATTGGAGATTCAGAAGGGTGGGAGGGTATTGAGGGATAAAAAATTACTTAATGGGTAGAATGTTCACTCTCTGGGTGATGACAACATTAACAGCCCTGACTTTACCACTACATAGTATATCCATGTAACAAAATTGCACTTGTAGCCCCTATATCTATAAAAATAAAGAAAAAGAGAAAGAATGAGGCCAAAAGAGAAAGGAATATTATCTTCAAGAGCTGAGGAAAATAACAAATCTAGAACTTCTATACTCAATATCATAAAAGAGTGTGAGCAAAATAAATGTAAATGTCCCTGAACACTGAAATAATTTACTACTCCTAGAGACTTGGTGAAAGAACTACTAAAAATATATGTGCTAGAAGAAAGAAAATTGAATCCAGAAAGAAGTTAGATGCATGAAGCAATGGTGAACAGTGAAATTGGTAAATAGAGGTAAATGTAAATAAGTATCATGTAAAACAGTAATAATGTTGATGAACCACTTACAGGTTACAAGTATGATATAGTTTGAATGATGTCCCCTCAAATTCATATGTTGAAGTCCTAAGCCCCAGTACCTGTGTATTTGACCTTACATTTGGAAATATGTTTGTTGCAGATGTAATGAGTTAAGATGAGGTAATCTTATCTTGGATAGGATGGGCACCTAATACAACATGACTGATGTCCTTATAAAAAGGGGAACTTTGGACACAGAGACATGCACACAGGGAGGACGTCATGTGAAGATTGGAGATAAGCTGCCACATACCTGCAAAAGGAACAATTAAAAGCTAGGGACAGGGCCTAGATATAGATCTTTTCCTAAAGCCTGCAGAGAGATCATGGGTCTGTTTTCTTGATCTTAGACTTCTAGCCTTCAGAACTGTGAGATAATACATTTCCGTTGTTTAAGCCACTCAGTTTGTGGTATGTTGTTACAGCAGCCCTAACAAACTAATATAAAGTACAAAATAGATTAAGACTCTTGAAAACTGTAATAGGTAAGTATAATCAGACTTGCATTTTCTCTAAGGCTTTTGTATTATAGTCTAGGAGGAGTAGAGATGTTGATCAACTTTAGACTTCAAGTAAAGTATGCATGTTAAAAATTTAGGAGTAATCAAGAAAATTATTTAAATAGAATCTGTATATCCAAATCAGTAGAAGAGGACAGAAGGGAATTGTAAAAACTCAATATGAAGCAGGAAGGAGAAAAAAGAAGAAAATAAAAAGAGTGATAAGTAAGACATACAATGGTAGAAATAAATTCAAGTATAAAATTAAGTTCAAAATGTAAAAGAATTAAATTCATATGCCAAAGGCATAGAAGCTCATATCAAAAAGTTTTAACAAAATTATAAAGCTTTAGAAGGCTAGTAGAGCTAGATCATTGTCCCAAGTGTTGGTTGGAAGGTTGTTGAGATTTCGCATGAATAGTTGGAATTTTAACATGGGAGCAATATTCTAATCAAGGGGTGAGCAAACAATAGGCCACAGCCCAAATAGGGCCTGGTAACTTTTTTTTTTTTTTTTTTTGGTACAACCTGCAAGCTAAGAATGGATTTTACGTATTTTTAACTTTTTATTTTAGATTCATGGGTACATATACAGGTTTTTTACATGGGTAAAGTCGTGTCATGAGGGCATGTTGTACAGATTATTTTGTCACTCAGGTATTAAGCATAGTACCCAATAGTTATTTTTCATTTTTTTAATCTTCTCCCTCCTCATACCCTCCACCTTCAAGTAGACCCCAGTGTGTGTTTTTCCCACCATGTGTCCATGTGTTCTCATCATTTAGCTCCCACTGATAAGTGAGAACATGTGGTATTTGGTTTTCTATTCCTGTGCCAGTTTGCTAAGGATAATGGCCTCCAGCTCCATCCATGTTCCTGCAAAGGACATGATCTCATTCTGTTTTATGGTTGCATAGTATTTCATGGTGTTCATATTAAATTTTTAATATTAACTGTATGCTCTTGACCTGGGAGAAATGTAAAACAACACAGAATAATTGAAAATAAAGGAATAAAAGAGATGGATGAGAAATATCAACTGAAAAAAAGCCAGCATTACAATGATGATGTAAAGAAAAAATATTTAAAGCAAAAAGCCTTATTAGGGATATGGAAGGTCACTACTTAATGATAAAAGACAAAACTCATTAGGAAGATATATATTTTAAACAAGTTAGTCTCAAATATATAAAGCAATATTTGAAAGAAATACTAGGAAACATTGAAATATTCACACTCATATTTGAAGACTTTTCTTTTTTTGAGACGGAGTCTCACTCCTGTCATGCAGGCTGGAATGCAGTGGCACAATCTCGACTCACTGCAGCCTCCACCTCCCAGGTTCAAGCGATTCTCCTTCCTTAGCCTCCTGAGTAGCTGGGATTATAGGTGTGCACAACCACGCCCAACTAATTTTTGTATTTTTAGTAGAGACAGATTTTCACCATGTTAGCCAGGCTGGTCTCAAACTCCTGACCTCAGGTTATCCACCCGCCTCGGTTTCCCAAAGTGCTAGGATTAAAGGCGTGGGCCTTCAAAGGCGCCTGGCCTATTTGAAGATTTTAACATCACTTTCAGTAATCAATATGAAAGGAGAAAAAAATCAGTGCTTATGTTAAACAGACTTGATTTAATGGACATAAAAAGAACTCAGGGCCCAATAATTACAGAAAATATTAGAGAAATAATAATTAGAGAAAATACTTTTTCTTTTGAGTTACATGTGAAATATTTCTAAAAATTGACTGTGTACTAGGTGACAAATCTCAAAAATACCCCAAAGCCTCTGTAAACACGACTTTCTCTGACCACACTGCAAACAAGGTATAAATCAGTTTAAAAATAGCAAAAAGTCCTTGTAAATTTTGAAATTAAAAACACTTTAATTCATTGGTTAAGAAAATGTTATGTGGGAAAGTAGAAAATATTTAGAATTGAATAATGATGGCACAATATAGCAAAACTTGTGGGATGCTCCCAATGCCAGAGATGAATTTTCAGTGTAGAATGTGTAAGAGAATGAGAACTTACAGGAGCTGTGTCCACTTTAAGTAATTAGAAAAGGAACAATACAGTTGATTAAAAAAGGGAAGGAAATAGCAGGAGAAATGAATGAAATAGAAAACAAAGAAATGATAGAGAATCAAGAAAACCAGCATTTGGTCTTTGAAATTATTAGCAGACAAACCTACCAAAATAAACTTATTGTAACATGGATTTTACAAAGAGACTTGACAAGTCATCAGTATTAGGAATGAAAAGGGAGATGCTACTGTAGATACAGTCAAATTTAAAAACACAGTAACAATACCCTGAAAAGCTTTGTACAATAAATAAATCATAGAATTGAACAAATGGGTACTGTCATGCAAAAATAGAATATATTAAAACTGCCTCAAGGAAGAATAATTGACCTGGATAAATCTAGTACTTACATTAACGAAATTGTATCAATAGTCAAAAATCTACATACAAAAAAATCACCAGGCCTAGAGGATTTCACAAATTAGTTTATCAAATTTTTAAAGAACAGATAATCTGTATTTTATATAACTTCTTCAGAGAATTAAAAAAGAGGGAAAATTCCCCTGAATTAATTTTTGGAGTCTAATGTAATCTTGTTACCCAAACAAGATAGATACACTTTGAGAAAAATAAATTACAGATTACCTCACATACATGGAAGCTAAATGTCATGAATACAATATAAGCAGGTTAAATCCATTAATAAATTTTACTAATGAAATACTACCTCTTGCTGATCTGAATTTATGCCAGAAATGTTTAAGGATGGTTTAACTTTTAAAAAAATTATTTAATATCTTTGATAACCCTAAAGAAAAAAAGTCATATAACCATCTCAACAGATTAAAAAAGCACTTAATATAATTCCATATAATTTGGTTTTAGAAACTCCTAGGAAACTCCTAGAAAACTATACAAAAAACTTTTAAAATTAGATAAATGTTATTGACCAAAAACCATTTGAGACAAAGTAATCTTACCCGCTATCACTACTTCTAAGCAACAGGAAATAAGAATAGAAAAATGAAAGTTACGAGTATTGGAAACTAAACAACCCAAAACTTATTGTGAAAGAATGATTGTCTTGATATAAATTTAAAAATAATATTCAGGGCCAGGCGCAGTGGCTCACACCTGTAATCCCAGCACTTTGGGAGGCCAAGGTGGGCGGATTGCCTGAGGTCAGGAGTTTTAGATCAGTCTGGCCAACATGGTGAAACCCCATCTCTACTAAAAATACAAAACAACAACAACAACAACAACAACAACAACCGGGCCTGGTGACATGCGCCTGTAATCTCAGCAACTCAGGAGGCTGAGGTAGGGGAATCGCTTAAACCGGTGAGGTGGAGGTTGCAGTGAGCCGAGATCACACAACTGCACTCCAGCCTCAGTGACAGAGTGAGACTCCATCTCAAAATAATAATAATGATAACGATAATAATAATCTAATAATAATATTCAGGCAAACTGTTAGAACTTAAAAGAGTTCAGCAATGTTTCTTGATAAAAAATAGAAAACACAATACTATAAAACTTCTAGAAAAACATATAGGAATTCATTTTCATGACCTAGGATTAAGAAAAGAGTTCATCATAAAAATTATAAACTTCTGCTCTGGGAAGGACACTGTGAAGAAGATGAAAAGGTAAGCCACAGACTGGGAGAAATATTGGCAAATCACATATATAATAAGGGGCTTGAATCCAAACTATATAAAGAATTCTCAATACTCAGGAATAAGGAAACCAACAACCTAATTAAAAAATGGGTAAAAGATTTGAACAACCACTTCACCAAAGTAGACTTATAGTTGGCAAATAAATAAAGTACATAAAAAGATGCTCAACATTATTAGCCAATAGGGAAATACAACTTAAGGCCATGATGGGATGTCACTATATGCCTATCAAAATGCAAAAATAATAATTTTAAGAATACAATTATCAGTGCTAGGGAGAATGCAGAGCAGCTGAAATTTGCATACATTTTCAGTAGGAATGTAAAATGGTACAGTTACTCTGGAAAAACAGTTTGGCAGTTTCTTATAAAAGTAAACATACTACTTCCATACAACTCAGCAATTGCACTTTTGGGCATTTATCCAAAAGAAATGAAAACTTATACACACAAACCTGTACATGAATGTGTATAGAAGCTTTGTCTCTAATAACCCCCAATTGGAAACAACTCAAATTTGCATCAACAGATGAATGGATAAAACATATTATGGTATATCTACATAATGAGACACTACTCAGCAATTAAAAATGAACTTTTGATTCATCCATCAACTTGGATGAATCATAAAGATGGTGTGCTTAATGAAAGAAGCCAGTCTCAAAATGTTGCATACTGTATCATTTTGCTTATATGACATTCTCAAAAAGATAAAACTACAGTGACAGAGTGGTTGCTAGGGTTTAGGAGTAGAGGGAGAGTGACTACAAAGGGATGGCATGAGGTAGTGTTTTGGGGTGATTGAACTGTTCTGTATCCTGATTCTGGTACTGGTTACATAAATCTATACATATATTAAAATTCATAGAACTACGTAACAAAAATTCAATTTTACTGTATATTAATTTAGAAATAAAATTCAGAAATTTAAAAATTACTTCATAAAATGGAGGATACGTACAGTATCAGAAGGTTGATCATACATCCTAGTGGGCCTCAAACAGGCCCACTTTATGCTTTTATCCTGGTGTAATTATTAATAGTATCAATTGTAGAATTCTGCTTGAATGGTAAATTATATGCTTATCCTAAATATGAAACTGTATTCTTACTGTGAATATGAAACCATTCATTTTAATTTTAAAGTATACAAGACAAAATTAAGAATATATTGCTTTTGTTTACCATTTATATGTAGTAGCATAGAAATTGCATGGAAGAGAAATAAAATCTTTAGGAAGAGAGGGATAAGAAAAGAATGGGGGCTTCAGCTGACATAAATATGACAAAATTAGAAATAAAAAATTCAAAAATAAATATAAGGTGGCTCTCAATGGAAATTCCAGAAAAGAAGAAAATGGTATTTTGATTAACAGCTTATGTTTATGTTAGAACCTTGATCAGTTCTTGAAGCAAATGGGTGATAAAAATGGTGGTCCTCTTGGTTTACTGAAAAGTGAAATGATATGTGCTGATGTCACATATCCTCTGACTGTTCCTGATGAACCTACCTCATTCTCTGATGTCCATGAATGGCAGTTGCTATAGAAGTCTGTGCATGGCAGTTACATGAACAATAACCATTGTGACAAAGGGAACAACTATTACCCTAATGCAAAGAGAGAAATTAGAGACACAGTAGCCACACAAAATTAAAATATATTAAATATTACTGTTGTCTACTTCTTTAATGGGGAAAAAGAGCATGTCATTAGTGTCAAGCGCATCCCAGAGTAGGCTCTCTTTAGAAGAATAACTCAGTGCAATAATGTGAATTGCTTTGTCTTTGATTTTGAACATGATTAAATTGGCAGGTACTGGGTGGGAGTATGTTGTTCAGGATAGAACTTTGCATAACTGGTAACTATAGCATTTTTCTCAGACACTATCATTGTCTCAAGCTATGATGCACAATGATACACAATGCTGTGATACGCAAGCTGTGATACACAATGTTAGTTATCATTGTGTCAAAGATCTCATCCTTAACATCTGCAGTGATTTGTGCTCCCTGCTCTCAGTCAAACCTTCTTAGCCTGGTATCTAAAACCCTCCATATTATGGCCCACCCTATCTATCTAAGCTCTCATACTAATGTTTCCCATCACACACCATTTACTGTAGTCATCTGTCTCCATTATCCTAGAAGCACACTGAGTTTTTCTCCCCTCCACACATGTTGTTTTCCTTAAGTGGAA
Organism: Papio anubis; assembly: GCF_008728515.1. Taxonomy (NCBI): domain Eukaryota; kingdom Metazoa; phylum Chordata; class Mammalia; order Primates; family Cercopithecidae; genus Papio; species Papio anubis. Next base: position 49,001,466 of record NC_044996.1, on the reverse strand, counting down.
TGCCCTAACTTCTCTTCCACACTAATCTAAACCCTGTAACACTCAATCCAAACCTCTCTGGTCCATGAAGCCTTTCTTGACTAGATCAACCTTCACTGATCTCCTTTGAACTATGGCACTTACTATTATGAACACAGATTTATAGTAGTGACACTTTCCATTGATTGTTGTTGTTTCAAATGTATTACTCTTCTCTTCCTCAGAAGATTATATAGGCTATTGGCAAGGCAGTGCTCATATCTCATAAGTCTTTTTGACTCCTTGTAACACATGATAGGTGCTCAATAAATGTTTCTGACTGACTGGAATGCCCATTCCAAATTATGTTTCGCCGATTTAAACGATCACAAACTGATCACTTTTATTGTCAGCTACTCCCAGAACCTCTTTTCTCTCCTGTGATTTTCACTCTTTAGTTAATCATCAAGTATTTTAGAGATATAAGACCAAAACAGTATATCCACCATGAAGTCATTTTACAGTTCTGGGTTTCTGTCTGCGTTTCCTGGTACTGCTTTCTATCTTTTAAGAATACAACACTACCAAAAGCAAACATGACTTCTTAAAGCAATTTTAAAAAATAGCCTCTTGTCCTCCAAGAGAGCTTAACCTCTGCTGAAGAACAAGAAATTAACTTTAGATTCTGACCAAATTTTTGCCAAGAGTCTAAAGTTCCTTGGAGGAATGGTATAATAATCATGCTTGTGGTTGTAGTGATTGCAATGTTAGCAATCCTGGCCTGAAAATATTTTACTATAGGCATAGAACATGAACTTTTCAGGAAGCCAAAAACAGTGAATGGTGATCATTGATGGAGGTGAGGATAAAAGGTTAGAACCAGAATTAAAGTCTTGGCTGAACTCAGAGATACAGGCAAAGGTTAGGTCAGTACAGCTAGGCAAGATCTAAGCAATGGTACAGGCATAGCAGAGATCATAACAGTTCTCAAAGGAACAACAGGAATTCTTTAAGTTGAATCAACATTTATTTCATCCAGAACCATTTAATTTACTTCCCATTTGGGCATGAGCCCATCTCAGTTCAAGTCAACTTAAGGCCATGGAAAGCCAAAGTAAGTGTCTTAATCTGCTTTGATTGGGAAGTGTGGAACCACAGGAAAAAAAAAAAAAATCACACCTGCATTCTAGCAAAAGAGCATTCTAACAACAATAAGAACAGTATGGTACAAATAATATGTATGTACAGGATTTACTTGAGGTGTGCCACAGTATATTGTAAATTGGAATGCAGAAGTGCTTTGTAGACGACTCAAAGACTATTGATTTTGATACTGCTGAAATAAGAAGTTATTCATGCATATGGGTTCTGTCTGATACAATTCACAGCCCAGTTGATTAGCTTCCAATAAACCTGAAAAAAAGGAGGATGGCAACCTCTGCTTTAAACAATGAAGAATCATTACAGCTTATTAAGATATTCTGGCATGAGGGCTGGATCTGTCTTAGTGTTTCTTCCAGCATAGAAAGTGGGCGATTTGAGAACTAGAATCATGGTAGAAGGGATGAATAGATGACAGTTACTGCACATGATGCTCTGCTGGTAGTGCCTGGCAAGGTAAACATTCAAGACCTGTCAATGACTTGGCCTTTCAGTCAGTGAGATGACTATCAACTCTCACTAGTAAAGGTGAGTATTTTATTATTCCTAGACACCACACATTGCCTATGTGTTCATGAATCCTTTGACTTTGCTCTTTTTCTTGTTCTTCTTACAGCCTTGTTTTTGCTCTTCTACAGCTATCATTGCTCATGCTGTTTTTCCTTTCCACTCTAAATACTCTCTCACTGCCTGCCTAACAATTCAAATTCTACTCATCCTTCAAGGCTCAGCATAAGTCTGACTGTCCCACAAAGCACTATTTGGTTATTCCTGTGGATGAGTTCTGCTGGTTCTGATCTTCTAGTTTTCTTTTGCAGCAAAATATCAGTCAGCATTCAGTCATTGTAATTTTGTTTCTTTCATTCAAATTGAACTTAAGTTGAATATTGAAACACACACATGTATTTATCTAATGCTTCCACAGTGCCTGGCACCACCATAGCTACACAGCTATACTATATTCACACACCACATTCGTTTCAGAATAGGGTCATTGTAGAATTTATTGTCCAAACTAGGATACTTTTGAGTGTAAAAGAGGATGCCCATTAATAATTATTCTGGACTTCCTTTGAAATGCTTCTAAAAATAGGATGGGCTAATAGATGGGTAGAGAGAAAATCAATGAACAGATGTGTGATAAAGTGCAGTAATATGCTAATGGCAGATTTTAGGTGGTGGTCACTGTAAAATCATTTTTACCATTTGTGTATGTTTGAAAGATTTCATGAGAAAATATTGAAAAAATATAATTATGCTGAGACAACACAGGTAAACTGAAATGTTATGGTCAACCCTTGCTCAGAGCTGCTGTTATTGACCTCAGAGAGAAAAGTATGAGTAGGTAGATGGAGGAAAAGGAGTGAATAGAAAGCAGAGTAGCTAAGTGGGAAGGTATGGTATAAACTAATACATGCATTTAACACCTAGAATTAGGTATCTGGCTTTAACATCAAGACAGTTCCAGGCCAGATGTGGTGGCTGATGCCTATAATCCCAGTGGTTTGGGAGGCTGAGGTGGGTGGATCGCTTGAGGCCCAGAGTTGAAGACCAGCCTGGGCAACTTGGAGAGACCCTGCCTCTACAAACAATTAAAAAATTAGCCAGATGTGGTGGCACATGCCTGTAGTCCTAGCTACGTAGGAGGCTGAGAACAGAGGATCGTTTCAGCCCAGGAGTTTGAGGCTGCAGTGAGCTGTGATTGCACCACTGCATTCCATCCTGGGTGACAGAGCAAGACCCTGTCTCTTAAAACAAGAAAGAGTGACAGTTCCATTTGTCTGATACCGAAAATGATGTAGTTTGGTTGATAAGGAGCTTTTGGCCATTCTATTTCAAATGGGTTCTAAGAAGGAGCAACGATATAACCAACGGAGGAGAACCAGTGAGTAGGAGTCATTATATTAACCTCCAACCTGGCACTTATGTAGCACCAGACCTCTGTGAAGCATGTCTTTGGGAAGCAGACTTTTTGGTTTGTTGATTTCAGTAGCAGTAGTTGACATATCAGGTGGTAAGCCTAGAAACATTCATTGAAAATCCCCAAGAAATGTTGGTCCTCTTATTCGTTAGTTTGCTTTACATGACAGATGTGTTTCTGAAAGGAAAATGTGGATTTTAATTATTTTTAAAAAACAGGCTGTATTTTCCTAAGATCTAACCCAGTGGTTCTCAAACTTGGCTTCACATTGTAATCATCTGGGTCGTTTTATGAAATACTGGTACTTGGGGCCACCCCCATTGGTTTTGATTTATAATAACTGCATAAGGAGTATGGTCTGGGCATCAGGATTTAAAAAACCTCCCCAAGTGATTCTAAAGCTTGAGAACCACTGATTTCACTCTTAAAGATGCTGACATATCTTCAATTTCAAAGAGCTCTTGACCATATGGATTGCTCCCCAGTGAGGCTGAAACTGTTACGGAGAGAAGAGGGTTGAGTCCTTGTTTGTAGGAGAGAAAGGCAAGTAAGAAAGAATTGTGTGAAGTTTTGCTCCGTGGATCAAAATTTAAACTATAGCACTACTTCTACCAATTTTCATGTCTTTTGTCTTACCTCCTGCAATCCATAGTCATAAATTTAATAATCATTTTATCATGATACTATACCCCTAATTTTTCCATCTTGTATATTTGGATATTTATGTATTGGATTTTCTCAGATTGAGGTTCAACTGTTGTTTTAGAGCATTATATATCTAATTAGGCCATGTAATGCAAAACACCTGTCATCTGTCTCCTGTCATGACTAATGGTGAAACATGGCTAGATGGGGACGGTGAGGAACATTGTACTATCCTGTTTCACCTGTTTGATGGAGGTTCTTAGGAAGTGGGTAAAAGTAGTATTTTACTAGAAACTATCAGCAGGAAGCAGATAGTAAACAGTCTATTTTAGGCACCTATATTTTTTTCCTTCCTCGATCAATAAGACCATTCACTACTTACATTATCTATTGCTTATTTGTAATTGCCTGCAACAGTGACATGAACATCCTTTTTGCAGAGTTCTAGTACATGGTTGCAGGTCATCAGGACTTGAGTGGTTTTGTCACTTGTCAGGTAGGAATATCATTGGGTAGACAATGTATTTGATTTGCTGGTGAGGACACTGATTTCAAAAGTCATTGCTTATTTAACGTAAAATATCAACTGGAGTTGCATTACGATTTTAATCTTTTCGGGATATCAATTATTAGAACACAAAACTGTCTGTTATATTAGTGTCCGTTTTACATTATTTTTAATATGCCCAGAAAACTGTAAGATTTACCTCCTCTATGTATGTTTTCAAAGCAATGGAGCTTTAATGGAATTGGGATTCATATTTGAGAAAATGAAGTCTGTGATATTACGAAAACCATTAATTCTATCTACCTTTCCTTTTTGTTTTTCTTTTCTTTTTTTTCATAGCTTAGTTTAGAGTTATTGCTCTAAACCTAGTCCGTTATTTATCAGGGAAGCTTAACTCCACATTTGATTGGCCTTGGCTTTATTCAATCTAACTACAATAATTTGATTTTTTATATAAAATATTCAATCATGCTTTACCATGTGGTGAACATCATTTCTACATAAAAGCTACTTGTTGTTCTACCTTTGGAAACCATTAAAGAATCTCAGTAAGGGTTTTCTAGCCATCTGCTTCCCTTTCAAACTTTGTGTTAATGTAGACATCTGCAGTGGTGACTCTAGGGTTATTAAACTGCAGTGTCCAGTTAAATGCCCTTGTTGATAATTATCTAGAACTCTGGTCTACATTAAGAAATCACTTCTATTGTTTTTACATCAATGTGTCTTAAAGTGGACTTTCTAGTTTTACTGCATGGAGACGTATACCTATCTCACATGCATCTGTCTTTCCAGTGGGATACCTCTCTTTAAGAGAGCCATTGTAATAAGATACACACTTACCAAACATAATAATTGTGGTGCAACTAATCACATTATTAAAGTCTTCTTCACTTTGTTGGAAATAATTCTCCATGATAGTTCTTTAAATTGGAGTTTCCCTAGTACATTTAAATATCTGTTTATAAATCTGTAATTGACAGAAAATGAAGGAGGTGAGAAAAATAAGCTCAAGTGCTGTAAACTACTGCCAACTGGTCCAGAAATTGAAACAAATAATCTCTAATACTGTAATATAAATCAATGGGGAAATGATGCAATTTACAAAAATTCAATTTAGACTCAAATTTTGTAGAACACATAACACATTTTTTGCCCAGGGTGATGAATATCTGTATTTGGATTAATGGTATCATAAATTTTTTTAAACAAAAAACTATGTCTTTTAGTTAACAATTTATTTTATCTAAAGGAAAATGTGTAGTGAGATATGAAATGAGCCTATTGTCTCTAGCCTCCACATTAATTTGTAATAATTTCTATAAATTTTTATTTGTAATATTTATAAACATTTCACATTTTGATGGTAATAAACTTAAAAACATGTCAACCAGAGAGCAAAGAAGCAAAATCGAGAAGAATTTTTTTGTTGTTGTTTCAGCACTGAGGATCACTGAAATGACTTAACATCCATGAAATGATAAGTTATTCAGTTATGAAAGTAACCTCCAAGTACTGTAGTTAGTTAGGAGCATCAATTTTGACATTCAGTACAAGAAAAAAGTCACTTTTATATAATGAAATAATATCGCAGTAAATAGTGAGATTCCTGTAAACCTGTAATTCATAACACTTTGCACAGCTATCTTGATCTACTGAGTGAATTTGTAAGAAACAGTAAAAGGTAATTTTCTCGTTTTGTGCAGAGTTTTTCCATTCTATCACTAAATACAGATATCTGAACTAAATTATAAGCACAGAGTAATATTCAGGGTACATGAGGAGAAAAAGCAATTTAGTGACCGTTTTGTGTCATTAAAAGCTGAAGCAAAACTCCCAAGCCTGCAAACCACAAATTCTGTTTATTGCCAGCATAATCTTGGCAGTGATGAGTTATGTTCATGCTATTCAGTGAGACAAAAGAAGGGTCAACTACTTTTTCAAAAACATTTTTCTTGCTTTATAAGCATTTGGAAAGCATTCCTCAGGGCTTTCACTGACCTTATACATTGGGGTATATTCTGAAAATAAGTAACTTTGGGAGGTTTTAGCAGCCCAAAGGAAAGAGAGGGCAAGGCTGGGACAATATTTTCACTGCACTAAAGGTTGAGTGTGTTTGTACACATACAACTGAATTATGTTTCTCTGACCAATTGGAAGTGCCTCGAGGACAAGGATCTCAGTCTTTGATTTATTTGGAATTTCATGATAATACAGGGCTAGCTCATAGTAGGCACTCAGTAAATGTTTGTTTAATGACACTGAGAAAATGTGTCACATGGTGTCTGTACAGTGCCAAGTCCATAGAAAGCACTCACAGTTGATTTTTTAAATAGTAAATGAAGTCATTCAGTTCTTAGATATTTTGGTTGACTGTACATATTCCAAAGGCATGGATTCAGATTAAGTGCTCACCACTTCAGAAGGTGCAGCTAACATTTTACCCCCAAATTGTTAATGCTTAACTGTTTCTTATCCCCAAGGAAGCCCATTGACCCATGGTGATAGAGCCTTTCCAGAAAGAAGGAAAAACTCCATTTGATATGGCCACAGAATCTGGCAGGAGGATTCACTTTTAGATTTCAAAGACAAGTAGGGAATCGATGGGGCAATGATAACATGAGTTGAATTTCAAAACAAATGGTGACTTCAGGTTTAATACATTTTGACACCAGTTCTAGTGTCTCTTCTGAATACAACTGACCTGCTTGGCATCAGTTTATATGATACCTGTTATTCTGCTTATATTTTTTGTAGAAATATAGACTGACAAACTACTGTCTGCTTAGGATTCTGCTTGAGACCAGCTCAAGAAGTTAAGCAGTCGCTGGTATGCTTCATTAGAGGATTTAATTGACCTTAAAATGCAGTGAGTGTGTGTGTGTGTGTGTGTGTGTGTGTGTGTGTGTGTGTGTTTACTCTCATTTTGAGCGGCTGTGTTTACTCTGAGTGCCTCTTTTCAATATTCTTAAATATACAGTAACATATATTTCAATGTTATTACTGCGCTTATGTTCCCTCTTTGAGGCCACTTGTTTGCTTCAGACCTTTTTTGCTGCCTCTTCTGATTTTGGTTTCAAACTAGTTTTTTGTTTTGTTTTGTTTTGTTTTTTGCATTTTTATTATCCCTCTACAAAGGTAATTTAAATTGGTTTGGAGAGCCTTTTAAAGACCACTTTTCAAGCTCAGAGTTTACCTCCCTGTGATTGAAAGCCACAGTAGAGTAATGGAGGGAAAGTAAACACTTTGGCTTATATGGTAATAATTACCACTTCAAAAATGTAAAAATTATTAATTCAGAAAACTTCAAATGCTCTCTGGTCACACAGTGCAAAGTTTTAGGACTGCAAGAGAGTTCCTATGGTCATTTGGTAATTCCTGAGCCTTCTGGAAATTTAATAGCCTCTGAGTTTTTCTTTAGCCTAAGGTGCAAAAGGATCCTGCTGCTTGCTTCACTGGGCTTGAAAATAGCGGGCAGAAAAATATCTTGTGCAAACACAGTATGCAAAGTCTTTCGTATACAGATAAATTTGCAGACTTCCTTTCAGTAGAAAGTGTTAGATAACTTTCAGTGGTTGGATAACTTACACTGAATCAATGGCACCCTCTTGTCTGCTGCCCCTTTAGACCACATATTTTTAAGATGGGTGACAGGTTCAGAGATGTGGGCCTAGACTGGAGAGCTGAGTGAAGAAATCCAAGCCCAAGCGGGAAGCAAGCGGACAGCTTTGGTCTCATTAATGCCTATTTTCAAGCAGAAAACAAGCTGACCTAACCAAAGGGAAAGTGTGTGGTTCCTGCGTTAGGGGGTGTTCTATATTGATAACCAGAATGCAGGATGCTGAATGAGTGAAAGTGTTTGCTGTACACAAAGGGATGGGTGGCTGGGTGGAGATGGAGTCAGGAGGTAGGAAAGGGTCAGATATTGGTAAATACGGATGGGAAAAATGTGGACTGAATGCATTTTGGACAAATTTGATCATTTTGGGGGGAGAAAATAATAAGGATGACTGCACTTCAGGAGAGAAGAATATTATGAACGATGGGTTTTGAATACATTTAAATATTTATGAAAATATTTTCTTTAGATTTTTTCAATATTTTGGAAAGCAAAGAAATGTTCTCAAACTTTATTTATTTATTTTTTGCAAATTTCTCCTGGAAGGATTTGGCAATACAGGCAGCACTGTACTAGGCTTCTCAAAACATAATAGTAGGTTAATTCTCCTGTGTGACTTTCATCAGGTAACTTATCTTTTTGTGTTTTCAACCATAAATGTACTTATTATTCAGGCTAGCTGTGAGATTAAACAGTATGTGCTGTTTATCCATTTGTTTATTCACTTATTCACTCAGCAAATATTTATAGAGAGCCTAACATGTGTGCCAGACACTTCATAGCACAATTTGTTAATTCAGTGAATGTTTATTAAGCACCTACTCTATACTGTTAGAGCAGAAAATATAAATATATTATGGAGGTCTCTCTTTTTCAAATTTCTCATTCACTCCGTGTCTTTTAAAAGTTTACTTTTTACTTCTTTATCTAGATTTTATTATAATTAATTTTAAAATCTCCTTGGAAGTTGGCAAGTTATCAGTTATACATAAATAAATAAGACAATATATATGGAATCAATTTAAAAAGTATAAAGCAGTGTATATATGTGGAGTGATGTTACTATTATTTATGGTCACTTATCACTCTTGATGGGGCAATGATAAACAGCTCATAGAGAGGCATAGAGTGACTAGATCCCCACTCCCTCCCATAGAAAATGGCATGGCAACAGCTGGATGGATCAGAATGTGACAAATAGAAAAAAGAAGTTTTTCTTCCCTGTAGTCTGTCATTCCATTTTACCAAAGCTGATGTACTTTGGGACAGTGTGGTTGTTAAGCCTCCCTGTGGGTTGCAAGTATGCTTTTAACTGACTATTGATGCTGCTGCTACAGACCCCCTCTGATTTTCTTTTACATGCTTTATGCTGTGAAGAGGTTTTTTAAAAAGAAAGATCCATCTCTAGCTCTCTCCCCTTGAATAGGGTAGATTAGATTGGTTTTGTAGGGCTGAGTTTTCACCAGTACTATAGTTGTACTGGATTCAAATGCTTGCAGGGAGCCCCTGCTGAATTGTAAATGTACCAATCCCCAGAGTGTAGCTCAGTGTACCTCTGCAAGCAGTCAGTAGTTTTTCATTAAGCAGTGATTTGATTAGATAAAAATAAAAGTTGCTTGAGCATTCATTTTTGCAGCAGTGCATAACAAATTTATGCAAATTCCCGTGTCAGTAATCTGCATGCAAAATATAAAAGTGTGATTATCAAGCCATGTGCACCTGTATTGAAGTTTAATCAGGTACAAATATTAATGGAAAGAATAAAGCTTTTAACAAAAGTCACAGCTGTTTGAGGTTTGTAAAATACTGCAGTGAGAGTGTTAGTATATTAATGATAATTTTAGCGTTTTCAGATTAAACAAAATTTTCTTTTAAAGGAAATCCCAAACAAGGCAATTCTTTAGTGGCACTTGGGAAATGCAGAGAAATAAGATTGGGCTAAATGATTTGGCTGTTTAATAGTAAAGGTGTGACCAAACTGTTTGAAATATATATTAGGGAACAGGTCTTTATTAAGAATTTTATTGTATTCTCAAGGACAACTAGAATGATTCTAGGAAGTAAATGGATATTTTATACCTAGCATGGTGTCTAGCATGTAATAGATGCTCAATATAAATGTTTGTAAAACTTATTCCTTCATTCATGCTGATTCATTGTGTAAATCATTTAAGATATTGTAAAAGGAATAATGTATTGACTTCCAAGTTTGTAAATGAAAGGCTGTGTTTTATATTTTACAATGGTAAGAAAACAAACAATAATATTTGTTGAATGCTAGGAACTGTGCTGGACACATTACATACATTCTTTTAATTCATTCTCCTAACAACTTATATAGTAATAGCTTACTTTTAGAGATGAAGAAACTGAACCTGAAATAAATCAAATCCATGGCCACAAATCATAGCTAGTCTGACTCCAAGGTCCTGATTTTTCCTCTGTATCACAGAATACATATTATTCCATAATTATCTCAAATAATTCATGGTTACTTCTAGGAGAGCGCTGGTGTAACTTTTGGCTACTTGTATAAAATTTATCTGATAACCTAAGAATCTAAATCAGAACCCCACAAAACTTTGAGTTAAAGCATGAACTTCCAAATGTAGAAAAAATACTATGGTGAAGGATTTACCCCTGCAAATGTGATTTTTAAAATAATATTTATTTTTTTCTCATCTTTAGAATAGTGATCTGAATGCCACTGGACAAGAGAGAGGCTAAATAGTGATTTTCTAAGTCTCTGTCTCTTACAATTTGTAGTTGTATGGAATGAGTCAGAACTTTTTTTTCTGAATATTGTTCTTTAAAATTGAACATAATCCCATCTTCATTCATAGCAGGACTAAAAATTAAAAGGTATAATTTAATGCTTCAAGTTTTCCACTCTGTTCATTTTTGGGAATGAAAGCCCCATTCCTGTTTATTTTCAGGGGAAGAACAGAGTGAGAAAGGGGGTCATTTCTGGGCTTAAGTCAGATGTGGCTTTCATACCTTGATAGAAATAGTTCATTGAAATGGAGAAAAAGTGATAGCCCCGGCTTAAGTTATTCTGTAGGCCATAGTGGTTCACAGAATTTGGAAGACCTATATCATTCCTTAGCTCAAAAATACAGTTTTCCAGTCCTTAGATCTAACATTTTATCCAGGCATGCAAAGCTCAAATGATCTGGCCTCAATTTACCCCTTCAGGGATATCTCTGGGTTAGTCTTTACAACAAACTAACACTAACCAGACTAGTGTACTTATCCTTTACTGAGACTTTCCTTCTTTTCTCATGTCTTTTTTCTCCTTTTGTGTCATGTTCTACCTCTACTTGCTTCCATTCCTCACTCCACCCAGATACGAATCTTTTCTTTCAAGGTCCAACTGAAATCTCATCTGCTCCATGGAGACTTTCTTGAAACTTCTCACAGCAATCTTCCTTTATGTGCATTCTTGTAACATTCTCTGTTTCATTGCCTATGCCTTTTCGCTTCCTCCTTCCCTCCCCTGCTCCCCTGCTTGCTTTCTTCCTTCCTTCAACAATTACTGAGACAGTGTCTGCCAACCAGAACATATTTGCTTCTGGGAATGCAATGGTGCCTCAGGAAGATACAGGCCCTACTCTTATGGAGGTCACACGTAAATGAAGCAGACAACCACTAATCAAAGAAACAACCAATTGCTTCCCGGAAGTGAAAGAATGTGGTTCGAGGAGAGTGGATGACAAAGGGGCCATATGGACTAAGAAAACTGACTTAGGGAGGGGGACAGAAAATGCCTCCTCAGGAACTAATAATTAAGCTGAGGTCTAAAGTTGGAGTAGTCGTTAACCAGGTTATGGGGTAGAGGCTGCAAAGAGCATTGGAGGCACGGGAATGGCTTATGGAAAGGCCCTATAGAAAGAGGATGAGTGTACTTATATGACTCATTTTTTGTCGTTCACGTTCTCTCTCCTCAAACATATTATACAATGCTTTTGGATGTGAATGATGTGTTGTTTTTATTTTTACCAAATTCTTTTGAAGGGACTTTCATTATCATTGAGTCCAAACTCCAACAGGCCCTGAGAAGTTCAGTGGTTTACTGAATGTGACACACATAGAGACATGGGCCTCCTGTACACCCCCTCCTCATGCCCAGTGTTCTTTCATTGAAATGATTCTTTATAATTTTGTATAAATTTAGCCAGCATATATCTGGAATAAGTCTCTGCATTTGGAAGATGGTTCATTTACAATTGGTAACTGTGTAATCATGTATGGAATAGAGGAGAGCAGGATGGTACAGAATCAAAAGGTGTTTCATTACATGGAAAGTTTTATGGGACAAAGAGGTACATGTTAGGGAGGAAATTTACATTTGTAAAGGACCATGCTAACTAAGCTTTGGAATGCATAGGGTAAGGATTCAATCTTTGAAGAAAATCTGTGTGAAATAAGATACGAAGAACATTATGATTAGAATTCAGAGAGCCTTGGATTTAATCCTGTTCCAAATACATTTGTTGAAACTGAAAGAAAAAAAATGATAATAATTTGGTAGTGGCTGTATTGGTGTGACAATTCTAAAATATGGTCTAAAATTTTTTGACATTTCTAACTACTGACAGGTATGGGCTTATGTTCCTTCTAGTTGAATCTGATTGACCAGTAGAATACAGTGAAAGTGACACTGCCAGTTTCTGAACCTCGGTTTCAAGAAAATGGCAGCTTCCACTTCTTCTTCTTTTAGGAAGCTGACTCTTACACCCTAGTTAACATGCTGTGAAAAAGCCAAACTTCCCATGGGAAGGCCTATATGGAGAACAACCATGGCCTCTTGCCCACAGCCCTGGGTGGGCTTCCAGAACCTAATAATCCATGTGAATGAACCATCTTCAGAGTAGATCCTATAATCTTCAGTTGAGCCACCCCAGCTTAGAACTCAGAGAGCAGAGACAAGCTGTTTCTGCCAAGACTTGCCAAAAATTGCAGATTTATGAATAAAGTAAATCATTGTTGTTTGAAGCAACTAAGTTGTGGAGTGGCTTATTCAGCAGTGATTGATAATTAATAGATTTGGGGAGATCATTCAGATCTGCTGAGCACTGGAAAGTTAGACAGATCTCAGTTCTTATATAGTACCCTTCGATTTTAGAAGGAGAAGGCAAATTGAGGAAATAAAGAACAATCTGATAAATGGAAACAACACCAAAATAAATTCATCAATCAGAGGGAGCAATTATGGAGTCCCAGGGAAATGTAGCAGTAAAGATTTTATTTAGAGTGTGTGGGTAGAAGATATAGAGAAACTAGACAGCAACATCAGGATTCCAGGAGAGTAAAGTTAGGAAATGTATGAGAAGGCATAATTTATTTAAGAACTTAGGGAAAATAGGATAGGGCCAAAGACCAGGTCACCAGCAGAGATGTAAGTACTGAGGTCCTTGAATATCTGACTCCACCTGGTAGTGTCTTTCCTCAACCTGACTCTGGCTTGAAGTTTAGCCCCTGCATGCCTAGCCCATCTGCTTCCCTACAGGGTCTTGACATATACTATGCCAAGCACCTTGGGGGCACTGAGGGTTTCAGTTTAGAGTCCATGTATCTAAGTTTGAAAATTAATGAGAAGATGGTGAATACAGTCAATATGTTTCAAAATTGCATGTCAGATATGGAAATAAAGTTTGAACATGTAGTTTAATTATACATGTAATTATCTTTCATTTACAAGCAATGTCAATTTTTCCATGACCTACTTATGGGATGAAGATGAACTCATGTAATTTAGAGTTAGAGTTGACCATAAAACAAGTCCAGAGAAGAATTATTCTTAGCTTAGAAAGGGTGGAATATATGTTACTTTGAGCTTTTGGGTGAAATTGACATAACTAAAATTATAAATTAGACAAGAAATTATACCATGTCTGGTACCAAGTGGTTCCTGCCTTTGATGAGCCTATTTATTTCAATGGGTGAATATATATAACAGATTAAGACAATTGAGAAATGGATAATATATAAATGTATTACTGTGAACAAAATGGTTTCATGTTTGATGGCTACTTTCATGTTTGATTAAGTTGGGCCTTGGGACATACAGCCACTTCATTTCTCATATGTTCAGGAAGGTTTAGTGTTAGCCTGATAGCCAAAATGGCTACCTGACTAGGAAAAAGGCAATGGAAGATAAAATTTTTGAGAGTATTTTGGAAGAATTGATTCTTTTGAGAACTGGATGATATTTATACTTTTCTGAGGCTTGTTCACTAGTGCAAGTGCTATTCTAAATGGAGTGAGTGCTTTGCAGATTCCAGACATATGCCACATTCATGTTGTCTAGATGATGAGTGATTTATTGATAGTCCAGGCTTTGTACTATTTGAGATGGTAGTTCTTTTAATAGCCATGATGTCATTGAGATAAAACTTAGTGGGATAGATGTTATTAATGGTCACTATTCAGCCTTTTATTTGCAGTGAAGCCAAAGGGCAGTTGGAGGGGGATGAGGTCAGCCTGAATCGCTGATTCCCTTGAAGTCTTCTGTGTGTTCCCATTTTGGGATCCTGTGACAAAACAGAAGCCAAATTGAACACCACCACATTTTGGATGAGTTTCCATTTGAGGAGCTCGAAAAACTCCCACAGGTCAGATTCAGAAGAGTTTTCAGGAGAATGCCAAAGACTGTGCAGTGTTGCTGGCAGGAATAGAAACAACAAGCAGATGTTTTAGCAGAGTGGAGCCCATTCTGAGAGAATATTCCTGGGCATTCAATGAAAGAGACTGGAGAGGAGGTTAGTTCAGAACAAAGATGAGAGAGCCTGACTTGGGCAGGCACTTGCCTAAAAATAGACTTACAAATTTAAGAGTTCCAGGCCCCTAAAGTAACTTCAGATGGATATAGTTGCTAATTAATCTCTTGAACTTCACATGAAAACTCTGTCTGGCACTGTAATCTTGGGACAACTTGCTGTTGTTGTGGTATTGGTTTAATTTGGTTTGGCTTTCTTCTTTTTTGGAAGAACACTTCTCCCTGTGCTTATCACAGTTTTAAAAAACCCACATTAAAAAAAAAATAAAACCCAAATAGTTAAAAATTCATAGCTGGTTTCATCACCAGCTGGTTGCATGACCTTTGATAAGTCGCCAGATTCACTTTCTTCATATATAAGAGGAAGAAAGTAAACTAGATGGTATTTTAGGTCTATTCCAACTCTACAATCAGTTAATTTATTTGAATACAAGCTACAAGATTATGAGCCCGTAAAACCAACATTTATAAATTTTCTCTTCATTTCTGACCACTGATGAAAATGGGAGGAATGTAGAATTCCTCTACAACTGGCAGATTAATCACTTTAACAGTAAGACAGAGCTCTGAGGGTGAAATTTGTACGTATATCATAGCTCAGAGATGTCTTTGTTCAGCAAATATTTATTGGGCATAAACTATATGACAGGTGCTGTGCTAGGTGCTGGAAATTCCACCATGAACAAAACATATGGTTCCTGACCTCAGGGAGTTTAAAATCTAGTTAAGAGACAACAAATATTAAATACTGTAATCATATAGTTATAAGTGGGACTAAGTGCTAAGAAAATGAATAACAGTGAACCTGGCCTCGTGGGGAATAGGGGTTAGAATGAGGTCATGGAAGATTTGCCTGAAGAACATATTCCAAAGTATTACAGGACCCAGCACAAAAGAAGTCCACATGGCAGACTTCATTATTGAACCAGTTGTTTTTGCTCTCTTCTACATGACTCTAACTCCAGGCAGCAAAATCAAAATCCTCGCTATTAGTCCAAAATGGAATTGGGCTAGAACAAGTAGATGGATCAGGGAAAACCACTGTTTATGAACAGAAACAAAATTCAGAGACCACATTATGTCATAGCATCGGAGGGACCTTTTGTATGCCAGGGTTAATATGAATGCATACTTATTTTATATTTGCCACAGGGAGCATAAGATATATTATAATCTTTTGGATATTTGTGAACTGAGCCCAGGAGTTATAATCTGTGTTCAAATCTCGTTATTTAACCTTTCTGGAAAATATGATAAGTAAATGAGGTAATCCATAGGAAGGGTTTAGCATAGTGCCTGAACTTAGTAAAACTCGATAAATTTATCTATTGTTGTTCCTGTTAGTATTTAACAAAACAACAATCACCCCCATCTCTGTCTTTCTGAGTAATACATAAGAAAGTTACCAGTTACCAAATAACCATTCTTCCTTATACTTCCTATCCTGAATAATGTAAGTCAGCTTGATCAAGGAAAAACCGCGGTTGAAGCTGCTAGGGCTTCCTGGAAAATTTCTATGGGATGCGGACAATTCGTGCTATGGTTTTGTGCAGAAAGAGGCTGAAGGTAATTCAGAGGGAGGTTATAAACTAACTTTAAAGGCAGTGGAGTTGCTTACCATTTAAAATAATGTTGTTTTGGTGGTGGTAGTAATGTTTGTGTGAGTGTGTGTGTGTGTGTGTGTGTGAGAAAGAGAGAGAGAGGCTCTAAAATGTATATTTAATTATCATTTCTTGGATTTTGAAAAATTACAAAATATATATTTGATTATAGTTTCTTGGAGTTCATAATAAGTAGGGTTCACTTTTTGTGACAAGGGTCCCACTATCCTTCTTTGAAATTATAGCTATAATTTAGTTTCCTAGTACAAGCTTTGCTCATGTTACTTACCTTCTCAGTATATAATCGCTCATGATGGCAATCATCTATTTGAGTCATGTCACATGGTTTAGTGGTGATTGTTACTATCTGAGAAAATAGCATTTAGCTAGGTATAGTTCTTTCTAGGTATACTATGGGCCTCTGTTAGGTATACTATGAAGAAAATAAATGTAACTTAATTGAGTTTTCTCCCTCAAAGCAGGTGTAGGTGCATTTTCTTGGTGTAGGCTCACGATCACCTTCGTTATCTGCAGCTTTGCTACCAAATGCTTCTCTTTAGTTCTTCGTTGAACATGGCTCTGTATCACATTCTGAAACAGGGGATCTTTTTTGTGGGGGGGCGGTGCTGGTGTTCTAGCCCTTCAGATTTGTGCTTCTCCTGCACAGACCCCTTGACCAGGTCATGGCCTTTCCACATGGATTATGGTTATAACTTTGCTCATGTGCCCGGCATACATAGAATGATTTCCCACCCAAACTCTTCTAGCCTAGATACGTTCATCCTAGATGCTTTTACTCTATCATTCAAGTCCCCTTCCTGCCCAAAGTCCTTATCAATAATTCTTAGGTTATACTGGGCTTGTCTACTAGAGTGTAAGTTTCTAAAAAGGAGGCCCCACAATATCTTTTTTATTTTTATTTTTTTTGGAGAGCTCCCATTCTCCAGTTCTAGCACATAGCTGAACTCTAAGAAGATGCTCAACAAGTGCTTATTGACTTAAATCCTATCTTCTGAGACATTTCAACAAAAGAAAACTCAATGGAAGATCAGAAGAAACAATCTACACAGAGGATTTCTATCATAATCTCTTCACAGTTATATATATATATATATATATTTTTGGGGAGAGGAAGAAGAGCACATTATAGATCCTTATCAGCCATATCCAGAGAAAGCTATTACTTTCTTCTGATCACCAAACCAAGTATGGGACCTCAAACAGAGCTGGGTTTGAGGTACTCTAAGGTAATGGAATCAGTGTAAACACTATCTAAAACATCTGAGTATTTTTCTTTGGTCCTCACACCTCAGGATTCCTGAATAACTTATGTACTAAAAATCAGAAGGCCAGAAAAATTGATTTGAATTTATTGTCCGGTGAACTTGCTTTTTGTTAAGGACAGTAGTTTGGAGGGTAAGTTTTCCTGCAGACTCTATATTTCTTAACCTAAAGTCTCCATTAGGAACATAAACAATATGATTGTATGTACTGTGTTTTGAAACCACTTTAAATGGCTCTAATGTGTGAATATAGGTTATAGTTTAATTTTCCTTTGCTGGGTCAGAGGCACTTGAAAATAAAACATATGCAGCTGCAGGATGTTAAAATATTTCATATGCATATATTTGCAGTATATTTCCTAGGGAATTTTACCCCTTAGCAAATCTAGCCAATTATTTTTCAGTTCTATGACTTTAACATTACCTTTTCTTTTTGTTGTTGTTAGTATTCAGGTTTTAGACTATTTGTTTCCATCAATTGTATTTTATTTTAGCTTAATAAATAAAGAAATTGAGTTACTTCAAAGTACGTTGTGGATGTCATTTAGTAGCATTGGATAAACGTAAAGTTAAATGACTTGCTCAAGGTCCAAAAGAAAGTCAGCAGCAGGACAGAGACAAAATTTCTGTCCTTTTTGTCAATTGCCTGTCAGATTCACTCTGCTAATGAAACTTTTTGCAATAGAACAGTCTCCCAGTGTTTCTAAGGAGCCAGTTAATTAATCAAATAAAGAGAATGATCATAGGGATTTTTAAAATGTCCATCTCTCTCTCATTTTCCCCCAAATTTCATTTTGAGTGTGGATCAAGGAGGTGGTTTTTACAATTTAAATACGATTGGCACCACTGCTGTTAAATGAAAATGTGGCTACTGGGTATTGAAATATAATTTTTAAAATTGGTAATCAAAAACCTTGTTAGCATTTGTGCCCATTTCATAAGAAGTTCGTAGTGCTTTAAAATTAACATTGATTAAATAATGCACTGACTAGAGAGAGATCACTTATAAAATTGGAGATAGGGATTGGAAGCAGTTGTGGCAATTTCTCTGCCAGGCTAGGAACACTCATTAATGAGCTAAGAAGGCTGGAGAATTCATGAAGGGCAGTGTCACAGATGATTGCTCCCATTACAATGAAATTGGTAGGCCAATGGATATGATAATATGATATTTATTATTATATCTGGTTATATTATTGTAGAAGTTAGATCTTTCTGCTATGGAAATAGTTTAGCACTTATAATGTGTTTTTAATAAAATACTCGTGTGCAATGGCATTTTATAGGAATTGTAAATGTTAACCAGTAGACTGAGTTGGATAAGAAATGCAAAGGTAGATTACTTTCAAATAAAAACTGGTAGAATGTCAAACATGAGTTTCATTAGTTAATTGGTAGTAAAACATGCTTGTTTCCCTTGAGCACCTGAAGGCCAGACCAAGCTGCAGAAATGTTGAGGTTTAAACCAGCATTGAGCATACTAAACTATACAGCCTGAGTGATCACAAGGGTTAGGAAACCAGGACACAACGTATAGTCTCAACAAATCATTTAAACTATCATTGCCTAAAAGCTCACCTAATGTTTGACTTTTCCTTCCCACAATGTATGTGTTTATTACAAATCTAACAAAATCTCTGAAATGATCAACAAAATCATACTCACGGTATCCTGTAATAGATGCAATATTCTGGGCAGAGAGTATCACAACAATCTCTTCTATCTGGAATTGTAAGGGAAAATTACAGACAGCTTTCCCAGAGGTTGCTTTTTTCACTGATCTTGTGGCAACCCTGTGATACAGGCAAGGGCTCTTATCACCATTTTGTAGGCTAGGACACTGAGGCTCCAAGTGGTGGGAAGTCAATGACAGAGTCAAAATGTGAATCTATCAGAAAAACAAAAAAAATCCCCAAACTTGTCAGGTACTATGCTTAGTACCTGAGTGACGAGATAATCTGTACACCAAATCCACGAGTCCTGAGTTTACCTGTATAACAAACATGCACATGTACCCCTGAACCTAAAATTAAAAAATTAAAATTTTTAAGAAATGTGAACCTAGATGCTCTGCCCCCAAGTTCAGTGTCCATTCTATGATTCATGAATGACATGAATAACAGAATTGTAGTTCAAATTCTCAAGTCAAAGTTATGTCAGAACTTCAATTTAGGGTCCTTTTAGATTTTTGTTTTCAAATGTTTGATAAATGCACAGTCTGAAAAATAATATTGCCCCCCTCAAGTGCCCCCAAAACTGCCCCAGTAGGACTATTACAAGGCCAGATTACTAGACTAGATTTTACTGGGATTACTTTGTATTAAACCCAGAGCAGGCAGAACTTGATTTAAGTAAATGCAATGTAATAAAACCCAAATTTACAACCTAGATAATATACCAAAGATTTGTTTAAGTGACAATTCCACTTGTATGTTTTAAATCGATTTACAAAAATGGATAATCCATATCTGGGGACTTTGAGGTAAACACACATGTTATGTAAAGCAGAATTCACCTGCACTATACAAGAGTCATGTGAAAGTGACAAATTAGGTTGTTGTTCAAAGTAAATCTGACCTCCTGCTTGTGTTATTTTTTTTGTTTGGTATATCTAGAGTAATATAGCACTCTTACCTAATATTCATCCACTGGCATTTGGCATGTAGTTAATTACAAATGATTGTAGATTTTTATATTAAAACAGCATCTAACAGATTTACTTGTGTGTGTTTGTATTGGGATGTACAAGGAAATGTGTTGTTTAGAAGGAATGTAATGTGAGGTGTCAGGTGACAAAAAACAGATGCTTTCTAGGGCTTTTCACCCAACTTGTTCCTTGTTCAAGATAACTTTTATTTAACTTGCCTCCAAATCAAGCCCTGAATATCATGCAACACAATAGAGAGATCTTCTCATAAAGTAATTGGCTTGTAGACTGATCTTGAAGTGTATGGAGTCATTTTAATAGCCATAAGGAGTTGGGCCTAGTCCCAGCAAATACCCAAAATACCAATTTTATGGAAGATGGAGTAAGTCTTTACTTTTTTGTTCATTGTACTAATATTTACTGAGCACTCATAATATGTCAGACACTGTTCTAGGTGTTGGGCATATACAAGTTTAAAAGCTTGGAAAAAAAAATTCTGCCCTCAGCTGGGCACGGTGGCTCACGCCTGTAATCCCAGCACTTTGGGAGGCTGAGGCGGGTGGATCACGAGGTCAGGAGATCGAGACTATCCTGGCTAACACGGTGAAACCCCGTCTCTACTAAAAATACAAAAAATTAACCAGGCGCGGTGGCGGGCGCCTGTAGTCCCAGCTACTCGGGAGGCTGAGGCAGGAGAATGGAGTGAACCCGGGAGGTGGAGCTTGCAGTGAGCCGAGATCAGGCCACTGCACTCCAGCCTGGGTGACAGAGCGAGACTCCGTCTCAAAAAAAAAAAAAAAAAAAAAAAATTCTGCCCTCATGTCACTTACATTTTAGTGGAAGAAATATACCATTACCAAGATAAATATGTAGAATATATAAAACCTGTACAGAGTGGGAATGATCAAAATAAAAAAGTAAAGGAAGGAGATTGAAGTGTATGGATAAAGTTTTAGTTAAAGGGGCCAGGGAAGACTTCACTGAGGAGGACTCACATGAAGGAAGTGAAGGAACTAGCCATGTGGATATTTGGGGGAAGAAGTTTTCAAGCAGTGGAAACATCAAGTGCAAAGGCCCTGAGAGGAGAGCATGCCTGAGGTATTAGAGGAAAAGCAATGAGACCAGTGTATTCAGAGGGGGAATGAATGTAAACAAGAAGAAAAGACGAGGTCAGAGAGGTAATCGGGTAACTGGGTAGGTCCTGGTAAAAATCTTGGTCTTCTATCCAAGAGAAAGAGAGAGAGAGAGAGAGAGAGAGAGAGAGAGAGAGAGAGTGAAGCTCTGACTTATGTTTTAAAAAGAGCATTCACATTGCAATGATTGCAGTAGACTAAAGAGGACAAGGGAAGAAGCAGAGAGAACAGTTAGGAGGCTACTGCAGTAATGCTAGTGAAAGAAGATGATGGTTCTAGGTGGTAATAATCAGGGTAGAGTTCTCAAGATTTTCTGACAGACTGAATGTGGGGTATGAGCGAACAAAAGGAATCAAAGTTTTGGGGCTGAATGCCTCCAAGGATGGCATTTATGTGTTAGAGAAATGAGGAAAGCTGCAGGAGGAGATTTGGGATGTGACAAACATCAGAGCTCTGTTTGGAGTATGTTTGGTTTAAGATGCCTATTAAACATCTTAGAGAATTGTTGTATAGGCTTTAAATGTATGAGTCTGGATTCAAGGGAGACATTCTGGGTAGATATGTAAATTGGAGACATTAGCACAAAGATGGTATTTAAAACCATAAGATTGGCTGAACTTACCTAGGAATTACTACATATAGACAAAAGGAAGATGTCTGGTGACATGAGAAAAATGTTTTAAAGTAGTATGCATAGAATGATCTCTTTTCTTGGGAAAAAAGTGCTTATAGAAAGAAGAACGGAAATATGTTTACCAAAATCATCTCGGGATACTAGGAATATTGGTGATTTTCATTTTATTATTTTATGATTTTCCGTATTTCCCATATTTTCTTTAATGAAAATGGATCACCTTTATAACCAGAAAGCAGAATAAAACAATAAATACCATTAAGAAAAGAAGATTTTTATCTAGAGTTGTTCTCCAGTGTCTAAAATAAAGCATTTATTTGTGTACAGTCCCTCCCACACACTTACATACTCAGATACCTACAGTGAAAACATGCTGAAAAAAAAGGTTACTTGAATCAAATTACACATGACATGATTGGGGCTTGCCATCAAGGACTGACGACAATACAGATGTTTCTGTCCTTACATGGAGTTGAAGTAATAGAACTAGATAAAATGTGCCTGGACAGTAAAGAATATGAAGACCTAGGGACAGTTAAACCCAACAGGACTACATCGAGCCAGAATAGATTAGGACCCTTGGGGCTGAGTCAAAAATCACATCCTTTGGGAAAAGAGAATTAATTGAATGCTTGTTCTACTCTCTTGTGACATTCTTTTCCCTGAAGGCCTTTTGCCTTCTTTTTCTAGCAGCTCCCATTCAGGGAACAGGGTATCTGCTAGTTCAGTAAGCTACTCTTAAATGTTAATAACTTATTCTTGGCCAATTTTTCACATGAAGGAAAGTGTATCATCTTGTCATGTTGAGTTTTAAAGTTCAGATAATTCCTATTTTTTTTCTTTTGAACATGGAAACTCTAACAGTTCTCTTTTGCATTCTATTCATCTCCCCATTTGATTATAATAAGGATTACCCTCCCCCTTCTCTGGTGGTGACTCAGATACAGCTAAAGGGGGCTTTTCTCAAACTTCTTTTGGAAAAGAGAAAAACGTCAGTGTTTGGCCTGAGGACAAACAGAGAATATTTTAGCTAAGATGCAGGATGGTTGATGCAGTTATGAGTGACTGAAAATGGAATTGTAATGGAAAAGGCATTTGCATTTTGAGCTATGGCATTTGCTACTGTGTTAGCACTTTGTTAAAAGTGTGTAAATGCATGGTAAGTTTTTTAAGCAGAAACTTGGAAAATTGGTACAGAAACTTATTTTTGCATATGCTTGCCTTTCCATTAAGCAGTAAGTGTAATCCTTTCCCTGATGATCTGACGATCTACTTTACTTCTTCCTAAGAATGCCCTGACCCAACTCCAAATATGTTGTTGCACAAATGAGCAATGTTACTCCGTCTTCTGGACTCCAAATGTCAGACCAGGCTCCCTCCCATATTCTATGAATTTTGGCGATTTTTAAAATCAAAGTTAGAACAGCAGATAGAATCTATATTCACCCCCAGCCTCCTGCTCAGACATACATACCACATACACACGTGTGTACACACAGAACACATGTTGAAAGAAAGAAACTTCTACCTTTGTTTTTGACTCTTAATAACAAAGATTGAGTCCTAAGAGGGCCCACACATATATATGAATTTAGATCAACAATGTAATCAAAGGCATCAAGTTGTAAACATTCTGCCTAGAACTAGACTTGGGACCTTATGGAATGAATACAGGTCTTGAGTTCTGAGATCTGAGTATAAATCTTGCATCTGCTACTTGCTAGCAGAGCAACCATTGGCAAACTACTTAAGCATTTATTTAACTCTAAGGCCTTATATACTTGTTCTGATGGCAACCAGTATCATGGGGGTTGAAGTTAGACCTGATTCAAATCCACTGCTTGGACAATTTGTGTTAAGTCATTTATTGCTTTAAACTCTGTTTCATTGCCTATGGAATTGGGATAATACCTGCTTTTCCAGGGCTTTTTGAGGATTAAACAAGAAAATGTATACAATATGTCTAAGACCAGCATTTGGGACACATGGTATATTAAAAATTCTCTTATTATTATTGTTGTTGTTTATCTTCTTAGTAGCACAAATATTTTCTTGCCTGTGAAAACCAGAGGCTTTCACTAAGTCAAGCCAATAGCAGGAGAAAAATGGTAGAATTTCTCATTTTTCAATTTTTGTGGGTACATAGTAGATGTACATATTTATGGGGTACATGAGATGTGATACAGGCAAGCAGTGTGAAATACTCACCTCATGGAAAATGGGGTATCCATCCTGCCAAGCATTTTTCCATTGAGTAACAAACAATTCAGTTACACTCTTTATTTTAAAATGTACACTTATTATTCACTGTAGTGATGCTGTTGTGCTGTCAAATAATAGGTCTTATTCATTCTTTCTAACTTTTTTTGTACCCATTAACCATTTCCACCTCCCACCTATGCCCCCACAACACTTCCTTGCTTCTGGTAACTACCTTTCTATGTCCATGAGTACAATGGTTTTGATTTTTAGATCCCACAAATAAGTGAGAACATGCTAAGTTTGTCTTTCTGTGCCTGGCTTATTTCATTTAACATAATGATCTCCAGTTCCATCCATGTTGTTGCAAATGACAGAATCTCATTTATTTTATACTCCATTGTGTATATATTCCATATATTCTTTATGCATTCATCTGTTGATGGACACAGATCGCTTGCAAATCTTAGCTATTGTAAACAGTGCTGCAACAAGCATGGAAGTGTAGATACTTCTTGGATAAATTTATTTCCTTTCATGTGGGTATATACCCAGCAGTGGGATTACTGGATCATATGATAGCTCAATTTTTAGTTTTTTTGAGGAATCTTTAAACTGTTCTCCATAATGGTTGTGCTAATTTACATTCCCACTGACAGTGCACAAGGGTTCCCTTTTCTCCACATCTTCACTAGCATTTGTTATTGCCTGTCTTTTGGATATAAGCCATTTTAGCTGGGGTGAGGTGATATCTCATTGCAGTTTTGATTTGCATTTCTCTGATTATCAGTAATGTTGAGCACATTTTTATGTGCCTACTTGCCAATTGTATGTCTTCGTTTGAGAAATGTCTATTCAAATATTTTGCCCATCTTTTGATTGGATTATTATGTTTTTTTCCCTATAGCTTAGTTTGAGCTCCTTCTATTTTCTGGTTATTAATTGCTTATCAGATGGGGTAGTTTGAAAATATTTTCTCTCATGATGTGGGTTGTATCTTTGTTGATTTTATCCTTTGTTGTGCTGAAGCTTTTTACCGTGATGTGATCCCATTTGTCCCTATTTTATTTGGTTGCCTATGCTTGTGGGGTATTACTCCAGAAATTTTTGCCAATGCCAATGTCCTGGAGTGTTTTCCCTAAGTTTTCTTGTAGTTACATCGTTTGAAGGCTTAGATTTAAGCCTTCAATCCATTTTGATTTGATTTTTGTATATGGTGAGAGATGGGGTCTACTTTCATTGTTCTGCATATGGATATCCAGTTTTCTCAGCACCATTTATTGAAAAGATTGCCTTTTTCCCAGTTTATGTTCTTGGCACCTTTGTCAAAAATGAGTTTGCTGTAGGTATGTGGATTTGTTTCTGGGTGTATTAGTCTGTTCTCACACTGCTAATAAAGACATACCTGAGACTAGGTAATTTATAAAACAAAGAGATTTGATTGACTCACATTTCCACAGGGCTGGGGAGGTGTCAGGAAACTTACAGTCATGGTGGAAGGGGAAGAAAACACATCCTTCTTCACATGGTGGCAGAAAGGAGAAGTGCAAAGCAAAGAGGGAAATGCCCCTTACAAAACCATCAGTCTCATAAGAACTCACTCACTATCACAAGAACAGCAGCATGGAGTAACAGCCCCCATGATTCAATTACCTCCCCCAGGTCCCTCCCATGACACACGGGGATTATGGGAAATAAAATTCAAGGTGAAGTTTGGGTGGAGACAGAGCCAAACCATATCATTCTCCTCCGACCCCTCCCAAATCTCATGTCCTTTCATTTCAAAACACAGTCATGCCTGCCCAACAGTCCCCCAAAGTCTTAACTCATTCCAGGATTAACCCAAAAGTCCAAGTCCAAAGTCTCATCTGACACAAGGCAAGTCCCTTCCACCTATGAACCTGTAAAATCCAAAGCAAAGTTAATTACTTCCTAGATACAGTGGGGGTACAGGCATTGGATAAATATACCCATTCCAAATGGGAGAAATTTTGGCCAAAATGAAAGGGGCTATAGGCCCCATGCAAGTCCAAAATCCAGTGGGGCAGTCAAATCTTCTTCTTTTTTATTTAATTAAATTAATTAATTAATGTATTTTTTGAGACAGAGTCTCACTCTGTTACCCAGGCTGGAGTGCAATGATGCCATCTCAGCTCACTGCAACCTCTGCCTCCTGGATTCAAGCAATTCTCCTGCCTCAGCCTGCCAAGTAGCTGGGATTACAGGCACCCACCACCACACCTGGCTAATTTTTTGTATTTTTAGTAGTGACAGGGTTTTGCCATGTTGGCCAGGCTGGTCTCAAACTCCTGACCTCAGGTGATCCGCCCACCTCAGCCTCCCAAAGTGCTGAGATTACAGGCATGAGCCATCATACCTGGCCAGGGAGGTCAAATCCTAAAGCTCCAAAATGATCTCCTTTGATTCCATGTCTCACCTTCATGTCACGATGATGCAAGAGGTGGGCTCCCGTGGCCTTGGACAGCTCCTGTGGCTTTGCAGGGTACAACCCCTCTCCTGGCTGCCTTCATGGGCTGGCATTGAGTGTCTGCAGCTTTTCCAGACCTACGGTGCAAGCTGTCAGTGGATCTACCATTCTGGGGTCTGGAGGACAGTGGCCTTCTTCTCACAGATCCACTAGACAGTGCCCCAGTGGGGACTGTGTGTGGTGACTCCGACCTCACTTTTCCCTTCTGCACTTCCCTAGCAGAGGTTCTTTATGGGGGCTCCACCCCTGAAGAAAACTTCTACCTGGCCATCCAGGCATTTCCATACATCCTCTGAAATTTAACCAGAGGTTCCCAAACCCTTCCTGACTTGTGGTCAAGAAGGTTTGAGGCTTGCACCCTCTGAAGCAACAGCCTGAGCTCTACATTGGCCCCTTTTAGTCTTGGCAGGATGCAGGACACCAAGTCCTGAGACTACACAAAGCAGCAAGGCCCTGGGCCTGGACCAGGAAACCATTTTTTCCTCCTAGGCCTCTGGGCCTGTGATGGGAGCAGCTGCCATGAAGACCTCTGACATGCCCTGGAGGCATCTTCCCCATTGTCTTGGCAATTAGCATTTGGATTCTTGTTACTTATGGAAATTTCTGCATCTGGCTTGAATTTCTTCCTAGAAAATTGGGTTTCTTTTCTACTGTATTATCAGGCTACAGATGTTCCAAACTATGCTCTGTCACGTTTTGAATGCTTTTCTGCTTAGAGATTTCTTCCACCAGATACCCTAAATCATCTCTCTCAAGTTCAAAGTTCCACAGATCTCTAGGGCAGGGGCAAAAAGCCACCAGTCTCTTTACTAAAGCATAGCAAGGGCTACTTGTGCTCTAGTTCCCAATAAGTTCCTCATGTCCATGTGAGACCATCTCAGACTGGACTTCATCGTCCATATCACTATCAGCATTTTGTTCAAAACCATTCAGCAAGTCTCTAGGAAGTTCGAAACTTTCGCACATCTTTCTGTCTTCTGAGCCCTCCAAGCCTCTAGGAAGTTCAAACTTTCCCACATTTTTCTGTCTTCTTCTTAGCTCTTCAAATTGTTCCAACCTCTGCCTGTTACCCAGTTCTAAAGTCGCTTCCACATTTGAGGGTATCTTTACAGCAGCACCCCACTCTCTGCAGTACCAAATTACTGTATTAGTCTGTTCTTGCACTGCTAATAAAGACATACCCCAGACTGGGTAATTTATAAAAGAGGAGGCCTCAGGCAACCTACAAATGTGGTAGAAGAGGAAGCAAACACATTTTTCTTCACATGGCAGCAGGAAGGAGAAGTGCCAAGCAAAGAGGGAAAAGCCACTTATAAAACCATCATATCTCAGGAGAACACACTCACTATCATAAGAAAAGCAGCATGGGGGGTAACTGCCCCCATGATTTAATTACCTCCCCTTGGGTCCCTCCCATGACATGTGGGGATTATGAGAACTACAATTCAAGATGAAATTTGAGTGGGGACACAGCCAAACCATATCACTGGGTTCTCTCTTCTGTTCCATTGGTCTATGTGTGTATGTTTATGCCAGTGCCATGCTGTTTTGGTTACTATTGCTCTGTAGTATAATTTGAAGTCAGGTAATATGATTCCTCCAATTTTGTTCTTTATGCTTAGAATAGCTTTGGCTATTACAGGTCTTTTCTGGTTCCAAATAAATTTTAGGATTTTTTTTTTTCTATTTCTGTGAAGAATGTCATTGGTATTTTGATAGGGATGACATTGAATCTGTAGATTGCTTTGGGTTGTATGGACATTTTAACATTATTGATTCTTCCAATCTATGAACATGGAATTGTTTTTTCATTTTTTGGTGTCTTCTGCAATTTCTTTCATTAGTGTTTTATAATTTTCATTATAGAGATTTTTTACTTTGGTTAATTTCTAGGTATTTAATTTTATGTGTGGCTATTGTAAATGGGATTGCATTTTTATTTCTTTTTCACATTGTTCAGTGTTGGCATACAGAAATGCTACTGATTTTTGTATATTGATTTTGTATCCTGCAATTTTACTTAGTTTGTTAATCAGTTCTAATAATTTTCTTGTGGAGTCTTTAGGTTTTTCCAAATGTAAGATGATATCATCTGCAAACAAGGATAATTTGACTTCTTCCTTTCCAATTTGGATGCCCTTTATATCTTCCTCTTGTCTGATTGCTCTATCATGGACTTCCTGTACTATGTTGAATAACAGTCATGATAGTGGGTATCCTTGTCATATTCCAGATCCTAGAGGAAAGGCTTCCAGCTTTTTCCCATACAGTATGGTACTAGCTGTGGGTCTGTCATATATAACTTTTATTATGTTGAAGTATGTTCTTTCTATCCCCAGTTTTTTGAGGGTTTTTATCATGAAGCATTCTGTTGATATGGTGTATCACATTCATTGATTTGCCTATGTTGAACCATCCTTGCATCCCAGGGATAAATCCCACTTGGTCATGATGAATAATCTTTCTTTTTTTTTTTTTTTTTTTTTTTTTTTTTTTTTTTTTTGAGACGGAGTCTTGCTCTGTAGCCCAGGCTAGAGTGCAGTGGCCGGATCTCAGCTCACTGCAAGCTCCGCCTCCCGGGTTCACGCCATTCTCCGGCCTCAGCCTCCCGAGTAGCTGGGACTACAGGCGCCTGCCACCTCGCCCGGCTATTTT
This sequence comes from Papio anubis, assembly GCF_008728515.1. NCBI lineage: Eukaryota > Metazoa > Chordata > Mammalia > Primates > Cercopithecidae > Papio > Papio anubis. Next base: position 48,972,239 of record NC_044996.1, on the reverse strand, counting down.
TTGTATTTCTTAGTAGAGACGGGGTTTCACCGTGTTAGCCAGGATGGTCTCGATCTCCTGACCTCGTGATCCGCCCGTCTCGGCCTCCCAAAGTGCTGGGATTACAGGCTTGAGCCACCGCGCCCGGCCGATGAATAATCTTTCTAATGTATTGTTGAATTCAGTTTGATAGTATTCTGTTGAGGATTTTTTGCGTAAATGTTCATCAGAAATATTGGTCTGTAGTTTATGTGTTTTTGTCTGGTTTTGGTATCAGGGTAATAGTGGTCTCATAGAATGAATTTGGAAGTATTCCCTCTTCCTGTATTTTTTTGTAATAGTTTGAGTAGAATTGGTATTACTTCTTGAAATGTTTGATAGAATTTAGCAGTGAAGCCATCAGGTCCTGGGCTTTTTTTGTTTTGTTTTGATTTTACTGGGAGACTTTTTATTATGAATTGAATCTTGTTAATTGTTATTGGTGTGTTCATGTTTTGGGCTTCTTCCTGGTTCAATCTTGGTAGGTTGTATGTATCTAGGAATTTGTCCATTTCTTCTACATTTTCCAATTTATCCTAAAAACGTTTGAGTCTTCTATATTGGTCTGAATTTTAAAAGAAATATCCTGCTGAGCTTTTGTCTAAATAAGAATTAATATGTTAGTATTTCTAAGATGTTCCACTTTGTGCTCTTCGCAGTATGGATTCAAGTTTATAGTGGTAAACACATGTAAATAAAGGTTGTTGCCTCCTACTCTCCTTTATAGAGCCATTGTGAATGGATAATAAGGGTAATTAACCCTTAGAGTCACACATAATTCCCCAGTATGTTAAAAATAACTTGTATTTTAGATTTATCTCTGGTCTTTGTGGGAGAACCCTATGACTCTCTCATGAAATACATTTTGGGAGTGACCATTTACTTCCACTAGTGAGAATTAGAGAGCATACTTTGTTTGGTGGACCTTTTCAGCTGTAGTCAAAGTAAAATGACTGCAGTGTCTTGAGTAGAACTGAAAATTGAAAGTACCTGCATCAGTGGTATTGATCTTGGAGACCTTCATTCCTCATACTTCCCTAAAATATTTGTCCTCTGTTTCTGAATGACAGTCAGGGATACCCCCTGAAAAATGCTGCCCATTGAGCATGGGATATCATCTTGATGAATTATTTCAAAACTCTATCAAAGTGTTTTCCAAATATCTAGTGATCTAATGAGGCCATTCAGGTCCTGACTTTCATCCAGGCCTTATTTTTAGATATTAGCTGGGAAAAGCACAGAGTGAAGACTTGTCTGCATTGGCACAGTCAGAGGGAACTTGTGGCTCAGGAGTTATTGGCTACTTAACTATAAATCAAACCAATATAGCACTTTATCAAGTATATGTAGTAATAACCACAAGTCAACATTTTATTAAGAGGAAAGGGGTTAGGGGAAACAATTGACTCAATTTACCTTACTGAGATATAGAAAGCCTGTCATAGAGGACCTCTTCTAAAACATCAGGGATTCGAAGCCATCACTTCAAAGCTTAAAATATTTAAGGGAAAATATTAAAATCCTATGAATTCCCATTGGAATAATTCCTGACTGGCCTGCCTACCTGCCTGCCTGCCTTTCTTCCCTCCTTCCTCCCTCCCTTTCTTCTTCCCTTCCTTCCTATTCATATCAGATATAGAAATTTTCCTTGCAGGTTCTATCTTCATTGATTTCTGTACACCTTTCCCATAATATGACACCATCATCATGATTAACATCATTGGATACTTATTATGTACTAGACACTGTTCTAAGTAATCTGCATATATTGACTGACTTATTCTCAGAAAGCTAAGGAAGGTACTATTCTTGTGGAGGCACAGAGATACCATGTGTCCAAAGCTTCCTGCTAGTAAACGGTGTGGCCAAGATTAAAAGATAGGGAATCTGGCTTCAGACTCTGTGATAACTACTGGGCTATCAACTACCAACCTCAGAAGTACATATGAAAAGATGATGCAAATAAACCATTATTGTTAGGCCAAGGTTCGTTTCTATTTTTGCTTTGTTTTTTAGTAGTGCACTGAACAATCAGCAGTCTCTCGGATGGCATTTAGCTGTCCCTACACATTTGCAGGGTAGCTAGCCAGTGCTTAAGGTATGACTTGGAACTGATGTGGCTGGATGTCACATCAGTGACCTTGGCAGATATTTTGGATGGAGAATATTTGCTTGTCAGGTATACTCTGTTTGCTTTTCCTCCACAGGGTTCATCTGGAAATTTCCATAGTGTAAGATACATTTTCCATTTTTTTTCTGAAAACCTAGTACATTTCAGGAAATTAGAACCAGTGAGTTTCTGGGGGCCATCCATCAGGTGCAATATCAGGTGCTGATTTTTCACTGACAGGCTCTTTCCCAATTCAAAGCATGAGAGGACTCCAAACTTTTTTGTGTGTTTGGAGTGTACCTGGAAGTTGATTCATGTTCTCATTGCAATTTCTTTTACATTGCATCTTGGCATAATGCCTTCGACTAAAAGGGATGTTTTCTGATGTCTCTGCTTTAATTTAGAAATAACCAAACTGATTTTTCCAACATATCTCCAAAACTGAAGACACATGTGTCTAGGAAAATAGGGGTTTCTAATGAAAATGCTGACACAATCTCATTAATGCTAAGGCTTAGAACAGTCTGCCATTCAGTAAAGTAGTATTTTTGTGTCCTATGAAAATACCAAACATCTGCTTGCAATGAGCATACTTAACACCTTCTGGGTTTCTTTTTAGCTAAGCTGAATGCACTTGGGAATGAGTGAAACTTCAGATAACACCGGCAAACAGTTTGAAATAAGGCATTTTTATTGGAAAACCATTTTGTAAGCATAATGGTACCCATAGTACAAATTACAAACACCATTCAAAACAACATGGTAGCAAGATGTTTTCAAATGGTGCAAAGTCCCTGCTCACAAGTGTGAAAGCCAGCAATGGGCCTGTGAACTAAGGCTGGTTAATAGAATAAGTGGCCTGAGAGACAGTTTGTTATAATTTCTGTTCTTGTACATTTGCTGAGGAGTGCTTTACTTCCAATTATGTGGTCAATTTTGGGATAAGGGTGATGTGGTGCTGAGAAGAATGTATATTCTGTTGATTTGGGGTGGGGAGTTCTGTAGATGTCTATTAGGTCTGCTTGCTGCAGAGATGGTTCAATTCCTGGATATCCTTGTTAACTTTCTCGTTGCTCTGTCTAATGTTGACAGTGGGGTGTTGAAGTCTCCCATTATTATTGTATGGAAGTCTAAGTCTCTTTGTAAGTCTCTAGGGACTTGCTTTATGAATCTGGGTGCTCCTGTATTGGGTGCATATATATTTCGGATAGTTAGCTCTTCCTGTTGAATTGATCCCTTTACCATTATGTAATGGCCTTCTTTGTCTCTTTTGATCTTTGATGGTTTAAAGTCTGTTTATCAGGGCAGTATTGCAACCCCTGCTTTTCTTGTTCTCCATTGCTTAGTAGATCTTCCTCCATCCCTTTGTTTTGAGCCTATGTATGTCTCTGCATGTGAGATGGGTCTCCTGAATACAACAAACTGATGGGTGTTGACTCTTTATCCATTGCAGTCTGTGTCTTTTTAATTGGATCATTTAGTCCATTTACATTTTAAGGTTGTATTGTTGTGGCCAGACACGTCCTACCATTATGATATTAACTGGTTATTTTAACTGGTAAAAGTTGATGCAGTTTCTTCCTGTATTGATGGTCTTTACATTTTGGCATGTTTTTGCAATGGCTGGTACTGGTTGTTCCTTTCCATGTTTAGTGCTTCCATCAAACTAGAACTCAGGACTAAGAAACTCAATCAAAACCGCTCAACCATGGAAGCGACTAACCTGCTCCTGAATGACTACAGGTACGCATAACGAAATGAAGGCGAAATAAAGGTGTTTGAAACAATGAGAACAAAGATACAACATACCAGAACCACTGGGACACATTTAAAGCAGTGTGTGGGGAAATTTATAGCACTAAATGCCCACAAGAAGCTGGGAAAGATCCACAAAATTGACACTCCTAACATCCACAATTAAAGAACTAGAGAAGCAGAGCAAAAGCATTCAAAAAGCTAGCAGAAGGCAAGAAATAACTAGATCAGAGCAGAACTGAAGGAGATGGGAACACAAAAAACCACCTCCAAAAAATCAATGAATCAGGGTTGGATTTTGAAAAGATCCAACAAAATTGATAGACTGCTACTTAAGACTAATAAAGAAGAAAGAGGAAAGAAGAATCAAATGACGCAATAAAAAAATGATAAAGGGATATCATCATAGAGCCCCACAGAAAATACAAACTACCATCAGAGAATACTATAAACACCTCTACATAAAATAAACTGGAAAATCTAGAAAGAAATGGATATTTCCTATGGACACCGCTCTCCCAAGACTAAACAGGAAGAAGCTGAATCTCTGAATAGACCAATAGCAGCTCTGAAATTGAGGCCAATAATTAATAGCCTACCAACCAAAAGTCCAGGACAAGATGGATTCACAGCCAGATTGTACCAGAGGTACAAGGGAGGAGCTAGTACCATTCCTTCTGAAACTATTCAATCCAATGAAAAGAGAATCCTCCTCACTCATTTATGAGGCCAACATCATCCTGATACCAAAGCCTGGCAGAACACAACAAAAAGAGAATTTTAGACCAATATCCTGATGAACATCGATGCAAATATCCTAAAATAAAATGCTGGCAAACCGGATCAGCAGCATATCAAAAGCATCCACCATGATCAAATTGGAGGCTTCATCCCTGGGATGCAAGGCTGGTTCAACATCATAAATCAATAAACGTAATCCAGCATATAAACAGAACCAAAGACAAAACTGCATGATTATCTCAATAGGGTAGAAAAGGCCTTTAACAAAATTCAACAGCCCTTCGTAAAATTCTCAATAAATTCGGTATTGATGGAACATATCCCAAAATAATAAGAGCTATTTATGACAAACCCACAGCCAATATGATGAATGGGCAAAAACTGGGCTTCCTTTGAAAACTAGCACAAGACAGGGATGCCCTCTCTCACCTCCTATTCAACATAGTGTTGGAAGTTCTGGCTAGGGCAATCAGGCAGAGAAAGAAATAAAAGGAGTATTCAGTTAGGAAAAGAAGTCAAATTGTCCCTGTTTGCAGGGCATGATTGTATATTTGAAAACCCCATTGTCTCAGCCCAAATCTCCTTAGCTGATAAGAAATTTCCTTAACATCTCAGGATGCAAAATTAATGTGCAAAATCAGCATTCTTATACACCAGTAACAGACTGAAACAGAGCCAAATCATGAATGAACTTCCATTCACAATTGCTCAAAGAGAATAAAATGTAGGAATCCAACTTACAGGGATGTAAAGGACCTCTTCAAGGAGAACTACAAACCACTGCTCAGTGAAATAAAGAGGACACACAAACAAATGGGAAGACATACCATGCTCATGGATAGGAAGAATAAATATTGTGAAACTGGCCATACTGCATAAGGTAATTTATAGATTCAAATGCCATCCCCCATCAAGCTGAAAGCTTTCTTCACAGGAGTGGAAAAAACTAAAGTTCATATGGAACCAAAAGGCACCATTGCCAAGACAATCTAAGTCAAAGAACAAAGCTGGAGGGACCACGCTACCTGACTTCAAACTATACTACAAGGCTACAGTAACCAAAACAGCAGCATGAGTAGTGGTACAAAACAGAGATAATGGAACAGAACAGAGTCCTCAAATAATACAGACATCTACAGCCATCTGATCTTTGACAAACTTGAAGAAAAGAAGAAATGGGGAAAGGATTTCCCTATTTAATAAATGGTGCTGGGAAAATTGTGGCTAACCATAAGGTAGAAAGCTGAAACTGGATCCTTTCCTCCTTATACAAAGAATTAATTCAAAGATGGATTAGAGAGACTTAAATGTTAGACTAATACCATAAAAACCCTAGAAAAAACCTAGAATACCATTCAGGACATAGGCATGGGCAAGGACTTTCATGTCTAAAACACCAAAAGCAATAACCCCACAAGCCAAAATTGTCCAAATGGGATCAAATTAAACTAAAAAGAGCTCTGCACAACAAAAGAAACTACCATCAGAGTGAACAGGCAACCTACAGAATGGGAGAACATTTTGCAAATCTACTCATCTGACAAAGGGCTAATATCCACAACCTACAAAGAACTCAAACAAATTTGCAAGAAAAACCAAACAACCCCATCAAAAGTGGGCAAAGGATGAACAGACAGTTCTCAAAGAGACATTCATACAGCCAACAGACACATGAAAAATGTTCATCATCATGGCCATCAGAGAAATGCAAAATCAAAACGACAATGAGATGCATCTCACACCAGTTAGAATGGCAATCATTAAAAAAGTCAGGAAGCAACAGATGCTGGAAGGGGATGTGGAAATAGGAACACTTTTACACACTGTTGGTGGGACTGTAAACTAGTTCAACCATTATAGGAAAGCAATTATGGCGATTCCTCAAGGATCTAGAACTAGAAGTACCATATATTGTGTTCTTTACTGGGTATATACCCAAAGTTATAAATCATGCTGTTATAAAAGACACATGCACACATGTTTATTAGCGGCACTATTCACAATAGCAAAGACTTGGAATCCTTAAATGTCCCATCAGTGACAGACTGGTTGAAAATGTAGCACATATACACCATGGAATACTAGCCAGCCACTCAAAAAGGATGAGTTTGTGTCCTTTGTAGGACATGGACAGCTAGGCTCATCATTCTCAGCAAACTATGCTTAAGACAGAAAGCCAAACACCGCATGTTCTCCTCCATGAGGTGGGGAACTGAACCATGAGGATCACTTGTGGACTCGGGAAGGGGAACATCACACACCGGGGCCTATCATGGGGAGGGAGGGAGGAATTGCATTGGGAATTATACCTGATGTAAATCACGAGTTGATGGGTGCTGACGTGTTGATGAGTGCAGCACACCAACATGGCACAAGTATACATATGTAACAAACCTGCACGTTATGCACTTGTACCCTAGAATTTAAAGTATAATAATAATTAAAAAAATAGAATAAGTGACAGTAAGGTAAAATATAATTGAAAGCAAGAGGCAAAAGTTTATATTCCAGAGTTCAAAACAGAGGCCAGGAATCAGAAGCTAAAGTGAATGTCAAAGCCTAGGTAGACACAGTGGGACAGTTGGCAAAAGAAAACTTAAAGTATATATTTTTTAATTTTAAAATTATTTTTCCTTGACATAAAATTGCATTTTACATGTCAATTAAGCAATTTTATATATCAATTAAAAAGTAACACGTGCAACATGATGTTTTGAAATAGGTATACATCATGGAATGTCTCAATTTAGCTAATTAATACATATATCACCTCACATATTGTTTTTTGTGGTGAGAACACTTAAAATCTACTCAGTGATTTTCAAGATACAATATATTGGCATAAGCTATACATACCTTGTTGTACTATATATCTCTTTAATGCTTTCTTCCTATCTAATTGAGAAAAGCATGTGTGATTATTAGAGTTGCCTAACTAGTCTTCCTGCCTCAACCATTTCCCCCACCCTAATTATTTTCTGCATTGCTACTAGAATGTTTCCTGAAGAACATATCAAATGATGCCTCTCCCCTCTAGTAATCACCTGGAAACATTCAGTGATTCCCTATAGTATACTGAAAAAAGTTTAAATTTCTTTAAGGCTTTTCATGATTGGGACCCAAACTATTCTTTCAGCCTTCTCAAACACTGTATATATCCCTGGACATCCAATACTTATGCTCAGTGGTTCTAAATTTGGAATGGTGGCATTTGGAATTCTGTCGAGATGTTTTGGGTTGTCAAAACAGGTGAAGAATAATATGCGTATTTAGTGATCTGGAGCAAGGGATGTCAAGCATCTTGCATTGAGCAAAACAGACCCTTACCATTTTAGACTTGCCCGATCAAAATGACAATAGCACTCTTGTTGAGAAACTGCAAGTTTCTAGCTAAAGTGGATTGTTTACAGATCTTCAGAAATAGTGCATGCTTTTCTGGTAATGTACCTTTGCTTCTGCTCTTCCTTCTCCTTGCTATGCTTGCCTCTTTATTCATTGTTACCTGTTGTATTCCCATCAATCCTCAGGGTCTAGCTTTCCTGAGGAATTCATTCTCCTTCTTTCCTACTAGAGTTGCTGAGCATACTGTGGTATAGTACAAAAAGTAGTAGCATGAGAATCAAGACACTCAAATCTTTGCCCTGGTACTGCCACTCACCAATTGTATGACATTGGCAAGTGGTTTTTCTTCTCTGAGCCTTAGTTTATTCATCCATAAAATGAGCAGGTTAAAAAAAATGAGGGAATTGAACTAGATATTCCCTAAAGTTCCTTCCAGGGCTAATTTTCTATGGGCCTCTTATCACCTATCTTGTTTTATTTTAATCACAGTCTGGGATGTCTTTAGATCTCTCAATATAGCATCTTGTACATTGTGTACCTCAAACAGTTGACCTGATTGGTTCAGAGGTCTTTATATTCCTTGCCTTTTGTTGAAGATGACACTGGCCATTGATGGTGTAACATTGTTGTGTTTAATCCAGTAAATATATATGTATGGGCTAAAAGAATGGCAGGGACCAGTTTTCTAAGGTCACTTAATAAGACAAGGAAGAGCCATGTTGGGTAATTAATTTGTTGGGAAATTACTAACATTAGCTAACCTCTACAGAAAAAATCATACACATTTGATGAATGTAAAAGAATATAGTAAATTTTGGGTTTTGCTACATGTAGAAAAGTCTTCTCTGACAAAGTAGCAGTAATTATGAAATATATATCATGTAGGTTTATATTCCTGTGGTCTGCAACAGGCTATTTTTCTTAAAATTAGAAGTTTTGTAGGCTTCAAACATGTTCAACTGGCACTTGCCTTGAGATAATAGTTCCCTTAGAGATTGGCTGGAGTCACTTTCATGTTGTCCAGATGTGTATTCACAACTGTGAGTCTGCATTATGATGTATGGGCATAACGCTAAGTACCTACCTAGTTTCCATAATCTTTCTCAGATGCAGGATTTTTCTTAAGCCTTCTTAAAAGGTTGTCACTAAACCTAAGCATCATGGCTTGGTTTCTATTTGAACCTGAGAACTGCCTCAGCTGTTAACTTGGTGAAGCCGGTCATGTTATCGGCTGGTATTTCTCTAGTGTTGCCACTTTTACAGAAAGGTTTGGACACATGCTGTGTCATTAATGCCCAGTTTTTTTCTTTCTTTTTAGTAAGTCACATAGATGTATTACCTAATTGTTATAACGTCTAGGATTTTTTTTGTCCTAGGCCAATCTACCTTGGAGCAAAAAAGGTGAGTTATGCTTTGATCACCTCCTCCTCCAACCTAGGTTTAATTAGTGACCTTTTGAATTCATGGGGTCCCTGTTTTCTCCATTTCTGCCTGCTCACAGAATAATCTTAGCCCCTTTTCCACATTCTGAGCCATGTTTTAGAAAGTTAGTAATAGTACAACAAACATTTCTATAGCACAGTATGATTCTGTGTACAGGTTCCTACATATTATATTCAGTGAATAAGTGCTAAGTAAGAATAATTCAAAATAATGATAGATGTAAGTCATCCTATGTTTTAGTTTGCAACATAAATCCCCAGGAAGCTTCATGTAATGTTCATCACCACCAGCACAACCGCCACCACCATCATCATCATAGCAAATACAATTTATTAAGTATTTGCTTTTTGTCAGGTAGCATCTATAATATAATTTAAATGTCACAGCAACTGTATTAGATTCTATTATAATCTCCATTTTATGGATATGGAAACTGAGATTTAGAGAACTTAAGTAATTTGTCTAAAGTAATACAACTAGTAAGTGTCAGAGCCATGATTTAAAGCCAGAATCTGACTCCAGAACCTGTGCTTTAACTATTATGCTGGACTGCATTCTGTTATAGAGAGGAATTCATTGAAGAGACTCACTTATTTTCTAACTTTCATATTAAGTTCAGGGGTATATGTGTAGGTTTGTTACATAGGTAAACTTGTGTCATGGGAGTTTCTTGTACAGATTATTTCATCACCCAAGTATGAAGCCTAGTACCCATTAGTTATTTTTCCTGATCTTCTCCTTCTTCCCACCTTCCACCTTCCAATAGGCCCCAGTGGAGATTCACTTATTTTGATGACCATGCCGATCAGCTGAATATATTCTCTCTCTCTCTCTCTTTCTCTCTCAGCTGGGGACTGGAAATCAAAATTATTTCACCTGAGATTTTAAAATTTTTATTTCCTTATGTGCCTGCTTCAAAATATCATCATTCTCTCTTGAAGCACACAGATTAAAAAGAAGAAAAAAAACAACTATTATGGTAACACTGTGGCTTCTGCTGCTGATCATCAGAGAAAATAAGAACTTTTAATAAAGTATAAGCAATGACCAAAAAAATACCTCTCACACCTTATCTAATACAAAATACAAAATCACCTTTGAGGATTTTTTGAAAGAGAGATACAGTCAGTATCTGACATGCTAATTGAGTTATCGGCCTTAAAGGCGGATGAAGAGTAAATCAATTATCACATATACTTTATTCTGCATCCTATAAAACAATAAATAACACTGGGGGCACCTCCTATTGGGCTTCTGCCCAACATCCCTGGTGCTGACACTCTGCTGGAGGGGAGATATGGCTGGTAAAATAGAAGGTTTGTGGGAGTAAAGCTATGCTGATTACAACTTAGGTTTAAAAGTTAAATTTAGGAGATCCAACAGCCCAGAGTTCCTTAAGGTTGCAGCATTTTTGATATGGAAAAACCTAAAGACAGAGTAGAAAGAAGCAGGGATCATGGGGATATTGTATTTTCTCCCTAGGTTTTAAAAAGAAGCTCAAAATATATGTGATCCTTTTCAGAACATTTTCCTTGGAATTTATGAGAAACAGACCATCTTTGAATGAGTTATCTGGGCATTTTAGTTAAGCCATGTTTTCCAAGGCATGTCATAAATAAAAGAGTTTATGAACAAAAAAAGAGGGAGAGGGTAAGTGGGGTGGGGAGGGAAGAAGTGGGGAGAGATAACACTTAGAAAATAATTTGGTTGATCACAGTAATGTGTATATGGGGGAGGATTGGGATGCTGAGAAAAGAGGTATTCTACCATTTGTCTGACTGCCATGTGAACTTGGGAGCAAGAGTCATTCCTAGTGGAGTCCATTGATGTCCCTTTCCCTTGACAACTTACTCATTTATTTATTCTTACATGTACATATTCCCTTATTCATTTGATGGACACATTTTGTGAGCAATTATGATGTATAGGAACATAATAACTGGGGAACAAAGAATATTGGGGGTAGGCAAAATATTAGGGCACAAAGTTGGAGGATCCTTGCAGTAGTGCATACATGGAGCGATTACATCTTCACTATTTACAGAGATATAGCTAAGCTTGGGCCACATTACTGAAGTCTTGAAGACATCCAATTGTACTTGCGCATCATGAAAGGCTCATTAGGGAAAAATGCCTTTGGATGCTATGCTGGAAAACGAAGACAATGTTATTCTCTTGGCTTTGACACTAAGTTAGATGTTTGACCTTGGACCAACCCTTAAGCTTTCTGTGCCTCAGTCTCCTTGTCTAAAAAAGAGGATAATTCTGTAATGCTGCTTGCCATGGCCTCACACGGATGAACTCAGGATTAATTAGATTAAAGAAGTGATCAGTGAAGCACATGAAAGCTCCTCAGAGGTACTAAGTGAGCAGGACGAATAACAATTGGAATGTCAGCTATAGAGCTGTAATTGGAGTTCATTTTAAATAGGTCACCTTGTGAAAACCAGGGCAAATAGTACTTAAAAAAAATAAACTTTGTTTTACAATAGTTTTTGATTTATAGAATGATTAAGAGAGTACAAAGAGTTCCCATATACCCTACACCCACTTTTTCCTGTTGTTAATATCTTACATTAACATGGTATATTTGTAGAATATATTAATGAACCAATATTTATGCATTATCATTGAGCAAATTCTGCACATCATTTAGATTTCCTTAGTTTTTACTTAATGCTCTTTTTCTGTTCTAGGATTACACACAGAATAATACATTTCATTTAACCATCGTGTCTACGTAGGCTCCTCTTGCTGTGCTGACTTCTAGAATTTTCGTATTTTTTATGACCTTGACATTTTAAAGATTATGGTAAAATACACATAACATAAAATTTACCATCTTAACTGTTTTTAAGGGTACAGTTCAGTGGCATTAAGTACATTCACACTGTTGTACAAACATCACCGCCATCAATCTCCAGAACTCTTTTAATCTTGCTAAACTGAAACTCTATATCCATTAAGCAATAAGTCCCTATCCACCCTCCTCCTACCCACTGGTAGCTACCATTCTACTTTCTGTCTCTATAAATATGACTACTCTAGGTATGTCACATAAGTGGGATCATACAATATTTATCCTTTTGTGACTAACTTATTTCACTTAACATAACACCATAAAGGTTTATCAATATTATACCAGGTGTCCAAATTTCTTCCTTTTTAAAGCTAAGTAATATCTCGTTGTATTTATACACACATTTTGCTCATTCATTCATCTGTGGAAGAACACTTGGGTTGCTTCCAGTCCTTGGTTATTGTGAACAGTACTGCTATAAATATGGGTGTACAAATATCTCTTTGAGACTCTGCTTTCAATTATTATTATTATTATTATTATTATTATTTTGAGACAGAGTCTCCCTCTGTCACCCAGGCTGGAATGCAGTGGTGTGATCTCACCTCACTGCAACCTCTGCCTCCCCGGTTCAGGCAATTCTTGTGCCTCAGCCTCCTGAGTAGCTGGGATTATAGGCTCCCACCACCACGCCCAGCTAATTTTATTTATTTATTTATTTATTTATTTATTTATTTATTTTTTGTGTTTTTAGTAGAGACAGCATTTCACCATGTTGGCCAGACTGGCCTCAAACTCATGGCCTCAAGTGATCTGTGCACCTTGGCCTCCCAAATTACTGGTCTGCTTTCAATTCTTTTGGAGCTATACCAAGAAGTAGACTTGCTGCATCATATGGTAATTCTACTTTAATATTTTAAGAAACCTCAATACTATATTCTATAGTAGCTGTACCATTTTACATTCTTACCAGCAATGCACAAAGGTTCCAGTTTGTACATATTGTTGTCAACACTTCTTTTTTTTTTTTATTTCTGATAGTAGCTATCCTAATGCGTATGAGGTGGTATATCAGTTGCATTTCCCTAATGATTAGTAATATTAAGCATCTTTTCATGTACATTTTGGCCATTTGTATATCTTCTTTGGAGATATGTTTAAGTTGTTTACCCAATTTATAATCAAGTTGTTTGATTTTTGTTGTGGAGTTAGATGAGTTCTTTACACATTCTAGGTATTAGCCTCTTGGAGATCGTTAATTCAGAAAAGAATTTCTATGCAATCAAAAGAGAGAAAAGTAAAGAGTAAGTAAATGAATGAATTCATATTGGCTTCCCATCGAGCAGATCTCTGATTCATAAGAATTATCTCCAAGATGCTTCCTAAATATTTAATTTTTTTTCCTTTTCAAAATATAAAACTTTGCACATACCTGTAGTCCAAGCTACTAGGGAGACTGAGGCAGGAGGATCGCTTGAGTCTGGGATGTCAAGGCTGCAGTGAGCTGTGCTGTGATCCTGCCACTGCATTCCAGCCTGAATGACAGAGTGAGACCCTGTCTTAAACTACATATATATATATGTATATATATATAATTTTTACCAGTCAATTAAAATGGATTTTTACTTACTAAGCAGGAAGACTGGGTCTACCTTTCCTAACAATCACTTCCTTATCCATGAAATCAAGCGACCAGATGCCTTCAAACCAAGTTTCAAATTGTCCAAGTGTCTTCTCAGGAGAGAAAAATTTGTCCCTGTGAAGCAGGCAGGCAGCTCAGGGGACAGATGGATGCCAGGGAGTGTCCCTAGAGATGATCATTATAACTCATCCTAACACAACCCTTCTCTTCCTTTATGCCCTCTCTCAAACCACTTATCTTCTAATTTCCATTGATTTCTTCTCCCTTTTTAAAGGATGAAACCACCCAACTGATACATCTAAAGTACAAGTGGCAGAACTGGGCTTAGACATATAGGAAGATATAATAGATAGAAATGTATTTTTTTGACAGAATTTGAAGATGAGGAAGAAAATTATAGGGAGGCTTTAAGCATTCCTAGCTTTCAGCTTCCCTTCTAGGAACCATCTGATGGTCATGTGCTTGGAAGCACTAAGTGCAGCATCTCCATACTGAGCAGGCTGATGTTTGCATTGTGTTCCAGGTACAAACAGCCTCCTCACCACTGAGGGACACTATCAGATGTAATTGGGACTAGCAGGAATAAGACCTAGGAAGAAAGGATGGATAGAAAAGAGGTACACAAGATGAAACATAGTAGCATTCTACCACTAATGGGGATTGGGGGTTTGAATAGTGTCTAGGGCATCCTGCTTTTTCAGAATATTTACAAAGAACGTAACGTCTTGAATAATGAAGCCTGACACAGTGCTTGGTGCTGTATATGTAATGTCTCACTTAATCCTCTCAACAACTCAATGAAGTAGGTACTGTTATTATCATCTCTATTTTACAAAGGAAGGAACTAGGAACAGGGAAGTTACATAGCTTGTCCAAGATAATACAGGAAATATTAGGGACCAGGTCACATTTGTCTTATTCCATAACTCTTGCTTCTAACCCAACTGTTTGTTTGTTTGTTTGGCTTAATGAGTAGTGGGTTAAAAATGTGAACAATGATATGAAGGCAGAAAAATGTGGTCTGCAACATGGGAGGTACAAAGTGGGGGTGGGAAAGTGTAGTACCAGAAAAAAAAAAAAACTAAAGTTGGTTCAGAGGGAGAAGAGTTAGATGGTTGTTAAGGAAACCCCTGGAAGAAAATAGTTGGCCCCTGATGTCTTAGCAACTCCTATATCTTCAATATGAAAGAAGACTAAATGAAATTGATAAATATGATTCTTTCATTTCAAAATGAAGATAAAGGTGTTCTTCTCCCTCTAATTAGTACAGATTAATTAGATGTAAAGTATAGTCTGCAGGCCAAGAAACAAATTCAGGTAGGGATATATAGGTGGATTTAAAAAAACACCAAAATATGAATATCAAACAAATCCTAAGAAAAACAGTACTTACACATTGCAGAATTGCTTACCTTATGTTATTTCTCGGGCTACTTAAGTCATATCTGTTTATTCAGCTGTTTGGACAATTGCCAGTGATAGCCTCTGAAAAGTAAAAGCTACTTTTACAAATCCAGGGTAACACTGGTGTCTCTGTAATTGCAGGACACAGATCAAGCTACAGTTTGTCACTCTGATATCTCTCTATCACAGAAATATGGCCCCATATGCAAGGACTGAGTAAGCTAGTTGCCAGAATGACTAGGAAGGGGGTGTCTGTTTCAGCCATGGTATTCTTGTAGTATTATTTAGGCTTTGTGGGCTGCCACTTTCCAACAGGTCTCACTAGGCAGTGGTTGTGTATTTTCGTTGCAGGATTACTTGTAACACCATTTCATTCCTAAGACTTGATGTTCTCCCTCTCTACTTCTATAGAGCACTGGAAATTGGCAAAAAGAAAAAATAATAATATAGCCAATTCGATCCAAGCTGACAACATGTTCCTATTTTCTCCATCTGCCATGAATTTTGTATTCTGACAAGGGCTTGACCTTTGGAGAAGCAGACCTCTGTTGGGTTGCTTCTTTGGTACATTTTTATCTTCCAGGTATTTTGGAAACTATTTACCTGTGCTAATAATTTGCCATCCAATAGGTCAGTCCTTCACTGATTTATTATTATTTGTGTATTCTAAGGAAGCCTATTTGGTATGAACAGAATCATCCTTACTTTTGGAGTTTCTTATTCCAGCAGAATTCAAATTAACAGAACTTCTACATCATTTGCAATGTGTCAAAATGAAATGGAGTCCCTTGAGAAGTTTCCCAAAAATGGTATAGTAGGAAACCTCAAAGCAAAGCTTTCTGCTTTACTTAGTTTGTTGTTGTTGTTGTTAGTCAGAGAGACTCCTATTTACTGCTTTAATTTACTTTTTTCATTTTTTTAAACCTCAGTGAGCCACACCTTATATAGCTACAGGTAACAATTACTAAGCACTTAATGTGAGTCAGACATTGTATTACAGTGTTTTGCATGCACTATCTTTGTAATATCCCTAGTATATTTTTAGCTCCACTTTACAGATGAGGAAATTGGGGTTCATGGTGTTTAAGAAACTCTCCTAAAGGCCTGCAGCTAGTGATATGGAAGCTGAGATTCAAAATCTGTCCGTCTGACTTTGAAGCAGATGTTTTTAAACAGTTAACGGATACTAGCTAGTGTATTGGCTAAGGTACTGTAACTTGGAGACCCCCAAATATAGTGGTTTAAATAATATAGAAATTTCTTTCTCTTTGATTTCACAGTCTGTATAGAGTAGCTCTGATCTATGAGATCACGTAGGGGCCCAGATGCCTTCCATCTTATGACTCCACCATGACTTAGGAATGCCCGTCATCTGCTTAGTTAAAACCGGATCACTGTTGCATCTGCATTCTAGCCCATGGGAAGGAAAGAAGAAAGAGAAGTTATGGAGGTCAAGTATTTTCATTTCTAAGAATGTGAAGCAGAAGATGCACACATCAATTCTGCTTATATCTTTTTGGCTAGTCACATAGTCACACCTAGCTGCAAGAAAAGATGGCAAATGTAGTCTCATTTAGGCAGGCATGTGTCTAGCCAGAATGCTGTGGTCCAAATGTTGGTTTCCCCCCAAAATTCACATGTTGGAACCTAATACCCAATAAGATAGTATTAAGTAGTGGGGGCATTTGAGAATTGACTAAGTCATGAGGGCTCCAGCCTCACGAGTGGGATTAGTGGCCTTATAAAAGAGGTTCAAGGGAGCACCCTTGCCCCTTCTGCCATGTGAGGATACAGCAAGAAGGTTCCATCTTGCTGGTGAGAGCAAGCCCTCACCAGACACTGAATCTGCTGGCACCTTGATCTTGGATTTCTCAGCCTCCAGAACTGTGAGCAATAAATTTCAATTGTGTATACATTACCCTGTCTGTGGTATTTTGTTATGGCAGCTCAGATGGATTAAGACACAGAACTTGGGAGGGGCTTCTATTACTAAAAGGAAGGAGGAGAGGACAAATTTTAAGGGGCAACCAGTAGTCCACCGTACCACCATAGTGTCTGATGTTATTTTTCATCATCCCCTTCCAGAATATAAAAAGTCAAGTAGAGGGCATCAGTAGGAGACTATATTCTGTAGAAAAGAGAATGGTCTGGTGTCAGATACTCTGGACATTGCAGGTAATGTATAAAGGTTCAGGGATGGGAGCTTTAAATAGCACCTGTGTTGACTTAAATATTTATGCTAATATTTACTTAGTTTTATATCCCTTCCTGAGAAGTTAGGTTTAGGGGACATTGATTATTTTAGCATTTATATAGTAGTCAAACTTTTGTTCTGTCTGCAGTCATTTTTTCAGTTGTTACCATTATAATATTGATAACCTGAACCATTAACCAAGTTAATCCCTTTCTTTAGACTTTTATTCTTGTAAATATTCATTAGCTTGGCATTTTCTTTGCTGAGCACCTTACTCAACTAGAAAGGAGAATGTTGCGCCTTGGAAATATCAGCAATGATTTAGATGTGATCATTCTCAGATTTCCTCATGTCTGTGTCTCAGTGTGTGTAAATATACAGGCTAACTGTTGCTGAGGCAAGGGGTTGGAGATAGATTCCATGATTTGTAGCAACCCTATTTGAGTTGCAAATATAAATGTTGTATAGATGCTCTCCCATAGTGGTCTTAGAGTATGTGGATTTACTGAAGAGAGTTCCTGACCTCACAAGAGAATATGTGGTAAAGAGCGTTCTAGGAGTAGTAGTAACTTTTCTGAGCTTTCTTTAGGAAATTTTAATTCTGGGATTTGGGCATTAAAAGTTCCTCCACAGTTTGGTACAAGTGCAAATACTTCTTTAAGAGAATTTTTAAAAGTCGTCCAAAGAGTTGCATTGAGGAGGAAATCAAAGAATGTTAACATAGAAGCAGTAGAAAATGTTTCTCTATGTGAGTTCTCATTTGAATGTAGATGTGAGTGGGTGGGCAAGTACATACTTTATGTAATCTGATAGGAGGAGAAATTTAGAGGTGGTAGACTTGACAAGTATCCCTCTGGTTCTCCAGAACTTTAGGATGGCATGTTAGACATTTTCTTCAAAGTTAGTGAGAAGTGTTTTCTCTGCAAACATTTCGTTGAAAGTGACCAGTTTTTAGCTGTAGAAACCATCCCAGTTGTCCAGGTTTATCTCTATAAACCAGAATCAACACCAACTGACTTTTGTCTTAGCCCAAGGGAACAGGAAGGTATTCTGCTTACCTGCTTTCCCATCACAAGACCAATTTTAGAATTCATTTTTATTTATCTCAATACAGCTGCCTTTTTAATTGGCAATGATTTCTATTGCATTTCTAACTTATGCTGAAAGGGTGGCTGCTGGTGGCTGTTTTTATGAGGTATTTGGTATTTTATTTTGGCTTAAATCTGTTTTTATTGCCCAAATATTGTCAGCAGATGCATTATTTCTACTGGAATTTCCACTGCTCAATGTACAGGTTATCTCCACTTTGACAGCTCTGTATCTTCAATGTCAGATACACTGCTCCCAAGTCATACTAGATTTACACATTCTATTATACTTCTATTGAACAGCTCTTAATCTGTTCAGAAGAAAACATGCTACAACCAGCAAATTTTATCCTCTTGCATTTAATGGGAATCTTTCTTGGCAAGGATGTACAATTGTATTTGAACCGTTCCAACTAGATCTGGCCAGTTTTGAAAAGATTTTGAAGGAGATTAACCCTGTAACAGCCAAACTCTGGTTGATACTTTAATATTGCTGTAAGACCCAAGTTCTAACCCTGCTCTATTTACTGAGTTGCTCCCTCCCCCAGCTGCCAATAATTCCTAGGAATCTTGCCTAATATAATCCCTGTTTTAGTCATTATAAGATAGATTTGATTTACAATGGAATTTCATGCTGAAATTTGGTGGCAAGATGCACATGTACTTCTTGGGATAACTTTACTGCATAATCTTATATTGATTATATTTCAAAGGATGTGTTTTCAATTGTGCTACTCTTAGCTTCATGCAGCAGTGGGTTGTATTATAATGGGGTTATTTCACATTTATTGGCTGAATTTGTCTCTAGAGAGATGTGTTTGAAATTAAGAGGAGGTGAGGCAGAGTTTTCTTCTATAGTTTGCATTCTGAGGTAGGTAATATCTGATATTCAGGCCAGTTCATTTTTCTTATTGTTTCTTCTCTCCTAAGACAATGTGAATGAAAAGTAACAAGAGACAGGACAGAGGCTATTGCTATTCTCCTCATTTGTATGATGGGACTAATAATGCTTGCCTTGCAGAGATGTGATTATGATAAAATGAATATAAAGATTGTAAACATGTTCAATATATAGGTAATACTGGTGGAAGCTCCTGAGTAGAAGGTAGACTCTAGGATTATCCACACATAACCCTTCATGTATTTTCTGATCTCCTCCATTGAGATCTGTCCTTTGAATACTATCTCTTTAAGTATGTATGCCGGGGTATTAAGTCGTTTTCTTTGGAGTTATCTAGTATTTCTTTTTATATCTTCTTTGACATCTTTATCTAGTGAAAATATCTAAATATCTGTAATTGTGCTCAGAAATCTCTTATCCCTGAAGACCCTCAGAAGGGCTAAGCAGTAACCAGAGCAGAGGCAGGAGAAGAAGTTGTGAGAAAGAGGAAGAGGACAGAAAAAGGAAACTCAGTGTTTATGCTGACAAATCAGCTTATTTATCAAGCATCATTTTTATGTTCAGCACTACGCTAGAGGTGGAGGAGGTGCTCTGGACTTCAAAGATTATCGCTCTTTCTTTTGTTTTTTTGAAACAGGGTCTCACTCTGTTGCCCAGACAGGAATGCAGTGGCGCAATCACAGCTCACTGCAACCTCAACCTCCCAGGCTCAAGTGATCCTCCCACCTCAGCCTTCCAAGTAGCTGGGACCACAGGCATGCACTACCACACCTGGGTAATTTAAAAAATTTTAGTAGAGACGGGATTTCTCTATTTTTCCCAGACTGGTCTCAAACTCCTGGACTCAAGCGATCCTCATGCCTTGGCCTCCCAAAGTGCTGGGATTATAGGCTTGAGTTGTTATGCCATGCCTGGCCTCTCTTTTATGAAATGTTAAGTATTTTAGACTTGAAAATAATCAGATAATAGCCGTCAAGTAATATAAAAACAAGTCCTAAGACAGGCCATTTTTGTTTCAATTATAATTTCCAGGTATAACACCCCCAAGTTAATTTAGCCTCTGTTGGTGTTTTCTCTGGTGTGGGAAGGTTGTTTCAAGTATTGTAAGATAGTTGGGCACTGTCTATTTTCCCCCTCCTTATTCAGAGTCTTCCTTCTGCCCTCAGTTTTCTGACCTTGCATCTGCCTTTAGTTTTGCAGTTCTAACTCCTTTTTCCCCTTATCAACCCCCACTGCTAGCATTTTAAATGCCATTGACTTTATAAGGTGCCCCTTCCTATAGCTCAGCAGTTCTACCTTGTTGCAGCTGCTATGTAGCACTTACCTCTTATCTCTTTCAAAAAGGAAAGATGAATCTAAGAAGCGTCTGTGGCAAAGCAAACTACTCAGAAACTGGCTTGATGCTATCTCTGAGAGAGGTTTGCTTAGTTTGCAGAAGCAAATGTCATGCATGCCTCCATGTTGCTTAGTGTGATTTGTCACTTGGGATTCTCAAGCATTTGATATGAGACCCTGACTGGCTTAGCTCCTCATCAGAATGCACTACAATTTGTTCACTTCAAACCCACCAGGAAGAGAGGGCATTCACTTTGACATCTGCTCTTCAGAAGCAACCCATTAATACTGCACTCGATGTGTCAGGTTTTTAAGGAAATACTTTTAGTTCTTTCATCCACAATCAGGTGGCCTGGTTCAAGGTCAGTGTCAACCCTAAGCTGTTTTTCTTTGTGCTTTTCCCTTTTGGCAGTCACTATATGCCCTTGCCTGTTTCTAATCCTCAGAGCCTCTCAGCTCAGGCACTGGTAAGTGTGGTGCAAAGATTGAAGTGGGGCCAACATTACTGGCATCCCAGGATTTTGGCCACTCTCAGAGGTACCTCAGTAAGCTACCCAGTTATCTCATAACCTCTCTTCCTTCCTCAATCTATATCTGTTCCAAACTGCTTCATTCCCACTGCTTCATTCCCACTTTCTGATATAGAAATTATCATATATTTAAAACCTATCATGTGCCAGGTGTTAAGCCAAATATTGTGCATATATTATATGTACATATATTATCTCATTGAATTCCTATAGAACCTCTGTGAGGAAGGTGGAAACTCAGGCTCTGAGAAACTAAGCAAACTGCCCAAGGTCATATAGCTGGGCAATGTAGAATGCAGGGCTGCTTAACCCCTTCTGGACTAGTACTCTTTATAAAGATAATCACTTGTTTATTATTGTCAGGCAACAAACACTTATTGCACATTATTTTGTGACTGCCACTATGCTAGGCATTTCGGATATATTAATAGATTAAAAATACAGTAGCTGCTCTCATAGGTATCAAATATGCTGGGGGAAGAGAGAGACAAATGAAATGCCATAAAAATATAAGATTTGAGGTGCTAAGAAAACCCAGATGGGAACTTAACCCAGCCCATGGAAGGTTATGTACCCTACGTTGTCTCACAGGATGAGTAAGAATTCTCTCTCTCATTCATTCTCATTCTCATTTTCATATTCTCTCTCCCTCTCTTGTATCCCTATGTTAGATAGGTCATTCTCCTTCCTTTGTACTTTTTTGTGTATCTCAGTAATAGCACTTATTTATTCTTTTCATTCACTTAACAACAATTTGAGTACCCACTTTGTGCCAGGCAACATTTTTGGCACTGGGAACAGAACAGTGAACAAAACAAAGTTCTGCCCCTCTTGGATTTTACTTTCTAGTATGGAGATAGACATGAAAATAATAGATAAATGGATATGAAATAAAATGTCAGGTTATTAAAAGTAACATGAAGGAAAATAGAGTAAGAAGCTGGAGAACGACAGAGGGTGCTATCTTATAGGGAAGACTTCTTTGAGAGGGGACGCTTCCCATGTGGTACTGTGATTATGTGTTTACATTTCTGGCTCACCCTTGATACTCCGTACCTCTGGAGGTAATGGGCTAAGTATTTTCTTTGTAGCCCCAGATAAGAGAATGCAGGAGTTTGGGGGTATCGGCCAAGGCATGGTTGAAGTGATGAGTCAGTGAGTCTGCAGATGTCAAGAATGAAGATCAGATGATGGGGAAGGTAAAGGAGTGAGGGAGCTAGAATGATGGGAGATTATTGTCAGAGAAGAGGAGATTTACATTTCAGATTTAAAAGATTGAACAATTCCTGATGATTCTGTGTTACACTTACATGTGGGAATGACTGGGTACAGTAAGGGGAAGCCCACTGAGTCATGTAGCTCAAGAACCTGTGAGGCTAGCACAGTTGTTCTTAAAATTGGGCATACATTAAAATCAACTAGAGAGTGTTCAACATTGCGGCATGAGATCTTGCCCTGGGAGATTCTGATTCAGGAGCTCTGAGTAGGTTTCATAAAAGGGATATATATATATATATATATTTTTTTAAATAAGCTCCACAGGAGTTTTAGATGCACAAAGCCAAGGTTCAGAATTACTGGACAAGAATCTTAGAAGTTTGATTCATGTGGGTTTTAAAGCCATGAAAGATTATGTGAGGACTGAGTGGAAAGGAGGCCTATAAGCCAGGTGTAATGGTCTTCAATGCATCTTGGAACTGACCAGAAATCAGTAGATGACTGTGACAAGGAGGGAGAGAATGCGGTGGAACAGAGGGGACGATTTTGGAAAAAGAAGAGTTTTACTCAAGGATGAAGAAGTGATTAAAGGCTTTCACCAATTCAGGGCTACGTAGAAATTTAGGCATCAGTGTGCAGTTTGGGGTACTTGGCGCAGAAGAAAAGTCCTGGAATTAGTCTGCTTAGCAGATCTGACATCATAACAGTTAGGCATAGTCTGCTCCACCTACATGTGCAGTCAGCCTTGGGCTTAGGAGACAAAGTCCTCAACTGCATTTGTCAATTTCAGAGAGACTTTGCGCAAGTAACTTGAGCAAACTTCTCTAAAGTGGGCCTGCCTTTGGAGAAGGATATATGGGTAAAGCCTAGAGCATTTCTCTGAGAGTTTTTGGACCTAGTACTATACATAACAACAAATTACAACCATTGGTTTGGCATCAATTATATGCAAGTATTCATCAACTATATGCAAAGTACTGAGAAAGAAGTTACTCTCTCCTGAAAGCAGGTTGTGGGGCAAATCGCGGTTATTTGATAATAATACTGGTTCATTGGGTTCTGAATATTTGAAGTTTCTGGTATATTGAATCATTTTGGTTTTGAGGTAAAGATTACCAAGAGCTTTCATTCAGCCTGTGATTTTCCCTAGGCAGGCGAGACCTCCAAACTTAATAGGGCTTACTTAAATGATGCAAAAGGCATATGAACCAGTAATTTTTATTAATAACATTATCATCATTGTAATTACTTGCAATCTTGGAAAGATCCTGGGGTTATAATGTAAGAAAAGCCTTTATTTGATTCTGGCTCTTGATTCTTAGTGTTGTGCCCCATTAGGCAACATAGGGAACGCCTCTGAGTTCTAATCCCCTCCTCTTTAAACTGAAAATAATAATAATAGTTTCTTTATGCTATTGTGAGAAGTAAATTAGATAATATATGTAAATGCATGAAGCATATAGTAAGTGGCTCAATAAAGGCTGCCTTTCTTCTCAACTTTTCTTTAGACACCTTTTCCAATCTCACTGTAGCAAGTAAAAATTAAAATTGGAACCATAAATCTTTTAAAAAAATCATTTCAACTTTTAAGATTCAGGGGGTACATGTACAGGTTTGTTACTTGGGCATATTGCATGATGCTGAAGTTTGGAATACAAATGATCCCGTTACCAGTGTAGTGAGCATAGTATCCAATAGTTAGTTTTTCAACTCTTTCCCCGATCCCTCCCTCTTCCTTCAAGTAGTCTCCAGTGTCTGTTTTGCCATCTTTATGCCCATGAGCACCCAATGTTTAGTTCCCACTTATAAATGAGAACATGAGGTATTTGGTTTTCTGTGGAAATATAAATCTGACTCTGCTTGATGTGTTTAGAAATTGTTATTCCCTGTCAATGGGATGAGTTAAGTATCTAGCTTATACAGTATATGCATTTGTTACTTGCCTGCAGTGGAATATATTTGAAAATGGATCACCAATTGATAGCTAGACTGTTGACTTCTGGAATGAAATGTAAGAGAATATAACCACTCAAGCTACATTCTTCTATTATTTGCTAAATATCTAAATTGTTAACATAAGGGAGAAATATGCCTCATGAATTGTGATGTGACTTTGGCTTATGACTGTGGTAATCTAATTTTTAAGACCTGCATGTAAATTTGAAGTAAGAAATTCTAGTTTCAGTTAAAAACAAACAGAGATGAAATATCCAAAATTCACTGGCTATGAGCTTATCTTTAACAGTTACTAATTTATATGGACAAGAGGGGTTATATTTGCAAGACCATCCCCTTAAGAACTGACATTAAACAAGTGAGTGGCATGGGCTATAAATGAATTGAAAATTGCCTTCTGTTCCAGCCCAATGCAATGGTTTGTGTTTTGTAATAAGCCCTAGTTGGTGAGGTAATTCATGTCACCAGGAGGAGCTCTCCACAGCCTGCTTGATTTGTCACTGCTGTCTGAAGGACACAACAGGCTGGGGAAGCTGGTACTCTGCAGAATTTTTATGGTGCTGCATGCATTCATTGGTCTCCCTTATCAAGCTGTAATTCAATAATAAATACAAAAGACTACATTTAAATAAATCTAGGGTTGTGACACAACCTGACCAAAGCTAGGAGAGTTAATGCTGATGCTGGGATATTAACTTTGCCAGGAAGCAGTTTGGGTGAGGGGAAGAAAAAGATGGATGCTGGGAGAGAGTGTCCATTTGTGATAGAGTATTCATCTGCATGGCTATTTTTCTGGAATGCTTTGGTCTGTGGCATTGGCTCCATGTAGTCATTTTTCAATTTGGCGTCTTTTTATTCTTCATGCCTTCACCCTCCTTTTTAAAGAGAGACCAAAAAGCATAAAGGGTGACAAGAACCACTGCAAGAATTTTGTTGCGATAAGCAGAAGCCAGCCTTATAGAGTGGGTTCTGCCATTTTCTCCCAGAATGGTGAGTAGTTACAAGAAAATTACTGGGACAGATAATTTGGGGAATGGATGGATTTGTTAAGCATTTTTTCACAAATAAAACTCCTTTTTATTTTCTGTTATTATAAAAGTAATATGTGCTCACTCTAAAAAACAAAACCTTCAAGCAGTACAGAAAAGTATAAAGAAACCATGAAAATCACCTATTATAATTTTCCCCCCTCGTATCAGAGATAGCATCTGTTAACATTTTGGTATATCTCCTTTTGTCTCTTTCTGTTACCTTTTTCACAGTAGTTTATTAGGAGAAATTCCTAGAAATGTAATTCACATTTTAGGAACTTGTGATTCCTATATAAAAAGGATCCTCCACAAGACAGTGTCGATTTCCACTCCAGCACCAGTGTGTGAAAGTACAGAAGGAAGCCCATGGTCACAATTTATTGCATAATGACCACGTGTCAGTCACTACTCTAAGTACTTTGTAAATATTAACTCATGCAATCCTCACAACAACCCTATGAGATGGGTGCTACTAGCATTCCCATTTTACAGTTAGGGAAACTGAGGTTTAGAAAGGCTACACAGCAAGTCATGAGACTGAACCAGAATGTTGATCAGGCTTTGGTATAGGAGAAAGAAATAGCTTCTCTCTCCCTCTCTGTCTTTCCTCTCCTCTCCTCTCCTCTCCTCTCCTCTCCTCTCCTCTCCTCTCCTCTCCTCTCCTCTCTCCTCCCCTTCTCCCTCCCCCCCTCCCCCCCCCTCCCCTCTCTCCCCCTCCCCCATCTGTTTACCTCAAGGCCCAGGGAGAAACAACCAATGAAGGAAGAAGTAGCAGCCTAGTGGATAAGCAGAGAGCCAGGGGAGTCCCAAGCAGCTGTGAATCTTTAAATTTAGGAGTTCTGGGCAAAGATGTCCTTGCATTTTGTTCATTCCTAAATAAGCAGAACAGAACTTCCTCTCCAGTGCTGGGCTTCGTGAACTGAATTTGAACCAACAAAGAGAGGGAAAATAGCAACAGATATAGATACACTTATGTATGTGTGGAAACACACACATATACCTATGGCAAGGAGTGTCCCTCTCTGGCTCTGATTTCTACTCAGATCCAGAACACCAGGAGAAATGATGATCTTTGTCAAATGGGGTGCTCCCATAGTTTCCCAGCATTAAACTACAGTGGGTATATATAAATGTTCATAAATGCAGTGATGGAGAGAGAATTGAAAGTCTCTCATTATATGCCAGAATAATTTTTTATGAAGTAGCAGAACATGTGAATAACTTTCTGTGTGATCTTAGGCTAGTCCCTTCCTCTTCCTGAACCTCAGTTTCCTCCCCTCTAAAAGATACAATAGAACTAATGTATATGAGCTTTAAGAGCTATCTCTACTTTATCAGTTCCTAACTGATTTGACTTTGGGTTTTTTCTCCTGGACCACTCTTATTTTTTATTTTTTTATGCCTTCTCAGGGCTACTTGATCTATTATTGGTCTGCTATTGCTAGAAATTGTTCTGTAGATGGTAAGACGGTGAGTTGCTTTATATAGTCTATCAAGTGATAACAATTAGGAAGGCCCCTATGGTCCTAGAAGACAGCTTATCATAGTGTCTTCGAGTTTTACTCAAACCTTTACTTTAGAACTATTGTCTCTTACAGAGGGGAGGAAAATGAGGTTCAGAAAGAGGAAGGGACTAGCCTAAGATCACACAGAAAGTTATTCACACGTTCTGCTGCTTCATAAATAGTAGATCTTACTTCAGTAAGATGATTCAAGTATCTCATTTTTATAAAAATGATTGGGGAACAACGATATTATGTGATTTTTTTCCCCAAAGTAACATATCTAATTAGTAGCAAGGACAGAATAGACCCCAGATCGCTTCACCGTTTGTCTAGAGTAAGGTTTCCCAAAGTGTATTCCACTTAACACAAGTCCCTCAATATACTATGCGTGGAGATAGGGGCATGACCATTCTGTGGTCAAATAAGTTTGGGAAATGCAGCCCTGTCTAAGGAAGCCACAATGTGCGTCAAAGACTCTGAGAAATATAGAGTAAGGGAACATATCACTAACATTGTTATAACATTTATGGCTTTCAGAGCACTTTCATAACCATTTTTAGTTGTGTACTAGGAGAGACAAAGCAAAAATGCATAGAAAGTAGATCATGGGATTGAAAAGGGGATAAGTGTAGCCATATAAACAGAGGGTGGCTGACAGTTGTGGAGGTTCAGCAAAGAGTCCTGAAGTTATTAGAATAAAATTGATGATTTGGGGCCTGATCATAGTAATCAGATTGCTGAATCTTCATTTTATCTGAATTTATTTAATGGATAACTCAACTCCTGCAAAGAGAAAGGAAAATAAAATTCTTAAGATATTGAAAGTATTAGGGGCTTTTAAAATTGATTTCCATCCATTGATAAAGAAATAAATACCCAAAAGAAGCGAGACCAGAAAGTAACTATTACTAAGCAGTCTTGTATTATTTCTCTTAGCCAAAATTTATTAAAAGTTTGAAAGCTCATTGTCCCGTTAAATGTTGGTGTTAAGACTTCAGTTCTTTATTCAGAATGATTGGAGGCTATATTTTACACTTAACATTTTCCAGCTGAGGAACTGACAAGAATGGCCACTCAATAATTCTGTTGGCCAGCAGTTAAGGTCATATATTGGCTTCTTTTGTGGCTCAGGCAGTAGACTGCCATTGTTTTCATATTTCAATTTGATTTTCTTGTTCATAATTCAAGTTGGGAGTGAACTAAGTGGTATATTTTCTCCATAAACCAATTGAGAGGCTGAGAATCTGCTTTTCTGCCTCTAGATTCTAACTTAAGAAGAACAGGGACAGGGTGCATGTCATTCCTCTTCACCATTATATCACCAGCGGATAGCCCAGGACCTGGAACACAATATATGTTTAGGATATAATTGTTGAATAAATAAGTGTTCTATAGAGAAAGGAAAGTGGATCAAGGTAGAAATCATGTATCTATTTGTAGTCTACTCAAAGTATACAAGCAATGTTTGTTGTTGATGTGTTTTTCTCATGATAATTGGGTTATATTTGCAAGACCTCACTTATGGAAGCAAATTAATTGCTATTTAGGTTCTCTGGCTGCTGTTTGGGTAGGTGGTACAGTTGGGTGGTAGAAATTATAGTTTTTCTAACCAGAATCTCTTAGTGATAACATATATTAGATCAGTGAGTTTCTAGTGAATTGAAGTAGAGGGAAAGTAAGATCCTATATTTGGATTTTTGAAACAGCACCTATTAATTATCCTCCTGCACCATCACCATTATAAAGATGTGGAAACTCAGTGTCAGTAACTTACCATGAGCACCTTACTGGTTAATGGTACCACTGTAACTCTGAGGTAAATCTACTGTTTTCCAGTTTGGTGTTCCTGGCCACCCCTCCTGCTACCACTAATCAACAACATGGGGATTTGTCTTGGAGCTACTACTTGGTTTCAGTGCTGAAAAATATTGCAGGGACTCTGTAAAATTCTTGATGGGTCATCAGCCATTGTCTAACTCACCTGAATGCCAACTGTGTCTGGTAAAGTTCTACCAAGCATGAATGTATTAACTTCTTTACAAGTTCAAAAAATATTAGAGGAGGAATATGATATTACCAAGTGTTTACTGTCCACTTCTCATGTAGCATAGAGGATATGTGAAAGCATATAGAAACATTCTGTACTTTTCAGGAGTTGCAGCTCTGCACAGGAGGTCACATGGAAGTGCCTGGTATCTTCAGAGAATAATGTACTATGATACAAACATGTTGCAAGTATGGCATAGCATTTAAGGGGTGCTGGAGTTCAGAGGAGGGAGGGATCAAGAAGTAAACTTCTTGTGATGACAAGACAGTGGCTTTTGGGAGCAGACTTCGGTATCCTCTTTTTCCTATAACTCTCCCTTCCCGATTCATTTTTTTCCTACCAGTTTGGTGGTTAATTAGATAAGCAGTGCTCCTACATCTACGACTAACTCACTTTGTTGATTTCCTACTCCATAGTGACTCCTCAGGGAGGAAGATAGGTGATGGAGTTCATAATATGGTAAATATTGAGATGCCTACACCTTGGGGATACAGATTTTGGTACATGATATTATGGAAATAGGTGAACTTAGTTGGAGAACAGTTTTCAAAAGAACAAGCTATGTTTTGATATGTGTGGAGGGATTTATGTTGTCTTTGATATCAAAAATTTATGTTTCCATAAATATGTGCCTATTTGTAAGTAGTATTTCATGAGGGAATTAGGTGGATGGAAGTGTTGATAGTACAAAAGATTTTCCCAGTGTTAACAGTTAAAGCATGCTTTCCTTTATAGCTTGAAACAGGCAAAGGGACTTGAAGTGAAATGCTTTTACTTGCATTAGAGTAGTTTCTCTGTAACCATGTTCCCCTTCCTCTTTATTCAGGTTTTCAGCATATATAATACCTGTATTAATTATTAGGTCCTGCTTTGGGGCCATTTTTTATGAACCTCAAAATGTTTCTGAGTGTGGAATAGCTCTGGGGCTTGATTAAAAATATGGCCTTTATTTTTCCACCAGTCTTTCCAAATAAACCTACCTCATAGGAAAGTATAAAGTGATTTACAGAAGATGATTTGGAAGCCAAGTTCCCATCTTTGGAGTCAAATGGTTCAGCATTCTGGCCTGGAGAATGGTGGGTAGAGGGGAAAACATGCTTATTTGTGCCTTTATGCCTTCTCAGATTGGCTAACATCAGAGCTGCATAGCACATATTCTGAGCTGATGGAATTGGGTAAAAACAGGTTTGATTTGACCTCAGCACTAGATTTAGGAGCAAGTCAACTCTGAGGAAAGATTCAGTTTCAGCAGAGTGGAGCTGAGAAGCAGCCATTTGTTTTCATGAAGGAAAAGTAATCTTTGAAGCAAGACTTCTAGCCCTCTTTCCCTTTTTTTTTTTTTTTTAAACTTCAGCTTCATTTTCATGGTCTGCGAATCTCAATTCCTCAAAATCTCAAGCTATTTTTGTGTGTCTTTTTTTCCTTCCATGATGTACAAACATTAGCAATCAAAAGTGATGGATCAAGTTGTTAGAAAAGGGGGACACTGTAACTTTTTAGGACCCCCACCTTGAGGAGCTGTTCTGTTATTTGAATCTCCTGGGGTGTAAATTCCCTCCTTAGGTGATGAGGTATGTATCAGTTTGCTGTAAAATTACTCTTGTTACACTGGGGACTCAGATACACTTCTGCTCCTACTGATGGGACTTAGTCTGCATGAATAATTTGTGTAAACAAGTTGCTCCTGTCTGTAAGGAACCTACTAAATCCTCATCCTTCCAGACACAAGAAGGATGTCATCTTCAGGATCTTCACTGACTTATGTGGAAAAATGGTATTGAAACAGATGACAAGCTGAAGTTCCTACAGTGGGTTCGAAATCCAGGCAGATATCCCCAACAAAAGACTAATGAAAAAGTCTACCCTGTATGAGATCCATGCCAGGGAAGGTCTTTGAATTCCTACTTCTCTCTGTTACTGCTAACCTCAGCTATAGATCTCACTTCCATTAGAACAAGGCCAGTCCTTGTGGCATTTGCAAGGAATTAGGCTGGGAATTTGTGGACTACAGTTCTAATATCATCCCTGACATTAACTGGCTGAGTAACCTTGAGAAACTTGTTTCACTTTTTTGTTTTATTTTCTCTGTCTATAAAATGAGGGTAACAACACCTGCCCTAGCTATTTCACAGAGATATTGTAAGAATGCAACATAAAAATGGGTATTTTAAAACCATTGAAAGATGTAAACAAAAGAGACATACAAACTAAAGGTATTGTCAACGTATTATTATTATTAAATATTTTTGGAGCTCTTCAGGAGCAAGCTCTTTGGCATCATCTCCCCAAGGAGACAATGGATATGAGGTGCTGGGATAGATGCTACGAGGAAAACGTAGGTAATAATACAAAGCAGGAGGGTTGGTGGTGGTAGAGAGACTCTGGACCTTTCTGGAAGGGCTCAAGTGGCTGAAGGGAAAAGAAACATTCATGGGCTGGCCCAAAGAGTAAAGAAAGTCCCTGCGCCCCTGATCTATGCACTGGGCGGTGATGGGGAAAATGGTACTCTGATTCTTTCAGTAAAAATGGTTGATATCTGAACTCAGCTATGGTGACTCCTTTGCCAGCCCTAGGCTAGCACTGCTATGCAAAAAGAGACAGCAAGGGGAAGAAGTCCTCACAAAGGGTAAAGCCAGGAATGCAAAAGCCTCAGGGAAAAGAGTGGTTCTTTCCAGTTTTTTTTTTTTTTTTTTTTTTGAGATGAAGCCTCTTCTTGTTGCCCAGGCTGGAGTGCAACAGTGTGATCTGAGCTCACTGCAACCTCCACCTCCTGGGTTCAAATGATTCTCCTACCTCAGCCCCCTGAGTAGCTGAGATTACAGGCATCTGCAACCATGCCCAGCTAAATTTTGTATTTTTCGTACAGATGGGGTTTCACCATTTTGGTCAAGTTGGCCTCAAACTCCTGACCTCAGGTGATCCCGTCTGCCTCGGCCTCCCAAAGTGCTGGGATTATAGGCATGAGCCACCGCGTCTGGCATTGTTCTTCCCATTTCTTCTCTCCCATACAGATAACTTAAAATCCTTTCTCTCTCCAAAAGACCAAGTACCATTTAGCCAATCCTGCTACCTAAGTTGTAATGATCTCTTCAGCCCCCCAAAGTAACGTTTGCTACAACAGAATTACGATATGTCCAGAAGAGTTTGTACTTCTCTGTGATTTGGTACGAGGCAATTTAATCTACGTGACAAAGGGAAATATCTGATTTGTGGGTGCTCTGCCTCTTTTGATTTCCCTCTGTGCTACTGAAAGAATGGTTGGAATGATAAGAACAGTATTTTTCAAAGTGTGTTGTGTGCAATACTAATCTCTAGGTGTTTTTTGTTTGTTTTTAGAAAAAGGCTTCTATGGTCAAATAAATTGGGAAATGATTCATGCTATGATTCCCTCTAGGAAATTTGTTGTGCATGTTAGGATAGCAAAAGCTTTAAGCAGTTTAACAGTAAAGGAATCTGTTTAACTTTGTTTAATCTAGCATTTCATAAACTTATTTTCTTTTGGAAGCCCCCTGTTCATATAATACCAATCAGTATTACCCTTTAAGGCCTTTAAGAGGTAGATTCATTCTCAAATACCTGCATAGTTCAGATTACTATGCTGGACAACAAAGCCTCAAGTTAGAGAATTCAGTATTGCTGGTTAGCCTTCTCCAAAATTAAAATCACGGTGCCAAGACAAAGACACAATCAGGGAAGTGATGTTTTCTGTCCAAAAAAACTATTAAAATGTTACGGTGGTTCAACAACATATTCATTATGAGATAGGCAAACAATGAAAGCAGTCAACACTTACTGCATGCTCAGTATGGGCCAGCCACTGTGCTAAGTGCTTTCTCTTGTTACTTCTATGCATAACAAAGACCCAGCAAGATAGATGGAATGATTCTTCATTTTAGAGCCCAGGGAACTGAGAGCTAGAGATTATGTAAATCACCCAAGGTCACAGACCTAGTAAGAGGCAGATCTGGGATATGAATTTAGGTCTGTTCAACTCCAGAGTCCATTATTTAGATTTAAAATATTTAAAGTCAGACTCTGTTTTCTAAGTGGAAAAATGGCATTTCAAGAAATCTCAAAATTCTATATCTGAATAATGTATCAGCTAAGACTCTAAGGCATCCAGGAGGCTGTCTTTTGGTTAAGGGGGGCTCCACCTGCATCTCCAGAGTCAGTCTAAGTATCATTATAGGTATCAGCAACCTAGAGAACATCTGGTTAATTTAAAGTGCCCTAAGGATCACAAGCATGATTATGTTTAAATTTACAAGCTTAGAGGAGCAAGATGGTCAATAGGAACAGCTCCAGTCTCCAACTCCCATGAGCTTAATACAGAAGACCCGATTTCTCGGCATTTTCAACGAGGTACTGGGTTCATCTCACTGGGAGTGCCTCGACGATCGGTGCTGGTCAGCTGCTGCAGCCCTCGATCAGCTTAGAGCGGAAGCAGTGGGCTGTGCACTTGGGCCTCACCCGGGAAGCTAAGGGGAAGGGAATCCCTTTCCTAGCCAGGGGAACTGAGACACACAACACCTGGAAAATCGGGTAAACTCCCACCCCAATACCGCGCTTTTAAGCAAACAGGCACACCTAGGAGATCATCTCACACCTGGCCGGGAGGGTCCCACTTCACCTAGCCTCCCCATTGCTAGCACAGCAGTCTGTGATCCACCGGCAAGGCAGCAGCCAGGTTAGGAGGGGCTCGCCATTAAGGAGGCTTGGTAGGTAAAAACAAAGCTGCTGGGA
Organism: Papio anubis; assembly: GCF_008728515.1. Classification (NCBI taxonomy): domain Eukaryota; kingdom Metazoa; phylum Chordata; class Mammalia; order Primates; family Cercopithecidae; genus Papio; species Papio anubis. Next base: position 48,938,436 of record NC_044996.1, on the reverse strand, counting down.
AGTCGAACTGGGTGGAGCCCACAGCAGCTCAAGGAAACCTGCCTGTCTCTGTAGACTCCACCCTGGGGACAGGGCACAGTAAAAATAAACGCATGGCAGCCTCCCAGAAAGATCTGAAATCCACTTCGTCTGACAGCTTTGAACAGAGCAGTGATCTCCAACAGGGAGTGTTGAGATCTTGAGAACTGACAGACTGCCTGCTCAAGTGGGTCCCTGACCCCTGAGTAGCCTAACTGGGAGACATCCCCACTAGGGGCAGCTTGACACCCCACACCTCACACAGGGTGGAGGCACCCCGAGAGGAAGCTTCCAAAGCAAGACCAGACAGGTGCACTCGCTGTTCAGAAATATTCTATCTTCTGCAGCCTCTGCTGCTGCTGATACTCCGGCAAACAGGGTCTGGAGTGGACCTCAAGCAATCTCCAACAGACTCCATAGCTGAGGGTCCTGACTGTTAGAAGGAAACTATCAAACAGGAAGGACACTTACACCAAAACCCCATCAGTACAATGCCATCATCAAAGACCAGAGGCAGATAAAACCACAAAGATGGGGAAAAAGCAGGGCAGAAAAAAGCTGGAAATTCAAAAATAAGAGCGCTAATATCTCCTCCGCAAAGGAGCTGTAAAGAGCTCATCGCCAGCAACGATCAAAGCTGGACGGAGAATGACTTTGACGATGAGAGAAGAAGGCTTCAGTCCCTCAAATTTCTCAGAGCTAAAGGAGGAATTACGCATCTAAAGAAAGAAAACTAAAAATCTTGAAAAAGTGGAAGAATTGACGCTAGACTAATTAATGCAGAGAGAAGGTCATAAACCAAATGAAAGAGGTGAAACCATGACACGGCAGAAATACGACAAATGCACAAGCTTCAGTAACCCACTGGATCAACTGGAAGAAAGAGTATCAGATGATTGAGGATCAAATGAATGAAATGAAGTGAGAAGAGAAACCAAAAGAAAAAAGAAGAAAAAGAAATGAACAAAGCCTGCAAGAAGTATGGGATTATGTAAAAAGACCAAATCTACGTCTGATTGGGGTGCCTGGAAAGTGAGGGGGAAATGGAACCAAGTTGGAAAACACTCTTCAGGATATCATCCAGGGAGAACTTCCCTCAACCTAGTAGGGCAGGCCAACATTCACAAATCCAGGGAAATACAGAGAATCCAGCCACAAAGATACTCCCTTGAGAAGAGCAACTCCAAGACACACAATTGCCAGATTCACCAAAGTTGAAATGAAGGAAAAAAAATCTTAAGAGCAGCCAGAGAGAAAGGTCGGTTACCCACAAAGGGAAGCCCATCAGACTCACAGCAGATCTCTCGGCAGAAACTCTCCAAGCTAAAGAAGAGAGTGGGGCCAATATTCAACATTCTTAAAGAAAAGAATTTTAAACCCAGAATTTCATATCCAGCTAAACTAAGTTTCATAAGTGAAGGAAATAAAATCCTTTACAGATAAGCAAATGCTTAGAGATTTTGTCACCACCAGTCGGCCTTGGCAAGAGACCCCAGAAGGAAGCACTCAACATGGAAAGGAACAACCGGGTACCAGCCATTGCAAAACATGCCAAAATGTAAAGACCATCAAGGCTAGGAAGAAACTGCATCAACTAACGAAAAATAACCCAGTTAATATCATAATGGCAGGATCAAGTTCTCACACATAACAATCTTAACCTTAAAATGTAAAATGGACTAAATGCCCAATTAAAAGACACAGACTGGCAAACTGATGTTGTCAAGATTCCATCAGTCTGCTGTATCTCAGGAGACCCATTTCACACGCAGAGACATACATAGGCTCAAAATAAAGGGATGGAGGAAGATTTACCAAGCAAATGGAGCACAAAAGCAGGGTTGCAATCCTAGTCTCTGATAAAACAGACTTTAAACCATCAAAGATCAAAAGAGACAAAGAAGGCCATTACATAATGGTAAAGGGATTCAATTCAACAGGAAGAGCTAACTATCCTAAATATATATGCACCCAATACAGGAGCACAGATTCATAAAGCAAGTCCTTAGAGACTTACAAAGAGACTTAGACTCCCATACAATAATAATGGGACAAACACTCCACTGTCAACATTAGACAGATCAACAAGACAGAAAGTTAACAAGGATATCCAGGAATTGAACTCATCTCTGCAGCAAGCAGAGACTCCACAGACATCTATAGAACTCTCCACCCCAAATCAACAGAATATACATTCCTTCAGCACCACATCGTATTTACTCCAAAATTGACCATAATTGGAAGTAAAGTACCACAAATGTACAAGAACAGAAATTATAACAAACTGTCTCTCACACCACAGTGCAATCAAACTAGAACTCAGGACTAAGAAACTCAATCAAACCGCTCAACTACATGGAAACTGAACAACCCGTTCCTGAATGACTACTGGGCACATAACTTAAATGAAGGCAGAAATAAAGATGTTCTTGAAACCAATGAGAACAAAGATACAACATACCAGAATCTCTGGGACACATTTAAAGCAGTGTAGAGGGAAATTTATAGCACCAAATGCCCACAAGAGAAAGCAGGAAAGATCAAAATTGACACTCTAAGATCGCACTAAAAGAACTAGAGAAGCAAGAGCAAACACATTCGAAGCTAGCAGAAGGCAAGAAATAACTAAGATCAGAGCAGAACTGAAGGAGATAGAGACACAAAAACCCTCCAAAAAAATCAATGAATCCAGGATTGGTTTTTGAAAAGATCAACAAAATTGACAGACCACTAAAGACTAATAAAGAAGAAAAGAGAGAAGAATCAAATCGACGCAATTAAAAATGAGATAAAGTGGATATCACCAATCGCACCCCACAGAAATACAAACTACCATCAGAAAATACTATAAACACCCTATGCAAATAAACTGGAAAACCTAGAAGAAATGGATAATTTCTGGACACTTACACTTCCAAGACTAAACCAGGAAGAAGTTGAATCCTGAATAGACCAATAGTAGGCTCTGAAATTGAGGTAATAATTAATAGCCTACCAAATCCAAAAAAAGTCCAGGACCAGATGGATTCATTAGCTGACCTCTACCAGAGGTATAAGGAGGAGTTGGTACCATTCCTTCTGGAAACTATTCCAATCAATAGAAAGAGGGAATCCTCCCTAACTCATTTTATGAGGCCAACATCATCCTTGATACCAAAGCCTGGCAGAGACACAATAGGTAAAGAGAATTCTTAGACCAATATTCCTGATGAACATCGATGCAAAATCCTCAATAAAATACTGGCAAAACCAGATTCAACAACACATCAAAAGCTTATCCACCATGATCAAGTGGGCTTCATCCCTGGATGCAAGGTTGGTCTAACATTCGCAAATCAAACACAATCCAGCATATAAACAGAACCAAAGACAAGAACACATGATTGTCTCAATAGATGCAGAAAAGGCTTTTTGACAAAATTCAACAGCCCTTCATGCTAAAAAACGCCAATAAATTCGTATTGATGGAACGTAATTTCAAAATAATAAGAGCTATTTATGACAAACCCACAGCCAATATCATACTGAATGGGCAAAACTGGAAAATTCCCTTGAAAACTGGCATGAAGACAGGGATGCCCCTCTCTCACCACTCCTATTCAACATATAGTGTTGGAAGTCTGGCTAGGGCAAGTGAGAAAGAAATCAGGGGTATTCAGTTAGAAAAGAAGAAGTCAAATTGTCCCCGTTTGCAGATGAGACATGATTGTATATTTAGAAAACCCCATTGTCTCAGCCCAAAAATCTCCTTAAGCTGATAAGCAACTTCAGCAAAGTCTCAGATACAAAATTAATGTGCAAATCACAAGCATTCTTATACACCAATAACAGACAAACACAGAGCCAAATCATGAATGAACTTCCATTCACAATTGCTTCAAAGAGAATAAAATACCTAGAATCCAGCTTACAAGGATGTAAAGGACCTCTTCAAGGAGAACTACAAACCACTGCTCAGTGAAATAAAAGAGGACACAAACAAATGGGCAACATACCATGCTCATGGATAGAAGAATCAATATCGCGGAAAATGGCCATACTGCCCGTTGCATTCTATAGATTCAATGCCATCCCATCAAGTTACCAATGAGTTTCTTCACAGAATTGAAAAACTGCTTTAAAGTTCATATGGGAACCAAAAGAGCCCTCCGTGATCTCCAAGACAATCCCTAAGTCAAAGAACAAAGCTGGAGGCATCACGCTACCTGACTTCAAACTATACTACAAGGCTACAGTAACCAAAACAGCATGGTAATTGGTACCAAAACAGAGATATAGACCAATGGAACAGAACAGAGCCCCAGAAAGAATACCACATTACCTACAGCCATCTGATTCCTTTTGACAAAACCTGAGAAAACAAGAAATGGGGAAAGGATTCCCTATTTAATAAATGGTGCTGGGAAAATTGGCTAGCCATAAGTAGAAAGCTGAAACTGGATCCCTTCCTTACCCTTATACTAAAATTAATTCAAGATGGATTAGAGACTTAAATGTTAGACCTAATACCATAAAAACTTAGAGGAAAACCTTAGGTAGTACCATTCAGGACATAGGCATGGGCAAAGACTTCATGTCTAAACACTGTTAAATGGCAGTAAAAGCTAAATTCACAAATGGGATCTCATTAAACTAAAGAGAGCTTCTGCACAGCAAAGGAAACTACCATCAGAGGAACAGGCAACCTACAGAATGGGAGAACATTTTGCAATCTACCATCTGGACAAAGGGCTAATATCCAGAACCTACAAAGAACTCCAAACAAATTTACAAGAAAAACAAACAACCCCATCAAAAGTGCGGCAAAGGATATGAACAGCCATTTCTCAAAAGCAACATTCACAGCCAACAGACATATGAAAAAAATGCTCATCATCACTGGCCATCAGAGAAATGCAAATCAAAACCACAATGAGATACCATCTCACACCAGTTAGAATGGCTTATCATTAAAAAGTCAGGAACAACAGGTGCTGGAGAGGATGTGGAGAATAGGAACACCTTTAATTGTTGGTGGATTGTAAAGACCAGTTCAACCCATTATGGAAACAAAGTGGCGATTCCTCAAGGATCTAGAACTAGATGTGACCATATGACCCAGCCATCCCATTACTGGGGATATACCCAAAGGATTATAAATTATGCTGGGCGGTAAAGACACATGCACACGATGTTTATTGCAGCACTATTCACAATAGCAAAGATCTGAATCAACCCAAATGTCCATCAGTGACAGATTGATTAAGAAAATGTGGTACATATACACCATGGAATACTATGCAGCCATAAAAAGGATGAGTTTAAGGCCCTTTGTAGGGACATGGATGCAGTTGGAAACCATCATTCTTAGGAAACTATCACAAGAACAGAAAACCAACACCGATGTTCTCACCATAGGTGGAACTGGAACAATGAGATCACTTGACTCCAGGAAGGGGAACATCACACACCTGGGCCTACTGGGCGTATGAAAGGGCTGCGCGCGCGCGCGGGGAGGGGAGGGATTGCAATGGGAGTTATACCTGATGTAAAATGACGAGTTGATGGGTGCAGCAGACCACCATGGCAATAAGTATACATATGTAACAAACCTGCAATCGCTATGCACATGTACCCTACAACTTAAAGTATAATAATAATAAATTAAAAAAATAAATAAATAAATTTACAAGCTTATAGGTCAGTCTCTGTGGCTCACACCTGTAATCCCAGCACTTTGGGAGGCTGAGGCAGGCCGATCACAAGGTCATCAGAAGATTGAGACCATCCTGGCTAACACAGTGAAACCCTGTCTCCCTACTAAAAATACAAAAAAAAAAAAAATTAGCCGGGCATGGTGGCTGTAGTCCAGCTACTCGGGAGGCTGAGGCAGGAGAATGGCATGAACTGAGGCAGAGCTTGCAGTGTGTCGAGATCAAGGGCCACTGCACTCCAGCTCAGATACAGAGTGAGACTCCGCCTCAAAAAAAAAAAAAAGAAAGAAAAAAATTTTACAAGCTTATTTTTTTGCCCACTTACTAAGTTTCAAGCCCATTTCCATCTTCTTTCACTGCTGTTCCTTGAGGCTACCTCTTTAAGCCACTTGCTTGGGTGCTTATAAATACAATGTCCCTCAAATGGGTACCTTTAATTGTCCCTCCTAATCTCACTAGGTCCCTATCCATTCCTTTTTCATTGCTCTGGAGGGGTAGCTTAAAGCCTTATTTTGTGGACATAATGAAAACGTATTCACATGCCTCTAGACTAAGCTGTCTAAAACTGAAGAAATATGACATCCAACTAATTATAACTTAATTTTATTATACATTTATTATTATATATATGTTCTAAGTATTTTACATGGATCAACTTATTTAATCCTCATGGCAACCCTATGAAGGAGGTACTATTGTTATTCTCATTTTACAGATGAGAGAACTGAGGTTCGGAGAAGTTAAGTTACTCACCTAAGATTACACAGCTAGTAAGCTAAGTCTCAAACCCAGGTCTATATGACCTGGTTTGACAAATAACTAATAGTATTATGTGCTATTACTTATTTTATTATACTAGTCTTCCGGTGCCTGGATTAGTTTTCATCCAATCAGAATCTTGCCTTTACTGTTAGTATGCTCATGGCTTCTTCCCAGCTCTGCCACTTTGGTAAATAGCTGTCCAGTTTGATGGTTCTCCAATGAGCATCAATGTGTATCAGAATTACCTGGAGGCCTTGTGAAAACCTGGATTGCTGGGACCCATCCCTAGAACTTCTGACTTAGGAGATTATGGAGCTTGGCAGGGGGAGGAGCAGTGAATTTGTATTCCTGACATATTCCCAGGTGCTGGTCCAGAGACCACATTTTGAGAACCATTGATCTCCTGTTATCACTCAATTAACCAACTCTTCTTAGAAACTGCTTTTCTCTTCAGCAACTCACTGTTTATCAAAACAGAACTAAATGTTTCCATTTTGATTCATTTAAAACATCACCTAAACATGTACATCTCCAAGTGATTTTAAAATTTAATTGACAATAATTGTGTATATTTATGGGGTACAATGTGATGTTTTGATCTATCTATACACTGAAGATTCAATCAAGCTAATTAACATATCCATCATCTCATCAACTTATTTTTTCGGGGGAAGGATGTTAAAAATCTATTATTTCAGCTATTTGGAAATATATATTATTATTAACTGCGGTCACCATGAAGTACAATAGATCACTAAACTTATCCAAGTGATTTTTTTAAAAGCAGCTTCACTGTCCTGTGTCTTGATCATATTCTTGAACCTAAGTAGTTTGGCACGCAAATGTGATTTCAGGTATTTACCTCCAATTAATTCCCCCAATGGCTTACAGCCCGCCCCCACCACCATTCACATCATACCTGAAAGACTTTATGTGCTATTGAACTTGACTAAGGAAATGGTAAATTGAAGCTTATTTACTACAAGAATACTTAGTGACAGGCAATATGACTTGGGGATTAAGTACAGGGACATTATAATTAGACTTGGGTTTGAATCTCAACTTTGCCTAATAACTAGCTGTGTAACCGTGCTCAAGTGAAGTAACTTCTCTGAGCTCTATTTCTTGTACAGTGCGGGAGGATAATGAAATCACCCTCATGAGGCTATAAATAAGATTATGTATGTATAGCACACCCTATCATGACAGGTATTTAAAAAACTAAATAAATAGCTGGTTTATGTTAGTGATTGCAAACCTCTAATCTTCAGACCTGTGATACTCCAAAAATTGTTGCAAGAGATCAATGACACTGTGTGCATGCCAAAATAAAATCTCAAAGATAGAATTAATAAGGAGTAGCATGTATATATGTACAATTCATTTCCAATCTAATCTATGTAGATGCTGATTTAATTAGTAAAATACAAATTCACTTCGAGGTATGACTAATAATATGATATGATAACTTTCTGTCATTATGTAGTACATTTTCATCAGTGGATGTTAAAAGACCAACTTTTTTGATATTTAAGAAAGATCTTCACACTTTAAAAAGTTGTGAAGCACTGGTGTATCTGAATAATCTGTTTATGCACTATCCCCCAGCAAAGAGCAGACCCCTGAAAGAGGGGAGGCCAGGTCAGCTTTGATGAGCAAAGAAGACAGAGGACATTCTAGAGCATGGGTATTGCTTAAGGAGAGCATGATGTGGAGGGCTGGCTGCTGTAGTGGGGGCAATCTGAGAAACCCAGGGCCAGTGGGAGGATATTAGCCACGGAACAGGAGGGGCAATAATGCCAAGATATCCAGGGAATCTACCAACCAGCTCATCTGTTCCTAGGTGACTAAGGATTTCAAGTGAACAACCAGCCACACCAGTAGTGTATCTAGCTTTAGAGAAGGACTATGCAGATTCATTAGGATAGCAGAGCGTGTCTTCCTGAAGGACTTGGGTGCCTAAAGTGGGAGGATGCATTGTTGCTTTATTCTAATTGCATTGTTCAGTCAAATCCCTTCAGAATGATCAGCAAACAGCCCCTGAAATAGGAAAGTATTGGTGGCAGGAGTTAAATTTAGAGTTGTTTTGATAGAATAATTATCTTCAGGGGTTTGGGCTCTGATTGCTACTTAGACTGAGTGAAAGTATTGCTGAATAAGGTGCTGAGTAAATGCAATAGTCATTAAGAGGACTGTGGCTAGTATCATTAAATTATATCCATTATTCAGATAAATGTTGTGTGCCTTCCTAATAGTCTGCTTCCTTATCGACTTGAGCATTTAGTTGTTGTTGTTTTTGTTTTGCTTTGTTTTTTGTATTTATATAAGAGAAAGAGGGGAAGTGGTATTCATAACATCTTGCTAGAGCTTCATAGATGACGTGAGTGTTTGTAAATAGGGTTAGAGTTATATATATATTTTCCTAGTCTAGAAGTGCAAGCTTAAGTTAGCATTCATTGTTTGACACAGTTTGGTTATAGTGATAGTATATGATTTGGTAGCAGTTTAGGGTTGATTTAGATGAAAAAAGGAACAATTGTGTTTCATGTTTTTATTTCTAGGAATAGCTGAATTCAGTTTCATGTAATTGGTACTCAGAACACAGCTATCCAAGCCTTTCTTTATAGTTTCTCTTCCATGTTTCCATTTTTATTCCCACCCACTCCCATATAGGGCATTAAAAAATGTATCTCTATAACCATTTAAAAATATGTCTGTAAATTTTCCGCCCAGTAGATTTTACAACAAATATTTATTCTCAAAATAACTTTGCCCTGTACCCCAAAACACTCCTGAATTATTTTGTACTCATATCTACCCCTCCTACCATCCCTTAATTAAGGGCTCAGAGAATGCAGACTCATTAACATCAGCCTAAGGAAAACAGCATCACAAAAATCAATTCAAGGCCGGACATGGTGGCTCACCCCTGTAATCCCAGCACTTTGGGAGGCCGAGGCAGGTGGATCATCTGAGGTCAGGAGTTCGATACCAGCCTGGCCAACTTGGTGAAACCGTGTCTCTACTAAAAATACAAAAATTAGCCAGGCATGGTAGCACATACCTGTAATCTCAGCTACTCGGGAAGCTGAGACAGGAGAATTGCTTGAACCTGGGAGGTGGAGGTTGCAGGGAGCCGAGATCCCGCCACTGTACTGCAGCCTGGGCAACAGAACAATACTGCATTTCAAAAAAAAAAAAAAAAGGAAAGAAAGAAAAATCAGTCTACTTTCAAAGAAAAGTTATATTATGCTTTGTAAAACTGGATAGAACTGATTTGTACTCTTTTTTTGTAGTTAATCTGTGGAATAATATATTTAATAAATTTTATGACTATCACCATTTCACATAATTGTTTTCATTGTTGTGAAGGCCCACACAATTTTAAATCATTTCAGCCACTGTATGTACAGTTTTGTGTTTTGCTTTCTCAACTAACACATCAGTGTTTTTCCATGTTTGTTCATAGTACAATTTTCTAACTTTTAATGGCTGCTTGATATTCCATCTTGTTGATTCAGCATAAGTTACTTAGCCATTCCCATTATCTGTTGTATTTTAATAATCTGTGATGTTATTCATTTATTTTCTATTAGAGTGGCTAGGCAAAAGTTTGACTTTACAATCACTGTCCTCTAGAATATCAATCCCTAAGTGTTTCTGCTTGACTGTTCTACCTCTCCCATTTCTACCTGGGTCAATCTGAATTCTGCCACGTAAAACATGGTCATCCAGTGCAAGATCTTTACACACAGTATATTAGGTTGCTAGGGGAAACTTACAGTAGCAAGCTTTCTGTTTGCTTATTTCACGTGCATTCTCTCATTAATTATTCTCAATGTGTCTATAAGAAGGTATTGAATTATTTACAAACACTTGAGATAAAGAAGGAGGATAGGAAGAGTTGCCTGCTGTTGGGGAGGAAGAAAAGAAAGAATAATGGAGGTGATGGATTCATTAAGTTCACAACAAGCTGTTCTTGCAGGAGGTAAGTCTGTTAGAATATCTTTTCCTTTTCCTACCCTAACTCTAAAATTTCGTCTGAACCAACTCTTCTGCCTGAACTATAAATCTCCACCCTGTGAACAATGTATTAATTTTCATATATTTCTTGTGTAAGTGAATACAACCACCTTCATATCCATACATGTCTGTGCTCAGTTTGGCAATGAATCACCTTCTAAACATCCAGAACAATCAGTCAGATAAGGATCACCTTTGATTAAGATCTTCTCTGCCAGGCCCTATTGGAATAGGTGCCAGCTTCTGACTACTTAGGGCTCACGATTGTGCACAATGACAGCTAAGATTTGTCTGGGCAGGAACATATTTTTCCCACTCTTAAAGTCCAAATTTGAGGTGTTTCTAAGTTGAAGAAATTCCCTTTGCTCATTTTGACTTTTCATTCAATTCAAACTCTCCATCTTTTGTAAGATATGTTGTTCTCCATCCTGCTGAAATATTAGGTTGCTGTTTCCCCAGGCCAATCAGTCTGAAGGCAACTTTATGATACTGCTAGAGCATGATGCCATAGTTTATCCATTCTTTCTGATTTCATCAGGGTGCCTGTTGCTTGTTAGACAACTTTGGGGATGCAGACTGTTTGGCCCAGCCTTATTGCAATCAGCAGTTCTAGACTTATCTTTGAGATCCTTGATAATTTAATCAGTAGAAACAGGACATGGCCTTTTGTAGGCTGCAGTGAGTGCAGATAGATTGCCACAAAGACCTCTGGCATGCTGCAAGAGTAAAAGGTGGCAGGGCACTGCCTGCCCACTCCCAAATGCTGCATGCTTCCCCTCTAACACATACAAATCTTTGCACTTAATCATGTCATTGTGAAGTCCCACTTCTGGTACTTTGTATCTCAGCTAAAGAAGATGAAGAAGTCTTTCGGGGAAATTGTCTTCTGTGGGTAGGTATTTGAGCAATTCTGCCTGTAGGTGAAGAACTTCTGCTTGTGGCTGCACCACAACTCATGCAGTGGCACCCACAACATGTACCAGGAATACCTGGACTTGGCCACTGGGGGTGCTGTCACCCAGTACTACAGAGAAATGGGTGTCCAGCAATGTGGTTGGGCCCACTGGATCCAGATTGTGAAGGTAGAAGGGATCTCGGCCAGCAGGTGCCAGCAATTAAACAGTTCCACAATTCCAAGATCAAGTTTGCGCTGTCCCACCACATCCTGCATTGTCAGCACAAGCCACACTTCACCACCAAGATGCCCAGCTCAACACCTTCTTTTAGGTTCAGGGCCCTCTCACCCCTGGTCTGCCCAAATAAATCCCAAAACTCCCAGGTGCTAAAGAAAATGCCCAGGACATGGTGTTGAAATATGCAAAGAGTTGATACCATGTGGGACATCTGATAACCTTAGTATACCACAATACTCTTTATTGTAGTGTACACAGAGAAGGAACTCAAAGACTCTTTTTGATGATCCTGACATAATCAGGAGGAGACAGTGAACAAACTTTATTTCACAGGAGGTTCTGATGATGAGTGGTAAATTTAGGATATGTTCAAGATTATTCTGCTTTCTTCCCTTTACAATAAGTCAAGTATTCATTAAGCAACCACTCTATTTAAGACCTTGTGCAAAGCACTGTGGAAGATAGGATGATCTATTAAACTGGGTTTTCTTCTTTCAAACTTAAATTCTAGTTGGAGTGACAAGACCTGAAAAGTTAGGTAACACAGGAGATAAATAGTTCAAGGCAATAATAGAAGAGGTGTCATGAGACAAAACATTATTATTTGACAAATGAATGGCATAGACAAGTGTTCTAGAGGTTGCAAAAAGATAGAGCTGAGAGGCATGCGAATATAGTGCCTTTTTCTCCTGCTGTTTTCTCTGCCTAAAATGTCCAGTGCATACATCCCTCTCCACCTGTAAAATTCCTATTTCTCTTTTGAGATACAGTCATTGCCTGTTCAGTGCAATCTTCATCAGCCCACCCAGAGATAATCACATTACCTCTCATAAGCCCATAGAATCTTAGACTCAGTGAGAGCATAAAAGCACATGTTAATGCCTAGTGTTCCATTATTGGAATGCTAAGCATGTGGGAATAATTTATATCCTACTGTTCAAGGTCATCACCAAGGTCTGATTGAAAAATTAAATTGCAACCTCAGGCATAAACGGGTTTATTATTCACTGTAATTATTCACTTATATGTTGGATTCCTGTACCAGACTGAGACCTTCAAGGGTAGGGGCAATTTGATATTAATTTATCTTTTTGTCCCAAGAACCTACCTTAGAATTGGATACACAGTGTTCAGTACTTTTGTTGAAATGAGCGTAGTGGAAAGAGTATTGGGCTTGGAATCGGAATTAAAACTGTCCTGGGCTTGGTAAATGTTTGTTTTTCTGAAATGTGTGTCATGTCACCTCTCTGCACTGAATAAAATGATCTCTAAAGTTCTTATGGCACTGAAAACTGTGCAATCCTAGCCTGGGAGTAGTTATCAAAGGTTTTCCATAATTGCTGTTGATAATAAATAATAACCACAACAGTTAACATTTACTGCATACTTATTATGTGCTAGGCATAGAACATGAATTATGTCCTTCAACCCTCAGAATAACCCTATGTGGTAGGTATTATTATTACAGTCATTTTCCAGATGAGGCGAAGACTCCAGGAGGTTAATTTGCTCCAAGTCACACAGCTAGAAACTGTTGAAACAGAGACTCTAGTTCAAATCTTTTTGAACCTAGAGGCCTTTGCTCTTAATAGCCACACTAGTCATTCTCCACCCTGGCTGCATATGAGAATCACCAGGGAGTTTTTTAAAAATAGTGATAGCCAGGCCCAACTCTGCAGAGATTCTGGTTCAATTGATCTGGGATGAGGACTAAACATTGGCAACTTTTAAAAGCTCCCCAAGAGATTCGAATATACCACCAGGTTTGAGAACTATTTCATTACATTATTCAGCCTTTGAGACTACACCTGGGCCTCGTAAAATGGTGCAGTTTAGATGGACAAGAGAAAGAAAGACATTCTGGATAGGAATTCTGTTTAAGCGTTAAGGTGATACACAACTATCTGAATGTGTTTTATTTATCTGAAGCAGGTGCCCTTTGTTGTATCAAAGCTACTTACAGCTGAGTATATATAGGCCAGACTTAGTTCCTGATGCAGTTGCATTTGGAAACAGCTTCAAGAGTTTCCTCAGTTCAGAAAAGGATGACTTCTGCACTGGCTGCTATTAGGTCATCTGCCATTCTTCTGACAGAGGTCAGCAGGAAAAACTACTTCCTTATGTAGGGACAGCAGTTTCTCTTTGCCTCATAGAGTAGACTGAAAACCTGTCAGTTTCTAAGCAACCATTTAAATCTGGAATTCCTGAATCAGATTATCTGACTGAGAAAGCTGGAATGAAGAGAATTTTGGAAAAGGCATGGAATAGCTTCCCCCTCCTTTGTGGTATAACACTTGTCATGGGGCTGGCTTTAGAGCATTCTTGAAAACATTGTTCTCTGGTTACTGCAATAAAAGAAGCAGCTTATTTGGGGTTTTGTTGGCTGCTGCTGTTGAGGTTGGGGATAGTTTCCTGAGAATGGTATACCTGAGGAGATAGAGAACAGCAAAGACATTGGTAGTAAAAAAAGCTGCTGAAGAACTCCTGAGAGTTCTGAAAAACTCATGGCAGTAGAATAGTCTGGAAAACAGCACCTTGGTTAGGAAAATTTCAGAGCTCTCAAATTATTTGCCTTTTATAAGCATATCACTTCAACTCAGCGGGCAATACAATTCCTGCAGATGACTTAATCTTTTTGTTGGATTAACTATTGGCTTAAAAATAGTTATACATCTGGGAAGGACCATTTTGGGGTTTTCTGGAAATGAGCTAGAGAGGAGGACATGACACTGAGAGTCTCAGTAAATTGGTGAGCAGCATCTTGGCAAGGCTGCCTCTAACTGGCTTAGTTGTAGAGGTTTATGGTTCTAAAACAGTAAGAAGATTACCTTGGGTCAAACTCAGACCCATATAACTCAATACATTCCCCTTCAGTTTTGACTGCATGCTCACATCCAAATAGACTGTGGCAAATGGTGTTTGGATTTGGTAACTCTTTGTACTTTGCTATAATCTACCCCAAAACATTTGTCCCCAGTTTCTCTACATCCATACCATTGATAACTAGGTACATGGCTGGAAGGAGGGCAGGCTCTGGGGAAAAAGTGGCATGATTCTGAGAAGCAGAATGTTAATGCTTTTATTAACTAATGGTAAAACTTGCCCTGTGTAATGAAAGGTGAGATGGTCTGAATACAGCTAAGATGCTGGATATTAAGGGGGCCATGATAATTACAACAGGCAAAATATCCACAAAGTTTACAGACTCTGGGATCAGGCAAATTCATTGTTTGACTCTTGGCTCTATCATTGGTAATAGGGATGATCTATGGTACCTTTCTGGGATATTGCCTCACTTGAATATATTGGAATAATTTAAAGAGATGGTGCATATGATGTGTTTAGTAGGAAGTAGACACTCAATAAATATAATCTATTATTATTAGACTATGATTTTTATCACTTTCATTACTACTACACAGTTTTGCCGCCCTCATATCAGATACTCAGTAGTCCCTCAGACTCTGTAGCTTCCCACTCCACTCCCCGCCATCCCTGTGCAGTATCCTACTTGTGCTGGAGAGTGAGTCCCATGATCCAGACTTCTGTGCCCTAAAACTTTACCTAATTTTGATTCAATCCCTTTGGACAATGCTCCCTATTACATGGCAGTTGACTCCACTATTTACCAAGGAGATGACCTCTGTGAGCCTTACTTCTTTAACTGTAAAATTAAAATGATATTACCTTCTGCATGTGGCCATTGAGAGGATTAACTGAGATAATCCACGTAAAGGGGTTATCATAGTGCCTGGTCCAGGGTAGTCCTCTGTAAATGCTATTGGCTGCTTGTATTTCTGTGTATTTGTCAAAACAGGATAGTGATAAGATGGCAGAAAGATGCCAGCAGATACAGTTTGAGGTGATGTTTCTTTTATAACAAAGGATTAGAAACTAGAGGGGTGGTATGAATAGCAGCAGATAGGGTACCATGCTTCCTGGTGAAACATGGCGCTAAGGTTTCTGCAATTTTGCTTGGGAATATGCAGCTGCGGGTGACAGCACTTGCTTGAAATAAGGATTTTGTTAGGGTCTAGAAGGTCCTTTTGCCATTTTTACTATATTTTAATCCTTTCCTGATACTTCCCAACTATTTTGCAGACCCTGACTACAAATCTACCTACTCACCAAGGTCAAATAAATGACCACAACTCTTTCACATTCTTAAGTATCTATGGGAATACCAGGTGAGGGGAAACTCACTTTCCAGGAAACATCATTTAGTGGGACAGGCCTGTTTGAGGTCTACCCTTGCAGTGCTCTGGTGATGCTTTGGAATAGGGTTTATCTTTATTCGGAAGTAGTAAGACCTTGGCTTCAAATGAGAACAAAATATCTCTTAGACAGGAGAGTTTTTTCCTTTGAAAATGCTCAATATAAAATAATGCAAACTTGTAAAATTTTAATTAGTACAGCAATGTATAAGAAGTAAAAATCCCTGTTCCATTTTCCACAAGCCCACTGTCAGTCCCAACCCCCCAGATGATCATGGTTAACTCTTTGTCATGCATCCTTCCAGATCTTTTCCCATCCATCTATAAATAAATATATGTACAAAAATAGAATTACACTATAGTATATAGTATCTGTTTTCCCTCTCACATAACAATATGTCTTGGAGATTTTTTCTATGTTAATACATTGGGCTCTTTATCTTTTTTTTTTCAAGCCACTGTATAATATAAATGGACTTTTGGTTTTCTTCCCTTTTTTTCTTTATGAACAAAGCATTTTTAAATAAAAACAGCACTTATGTGTTAATCCAATTATCTAACTTCATACAGCCAATAAGTGGGGAAGTCAAGATTTGGACCAATGTTGGATGATTCCAGAACTCATGGCATTAACTGCTAGGCATTGCTGTCATTTCCACAAGTTATTTTTACTCTAGTTTTCTAATGTAGGCAGTAGTTATGAGGCAACAATTAAATCTCAGAGTTGAAAGGAATCTTTAAGACTGGTTATTTAGTTTAACCTCTCACTCTGCAAGCAAATTATTGGATGTTTACTTATTAGGAAAAATCATTCCTGAAACTTTATTTTGGCCAAATAAAACTCCATTAATTTATTTGCATTTGCAGTGGTAGAAACTGTGGGTTGCTTAAACAATAGTTTTATCTTGCCTCCTTTAGATTTTATATCACCATTTTTCATACTATCATAATCCTCTGACATAGGTAGAGTAGGTTATTATTATACCCATTTCATAAATGGGGACACCAAGTATCAGGGAAATTAAGAGGCAGATTTTTACAGTCAGTTGTGGAAGGCCACTTGAATGGCAGACAAAGGACTTTAGACTTTCCCCTGAAGGGAGTGAGGAGTTATTGAAGACTTTTGAGCAGGGTTGAGGTTATGGGTTTAGGTGGATGGAGGTTAGTAGGTAGTAACATGACAACTGGAAAACATTAGGAACAGGAGTCGCAAGAGCCAGGTTAGCAAGCCAAGTCAGCCATTCAAGTGCAAGTAGATAGGGAGCATGATTAATCTTGATAGTTATCAGGCTTGAAAGGAGAGGATGGATATAAGAAAAAGTAAGAAGACAATCTTGCTGGAGATAGGGGACTGGAGAGAGAAAAGAGGTAAAGATGATTCCAGAGATATTGGCCAGAAGACAATCAATGTTGGAGGAAAGAGTAGTTTCGATTAGTTGTTGCATGCTGGCTGTTAGATATCTAAGTAGAAATGTGAAGCAATCTTTGGTAAATGTAGGACTGGGACTTGGGTGAGAGCAGTTCTGAGGTTTAGCATCAAGTGTAGTCTACCTTCACAGAGCTTTTCACACACTCAGGACATTAGGTCTGACAAGGGATCTTAAAAGTCATGTACTTGAGGTCCCTCATTTTACAGACAAGACCAATAGATGATATAAATTGCCCAGGGCTTCACATAGTTCCTGAGAGGTGATGATAAATCAGATCTTTTGAGTCTTAGTTCCTTACTTTTACCTGAAAATGAGAAGTTGCAAAGTGGTAATGGACCACCGACAGTTATGTTTGGCCAGTAGGATTATATTACTGTTCACAAATACTTGCTGCCCCTCTCTGCTCCGCCTTCCCCTTAACATCATCCTTAGCCTCATGGCTTACTTTGGTCAATGAAATGTAAGTAGAAGTAATATACATTATTTTTGAGATGAGCATTAAGGCAAAATTTTAAGTGTATAATCCACCAAATTTTCTTTTCCTTCTATCATGAGATCATCAATATTCTAGATAGAAGTAGCTCTGTCAGCTTGAGCCCCAGACAGAACATGATATGGAACAGAGACACAACTTACCTATGATGGGAGATGATATGCATAATAAAAAATCTTTTGTTGTAAGCTAAGATCTCAGGGTCATGTGTCAATGCAGCATAACCTAGCCTGTCCTAACTGATACAGCCTACAACATTCTGAAAAACTGAATCAGTGGCTAACATTTAAAAATTTGGAGAGTTAACAAAAATCCAGACTTCGGGTTTCTGATGAGAAATTGGAAGAGGTGGCAACATTTAGCCAACTTACATACACATGGCATGAATTGTCTGAGGCTGAACAGCAGTTCTTCCCTTAGAAATTTGTGTTGACTGTAGTTTATACCCAGTATCCACTATTCCTAATTGTATCTTATATCCACCCATTTTTTTCTTTATTTACATTTACATATTTACATATTACATTTATTTACATTATCTGCCTGGGCCTTGCAAGCATTTGAATTTCCCACCCTGGCTTTATTATAGCTTTCCACTCCTCAGGGAGAAAATGCTAGAGACAAAAATAACAGAGGACTGGAGACAGAAATTTAAATAATACCTATCTGTAAGTGTGAGAAAAAGAATCAGTAGAGAGACAAATAATAACTGCCTAGAAAAGTAACAGGGAAAAAAAATCCCCGAATTGCATAGTGACCAAAACAAACAAACAAGGAAGAGTCAGGAAAGAGGGATGATCAACATCAGGTAAAACTACAGAGTTCAAAAATAAAGACAGTGAAGTAAAGGAGGTCACATGTGACCCATGAAGGAATAATTGCAGTGCTTTAGTGATTACAGAAGTCAAAGGATAAGAGATTAAGGGGAAAGTGCTGCTGAGAGGATGGAGGTATTGAGATAATTTCTTTTATAATGTTTGGCATTGAATGGAAGGAGAAAAGTAATTGGTCTCTAAAATGGCAGCAGAATCAAGCCAAAGGGTATTTTCCCCCCTCTTTTTTTTTTCTGTTTTTGAAAGAGGGACAAATTTTTGCAAGGCAGAGTAAGGTAAGGAAGAACCAAGTGATTAAGGGAGCAAAGTCTGGAAGATGTCTGGGAGGTGTGGACGGAGAACACACTTGATACAGTTATTTTAGAAATAAGGGACAATAGACTTTCATCTAAGTCTGTTATCATAGTGTATGGGGTCTTAGTGAATCATCAGGAGTGACTCAGAAGAAGAAGTGTCTGGGTCCCACAATGTGTATTGGGTAAGGGAAGAATGATGACCTTTTCTAGAAGTTCACTGAAGGTCTGCTGTCTCTGGTTACAGTTTTGAATGAAGAGCAGCCAGGCAGTGAAGGATCTGATCACTGAGAGACTGAATGCTGTTTGTGGCAGGAACCTGAGCCCTATGCTCAGATATAATCTTGGTGCCATTCTGGCCCTCTTTTCTGTCAGTTCTGCAATTGTACTAATAAGAAACGTCTCTTGTCTCCCATAGGTTAATGAGTTTGGGGAGGAAAAATGCAGTGTTTACTATGATGGCAGGAAGGGCAATGCAAATGGCCTGCTGAGAAGCTTGAAATGCACTGAAGGGCTTTGAATTTCATTTCAACCTACAAACATTCTGCTCATCAAACAGCACCCCCTGAAGAAGGAATTCAGAATTACTAAACATACTAAATTCAGTAGTTTTCAGCCTGTGATCCTAGACCCCTGGAAACCTTGCTGATGGTCTGCATACAGAGTCCCTACACTATTAGTGCTTACAATATGACAGTGTCTATATTTCTGTCAATGACATAAAATGGAGACTTACTTATGCTATATTACCATCTCATTATTATGCTTGGGTTTGGAAAAAAAATGCATCTGACCCATAGATCTTCCCTGTAATGCAACAAAAAGAGAGCTACTCTGTGTCATGATGTTTATGGAGACCATGCTGTCATTCCTACTATGACAACAATGAGAGTATTACCAGGGACTTCCTGATGGGGTCTTAGTGAAGAATGAAGACAAGATGGTTCTGTTTTTTTTTTTTTTTTTTTTTTTTTTCTGCCTTAACAAGAGCAGCAGCACTTATCTCACTACATCCAGTAAAGTCTGTTTTGTGGAGGCATACAGGTAGAGAGGGGACTTGGAGATGAAAGCTGGTAATAGGTGGCCCATAGGGTCATTTGCCTATGAAAGGGATTGAAGAATAGAAACAAAATTATAATCACTATTCAAGTGTTATGAGGTTTGAGCTATGTTTCCATTCTGTCAGCAGATTCGTTTTACTGAATGTTGAATGGGGCCACAATATAGAAGAGGAGGGTAGTGTGGTGGTGGGAAATATTCTGCCTCGGGAGGGAGGGAAGGATGTGCAGAGAAGAAAGGGCCGATTTTTGGACTGTAGAGTAAAAAGCAAAGAGAGAATGACTGGTTTTCAACTGTGTTCGACTTTATCATTTCTTCTTATGTCACTGGACTATGGTAGACACAAAAATTAAGGATTAGCACAATGAGAAAGGCCCTTGCTCTCTTCAGCTTATTCAGTCAACTATAACAGTGACACCTGGGGATATTCTATTAGAGAACTAGGTTACTTCTCATAATAGCAACTGTTTTCCTTGATTACATGAATGTTGTAAGTGACATACTGATTCAGAATTTTATGGCTGGCCTCATATGAGAGATTGAAAAATCCTTTCTGGGGAGGTGGTATTTATACAGGGACCTCAAGGATGAGTAGGAGCTAGTCAGCAGTGGTGGGATGGGGAGAAGGGATTGGGTTAGGAAACAGTGTGCGTGTACAATTGCCTTGGGAAGGGAAGGAGCAAGGAATGCCTAAGGATTTGAGAAAAGATCAGTGGAGCGTGGTGAACAAATAGGAGAGTGGTATCAGATGGGGCTGAAAAGGTAGACAAACACCAGAAGCATAAAGATTTTTTTTTTGTGGGACTCAGCTTTGAACATTCATTGAAAGCAAGTTCATGAATATTGTTAGATATATCATACTAGAAAATCTTCATATTCTCGGGCTTGTGTTGTATGTACAGTCACTCGTTTGATCATTCATTCCAACAAGCTTACATTAAATATCTACCATATGCCAAGTGCTTTGTGCCACAGAGTTGTGTACCTCCCAGATCTGTGTAAATTTCAGCTGTCACCAACAAGGTGGTCACTTTTTCAGTCCTTTCCTTAGGATAGCATCAGACTCAGCTTCTTTTCATTATTATTATCTTAGGTATAACATTGCTGGTTTGAAGAACAGGGCCCAATGCCAGTGACCTCTACTGCCAGCTATCCAGAAGATATTTTCCAAGACTCTCCTTAAGCTCCTGGTGGGCAAGAGCAGGAGAGAGAAAGGAAACTGCAGCTGTGTCTTCATGTCAGTAAAGCAGCATTTAGGGAGTTACTAGACTTAGTTCTTACAGCTCTTTTCAACTATGAGCTTTGACAAAGAGTCTGTAATTGTCATTTTGAAGGCCGGTGGATGTCACTTCCTTCCTCCGTGGTCTTTCTAGCTTTTCTTTATTTAGACTCTGTTTTTTTCCCCTACTGCCTTTTTCCATTTGTTCCATCTCTTTTATTCAGTTATCCTAGCCATCTCTCTGAGCAGAGGTACCAGGTGTAAGGACCCTGTTCTCAGTAACAGGGAAAGAGGAGTTGCACTCAGATAGGCTAGCCCTGACCCAGGAATGCACCTCTGTGGACATCTTTATCCTCCTTCACAAATAGCATTTGTGTTGAAGGAATCAAGTCAATGGCAAAGAAAAACTGGCTTTCTTACCTGGATATCTATTTAAGAAGTTTTCTCCACTTACTCTGGCCATTACTAATCTGACCTTTCTCTGAACTGTATAGTACATCCCCACTATGAATAAGAACCATATGATCTGCCTCTTGATGATTTGTTGTATTGAATTAGTTTCTGAACATTTAGTATTTATTGATTTTGTTTCCCTAACAGGATTTGAAACTCCCTTGGGAAAGGGACTGTAACCATACTTATATTTTACCATGTTAGAGATGAGCAAAATTGCAGGCATGCAGCTTAGCCATTCAATGGATATTTGACTGATTTAATGAGACCTGCCACCTTATTGTACAAAGCAATGTAACGTAGAGGAAGACCTTTAGATTCCTACTACCATTTCTTTTATTATTAAAAGACAGTAGAATTTTTGACAACGATTCTATTGTGACCCTCCCTCAATTGTCTTTCTACTGATAAACCTGTATGGAGGCATGGATTTAGATGAAACATCTATTTCTTTCTGTCAAATTCTGCTCCTTTGTGTGGCAGTCTGCATTATACAAGAATGCCCTTGCCTTATCTCTACATCAAAGAAAGTGAGAGCCAAGAAATGTTCTTAATGAGTTCTTTTTGGTTTTTATGCCCTCTGAAGCAGCCCAGGAGGAAGAGAGGACAATAATAGGGGAGGACAGCAATATAGGGAAGTAGGAAGATGGTATAAATGAAAGGGACAGATGTCACTTGAGGCCACAAATTAACTTCATCAGATCTTTGAATTGCTGCAAATAAATGGCAAATGCGGAGCAGGGAGCAGTATGTGAAGAATACATTCTTTGGTCTTGGCAGCCTGTGCTTGTATAACAAAGATGAGAGATGGAGTTGCTAGTATTCTCTATTGAAGACGTAGGAGTTCAATAGTGGAGAAAAAAGAAAAATCGAAGAAAGCAAATAATTGGGATAGGGAAAGGGGATTATGTTTGTTTCCTATTGCTGTTGTAACAAATTACAACAATCTTGGTGGTTAACACAACACACATTTATTATCTTACAGCACTGGAAACCAAGAGTCCAAAATAGGTATCACTGTGAAAAAAACAAGATGTGGGCAGGGCTGCATTCTTTTCTGGAAACTCTAGGGGAGAATTCGTTTCTTCATCTTTTTCAGCTTCTTGAGGGTGCCTGAATTCCTCGGACTGTGGTACCCTTCCATCCTCAAAGAACCAACTAACTCTGGACAAACTCTGGTGAAGAGTATGTAGATGACATAGGAGATACAGGGCAGAAAACACTGAGTGAAAACCAATGACCTTCTGAAGATATAAAATAATTTGTAAATTTATAAGAGACAAATGGCTTAAGAGCCTAGTCATGCTGCTTTAAAATAATTTTATGTTTTTTAATGCATACGAATACATTTATACGTGTAATGTTTTTATGTTAGAGTGAAAATTAGTACTGTTTAGTTCTGTGATTTAAGATATAGTATAAGATAAAGTCCATGGACACAATTTTGTGAATGCTCTTAAACTTAGCCGCCTTTTCCCAGAGCTAATTGTTTAATGCTTTCTTCACCCTATGCTTTATCGCCTTCTGTTTCATTCTGGGACACATTCCACTCCCCTCATTTTTTTTTCTTGGTTCCTAGCCTTTTCCTTTTGTACCTCTACTGACATCATATGTGTTTTTGATAATTTAATAAAATACATAGAGTCAATCCCAGCATATATACATTTTTGGGGCAAAAATTCTGCTTAGGAAGACTTCTAAAATATTTCATTCCATGCTAGTTAAAATTTAAGTTTAAAGATAATATTTTTACAGTTCCCTGTAGCCAATTCCCTAGAACCTCTTTAATTTATATTCTATTTCTAATTTCATTTCTTATGCCTCAGAGATCTGACATGTGGCCTGCTTAGAAAAAAAATAACTTTGTTGAGGATACTATATGACTTGTGACTTTTCCCTAACTTACTTTGGTCAGAGCCATGGATTTAATTTTTATGTGGGCTACAGTATAATTCTGATTCATGACTATAATCTGTACTCTTTATCCTGGGTTATTTTACAAAAGGAATTTAGATTAACCACCCCCAAAGTGACTAGATGTATACAAGCTTTCTATTTCCATTATTGGAGAAAGAACTCCTGAGCTTCTGCCCTACTGATAGTGAGTCAATACTCCCATAATTATACATAGAGGAAGGCATGCAGTGAGCCCTTCACACAAAATGCTTTCATCAGTCTCCTTAGTTTTCGATTAGTCTTTCCTTCCTAGAATGACCTCATCTCTCTCAGAATGACTTAAAAAGAAGCATAGCTTTAAAAAATGAGAATAACTGCTTATGACTTTATGATCCTGAGGCAAAGTTTTCTTTGCACAATAAATGTTTAGTTATGATATGATAGTCAAATGTGGTGATGGAAAAATGTATGATAGGCAGTTTGAATCTGTCAGTGTAGAAAAATCAGAAAAGTGGCAGTATAGCCCAATGGTTAAATTTGGGGGCTCTGGAATCATGAAGAGTTGATTTGGGTTCTAAGCCCAACACTTAATGACTTTATGACCTTAAACAGTTACTTACCCTTTCTGAACTTAACTTTCCATACGTGTAGTATTGCCTATCTTAGAGGGTTAATTGCATCACAGGGAGATTTTCATTGAAGGCTGTTTCCCTAAGTAACTTGGTAGCTGCTCTGAAGTTTCACTGAGAAATCAACTTGCAAAAAGCAGATAATAGGAGAAAAGATATATACATTTATTTAACATATGTACATGGGAACCTTTAGAATGAAGACCAAAAGATACAGGGGGAACTGATAATTTTTATGCTTAGGTTCAACAAAGTATGGACAGCTGTGTAGAAACATGATTGGACAAAAAGTATATGATCTAATGAATAGGTTGAGTGGGGAAACCCAGCAAGTCCTGCCTGTCTAGATTCTTCTTGACCTCTCTGAGCACATGGTTCTTCCTTCTGGGCATGGGGTAGGACCCTCTCTGGAATGGAGAGGTCTTATGAGCTACAGTCAGACAAGGTAGGTGGGATAATTTCTTTATGGCTGGTTTTGCCACAGAAAGTCACAGGGAAGGTTAAAGAAATATTTTTAGGTTTTACAGCTGGTTTGGGGGAACATGGGTTCTGGTTTCCATGACCTGCCTTGAAGAAGGGTGATTCTGGTTTCTATGGCAAGCCTCAAGGGAGAATGGAACTGTGAGAAAGGAAGATAGCAGAAGGTTGAAGAAAAACTTTTGTATCTGAGGCTGCTCCTTAGGCCTTAATTTTGGAGTATTGTTTTCTGAGCCCCAACACTGCCCATCCAAGAAATTTAAGTGCAGAGACACACTAGAAATGAAACAGAAATAAGGCAGCCTAATGTAGTAGCTCAGTGGATGGGCTCTGGAGCTGGATTCAATCCCATGCTTTACCATTTAGTAGATGTGTGACTTCAGGCAAGTCGCTTTACCTTCTGTACTTCAATTTTCTTATCTATAAAATGGGAACAATAATAGTGCCTACCTCAAAACCTTGGTATGAAGATTAAATGAATACAGCTAAAATAATTAGCACGGTGTCTGGCATTTACTTAATTTTTAAGAAAGACTATCTCTTCTTATTACTGAAACTAATGCTGTTAATACTGTTAATAAAAAGATGATATATAGAGAGATACAAGGAAGGATCAAGGATGACTCCTATTTTTCAAGCTTGAGCAACTGGTCCTGTGGTAGTGCCATTCATTGAGATGGGGAAAAGTGAAGGAGGAATAGATTTGGGCATGTGTTTAGTGAAAAACAAGTTTTGTTTTTTGACATGTTGAGTGTGAGATGCCTGTGGAATATCAATATAAAGTTAGTCAGTTTTTCTGTGTGTTTGGAGATCACAGAATTGTGATCCAGGAATGTATATTTGGGAGAAGTCAGTATTCTGATTTTTAAGATTATGATACTGGATGAAGTTACCAAGAAACGTAATTTAGAAAGAGAAGGGAGGAGAGCCCAGGATCAATCTTGGGGGCATAGAGGGTGAGGAATCAGTGAAGAAAATGAATAGATATGGAAAGAAAGTAGGAAGGAAATCTACCTTTCATGATAATTGAGACAGAAGAATGTTTCAAGAAGAGAGCAATCAACTGTGTAAAATCAGGACATAGAAACATCAATTGAATTTGATTCCTTTGAGAAGCTTGGTTATGAAGATACATAGAAAAATTGAATGGTGGCCTGGATGAGTCATCAAGGAAGGATCTATATTTCATAATATAGAAAGTTATAGTGAACGTTTATATTGCAATAGAGATGATACACTAGAAAAGGAGAAATTAAAGAAGAGGAAACAGGAGGGAATGGGATCCAGAGTACAATAGAGGAGCAGGGATACTTCCTATACTTCTATGAGATAAAGTACATAGCACAATGCCTGGCATATAGAAAGTGTTCAATGAATAGTATCTGTTATGTTTATTGTTGTTGTTGTTACTGTATTAACTCAAGAGCCCAAGCTGGCTTCCATGTGGAAAAGACAGTTTGAGCGTGCACAGAGCCAATAGCCTTCATGGAATGAAAGGCTATGGTGAGCAGATAGCATTTAGAGTGCCCTATCCTAAACAAAGGCAAAAAAAAATGTGGTTACAACAAATACAGATGCTCCTCAATTTACAGTAGGATTATGTCCAGATAAATCAATTGTAAATTGAAAATATAAAGTAAAAAATGTGTTTAATACTACAACATAGCAGATAGTTCCCAACTTATGATGGTTCAGTTTATGACTTTTTCACTTTATGATGATGGGAAAGCAATACACATTCAGTAGAAGCTGTAACCCCATCCTAAGTCATGAAGAGGTCCTTGACTTATGATGGGTTTACATCCTAATATACCCATTGTAATGTCAAACAATTGTTAAGACAAACTATCCTAAATCAGAAACTGTCTGGAGAAGCATTTGGTTAGGTTGGCCTATCTGCCGTAACCAAATTTTTTAACATCATGGGAGGATGGGAAGTTTCTTTGATTATCATATGGATGAAAAGACAAGGTACGTTTATTTTAGCAACTGTGCTTCAAAGAAATGATGCTAAGAAATGGGTAGATCTAGTTCTGTTGAGATTCATTGATCAGCACATCCCTGGACAGGTAGCCAACACTCTCCCAGTACATGTTGTCCCTATAACATGTGTACTTAAAGAAGAAATGAAGTGTACCCATTGATTATATTTACCTTAGCAAAATGTACTTCCACATGATGACATTATGCGGTAAAAATGATTTGTGATTTATGCTGTTTGTGTGATGTTATTGTCTATGCTCTCAATACAATGAGCTGAAGGCTTTTGGCTATTATTCCTTTAGAAACAAGTGCCTCTTGTTGAGGGCTGATTTTGTCCATAGCATCTTGAAATGCTTTTTGCCTATTCATCTCTAAGTATAAATATGAGGGTTTTTTTAAATCCTGCAAAATTTCCCATAAACGTGTGTTTTTAAATCTTTCCTAAAGTGGTCTTTATGCCAATAAAGAACCAATAGAAATCTGAATATTTGATCAGTTTTCCACCTTGTGTTCTCTAGATAAAGAAAAGTTTGACCAGTATTAGATATGAAAAATGGAATGTGCTTTAAAATTTTCAATCTGTCATTTGAGATCAATATTAGAGAGAGATACCTGTTAGACTCTTTCTACAACTGTCTCTTATCATTGTTAAAGTTTATAAGAAGTTACCTGGCCAGGAAATGGGTTTCACTGGTTTTAAACATCTGTTGTTATTAGTACCATGTGTCTGCTCTCCTGAGTACTGAGCCCAGCCATTTGGTTTATGTGAGTCTCTAGATTCCTATGTATTTGCCGTACTCTCTAGGATTTAGGCTTTTTTGGTTCCCATATTTTGCTTGGTCTAGCCTGTCACACTTTGTTCTTTGTGCCTTTAGACCTGTGTGTGCTTGCTTGATTTAATTTATTATCTTGTCTCAACTGCTGATTCAGTTTTGCCTTCTGACTCTTGAGCCCTGGACTAATTCTCATCCTAGAGCAACAGGTTTTGAACCTTGCCTCCATGCTACATTGTGACCTCAGCACCAGCATTGAGAGCTGGTCTAACTCATAGGTCTAACTCAGTACAACATTTCTCATTTTCATGGCGGCTGTGGTAGAATAAAAAGAATACTATGCTTAATGTTTGAATCTCTGGGTTTAAGCTCTAGCACTGCCAGAAACCCACTAAATGTCTATAGACAAATATCTTGGCATCTCTGAATTTCAGTTTTCTCTTTGCAAGATACGAATAATATACTTCTTACTTATTTTTGTGATTAAATAAGATATCTTATGTAAAAATGCCTAATGTGATAACTGGCAAATGTTTGTAAAATATTTAATCTCAATTTTGGACACTCTGATATTCTTATACAAGTTTCTTTGTTTCCATTATTAGCCTGTTTCTTTTTATAAGCAAGTACTTAATTTATTTCCATAACAAACAATAATCATAAGTAAAATGTATCAGTCCAAAAGTTTTCTGGTAAAAAATCAGAGTGAAATGACAACACAAACTTATTTTAACAAGGTCCCAAGTTTCCCAATTAACTTGTCTCCAATTCTTATGTATTCTGATTACCAATTGCATTATATCTCTTCTGAAAACAATTAATATGACAACTTGTAAATTTCTGGCAAAGAAACTGAATATCTAGAACTGAGCAAAAATATCACAGTGATTACAACAAATAATTTTTGTGTATTTGTTGGTAAATCTGTTTTTCTAAAAAAAATTTTTATTATACTTGAAGTTCTGCAATACATGTGCAGAATGTGCAGGTTTGTTACAGAGGTATACATGTGCCATGGTGGTTTGCTGAACCCATCAACCTGTCATCTACATTAGGTATTTCTCCTAATGCTATCCCTCCCCTTGCTTCCCACCCCTCGACAGGCCCCGATGTGTGATGTTTCCTTCCCTGTGCCCATATATTCTCATTGTTCAACTCCCACTTAAGAGTGAGAACATGTGGTGTTCAGTTTTCTATTACTGTGTTAGTTTGTTGAGAATGATGGTTTCCAGCTTCATCCATGTCCCTGCAAAGGACATGAACTCATTCTTTTTCATGGGTGAATAGTATTCCGTGGTGTACATGTGCCACATTTTCTTTATCCAGTCTATCATTGATGGGAATTTGGGTTGGTTCCAAATCTGTGCTATTGTGAATAGTGCTACAATAAAAATACATGTGCATGTGTCTTTGTAGTAGAATGATTTACAATCCTTTGGGTGTATACCCAGTAATGGGATCGCTGGGTCAAAGGGTATTTCTAGTTCTATATCCTTGAGGAATCGCCACACTGTCTTACACAATGGTTGGACTAATTTACACTCCCACCAACAGTGTAAAAGCATTCCTATTTCTCCACATCCTCTCCAGCATCTGTTGTTTCCTGACTTTTTAATGATCACCATTCTATCTGGCATGAGATGGTATCTCACTGTGGATTTGATTTGCGTTTCTCTAATGACCAGTGATGATGAGCTTTTTTTCATATGTTCGTTGGCTACATAAATGTCTTCTTTTAAAAAGTGTTTGTTCATATCCTTTGCCCAGTTTCTGATGGGATGGTTTGTTTTTTTCTTGTAAATTTAAGTTCCTTGTAGATTCTGGATATTAGCCCTTTGTCAGATGGATAGATTGTAAAAATTTTCTCCCATTCTGTAAGTTGCCTGTTCGCTCTGATGCTAGTTTCTTTTGCTGTGCAGAAGCTCTTTAGTTTAATTAGATCCCATTTGTCAATTTTGGCTTTTATTGCAATCGCTTTTGGTATTTTAGTCATGAAGTCTTTGCCTATGCCTATGTCCTGAATGGTATTGCCTAGGTTTTCTTCTAGGGTTTTTATGGTTTTAGGTTTTACATTTAAGTCTTCAATCCATCTTGAGTTGATTTTTGTATAAGGTGTAGGGAAGGGGTTCAGTTTCAGTTTTCTGCATGTGGTTAGCCAGTTTTCCCAACACCATTTAATAAATAGGGAATCCTTTCCCCATTGCTTGTTTTTGTCAGGTTTGTCCAAGATCAGATGGTTGTAGACATGTGGTGTTATTTCTGAGGACTTGGTTCTCTTCCATTTGGTCTATATCTCTGTTTTGGTACCAGTACCATGCTGTTTTTGTTACTGTAGCCTGGTAGTATAGTTTGAAGTCAGTTAGGGTTATGCCTCCAGCTTTGTTCTTTTGGCTTAGAATTGTCTTATCTATATGGACTCTTTTTTTGGTTCCATATGAAATTTAAAGTAGTTTTTTTCAAAATTTGTGAAGAAAGTCAGTGTTAGCTTGATGGGGATAGCATTGAATCTATAAATTATTTGGGACAGTATGGCCATTTTCACAATATTGATTTTTCCTATCCATGAGCATGGAATGTTTTTCCATTTGTTTGTGTCCTTATTTCCTTGAGCAGTGTTTTGCAGTTCTCCTTGGAGAGTTCCTTCACATTCCTTGTAATTTGTATTCCTAAGTATTTTATTCTCTTTGTAGCAATTGTGAATGGAAGTTCATTCATGATTTGGCTCTCTGTTTGTCTATTATTGGTGTATAGGAATGCTTGTGATTTTTGTAAACTGATTTTGTATCCTGAGACTTTGGTGAAGTTGCTAATTAGCTTAAAGATTTTTTGGGCTGAGACAATGGTGTTTTCTAAATATACAATCATGTCATCTGCAAACAGGGATAATTTGAATTCCTCTCTTCCTGTTTGCATGCTATTTATTTCTTTCTCTTGCCTGATTGCCCTGGCCAGAACTTCCAATACTATGTTGAATAGGAGTGGTGAGAGAGGTCATCCTTGCCTTGTGCCAGTTTTCAAAGGGAATGCTTCCAGTTTTTGCCCATTCAGTATGATATTGGCTGTGGGGTTGTCATAAATAGCTCTTATTACTTTGAGATACAGCCCATCAATATCTAGTTTATTGAGGGTTTTTAGCATGAAGGGGTGTTGAATTTTATCAAAGGCCTTTTCTGCATCTATTGAGACAATCGTGGATTTTGCTGTTGGTTCTTTTTATGTGATGGATTACATTTATAGATTTGCATATGTTGAACCAGCTTTGCATCCCAGGGATGAAGCCGACTTGATTGTGGTGGATAAGTTTTTTGATGTGCTACTGGATTCAGTTTGCCAGTACTTTATTGAGGATTTTTGCATCGATGTTCATCAGGGATATTGGCCCGAAATTTTGTTTTGCTTTGTTGTGTCTCTGCCAGGTTTTGGTATCAGTATGATGCTGACCTCATAAAATAAGTTTGGGAGGAGTCCCTCTTTTTCAGTGGTTTGGAATACTTTCAGAAGAAATGATACCAGCTCGTCTTTGTACTTCTGGTAGAATTTGGCTCTGAATTAGTCTGGTCCTGGGCTTTTTTGGTTGGTAGGCTATTAATTACTGCCTCAATTTCAGAACTTGTTATTGGTCTATTCAGGGTTTTGACTTCTCCCTGGTTTAGTCTTGGGAGGGTGTATGTTTCCAGGAATTTATCCATTTCTTCTAGATTTTCTAGTTTATTTGCGTAGAGGTGTTTATACTATTTTCTGATGGTAGTTTATATTTCTGTGGGATCAGTGGTGATCTCCCCTTTATCATTTTTTATTGTGTCTATTTGATTCTTCCCTCTTTTCTTCTTTGTTAGTCTGGCTAGCAGTCTATTTTGTTAATATTTTCACAAAACCAGCTCCTGGATTAATTTATTTTTAAAGGATTTTTCATGTCTCTATTTCCTTCAGTTCTGCTTTGATCTTAGTTATTTCTTTTCAAATCACACTATTTATTGCCATACAATTTGTTTCTCTTTTCTTTTGGTTCACAATGCTTAAATGGGGAGGATAATTAAAACAAATCTCTTAGAGAATATACCCTGTAGACAAAATATATTAACTACATAGTGAGTTCTGAAATTGTGAAAGTCTAGTTGCTCACTTAGGATGGAAGCAGGTCTCTGTGGAAAGTATAGTGTAATTAAAGTTTGAGGTGTGCCTCATACCAGGGGTTTTCAGGAGAGATGATCTGACCCCACACAGCAGAGGTTCTTAGAAATTAAAGGATTGTTCTGGTGTTGGTGGGCAAAGCTTTGGGGGTTAGCTCAAAGGCAAATAAGGTATGGCCCTGACAGCATGTGCTCTCCCTCTTGGAGAGGCCACTAACAGTGCAGCCATGCTAGGGCCTAAGTTCTCAAACTGTCTGTGAAACTTTTAGGATTATATGTATTTTGGATTACAGTAGTTGAGGTCAGTAGCTCAGATATGGGGCCTGATAAGGTGTGGCCTAACTTTCTTGAGGGGAGAGGGCTTATCACAGCAAAACATGTCACTCATGTAGCAAATCATGTAAGTGCTTGGAATCATTTTAAGGCTACAAAACAATAACACAACATGAATTTCTCTAAGTGCTCTGGAATATATCATTGTTAGTTGCACCATAATTTGATCATAATTTAAGTTGATCAAATGATGTTTTTTAAATTTAGTTGGTCAAATGAAAGTCACTTAATAAACATAACCGATGAAGTGGAGGTCATATTGTTTAGCTTTAGTAATTTCCTATTACAAAATATATTATTAGCTACAGATATCAGTTGCTCCAGTAATCCTGCATAACAAACCACCTGAAACCCAAAGGCTTAAAACAATGATCATTTAATATTGCTCATGAAAATACAGTTTAGGTAGGTCATTCTTATGGTCTTGGCTAAACTCATCTGTCTGCAATCAACTGCAAATTGAGGAGGCTCCTTTGTTTATCTTGTCTGAGTTCTCTGACATGTTTATGCATGCTTGAGGATTGAATGGATTTTGTGGCCCTTGACTGAAACAGCTGGGATGACTGAAAATAAGGAAGCCTTCTCTCCTTCATACCTCTCACAGCCTTTTATGTATTACCCAGTTTTAGTTTAATGAGGAAAATGTCTTTGGAATGTTTCTGAGGATACTATTTAGAATTGGTTTTTATGTTTTTTATTAGTTATTTCTTGTCTTCTGCTAGCTTTTGAATTTGTTTACTCTTGCTTCTCTAGTTCTTTTGTGATGTTAAGGTGTCGATTTTAGATCTTTCCTGCTTTCTCCTATAGGAATTTAGTGCTATGAATTTTCCTCTAAACACTACTTTAGCTGTATCCCAAAGATTCTGGTAAGTTGTGTCTTTGTTCTCATTGGTTTCAAATAGCTTATTTATTTCTGCCTTAATTTCATTATTTACACAATAGTCATTCAGGAGCAGGTTGTTAAGTTTCCAACTAGTTGTGCAGTTTTGAGTGAGTTTTTAAATCCTGAGTTCTAATTTGATTGCACTATGGTCTCAGAGACAATTTGTTATGATTTCCATTCTTTTGCATTTGCTGAGGAGTGTTTTCCTTCCAATTATGTGGTCAATTTTAGAACAAGTGCTATGTGGTGCTGAGAAGAATGTATATTCTGTTGATTTGGGGTGGAGAGTACTGTAGATGTCTATTAGGTCTGCTTGGTCCAGAGCTGAGTTCAATTCCTGAATATCCTTGTTAATTTTATGTTTCATTGATCTGTCTAATATTGACAGTGGGGTGTTAAATTCTCACACTATTATTGTGTGGGAGTCTAAGTCTCTTCGTAGGTCTGTAAGAACTTGCTTTATGTATTTGGCTGCTCCTGTATTGGTGCGTATATATTTAGGATAGTTAGCTCTTCTTGTTGCATTGATCCATTTACCATTATGGAATGCCTTTCTTTGTCTTTTTTGATCTTTGTTGGTTTAAAGTCTGTTTTATCAGAGACTAGAATTGCAACCCCTGTTTTTTTGTTTGTTTGTTTGTTTCGATTTGCTTGGTAAATCTTCCTGCATCCCTTTATTTTGAGCCTATGTGTGTCTTTGCACATGAGACGGGTCTCCTGAGTACAGCACACCAATGGGTCTTGACTCTTTACCTAATTTGCCAGTCTGTGACTTTTACTTGGGGCATTTAGCCTGTTTACATTTAAGGTTAATATTGTTATGTGTGAATTTGATCCTGTCATTATGATGCTTGCTGGTTATTTCACCCAATAGTTGATGCAGTTTCTTCATAGTATTGATGGCCTCTACATTTTGGTTTGTTTTGCAGTGGCTGGTAGTGGTTTTTCCTTTCCATATTTAGTAGTTCCTTCAGGAGCTCTTCTAAGGCAGGCCTGGTGGTGATAAAATCCCTCAGCAATTGCTTGTCTGTAAAAGATTTTATTTCTCCTTCCCTTATGAAGCTTAGTTTGGTTGCTTATGAAATTCTGGGTTGAAAATACTTTTCTTTAAGAATGTTAGATATTGTCCCCCACTCTCTGCTGGCTTGCAGCGGTTCCACAGAGAGATCCACTGTTAGTCTGATGGGCTTCCCTTTGTGGGTAACCTTACCTTTCTCTCTGGCTGCACTTAACATTTTTTCCTTCATTTCAACCTTGGTGAATCTAACAATTAAATGTCTTGGGGTTGCTCTTCTCGAGGAGTATCTTTGTGGTGTTCTCTGTATTTCCTGAATTTGAATGTTGGCCTGTCTTGTTAGGTTGGGGAAGTTCTCCTGGATAATATCCTGAAGTGTGTTTTCCAACTTGCTTCCATTCTCCCTGTCACTTTCAAGTATACCAATCAAACATAGGTTTGGTCTTTTCACATAGTCCCTTATTTGTTGGAGGCTTTGTTCATTCCATTTCATTATTTTTGCTCTAATCTTGTCTTCACACTTTATTTCATTAAGTTGATCTTCAATCTCTGGTACCACTGGTACCTTTTCTTTCACTTGATCATTTTGGCTATTGATACTTGTGTATGCTTCATGAAATTTTAGTGCTGTGTTTTTCAGCTCAATTGGGTCATTTATTTTTCTCTAAACTGGTTATTCTAGTTAGCAATTCCTCTAAGCTTTTTTCAAGGTTCTTAGCTTCCTCGCATTGGGTTAGAACATGCTCTTTAGCTCAGAGGAGTTTGTTATTACCCACTTTCTGTAGCCTACTTCTGTCAATTTGTCAAACTAATTTTCTGTCCAGTTTTGTTCCCTTGCTGGCAAGGAGTTGTGATTCTTTGGAGGACAAGAGGCATTTTTTTTTTTTTTTGAATTTTCAGCCTTTTTGTGCTGGTATTTCCTCTTCTTCGTGGATTTACCTACCTTTCATCTTTGCTGTTGGTGACCTTCGGATAGATCTTTTGTGTGGTTGTCTTTTTTGTTAATATTGATGGTATTGCTTTCTGTTTGTTAGTTTTCTTCTAACAGTTAGGCTCCTCTTCTGCAAGTCTGCTGGAGTTTGCTGGGAGTCCACTCCAGACCCTGTTTCCAGATATCACCAGTGGAGGCTGCAGAACAGCAAAGGTTGCTGCCTCCTCCTTCCTCTGGAAGCTTTGTCCCAGAGGGGCACCACCAGATGTCAGCTGGAAAGTTCCCGCAGGAGGTGTCTGTCAACCCCTGCTGGGAGGTGTCTCACCATCTGGAGGCACGGGGGTCAGGGACCCACTTGAGGAGGCAGTCTGTCCCTTAGCAGAGCTCGAGCATTGTGCTGAGAGATCCACTGTTCTCTTCAGAGCCGGCAGGCAGGAATATTTAAGTCTGCTGAAGCTGTGCCTACAGCCACCCCCTTCCCCAGGTGCTCTGTCTCAGGAAGATGGGAGTTTTATCTATAAGCCCCTGACCGGGGCTGTTGCCTTTCTTTCAGAGATGCCCTGCCCAGAAAGGGGGAATCTAGAGAGGTAGTCTGACTACAGTGGCTTTGCAGCGCTGCAGTGGGCTCTGCCTAGTCTGAACTTCCTGGTGGCTTTGTTTACCCTGTTAGGGGAGAACTGCCTACTGAAGTCTCAGTAATGGCAGATGCCCCTCCCCCAACCAAGCTTGAGCATCCCAGGTCAACTTCAGACTGCTGTACTGGCAGTGAGAATTTCAAGCCAGTGGATCTTACCTCGCTGGGCTGTGTGGGGTGGGGATCTGCTGAGGAAGATCACTTGGCTCCCTGGCTTCAACCCCCTTTCCAGGGGAGTTTACATTTCTGTCTCACTGATGTTCCAGGTGCCATGGGAGTATGAAAAAAAAAAAAACCAAAAAACTCTTGCAGCTAGCTTGGTGTCTGCCCAAATGGCCACCCAGTTTTGTGCTTGAAACCCAGGGCCCTTGTGGTATAGGCACCCAAGGGAATCTCCTGGTCTGTGGGTTGCAAAGAACGTGGGAAAAGCATAGTATCTGGGCTGGATAGCAGCATCCCTCACTGTGGATCCCCCACGGCTTCCCTTGGCTAGAGGAAGGAGTTCCCCCACCCCTTGCAATTCCCAAGTTAGACTATGGCCCACCCTGCTTCTGCTCGCTCTCTGTGGGCTGCACCCACTGTCTAACCAGTCCCAATGAGATGAACTGGGTACCTCAGTTGGAAATGCAGAAATCACCCACCTTCTATGTTGGTCTCACTGGGAGCTGCAGACCAGAGCTGTTCGCATTCGGCCATCTTGGTAAATCTGTTTTTATCCAAGAAATAATTTGATTCAACCTTTGTCCATTTATAAAATGTGATTGTTTCTTCCAAAGCGAGCAGAAGTGCATTCATAAGAACAGCATCATAACATGACATTTTAATGCATAACATTTTGGATATGCAGTGGGCAAAGTCATGCTCTTGAAATACAGCTCTATGTGATTAAAAGTACCTGTTGTCACATGGTCTAACCATAAAGAAGATGAAAGAGTGAATCAGTTTTTATCGACACTTAGTGCATGGACAGGTACTCTGTACATAGCATTCTGTAAAATGCTTAGGACAACCCAGTGAGGCAAACATCATTATTACTGCTTAGAGATGGAAAAACTGAACCTCACACAGGTTAAGGAATCTGCCTATAGTCATGCAGCTGGTTAAGAGTAGAGCTGGGATTCAAACTCTGGTCTTCCTTATTCTAGCTCTCTGTGCTGTTTTTACTACATGAGGCAAACTAGTCCTATCTCCTGATGACAGAATGACAGAGGAGATCCTCTACATTTATAGCTTGTTAAAGTGGTTTATCCAACTCTTGGCAGTGAACAGATGTAACCAAGTGTGAAAGGACAGGGTAATCAAGGGACACAGAATGGGCAAAGACTGAGTAGGACATGTTCAGAGGTATGTTTTATTGAGCTAATTCATGGCTACTGAATCTTAGACCTGCGGGTAGGTACAACTCAACCTTTTTTGCCTTCCTCAAAAAAGAGGAAGAAAAAAGAGAAAGGTCAGTGTTGAGGAAATATATCACTATGGTATGTAGAATGGTATCTGTTAATTATTTTGGTATTGTGTCACTCCTGTCACTATCTTACTAGGTGACAGCAGCAGTGTTTTTATTCAAGATATATGTGTGTAATATTGTTTTCACTGGAAAATAAATCATGGATGCTATAGCCTTATGTCCCCAAGAAAATTTATAAGTTTTTAATGCATTTATCATGTATCCCTACAGATAACTTTCCCCAGGAAAATTCAGCCATCAGTTTTGTCCATGTTGTTAATATATATGACATCCATAATGTTATAGTGTAGAGTCAGAAAGAGTACATATTTAAGCTCTTCCATTTATTATTTAGGTGACCATGGTCAATTTACTTAATCTCTCTGAATTTCAACTCCTTCTATCAAATGGATCGAAGACTATTTTATGGGTCTATAATAAAGAGGAAATTAGGAAAAATACATGTACAGATTCTTTTATATCCTGTTACAGTGTCACATGGCAATTAATAAAAGCTAGTTCCATTGCTGACAATGACAACACTCCTACAGTAACTTAAGTTCCATTAGTTCTGCACTGCTAATGTCCAGTTTGGCAGGGCAGCTATTATTGTGTATGCATATGTGTATTGTTTTCACATCTAGAATGTTTATCTCTTGAGGATGGGAAGTGTCAGAAACTGTTTTTGTATCTTTAGGGCCTTCTCATTGCTTCATTTACTAGCATAGTTACTTGTAATGACTATCACAGGAAAGTTATGTAGCACTTTGAACTAATTTTGAAGATAATTGTTAAACAATAATAATTATGTTTCTTCTTAGGTATTTTGTTTATAAGTAGTGAAAGCTATAGGTAGGAGTGTTTATTTCATTATGCCATGTGGTTTGATTAATAGCCTTTTTCTGCAGGAGTATTTTATCAAAGATTTTTTTTCAAATATGGGACTATTTAAATCACTAAATTTAAAGATTTTAAGGAAATATTTTAAAACTAGCAAACATTTACTGAATGCTAATTATTTGTCAGATTCTATTCTAAGTCCTTTGGACATATTAAATAATTTAATCCTTACAAATACTGTGTGAGATAGAGCATCATTATGATTCCCATTTTACAGGTAAAGAAACTAAAGCACAGGGAGGTTAAGTAACTTGCCCATGGTCACACAGCTAACATGAATCCAACTCTAGAATCTCCTATTGGTTTCAGCATTATATTGCCTCTTAGTATATATTGGTGCTAAATTTTTAAATAAAATGAACTTTGGCTATAGCTATCATTATTACTGATTCTTAAATATTATGTATTTATTCTGATCACTGATCTCTTTCACACACCTTAATTAGGATTTTCCATCTGTAATTTGTCCTGCTTCTCTTAGTTGGGAGTCCATACAGTTTTTACCAACTTTTCATCAAAAGCCATTGCGGGTAGCTTTCTTCATGTGTCATCTAATTAAAATATCACTGTGAGACTGTTCCTACATTATAAAACCTTTACTTTTATCTCTCCATATTTTCCGATCTCTTCTTACTATTCTGCTTACATGTAACTGAAGCCCACAGGAGTCTATTAGCCTTGTGTAAGCATACCATTGGCTTGCAATTAGATATGTGGTTGAAACAAAGCAGTTTTTAATTTTTTTCGCGAGTATCTCT
Source organism: Papio anubis (assembly GCF_008728515.1). Classification (NCBI taxonomy): domain Eukaryota; kingdom Metazoa; phylum Chordata; class Mammalia; order Primates; family Cercopithecidae; genus Papio; species Papio anubis. The sequence continues at coordinate 48,900,024 of NC_044996.1, read as the reverse complement.
TTTCCTTTGTCTGCCTATGTAGGAATCCATCTACTCTGTTCAGCGTTACTTGAAATTTCTATATCATGTATTAGCAAGTGAACCTCAGCTTTTATAGTCTTGGATACATACTGCTTTAGAAATGTTCTTGTCATACTAATTTAAAAATCAACAGATATGTATTCCTGCCAGGCAAAAAAGGTTTTGAGGATAAATGTAAAGTATTTTCACTACAGCCATTTATTTTTTTTTGTTTTTGCTGTATTTTTATTTTATTTTTTGATAAATCATATAATTATGGGGCACACAGTGATTGTGATGTTTCAGAAATATTAAAAATAGCTAATATCTGATATTTCAAACTCCAGTTGTTCATTGTGGGAGATTTCATTCTATCTGCTTTCACACTGGTTTTCCTTACAAACTTGAGGCTCTGTTCTTGCCTATGGCTTTCTGAGAAGGAAGATTGAAAAAAACAAATGGAAGTATTTCCTGAGGAGGTGGCACAATTTCTTTTGAGAATCTGATGTATAGAATGGACAGCTTTCTTCTCTCTACTTTAGGCAGATTTTCATGAAGCATATTGCTTATTTCCCAGGAATGGGTTAGAATTTCCGTTCCTTAGGTGTTCTGACTACAGTGCAACTTCAGAGTGGGACATTTCAGTTTGAAATGAATTCTTAGGGAATAATTTCTTCTAGAGGTTCACCAGAAAAAAGGACAGTTTTCCTTTTCCTTAAAAAACATAGAAACAATGCATTTTCTTATTACCTCAATCTAATTTCTGCTTTGTTAATTTGGTGCTGGTTTGGATTTCATTGCTTTAAAGGTGTATTTATTTATATACATGGGCTCAACATCAGTTGAAAAAAAGTTGATTTTGGCTCCCCTGACAGTTTCATCTTACTCCATTTTTTGTTCTTTTGAATTTTATAAATTTACACTTAGGATATTTTAATATATAAAATGAAAACTATAAGAATGATACTTTGTATAGAAAATATCAATCAGATATTCTTTAGAAGACTACTTCTGCACATTTTTTGTCATTTTGATGCATTGTTCATTGTCATCTGCATTAAAATGCATTCACTTGCACTTTAATATACAGTGTAAGTGTTGTTTGTTTGTTTGTTTGTTTTTGAAACAGAGTCTCATTCTGCTGCCCAGGCTGGAGTGCAGTGATGTGATCACAGCTCACTGCAGCCTCAATCTCCTGGGCTCAAGTGATCCTCCCACCTCAGCCTCCCATGTAGGTGGGACTACAGTCATGCACCACTGTGCCTGGCTAATTTTTATAATTTTTTTTGTAGAAAAAGGGTCTTACTATGTTGCCAAAGGTATTGCTGTTTATTTTTGAATGCTGAAACTAATTTTCAGGGAGATCACAAAGAAATCTTTTCATATTTAATTTATAATCATTTTATGAAATTGCTTAACTTTATTAAATCTGAATTTGTCTCGTGTAAAATCATTTGGCTATTTTTTTTTTAAAGCGAGCCTTCTGAATCATCCACTCAGAGCCAGACTGGCTGGGTTAATTAGAAGCAGCTGGTGTGCATATGGTGCCACCAGAAATCTGTGAGGCCCACAGAAGAGATTTGCCCTAGGAGATTTATGAGCAGTGGCTAGTTGTGCCAAGAGTATAGCAAGAATTGGTTCAGGACAGTTCAGGAGCGTTATTAAATAGTTGGAGCATAAAGACTTCTGTTACTAAAAAAAATTGTAAGTCAGGTATTTACACACTGGGGTTTGGCTTATCTACTGAGGAAAAGTAACTATTGGGAGAGCCAAATCAATGTAAGAAGGAGAAGAAATCTATGAAGTTAAGAATCAACATTGCTATGTTTCCTTGAAATAATTTCCTCTTTGTTCTTTAGCCTCTTTAATATTATACAAATATATTCATTATGTTTTATTGGTTGGTTGGTTGGTTTTGGTAATCCATTTGGTTTTCTTTATTTATAATCTACAAGATTTTATTTGAATCTCAGTTTGCCACCCCAAACAAAGGAACCACTAATCTGTTGGTGACAACAACTAAACCAAAGTCACTATCTCTGGAACTAAATAGTTCATTTAAGACACAGCCTGACCACTCCCTAATGCTAACCCCAACTCTTAGGTAATTACTGAAGTATTGAAAAGTGTTCTGATTCTATCTTGGTGTACAAAAACTTTCATCTATTTTCTTCTGCTTATTTGTGATACCACTCCTCCTTCTTATTCAATACATTGCTGAAACTTACTTCTATAAAATTTTCCTGATTTGATTGAGGACTCCCATGTTACTCAGTCCCTTTTCTATTCTATTCAGAATCCTTGTCCACGCCACACCCTTTCTGGTCATTTATCTCTGGGACTGTTTTAATATTCTATTATCCAGCTTGTCCTATGGCTCTTTGTCTACATTATTATTGGCTTGATAAAGTCAATTTGCATTCCCTGAACACCCACCACAGAACTTCAGAGAAAAATGGTCCCAAAACTGTGTGGGAAAGACAAGAGGAAATCAGTTATAAATATTTTACACACAAACAAATGATTCACTTGCAGTCACTGAGAGTTGTTATTCTCATTCATAGCCTCTGATGTAAATAAACACTTCACAAAGACTTGTTGATGAAGAAAAATATAGAGAATACAAAGAGTTGGTAGAATTTCTTATTGATTATTGACTTCCATTTTGCTCTTGGATCTACAACATGCAGGGGAATGCAACCTGGACTCTCCTTGTGCACCACGACTATGTCAGTGTTCCCAGTCAGGCATGGAATCACGTCTGTGTAGTCAAGGGTGGTTTTTGCTGCAACTCCCTTCCCTCACCCAACAAGAAAAAGCAAGCCTCTTCTTTGGTTATTTCCCCTCACTCCTTTTGAAACATTTATCCTCTGGTTCTTTTCTCATCTTTTAATTCCATGAAAACTTACCTGTCTTCAGTCTCATTCTGACAAGGCTCTAGTATTTGCTGTTGAAAATGGGAAATTAAGTCGAAAATCAATCCCTGTCAATGTTTGTCTTCTTTGAAAACAGAAAGAAAAAGTTGTTAGATTGATCATTGATCACATTAGCTTAATCTTACTCCTTCATTCTATAAATATACTATTCCTAAAGCCTAAGAATCACTTTTTAACAGATCTATTGTTTTCATTATGAGGCATTGAATTATAGTATGACTTTGGGCTTTGGTTGAATACTGACTCTCAAAAACCTGTGTAATAACCACTAAATTGGAGACACAGAGAGGGTCAGTGATTCTCTGTGTTACTTACCTGTTTTGTATAACAACTATGTTTGGTCATTGTGATTTTCTTTGTAAAACATATCTCCAGGCTAACCAAATGGATTTTAAAAACTGATATTATCAGAAAAAAAAAAAAAAACCACGTTTAACTTTGGTGTTTAAGCCTCTACAACTTGGCTCCACCCTTTGTGGCCAAGTTATCTCTTCACTATATGTCCTACATTGCTTTTTTTCATTACTTGCTAGTTGCTTGATGTATTTTTGTAATGACATTTCATTTGGACTTGAATTTTTTGACTATGTCTTATACTTTTCCTAATACTTCCAGTTACTCAACACTTTGTACAGAGCTAATCATACTAACAAAATTAAATTCAAATTTCAATATCTCCCACTTAGATGTAATAGAAATTTATGCCACTAATACTGGTACTACTGATACAAAGGTATTATTAAAACTGTTTCTTTTCTTTTCTTTTCTCCCTCACCTGTCCCAGTTGAAGCCTTACCTAAAATGTTAACAGTGCATTAGAAAAAGTTCTTCTGTGGATAAAATTTTAGCCACGTTTTCAAAACAAAATAACTTTCTTAAGTTCCACTGACTTTGATCTCTTCTTCTACAGTCAGACATGACATTGTAGTTGCAGTCATGCTTGGCCTGCTTGTGATGGTGATTAAATCGGATCTGTGTTACTGTTTATCAAGCATGTGACATTAAAGGATCAGCTGAAAGGGGCTAATGGGATGATCCATTCTGTTTGATAGTGTTTATTATCCACATCAAGAAACAACCACATTCTACATGCGCACAATGGAGTACTATTCAGCCATAAAAATAATGTAATCCTGTCATTTACAACAACATAGATGGAACTGAAGGTCATTATGTTAACTGAAATAAGCCAGGCACAGAAAGACAAACACAGCATGTTCACACTCATCTGTGAGAGCTAAAAATTAAAACAATTAAACTCATGGAGACAGAGAGTAGCATGATAGTTACCAGAGGCTGGGTAGGATAGTTGGGGGCTGTGGAGGAGATGGGGATGTTTAATGGGTAAAAGAAATAGAATGAATAAGATCTAGTATTTGATAGCATGACAGGGTGACTGTGGTCGATAATAATTTAAGTGTACATTTTAAAATAACAAAGAATATAATTGGATTGTTTGAAACACAAAGGATAAATGCTTGAACTGATGGACACCCCATTTACCCTGATGCAATTATTAAACATTGTATGCCTACATCAAAATATCTCATGTACCCCATAAATATACACACCTACTATGTACCCACAAAAATTAAAAATTAAAAAAGGAAACAACCACATTGACCTATGGGCTATATTTAGTCATAAATAATGCATCGTATATATGCTGGCTATGAATATTATTGATTCTATTATTACTTATATACAAGTGAATTAAAATAACTTTTTCAAACATACACAATCATTTATTTATTTATTTATTTATTTATTTTTTGCTTTAAGTTCTGGGTTACATGTACAGAGTGTGCAGGTTTGTTATATAAGTATACATGTTCCATGGTGATTTGCTGCACATATCAACCCATCATGTAGGTTTTAAGCCCCACATGCATTAGGTATTTGTCCTAATGCTCTCCCTCCTCTTACCCCACACCCCAAATAATGGCCCCAGTGTGTGATGTTCCCCTCCCTGTGTCCATGTGTTCTAATTGTTCAACTGCCACTTATGAGTGAGGACATGCGGTGTTTGGTTTTCTGTTCCTGTGTTAGTTTGCTGAGGATGATGGCTTCCAGTTTTATTCATGTCCCTGCAAAGGACATGATCTCATTATTTTTTATGGCCGCATAGTATTCCATGGTGTATATGTACCACATTTTCCGTATCCAGTCTATCATTGATGGATATTTGGGTTGGTTTCATGTCTTTGCTATTGTAAATAATGCTGCAATAAACACACGTGTACCTGTGTCTTTATACTAGAATGATTTATATTCCTTTGGGTATATAGCCAGTAATGGGATTTCTGGGTCAAATGGTATTTCTGGTTCTAGATCCTTGAGGAATCACCACACTGTCTTCCACAATGGTTGAACTAATTTACACTCCCACTAACAGTGTAAATGCGTTCCTATTTTTCATAGTCTCGCCAGCATCTGTTGTTTTCTGACTTTTTAATGATCACCTTTCTGACTGGATGAGATGATGTCTCATTGGGGTTTTGATTTGCATTTCTCTAATGATCAATGATGATGAGCTTTCTTCATATGTTTGTTGGCTGCATAAATATCTTCTTTTGAGAAGTGTCTGTTCATATCCTTTACCCACTTTTTGATGGGGTTGTTTGTTTTTTTCTTGTAAACTTGTTTAAGTTTCTTGTAGATTCTGGATATTAGACCTTTGTCCGATGTGTAGATGGCAAAAGTTTTCTCCCATTCTGTAGATTGCTTGTTCACTCTGATGCTAGTTTCTTTTGCTGTGCAGAAGCTCTTTAGTTTAATTAGATCCCTTTTGTCAATTTTGGCTTTTGTTGCCATTGCTTTTGGTGTTTTAGTTATGAAGTCTTTGCCCGTACCTATGTCCTGAATGGTATTGCCTAGGTTTTCTTCTAGGGTTTTTATGGTTTTGGGTTTTGCATTCGAGTCCTTAACCCATCTTGAGTTAAATTTTGTATAAGGTGTAAGGAAGGGGTCCAGTTTTAGTTTTCTACATATGGCTAACCAGTTTTCCCAGCACCATTTATTAAATATGCAATCCTTTAACCATTGCTTGTTTTTGTCAGGTTTGTTGAACAACAGATAGTTGTAAGTGTATGATGTTATTTCTGAGGTCTCTGTTCTATTCCATTGGTCTTGATGTCTGTTTTGGTACCAGTACTTGCTGTTTTGGTTACTGTAGCCTTGTAGTATAACTTCAAGTCAGGTAGCGTGATGCCTCCAGCTTTGTTCTTTTTGCTTAGGATTTTCTTGACTATACAAGCTCTTTTTTTGTTCCATATTAAATTTAAAGTAGTTTTTCTTATTCTGAGAAGAAAGTCAGTGGTAGTTTGATGGGAATAGTGTTGAATCTATAAATTACTTTGGGCAGTATGGCCATTTTCACGATATTGATTTTTCCTATCCATGAGCATGGAACGTTTTTCCATTTGTTTGTGTCCCTCCCTTATTTCCTTGAGCAGTGGTTTGTAGTTCTTGATGAGGTCCTTCATTTCCCTTGCAAGCTGTATGCCTATGTGTTTCATTTTCTTTGTAACAATTGTGATTGGGAATTTGTTCATGATTTGGCTCTCTGCTTGTCTATTGTTGGTGTGTACGAATGCTTGTGACTTTTGCACATTGATTTTGTATACTGAGACTTTGCTGAAGTTGCTTATCAGCTTAAGATGTTTTGGGGTTGAGACAATGGGGTTTTCTAAATATACAATCATGTCATGAGCAAACAGAGACAATTTGATTTCCTCTCTTCCTATTTGCATACCCTTGATTTCTTTCTGTTGCCTGATTGTCCTGGCCAGAACTTCCAATACTATGTTGAATAGGAGTAGTGAGAGAGGGCATCCTTGTCTTCTGCCACTCTTCTTCTTCTTCTTTCTTTTTCCTTTTTTTTTTTTTTTTTGAGACAGAGTCTCGCTCCGTGTCCCAGGCTGGAGTGCAGTGGCGTGATCTTGGCTCATTGCAACCTCCGCCTCCTAGGTTCAAGCGATTCTCCTGCCTCTGCCTCCTGAGTAGCTGGGATTACAGGTGCCCGCCACCACACCCGGCCCATTTTGTATTTTTATTAGAGATGGGGTTTCATCATGTTGACCAGGCTAATCTCGAACTCCTGACCTCAGGTGATCCACCTGCCTCAGCCTCCCAAAGTGCTGGGATTACAAGCATGAGTCACTGCGCCCGGTCCTCTTGTGCCTGTTTTGAAAGGGAATGCTACTAGATTTTGCCCATTCAGTATGATATTGGCTATGGATTTGTCATAAATAGCTCTTTATGTTCCATCAATACCTAGTTTACTAAGTTTTTAGTATGAAGAGATTTGAATTTGAATGGATTTTTATTGAAGGCTGTTTCTGCATCTATTGAGATAATCAGGTGTTTTTGTCATTGGTTCTGTTTATATGATGGATTACGTTTATTGATCTGCATATGTTGAACCAGCCTTGCATCCCAGGGATGAAGCTGACTTGATTGTGGTGGGTAAGCTTTTTGATATGCTGCTGGATTTGGTTTGCCAGTATTTTTTATTGAGGATTTTTGCATCAGTGTTCTTCATGGATATTTGCCTGAAATTTTCTTTTTCTGTTGTGTCTCTGCCAGGTTTTGGTATCAGTATGATGCAGACCTCATAAAATGAGTTAGGGAGGAGTCCCTCTTTTTCAATTGTTTGGAATACTTTCAGAAGGAATGGTACCAGCTCCTCTTTGTACCTCTGGTAGAATTCGGTTCTGAATTAGTCTGGTCCTGGGCTTTTTTGGTTGGTAGGCTATTGATTACTGCCTCAATTTCAGATCTTGTTTTTGGTTTATTCAGGGTTTTGACTTCTTCCTGGTTTAGTCTTCGGAAGGTGTATGTTTCCAGGAATTTATCCATTTCTTCTAGATTTTCTAGTTTATTTGTGTAGAGGTTTTTATAGTATTCTCTGGTGGTACTTTGTATTTCTGTGAGATCAATGGTGATATGCCCTTTATCATTTTTTGTGTCTATTGATTCTTCTCTCTTTTCTTCTTTATTAGTCTAGCTAATTTATTAGTCTTTTCTTCTTTATTAGTGTATCAATTTGGTTACTTTTTCTAACAACCAGCTCCTGGATTCATTAATTTTTTGGAAGCTTTTTTGTGTCTCTGTCCCCTTCAGTTCTGCTCTAATCTTAGTTTTTTCTTGTTTTCTGCTAGCTTTTGAATTTGTTTGCTCTTGCTTCTCTAGTTCTTTTAATTGTGATGTTATGGTGTTGATTTGTGATCTTTTCAAGTTTCTGATGTGGGCATTTAGTGCTATAAATTTCTCCCTTAAAACTGCTTTAGCTGTGTCCCCGAGATTCTGCTATATTGTCTCTTTGTTCTCATTGGTTTCAAAGAACTTCTTGATTTCCGCCTTAATTTTGTTATTTACCTAGGAGTCATTCAGGATCAGGTTGTTCAATTTCCATGTAGTTGTGTGGTTTTGGGTGAGTTTCTTAATCCTGTGTTCTAATTTGATTGCACTGTGGTCTGAGAGAGTGTTTGTTACGATTTCAGTTCTTTTGCATTTGCTGAGGAGTGTTTTACTTCCAGTAATGTGGACAATTTTACAATAAGTGCCATGCAGCACTGAGAAGAATGTGTATTCTGTCAATTTGGGGTAGACAGTTCTGTAGATGTTTCTAGACCCACTTGATCCACAGCTGAGTTCAAGTACTGAATATCCTTGTTGATTTTCTGTCTCATTGATCTGTCTAATATTGACAGTGGGGTGTTAAAGTCTCTAATTAAGATTGTGTTTTTTTTTTTTTTTGAGAGAGTTGCTCTTGTTGCCCAGGCTGGAGTGCAATGGTGCAATCTTGGCTCACCGAAACCTCTGCCTCTCGGGTTCAAGTGATTCTCCTGCCTCAGCCTCCCAAGTAGCTGGGATTACATGCACATGCCACCACGCCCAGCTAATTATTATTATTATTTTTTGTATTTTCGGTAGAGATAGGGTTTCTCCGTGTTGGTCAGGCTGGTCTCGAACTCCTGACCTCAGGTGATCCGCCCGCCTCGGCCTCCCAAAGTGCTGGGATTACAGGCGTGAGCCACCATGCCCAGCCTAAAGTCTCCCATTATTATTGTGTGTGAGTCTAAGTTTCTTTGTAGGTCTCTAAGAACTTGTTTTATGAATCTGGGTGCTCCAGTATTGAGTGCATATATATTTAGGATAGTTAGCTCTTTTTGTTGCATTGGTCCCTTTACAATTATGGAATGCTTTTCTTTGTCTTTTGTGGTCTTTGTTGGTTTAAAGTCTGTTTTATCAGAGACTGCGATTGCAACCCCTGCTTCTTTTTGCTTTACATTTGCTTGGTAAATATTCCCCCACCTCTTTATTTTGAGCCTATGTGTGTCTTTGCATGTGAGATCTGTCTCCTGTATATAGCACACTGATGGGTCTTGAATCTTCATATAATTTGCCAGTCTGTGTCTTTTAATTGGGGCTTTTAGCCCATTCACACTTAAGGTTAATATGTTATGTGTGAATTTGATCCTGTCATCATGATGCTAGCTGGTTATTTTGCACATTAGTTGATGCAGTTTCTTCAGAGTCATTGGTCTTTATATTTTGGTGTGTTTTTGCAGTGGCTGTTATTGGTTTTTCCTTTCCATATTTAGTGCTTCCTTCAGGAGCTCTTGCAAGGCAGGCCTGGTGGTGACAAAATCCCTCAGCATTTGCTTGTCTGTAAAGATTTTATTTCTCCTTCCCTTATGAAGCTTAGTTTGGCTGGATGTGAAATTCTGGATTGAAAATTCTTTTCTTTAAGAATGTTGAATATTGTCCCCCACTTTCTTCTGGCTTGTAGGGTTTCTGCTGAGAGATCCACTGTTAGTCTGATGGACTTGCCGTTGTAGGTGACCTGACCTTTCTCTCTGGCTGCCCTTAACATTTTTTCCTTCATTTCAAACTTGGAGAATCTAATGGTTATGTGTCTTGGGGTTGATCTTCTCATGGGAATCTTGGTGGTGTTCTCTGTATTTCCTGAGTTTGAATGTTGGCCTGTCTTGCTAGGTTGGGGAAGGTCTCCTGGATAATATCCTGAAGCATGTTTTCCACCTTGCTTCCATTCTGCCCCTCAATTTCAGCTATATCTGTCAATCGCAGGTTTGGTCTTTTCACATAGTCCCATATTTGTTGGAGGCTTTGTTCATTCCTTTTCATTTTTTTTTCTTTAATCTTGTCTACATGCCTTATTTCAGCAAGGTGGTCTTCAATCTCATATCTTTTCTTCCGCTTGATCGATTTGGCTATTGATACTTGTGTATGCTTCACGAATTTCTCATGCTGTGTTTTTCAGCTGCATCAGGTCATTTATGTTCCTCTCTAAACTGGTTATTCTATTTAGCAGTTCCTGTCACTTTTTATGAAGGTTCTTAGCTTCCTTGCATTGGGTTAGAAGATGCTCCTTTAGCTCAGAGGAGTTTATTATTACCCACCTTCTGAAGCCTACTTCTGTCAATTCATCAATCTCATTCTCCTTCCAGTTTTGAGCTCTTGCTTGAGAGGTGTTGCAATCATTTGGAGGAAAAGCAGCATTCTAGCTTTTGGAATTTTCAGCATTTTTGTGCTGTTTTCCCCTCATCTTCATGGATTTATCTACATTTGATCTTCAAGGCTGATGACCTTTGGATGTGTTATTTGTGGGAGGGTCTTTTCTTTTGATGTTGTTGTTGTCATTACTTTCTGTTTGTTTCTCTTCTAACAGTCAGGCCCCTCTTCTATAGGTCTATTGCAGTGCTGGAGGTCCATTCCAGTCCCTTTTCACCTGGATATCACCAGTGGAGGCTGTAGAACAGCAAAGATTGCTTCCTGCTCCTTCCCCTGGAAGCTCCCTCCCAGAGAGACACCGGTCTGATGCCAGCTGGAGCTCTCCTGTATGAGGTGTCTGTCCACTCCTGTTGGGAGGTCTCTCCCAGTCAGGAGGCATGGGGGTCAGGTACATGCTCGAGGAGGCAGTCTGTCCCTTGCCAGAGCTGTTGCACTGTGCTGGTAGAATCTCCTTGTCAGGATCAGCTGCTCTCTTCAGTGCTGGCAGGCAGAAACAATTAAATCCACTGAAGCTGCCACTGCAGTCGGCCTTCCCCCTAGGTGCTCTGTCCCAGGAAGATGAGAGTTTTATCTGTAGGCACCTGACTGGGGCTGCTGCATTTCCTGTAGAGATGCCCTGCCCAGTGAGGAGGAATCTAGAAAAGCAGTCCAGCCACAGCTGCTTTGCTGTGCTGTGGTGAAGTCTGCCCAGTTCAAACCTCCCAGTCTCCTTAGCACTCTCAGGGGAAAACCACTTACTAAAGCCTTGTAATGGCGGATGCCCTTCCCCCCACCAAACTCAATCATCCCAGGTCGACTCCAGACTGCTGCACTGGCAGTGAGAATTTCAAACCAATGGTTCTTAGTTTGCTGGGCTCTGTGGGAGTGGGACCCACTAAGCAAGACTGCTTGGCTCCCTGACTTCAGCCCCCTTTCCAGGGGAGTGGATGGTTCTCCTGTCTTGCTGGAGTTTCAGGTGCCACTGGAATATGAAAAAAACTCCTGTGGCTACCTCGGTGCCTGCTCAAACAGCCACCCAGTTTTGTGCTTGAAACCCAGAGCCCTGATTGTATACACTCACAAGGGACTCTCCTGATCTGCAGATTGCAAAAATCAGTGGGAAAAGCATAGTACCTGGGGCTGGCAGCACAGTCCCTCACTGTTTCCCTTGCCTGAGGGAGGGAGGTACCCCAGCTCCTTGTGCTTCATCGGTGAAGTGACACCCTATCCTGCTTCTGCTTGCTCTCCATGGGTTGCACCCACTGCCTAACCAGTCCCATTGAGATGAACTGAGTACCTCAGTTGGAAATGTAGAAATTACCCATCTTCTGTGTTGGTTTTGCTGGAGCTGCAGACCAGAGCTGTTTCTACTCAGCCATCTTGGCTCCTCCTTCCAAACATATACAATTTGTAAACATACTTATGAGTTATAGCTCCTTCTGATCTTGGTCTTTCTGAGAGAATGTGTGAGATTTAATTTCTCTCTTTAGATTGCTTAAGCTATAATCTGTCTTTGACCATGTGGAACTGAACAGCATTTCTGTATAGCTTTTATTCCCACTATAAATGTTCTTGAGACTTTTAATTTGTGATGATCTGGTCTTTACAAAATTTCTGTAAGTGCCCAAGTGTTGTTGTTGTTTTAATGATTAAGATCAAGTGATTGGCAATCTTTTATGATCCTTCCTATTTCTTCTTAATTCCTTTCTTTTCTGGAAATTAAACCAACGTGCTACACTTTTCTGTCCTTCTTTAAACATTAAAAATAGAATAATTGCACCAAGTGGTACAGATCAATGTTCATAGTACCAAGCAGCAACCTAGGATAATCAATTAGGTCAACCTTTTCCAAGTGAGTACCATGGGTCATTAGTTCTGAGTGAGGCTGGGTAATAGGTGCTGCATCAAAAAAGAGGAAGTAGCTATGATTAAATGATTTTTGAAAACTGATATTTTAATGCATTTTTCTCAGAGCCTTTAGTATACTAATGTTTCATGTGAATTTCCAGGAAAGAAATACACTAGGCAGTATTTACAGGGTTATCCAAATTTTGCTTCCCTGGACCACACTGGAAGAAGAAGGATTGTCTTGGGCCACACATATAAGACACTAATAGGAACAATAGCTCATGAGCTAAAACAAACAAACAAAAAAGAGAAAACAAAAAACACAAAAACATCTCATAATGTTTTAAGAAAGTTTATGAATTTGTGATGAGCTTCATTCAAAGCCATCTTGGGCCACATGCAGTCCACTGGTCTCAAGTTGGACAAGCTTGATTTAAAACTTTTTTCAAATGAAATGTCTCAAAGAACTAGGGACAAGTATTACACAGAGCACATTTTGTGAAATGCTACATTAGATGAATCCTGCACCAGGTGTGTGGAGACATGTGTCCTGATCCCGCTTCTGCCACAGAGTAGTTCTGTGACTTTGGAGAAGTTGCCTTTATGTCTTTTGCATTTCCTATTTGTACAAAATTATGAAGTTGAATTAGAACTGAGCTAGGGGTAGGGGATCACTTCTCCGAAAAAACTCTGAGACTTTTCCAGCCCTCCCAACAAAGTTTTAGCATAATCTTTTAATCTCTTTGAACTTTAAAGCTACTGTTGCTTTGGGAGCACAGTGTCCCTTATCTGTGTTGAGATGGAGAGTAGAAGTTGAGAACCACTGGGCTGAAATCCTCTTTGAGCTCACTTCCGTCTCACACATACCATGTGTATTACAGATAGCCAGTCAATCCCAAAGTTTGTTTTGGCTGCCTAAAAAAATGTTAATGTTTTTATTGATGTAATATTTCCCGATAACAGTTTGTCAAAAATATTCTGCTACTTAGAAGCAGTTATAACCATTCCCTTTCATCTGTTTCAGGAATACTTATGTCATCAGTGGTATCAAACTAAATAACAGAGAGAGAGAATCTCTAAGAAAAAATGTTTATTTGGGAATAGGAATTGCAGTGGGAATACAATTGCCATAGTAAACTATTCAGGAAGGTAAAAGAAGATAAAGATTTTTAAAGAAAAAATGAGGAGGATTACATAAATATTTTGAGAAATTATCTTGGCTCCAAGGATCAATAACAAGGGTGGCACAAAGTGTGAAGCTGGACAAGCAGCTTCTGGGCAGATTTTCTCATGGAAGATTGAAATGATCTTTGTGTAAGTTTGTGGCTTTTGTAGTCTTTTGTGATAATTCTTGTTATTGGGGATTTATGCATGAGAACCCTCCCTTCATGGCCTTCCTTGACTCTATTTGTCATGGTTTTTAGCACAAATGACTCCATTTTGATTATGACGATTTTCACATTTTTCTCTTTTGATCAAGAGTTTTTCTGAAAGTTACTGATTGATTATCCTATAGTTAGGTTTTCATTGTCCCTCCATGCCAAGATGGATCTGTCCTGATTTCTTCTAGTCTGGTCTGATTTCATGTGTGAAGGAAGTGATTGATGGCTAAGAGTCAGTGTCAAAAACTCTCTTTTAGCCATATTTGAGCAAAAAGGGAGACTGGGGTGAGTTGCTCTTGAGCTAAATCTACCTAGAGTCCATTATTAAGTTCAAATTTGTCTGTTTTGTAGGTATTTGTTATTATCTCAAAGTATTAGGCCGATATCATTTCGTTAGGAGTTATACTTTTGTAGAAATGTAACAACTAGCTAGCTGGTACAAAGTTTAAAAAGGAAATTATGAAGTAAAATTAATAGTAATATAATAATCTGAGTTTGTAGGATAGTTTTGAGTCATAAACCTAGGCTTAAAGGCAACAGCAATAGAATAAATTAAATGACCATGAAGAATCAAGTAAGACTTGTAAACATGTGCCCTGTTTCTAAATTTTGTGTATATAGGTGTTAACTTTTCCAGAGGAATTTATCTAGGTGTGGCATGTAGTATTAGTAATAGTAGAGAGTTTTTAATGTAACCAATATTTAATATAATTTTATCATCTAATATCCCATTACTGGGTCATATTAAAGCAGATAATAACCGTTGTATTAGGGATGTTGTCAAAGTCACCCACTAGGTGGACTAAAAGATCTCCTAAGTCTGGTTTTGTCAAGTTACCAGTAGAAGTTACTGATTGTAAAATTTTATTTACACCATTATCTTGCCAAGTGATAATTACACCATTGTTCTGGAATAAGAGGTGTAAGAGTCTTATTGTGATATGGAATCTTGTTTTGATATCTTGGGAAAGATCTACAGCATGAAGTCAACTTTTTGTCCTGGTTTGTAGTTTCAATGTCTTTGGTTATGATATTGGGTTGTTTGGTAAACTTTTTACGTAACTCTTACATCAATCATGAGACATGTCTCTTAAAAATTGTCTAACTTTATGTTATAGGGCTTTGGGAACAGAGTAGTTTCCATTTTTATTGGTTTTATGAAAGAAAGTTGGATTGGAGGAATCCAGAGGCATTTAGGATCTAGTATAGTGTATAGGTAGATAACAAGAACTTGAAAACAATGTACAGGGCTACAATCTAGTAACAGGCATATTATAGCTTCTCTTTAGAAATAGAATATTTTTTTTTTACATTGATCACATAGGAATCTTATTTTCAAAAACCTCTTGAAGCTTAGAAGCCAAGCCAAGGTACACTTTAGTTTTTTACCTACAATCTTAACGATTTGGGGACTGTCGGGAAGTGATCATTTTTATTTACTCACTGTAAGGCTGGGAACCCTGTAAGCCAGGCTTTATGTATATTTTAAAATATGATATTTTACCCAAAGCCCTGGTAATTTAACCAATGTTTTTGACTGTGGCCTGTTATAAAGAGAGCAGATTCTTATTGAACTTATGTAAATAACTATATAGCTATAAAAATAAAAATATTTATGTAGAGTTAAAAAATTTTGGAAGAATTAAGTAGGGAGTAAAAGCAAATGTTTTTACCTTTATAACAATTTGGTAAAGTATAAATTTGTAAATAAACTATAGATAACTTAAAAGACAAATTTTTAAAACCTGAAAAACAAAACAAGACCAAACAATGTGGTGTTTTGTTTTGTTTTGTTTTTGAAACAGGATCTTGCTCTGTCATCAAGGCTGGAATGCAGTGGCGCCATCTCGGCTCACTGCAGCCTCAACTTCCAGAGCTCAAGCAGTTCTCCCACCTCAGCCCAGGTAGCCAAGATTACACCAGCTAATTTTTGTGTTTTTTTGTAGAGATGGGGTTTTGCCATGTTGCCCAGTCTGGTCTTAAACTCCTGAGCTCAAGTCATCTGTCCACCTTAAGACTCCCAAAGTGCTGAGATTACAGGAATGAGTCACTGCACCTGGCCGAAACAATGTTTTAAATAGAAGTCATAAAAACATTATTTTTATTAGTTACTTAATCTCATATAACTAATTTTTGTTCTGTTTGATCTTGATTCATAGTTTTATGAATTTATCAGTTTTTATTTTATGTATCCTTTTAAGTTTTGTGGATACATAGTAGGTGTATATATTTATAGGGTATATTAAATGTTTTGATAGAGGCATGCAATGTATAATAAGCACATCATGGAGAATGGGGTACCTATCTCCTCAAGCATTTATCCTTTGTGTTTCAAATGATCCAATTATAATGTTATAATTATTTTAAAATGTAAAAATTAAGTTATTATTAACTATAGTCAACGCAAGTCATATAGTAGGTCTTGCATATCCTCTATATTTTTTTGTACCTGTTAACTGTCCCCACCTCCCTTCATGCCCCCACTACCCTTCCCAGCCTCTGGAAACCATCCTTCTACTCTCTATGTCCATGAGTTCAATTTTTCTCATTTTTAGCTCCCACAAATAAGTGAGAACATGCTAAGTTTGTCTTATTTCACTTACATAATGATCTCCAGTTCTATCCATGTTGTTGCAAATAACAGGATCTCATTTTTTTAATAGCTGAATAGTACTCCATTGTGTATGTATACCACATTTTCTTTATTCATTCATCTGTTGATGGACACTTTGGTTGCTTTCAAATCTTAGCTATTGTAAACAGTACTGCAACAAACATGGGAGTACAGATATATTTTCCATATAGTGATTTCTTTTCTTTTGGGTAGATACTTAGTAGTGGGATTTCTGGATCATGTGGTAGCTCAATTTTTAGTGCTTTAAGGAAGCTCCAAACTGTTCTCCATACAGATTGTACTAATTTACATTCCCACGAACAACGTTCGAAGGTTCCCTTTCCTCCACATCCTCACTGGCATTTGTTATTGCCTGTTTTTGGTTATAAGCCAAATTTATCCATTTTTAAATTACAGTTCAGAAAAAATTTTATTTAGTCCATTGATCTTAAAGTTATTAGAAGCCTGTATTTAAGAATATTTCCTAGCCTTTTTTTATAAATCTGACTGTAAATATTTTTAGAGAAGAATAAAAATTGTAGATGACAGAGACTTAAAATAGTCGTAGTTAAAAATCGAATGGAAGTTTATAATCAATAATTTACAAGGAAGTTTGATTATTTTTGTGTCATACAACATTATAATTGATGAGGTATTAGATTTTTAAGAGTTTTATATAATTTTGGAACATTTATATAAGTAACAAACCCATAAATGTAATTGAAAGAAGATCTAGTATTACTTATTACTTGATAAAGTTTTTAATATAATTATGTCTAATAATTTAATATTTATAAAGATTAGATATATTTTTTGAGGATCCCCAAGGGCCTAAAAGTTAATTTTAGGTCAAAAAGACTTAATTTAATATTTCGATATTAGGGAAGCCCATCAAATGTGTCAAAACATTTGAAACACCCTTACAGAGCAAATAATAGTCATTTACTTAAACAGAGTAATGATAAAGATGTTAAAACTCATACATAAAATTATATGGATATTAAAGAAAACCCTTAATCCTTTTAAAGTTTTTCCAATTAAACCTAATAAAATATAGGAAATTACTTTGATAAAACATAAAATCTTTGTTTTTTAGGCCAGTTACCAAAGAGGTAAGGAGAAATCTTCTGTAGTGTGGTATTTTTTCTTTATGGGAAGCCTGTTTAGATAATTTGGAAGTTGAACCAGATAAAAAAGTTGCTTATATTTAGTCTGACACAGTAAGAATGTGTCGAAGGTTTGAATGTATAATATTTAGGTTGGTGCAAAAAAAAAACAGAAAAAAAAAAAAAAGGGCAAAAACCGCAATTATTTTTGCACCAACCTGATACATCATATTACTGAGGAGTCTAAACAAGAAAATTCATATCTTGAGTTAGGGGAATATATGACTTTTAGTAAAAGCATTGGAAATTTGTTGATTATTTAGAACAATTTAGACGCATCAAGAAAAGCCAAGAGTATAGAATCAAGTTATACTGGAAGTAAACATTGCTCTTTTAAGCATTTAAGGCAAATATTTTAGCATTAGGATATAACAGCAAAGTTAGAACTGGAAGAAAAATGTTACAGGAGCTGAAGAAAAAGTTGGAGAGAGTTATTAGCTCAGTAAAGTGAAAAGATATACCTTTTCAAGGGAAGAAAGAGTTTAAGGAAATGATATGTGATCTGTAAATAATATGTAATGAGATATAGTACAAATTGAACTTTTTGAGACATGAATCTGAGAAGTCTTAAGAAGAAAACTCTACTTTGGGAAAGAAAATTACCATCTTAAATGAAGAAGACAGTATTTTAAACCTGACAATAGGGAAATTGAATTGAGATTATAAAACAGAAAAAATCTGAAGTTTATTAGATTACTTTTGAAGAAACGGATTTTAGAATTAAAAATCAAAATCTCTTGTCATTTTGCTTAGAGAAAATATTTTAAGAAAACTGTTTTAACATAGGGGAACAGATTTTTAGTTTTGTATCAGTATATTTTTAATATTAAAGTTAATCTTTAGAAAGATGTATTTTTTAAATTATACTTAACTTGATCACACACAACTTTTACTTATTTATTTATTTTTTATTATACTTTAAGTTCTAGGGTACATGTGCACAACATGCAAGTTTGTTACATATGTATACATGTGTCATGTTGGTTTGCTGCACCCATTAACTCGTCATTTACATTAGGTATTTCTCCTAATGTTATCCCTCCCCTAGCCCCACACCCCATGACAGACCCCAGTGTGTGATGTTCTCTGCCCTGTGTCCATGTGTTCTCATTGTTCAGTTCCCACCTATGAGTGAGAACATGTGGTGTTTGGTTTTCTGTCCTTGCGATAGTTTGCTCAGAATGATGGTTTCCAGCTTCATCCACGTCCCTACAAAGGACATGAACTCATCCTTTTTTATGGCTACATAATATTCCATGGTGTATATGTGACACATTTTCTTTATCCAGTCTATCATACATGGGCATTTGGGTTGGTTACAAGTTTTTGCTATTGTGAATAGTGCCACAATAAACATATGTGTTCATGTGTCTTTATAGTAGCGTGGTTTATAATCCTTTGGGTATATACCCAGTAATGGGATGGCTGGGTTGAATGACATTTCTAGTTCTAGATCCTTGAGGAATCATCACACTGTCTTCCACAATGGTTGAACTACTCTACAGTCCCACCAACAGTGTAAAAGCGTTCCTATTTCTCCACATCCTCTCCAGCCCCTGTTGTTCCCTGACTTTTTAATGATCACCATTCTAACTGGTGTGAGATGGTATCTCATTGTGGTTTTGATTTGCATTTCTCTGATGGTGAGTGATGATGAGTATTTTTTCATGTGTCTGTTGGCTGTGTAGATGTCTTCTTTTGAGAAGTGTCTGTTCATATCCTTTGCCCACTTTTTGATGGGGTTGTTTGATTTTTTTCTTGTAAATTTGTTTAAATTTTTTGTAGATTCTGGATATTAGCCCTTTGTCAGATGGGTAAATTGCAAAAATGTTCTCCCATTCTGTAGGTTGCCTGTTCACTCTGATGGTAGTTTCTTTTGCTGTGCAGAAGCTCTTTAGTTTAATTAGATCCCATTTGTCTATTTTGGCTTTTGTTGCCATTGCTTTCAGTGATTGAGACGTGAAGTCCTTGCCCATGCCTATGTCCTGAATGGTATTGCCTAGGTTTTCTTCTAGGGTTTTTATGGTTTTAGGTCTAACATTTAAGTCTCTAATCCATCTTGAATTAATTTTTGTATAAGGTGTAAGGAAGGGATCCAGTTTCAGCTTTTTACATATGGCTAGCCAATTTTCCCAGCACCATTTATTAAATAGGGAATCCTTTCCCCATTTCTTGTTTTTGTCAGGTTTGCTAAAGATCAGATGGTTGTAGATGTGTGGTATTATTTCTGAGGGCTCTGTTCTGTTCCATTGGTCTATATCTCTGTTTTAGTACCAGTACCATGCTGTTTTGGTTACTGTAGCCTTGTAGTATAGTTTGAAGTCAGGTAGCATGATGCCTCCAACTTTGTTCTTTTGGCTTAGGATTGTCTTGGCAATGTGGGCTCTTTTTTGGTTCCATATGAACTTTAAAGTAGTTTTTTCCAATTCTGTGAAGAAAGTCATTGGTAGCTTGCTGGGGATGGCATTGAATCTATAAATTACCTTGCGCAGTATGGCCATTTTCACAATATTGATTCTTCCTATCCATGAGCATGGAATGATCTTCCATTTGTTTCCTCTTTTATTTCATTGAGCAGTGGTTTGTCATTCTCCTTGAAGAGGTCCTTTACATCCCTTGTAAGTTGGATTCCTAGGTATTTTATTGTCTTTGAAGCAATTGTTAATGGGAGTTTACTTATGATTTGGCTCTCTGTTTGTCTGTTATTGGTGTGTAGGAATGCTTGTGATTTTTGCACATTGGTTTTGTATCCTGAGACTTTGCTGAAGTTGCTTATCAGCTTAAGGAGATTTTGGGCTGAGACGATGGGGTTTTCTAAATGTACAATCATGTCATCTGCAAGCAGGGACAATTTGACTTCCTCTTTTCCTAATTGAATACCCTTTATTTCTTTCTGTTGCCTGATGGCCCTGGCCAGAACTTCCAACACTATGTTGAATAATTTTTAAAATAAATTAATCCCTTATAAAACCCTTATGACTTTCACAGACATTTATAATATGTTTAAATTTTAGTTTTATCCTATATTTTAAAAATAGTCATTTTATTTTAGGACAAAAGGTTATCATATAAGACTTTTATACAAATTTTTAAAAAGATGTTTATGTGTATATATATATATAAAACTTTAAAAATCTCTCTTTGGTTTCTTTAAATCTTGTTTTATTTTTCTAAATCTATATTTAGAAACAAACTTTAAATAACCTGAATTTAGACAAAATTACTTTCTAAATAAATAACACATTTTAATGCATTTTTAATAATTGATTTTGTTAGAAATACATCTTTTTTTGGTTCACTTTGTATATAAAATTATACATATTAATTAGAATTTTTAACTTTTAGTAACCTTAATTTTTAGTGATAATCTAGGAAGAACTTTTGAGCTGTCTATCATATACCAGTATTTTATAGATGAGAACTATTTTGTAATTTTTAAAAACATAGTTCTCCTAACATAATTTTATGTGTATTGATAAATGTAAACATATTAGTTTTTTAAATAAAATTTAAGTAGTCAACAACAAACTTATGTTTAGTAATTTATGTTTTAGTATTTTATCTTATTTGGAAATGAACCAGATAATTAACGAGTGTTTCTTATTTAATTTAGGATAACTTTAGCTTTTTCAATTATATGAAAAGTTTATTTGTAAATGTTAATCTCATTTATATTTAACTGTTTTATTATTTATTTATTTGAGACAGGGTCTCAGTCTGTTACCCAGGCTGGAGTGCAGTGGCACAATCGCAGGGAATTTAACGGAGAAATTGTTTTGAGGTCAGCCTCCATCTCCTTGACTCAGGGGATGCTCCCACCTCAGACTCCTGAGTAGCTAGAAGTAAAGGTTCCCACCACCACACCTAGTTAATTTTTGTATTTTTTGTAGAGATGGGATTTCACCATGTTGCCCAGGCTGGTCTCAAACTCCTGGGCTCAAGTGATCTGCCTCCCTCAGCCTCCCAAAGTGCTGGTATTACAGGTGTGAGACACCATGCTCGAAATATATATATACAATTATACACAGATTACTTACGGAAACTAAGATATTGGACAAAGCTTGTTGTCATTTTGAGTTATTTTCTTGTTAACCACTTTTTTCCTTATGAACTTCATTTGTAAATTGTTAATCATTTTTATAGCCTGTGAATATCTGGGTGTTTACGTAAGTAATAGCCTGAAATATATGAGTGATTTGTTAATAACCCAGGAGGGATAGCTGTTTTTACTAAAGTAGCAATATTAAATTAGTCTTATCAAAGAGTTTTACAAGCAAAGATTATTATGTTTTTTGGCTGGATTTATAGTTTTATTGCCTCAAAACATCTAGTAGAGATAAGTATAATCTTGTCTAAAAAGTAAACCGGGAAAAAAAATATGTTGACAATTTCGAATATATTTTAATTTTTATTTTATTAACAAATGTAAAACCGATTATTTATCAAAGATTTACTTAAGTCATGTGAACTAAAAAGCATTTGGGTTAATTACTATATTTTAACAGTTTTTGTAAGTGCTCATTTACCTAAACCAATCTAAACAGAATTTTTAAAGAGGATTTTTGGTTAACTATTCCAGGTTTTTCCAACTAGATACAGTATATGTACCTACATGTAAATATACTTAGACATGTGTACATATATATATATACACAAAAGATCCTATAGTTTTTATTTTAAAATTTTAGTTATGAAGCAGTAAACCATGGTAATACAAACTTACCAGTTTATAAAATGATAGTTGCTTTGAAATTATGTTTTTGACAAAATGGGATAAGTTTACATGGGTAAATTTTATTTGTCCCAGTAGGTATTCTAATGAAGGCTATGGACCTAAATTTTGGATAAAGCATTTTTATGGTGGTTGTTGGATTTCTTTTTTTTAAAAAAACACCTCTTTTTATTTTTATTTGTTTTAAGTGAATTTAAGTATTTAAATATTGACATTTTAACTGGGACTGGCTGAATTGTATAAGGAAAACAAAATTTCCAAATAACCTTGAATTTTAGTAACAAATTTGTCTTTTGTTAGTCTGGTTTGATTAGTTAATGTGGGAAGGGAGCATTTTAGAAAATGTTATTATTTCTTTTCAGCTCTTTTTCATCCCTTTTTGGCACAGAAAGCAATTTTTATGTCAAACAGAGATATATTATTGTTTTGAGCTGAAGATTTTGATCTGTTTGATCTGAGAGTCTTTCATAAACATTTATCTAGGTTTTAAGACTATTAATCCTTTAATTAACTATTTCATTACCCTGTATAATTATTAGTTAGGTAAACCTAAGTTCACATTTTCAAAGTTGTCTAGGTTGTTAGTTGCCACGGAGCTGTTGTAATTTGTAATATCATTAATTTGAAAGCCCTTTGAGACTCTTTTTAAAAATTATTGGCTGAAATGTCATAAGAAGTGAGTTTATTTTAATACTAGCAGAAAAGTCAGCAGATTTAAAGTAGGTAGAAAAAATAGAGAGACAAAGAACTTAGAAGGCTCTACATGTTAACTCTATAGTTGGTTATAGTTTTTTTTCTTTTAATAATCTTAGAGAGTTTGAATAATTGCCATTTGAGTTCTGAATTTTTTATGTGGTTTGCCCATCAGTTGAAAAATATGTATGAGAATAGACTATAAATTTTGAATGTATAGTTGTCTGGAATTCCAGAGGGCTTGGCATGCTTTAGAATTTTGAGGATCCTGTTCTTTTTCTTCTCGAGACCAGAGAAAATCTTATCAATACTGTCAGGGAATGTCAGGAGTTTGGACTGGTGTTTTCGATGGTGTCAACTACCCTAGTAGCTTTTAATTGGCCATCTTGCATTCACCATTTAGAATGGTTATTTTTGCTCTTGGAAGATGTTTAGAAACAAATAAGGGAAAAAAGAGCCAAATCATTTACAGACAAATGTAACCAAACTAAAATGACACCAAAATCAGAATACTCACAAAAATTTTTAGCCAGGCTTATACATCAAACAAAATATTAAACCAGGCATGAACAAACAAAAGTGAATTTACCAGAAAATAAATGTCTCACAGACAGAATGTAAACTAGAGTTCTCAAACCAGAAGGATCCTTGTCTTTATATCAGAAAGGGCTTGTAAAAAAGACTTATGGTCCCAGAAGGGATGTAAGATTATTTATTTAAAGTGGTCTTTTAACTAAATCAGATCTGGAATAAAGTAAAAAAGGATTCACCAAAGGGAGGGAGTCTGAGAATCTGAGAGAAGATTCACCAAGGCAGAAAAGGAACTCACAAAAATAGAGAGTACAAAGGACTCAATCATTGCTGCATTCAATTCCAGAGGTCAAGATTTCATTTTGAACTCATTTCTAACATTGTCTTGGTCTGTTGTGTTATTATAACGGAATACCTGAGACTGCGTAATTTACAAGAAAACAGTTTTATTTAGTTTACAGTTCTGCAGGCTGGCTTCTGGTGAGAGCTTTCCTGTTGTATCACAACATGACAGAGAAGGTCAAACAGGATTCCCATGCATGCAAAGAAGGGACCAAACAGGAGGAGGAATCTCACTTTATGACAACCTGCTCTCATGGGAATTAATCCAGTCTTTTGAGAATGATAATTCTCTTAATACTCCAATAATGGCGCCAAGCTATTTATGAGGAATTTGCCCCCATCACCCAAATACCTTCCACTAGGCCCCACTTTCAACACTGCCACATTGGTGATCAAATTTCAACCTGAGTTTTGGTGGAGAAAAATGGAACACATCCAAACAATAGCAAACATCATTAAATAACAGAAAGGGAGACTCTTAAAAAAGAAAACCAAATAACGAACTGGGAGACTCTCCAAAATAAAATGATGTCATATTTAGGAAAGGTGTAAAGGAAGGCAAAGGTTTTAAAAGACAGAATGAGGAGGATTATGTAATTGTTATTGAGATAATTATCTTTGTCTACAAGGATCAGTAACAAAGGTGACACCAATCTGAAGTTGGACAGGCAGTTTCTGGGCAGATGTCCTCCCAGAGTATTTTTTGTGTATGTAAGGTCTTTGTCCGAGGTTTTGGTTTTTTGTAATAGTTCTCATTATCAGATATTTTTACATGAGAATCCTTCCTTTATAGCCTCCTCCAGTTATGTTTGTCATGGTTTTTAACACAAGCAACTCCATTTTGATTCTGACAACTTTCACAATAGTGTTTCCTATAAGCTAAGCCTGAGATAAGGATGCTTGTGTAAATGGTTTATTAAGGAAGTGACCTCAAGAAAAACTTGTAATGAAGCAAAGGAAGCAGGAGAGGGCAAGATAAGAAGCTAAGTAAGGACATGGCATCAGGAGAAGCATAGCCTGATCCTGTGGGGGCCATTAAAACATGAATTACATCACTGATTGTCTTGCTCAGGGGTAAGGAGGATGGACTTTTGTGCTACTGCATCTGCCATTTATTGATGAATTGCATCTGGGATGAGGGACATAACCTTCCAGATTTATGAAGGTGAGGCAGTTCCTGTCAACTTCTAAGAAGTGTGCAGCTGTGAACCATTAGAAGCCAACCCTCACAAAACCTGGATGATGGGTACATTGGCCCAGAAAAGGCAGTATGAGCAGGGTACAAACATCATCTGCTACAACCAACTTACTTGTGAGAAATCAAAATCCCCTTTGGTTTCAAGTCTGCATGTAAGCATTTAAAAGATACATTCCTAAAGACAGTAGTTAAATGTAATTTAAGTCAAATATTAAAGTGCCTACTGTTAGCCAAGCTGCACAATGCTAGGTACTGTGGAGAATATTAAGGGAATTGATCATTATATTCACTCTTGAAAAGCTTAACGTTCAGTTGGTGTGAAGAATACTATGTACATATAGTGAAATATCAATGATAAGGATGTAATCATATGTTATAGAAATGGTACCCAATGGTATCAGAGGCAGCATGCTTAGGTGATCAGAGATGGACAACTTTGGGCTAGGATACAAGGATACAAAGCCCTAGGCAATCTTTAATATTAGTAAGGATGGTGAGTCTTTATGGTGGGCAAGTGTGAAGAAAAGCATCATGGAGGAAAGTGGGATTTGAGTTTAGCCGATAAGGAATGATGAAGTGGAATGTGGGAGGTTTATGGTGGGGCAGAAGTTTACAGGATGAAAAACATGAGTAAACTTTGGAGTGTTACACAATACATGTGTTGTGAGGGAGCAATGAAGAGCATGACTTAGTTTGTCCAGAGGATTTGTGTTGCAGGGTAGTGGAAAGAGTATAGCAGTATAGGATGGTACTGGAGCATGTGAAAAAAGTATAGAACCAGGCAGAAGAATATGAATTCATGTCTTAGACAGTGACAAACTCCTGAATGTTTTTGAGCATTAGAATGATCTGAAGAAATGATGCTTTAGGAAGGGTTATCTGAGCAACACAAAGAAGTTATTGGAGCTGTCTTTATGCACAACTTTTAAAATGGATTAGTTGACTTTAAGATGTCAGAAACTCGTTTATTTAAATCTTTCATGTTAGTGACTTGTATTTGGAATGCAGTTACTTAACTCAGATCTTGTGCTTGGAATGCAGTTACTTAACTCAGATCTTGTGCTTGACTACATTCAGCTTTTCAGAAACAGTTGTGTTAGGTCATCCACCAATCCTGATTTTTTTTAAAGTTATCATTAAGTGGTGAGAAAGAAAAGACTCATTCAAAACTTTCAATGTACCTTTCAAACCAAAGCCCAGGGATAATTATTCATAATCATTTCTAAGTCTGAAATGTGACATTGTTCCATGAGTCATCATCTAGGTTTTAACCAAACATGCACAAAATGCACAACATAGTACCACACCGACTATTTGAGAAAGCATTCAGAGAAATGTTCTGCCATTTTGTGTTGACTTCCTGTTTATAAATCTGGAATCCTAAAAGTCCAAGGACAGTCTCTGGTAGGAGTACGTTCAGTAAACAGCATGTGTGGAGCAACCACTGTATGCAGAACTGGAGTAGAAGCTGGTTACAAGAGAAAGAATTTCTTTTTTTGCTTTTGGAGATGCTATAGTAGAAATAGAATACAATGTTTGAAAAATAGAATGTTTGAAAAATGTATGAGAACATGTGTAAAGCAATATCTAAAATGGGACACATGAGATATAAACTGAGAATTAATGCCAAAGGGCCAGGAGAAGTCACAAAATAGGACTCAGACATGAGGGAGTCACAAAACTGATTTTCTGACCTGGGCCAATTTTTCCTTAAATTGGCATGGCTTACCAGAAGAAGAGAACATTGTGTTTCCCTTCCTGGCAAGTACTTTCGGTTGCTGAAGACTATATTATCAGATGGTGAAAATGTTCATTCTGTTGATGTGGTTCCTCAATGGAAAGTCATCACATCTTTCTAGAAGAGCCAAAATCTTTTGTGAATGAGCTGTGTTTTATGGCAAGCTTTTATAAATGATTCTAGAATTACAGTTTCTCATGCCAGAATATCTATTTTCCCTGGGCTAGCTAGCTAAAGGACTGACCTCTGCCCTGGACTATATAGTAAATACCCATCTTCTTAACTCACAAATGAAGGTTCTTAGACTAAAGTTCGGACTTGGGTCCAGAGAGTATGTCAGGAGCCAGGATTCCAGGGTGATAGATGAGGCAGTGAAGTTTGGAGCTACTGAGTCAGACTCATTTTAGCTGAGTTGGCAACTACTAACTCAAATGAGCTAGGGATCAAGAACATGGAATCTAAAAGGAAGGAATGGGGTAAGGGAATGGCAATCTGGACCAGAATGGGCCAGAAACCAAGGCGAATATTCAGTGGGAAAATGGGTATTCAAACTGGGGGAAGCTAGGTCAGCATAGCAAAGGTGAAGCCAAGGCTAAGGGCAACAGTCCAGATTCCTTCTAGCAAAGTGTCTCACAGAATTAAAGAGCCCGAATCCTTGAGTATACAATTAACAGCACAGGTTTTGAAATCAGTCTAAGTACAAATCTCAACTCTGCCACCTACCGCTATGGTACCTTGAGTAAAAGTTCTTTAACTGTGCTAAGGATCGGATTTTTTTTTTTTTTTTTTTTTTTTTTTAGACTGCTTGCCCTGGCTAGAGTGCAATGACGCTACAGCCTCGACCTACTGGACCCAAGTGATCCTTCTGCCTCAGCCTTCCAAATAGCTGGAACTGCAGGCATGCACCACCACACCTGGCTAATTTTTTAGTTTTATTTTTAGCAGAGAGGGCGTCTCACCATGTTGCCCATGCTGGTCTCAAACTCCTGGGCTCAAGTGATCCTCCTGCTTTGGCCTCCCAAAGTGCTGGAATTATAGGCATGAGTCACTGCTGCTGGCCTAAGGCCCAGTTATTGATAAAGAGGACAGTATAGCATCTTACCACATAAATTTGTGGTGTGAGTTAAATAAGGTAACATATGTTAAATATCTGACCAAGTGCCTTCCATGTAGTAAGCACTCAGCATGATAATGCAATTAGTGTTGCTATTGCTGCTGCTTCTCTTCCTCCACCACATCATCATTCACACAATCTTGAAATAGCAAAACAACCGTATGTGGTATTCCAAGAAGATTGAAGCAAATAATTTGAGAAATCTTTTTTCTTATGGAAAAGTTATCTAACGATTGTGAAATATTTGAAACAGAAAATTTCAGTTACCTTGTATTCAAATATTTATTATCTCAAAGCCCAAAGCCTTCTAAATGCTAAGACTCAACTGTGTATCAGATATGTCAGCAAGACAATATTCACATTAACAACAGGAAAATGAATTGGGACAAAATCTGCAGAAGCGCACATGAAAAATGGATGACAGAAATTAGTTTCTAACCAAAGGGGATGGCTTGATATGGAATTGATAAGAAATTGTTTTCCCCATGACCTTGAAAGGTCATGAATAATTAAAATGCCATTAAAGGTCTACATTTGTTGTGAATTCATGCATGTTTAGAGCATATGTATACTTAATCCTGGAAACATTTCTTATACCTCTTTAACTACTCCCACTCCTGCCATACTTAGTACCATTGTCTTATACATAATGATAATGGACACTCATACACTGATTGATTCAGCTTATGGAGATTGGTAGCTTTTATTGGCCTTTATAAAACTTACCTTCAAAAACTAAATTAATATATGCATTTTGTAGCTTATCAAGAATAAAACACCTTAATAGCTTTGATTTATAGATAAAATTTACAGAGGAAATGATTTCTGTAATATGCATAAAGACATAATCTGTGATTTAATTTATTCTAATCATAAAGTGAGATTTCAGAATAAATCTGCTTTTAACTATTCTGGTTATTTCTAAACAATTCTGTCAGTTTGTTGCCTTTGCCCTCAAACTTTGCTTTCTCTGTTTGAATGAAGTTGTCTGCCTTTTATGGTTTACAAAGCAGCAGAAGACATTCCCACAATGCCATATTACTTTTTAGAATTTTTATGTGTGACAAGCCACTCTTTCTTCTCTTTAGCACTTCTCAAAACTTATGAAATAATATTGGTTATCTTATGGGTCACAGAACAAATACCTATTGGACTCTGGAGGCCAGAACCCCTACTTTCAACTTGACTGCTAAGTACCTTAGTGGTAAGACAGGCAGGTTTAGGACATAAGATGTTAGAGCTGCAGGTGGCAGGGTGTTGAGAAATGACATTATTCTCTGTGTGTGTACATTTATTTGTCCTTTCTTAATGCTCCAAGGGCTGGAGGGTGAAGCATTGCAAAGATGTACCAGATCCCAGAAGGTTAGCAGTTAAACATTTTTCAGTTTGCAAATGCAACAAATCATCTCTCATAGTGTATTTACTATTTCAAAAATTGACCCTCTAAAAAGAACATTCACTCCTTAGAATTCATGGAAAGACTGGGACCACTTTAATGAGATTCCCATAAAGTTAAAACTGTTTATTAAATGTTGCTAGGACATTTTCTTGCTGGAAACTAGTATTGTGTGGTCATATTATAAACATTAAAATTAAGGGCCAAGTTGGATTGCCTATGGAAGACTCTTGTAGTCTATCAGCAGTACTCAGGTCACATTTTAAGAACTGAGAATAAGTGGAGAATGGCTCACTTGTACAACACTATTGCCTGTGTAGCACCTCTGAAAGTCCTCCTACTACTCAGATTAATCAGCGCTGCCATATGGAATGTCATTGCCTTCCTTTCCCTCCAACCTGTTTTTTGTCCCTATAGTACCTGTTGCCAGTAGAATCATAGATTCATACATACTAAAAAATCTTCACTTTTTAAAGCTAATTGTTAGAATCCTGCAGTTTTAGGGGAAAATCAGGTACACTATATTTAGAATACTCTCACCTTGATATTGCAGGAAGCAAAATTCTCAAATTTTTTTTCAGTCCCCTAGTACTCAGTCTTCCCTCATTTGGGTCCTAAGACTGAAAGAGGAGAATCTAGATTTTAATACAGTTAATAATAATGATAACAAGGCCATGTGTTAGTGTGATGATGAAAATATAAATCAAAATGGTCTTTGATTTAATTGATAAATACTACAATGTCCAAGATTTGAGATTCCTTTGTTCCTTGAAGATAGAAACTATTCATTCTTGGTATCCCTAATATTTAGCAGAGAATTTTAAACATGATGACTGCTCAGAGGAAATTTAAGAATGATTGTAACTTATAGGAATTAAACATTTTATCTACAGTATAGGGTTTACAGGATTTTCAGAAATCAGAGAAGGGCTTGACTTCAAATGTAAACCTGCTATTGGTATGAACTTCACTAATTTCCTACTTCAGACCCAAATGTTAATTTTCTTAGAGAATCATAAACTATACCAAAGTTAAAAACAAACAAACTTGTAAACAAATTCTAAACAAAATCCAACTTCTGTCTTTCATTAAAACTAGTAATTAAAAGAATAAAATTGATACGCATTTACCCAAAGTTTTAGGAGCCTTTACCTCTGCAAAAGAATTCTTGGATCAATAGAAACTTAAACTTTTAAAGATTTTAAACCACTATCTGTGTTACTTGCTTATCTGTTTGGTCTTGGTTTAGTATGAAACATGTCTCTGGTCTGAAATAAAAGATGATTGCATTTCAAAAAAGAACAATTGATAACAAAAAATCTCAAATCAGAATAACATGAATGAAGTGGTATTACACATAAAGACAAGAGCAAAAGTCAAATTTTCCCCCAAAGGATCTGAAAATATCATCAAGAGTCAATGACCTTTCATTTAGCCTTTGAATAAGAAGAGTCATTCTTTAGCTAGACAGCTGGCTGGAAATAAATAAAAATGGAATTGCAAGGAAGATCAGATATTAATCTCTTTCCCATATCGCTGAGACTCTGAAACAGTAATATGGTACTAAATTTATACAGATAATGGCTTGATTGACCTACCCTATTCAGCTCTTCTCCCATTGAGGTTTTGTTCAAATGGCTTTTAAATTTATTTCTAATGAGGCTACTAGGGTGTATGCTATATTGCTAATATGTTTTTTCACCACCTTGAATGCTACGTCAACCCTAAAAGAGTTCATTGTTCTAGCTGTTCTACTCAAATATCCATGGGTCTCTCTACTCATGGCCATTTATCTACCTATGAATTTTCTGGGTACAGGAAGACCAAGAGTAAGAGGAGATGTTAAAGTAAAGGTTTTTGGTTTGCTGAAAGGGACATAAAACAACCTGAAAATGACACAGAAACACCTTTAATAGAGTGCAAAATTGTGTGCTAAAGCAAGGTCAGAGTAGAACAGCAAGGTACAGTGGGAAGAGCAAAGGCGTTGTAATCTTACCGACCTTGGCTCACACCCATGCCCATCACATAATGTCTCTGAGTCCCACAGTCGCCTCATCTGCAGAAAGTACTTATATAATGAGACTTACCTGACAGGATTTTTGTGTATCCAAAGTGAAACATACTAAAGTACTTAGCACAGTCCCTGGATCCCAATTAATGGTAGGTGCTGTGATTATCACATACAGGTATTAGATAATTGGGCATAAAGCTATAATTTAGGGAAAATATAAATCATTTGATCTAGGTGAGAATGTAATTTTTTCTAACTGGTATAAAGGTAACCACCTTTTCTATAATGAACATAATGGACCTCAGAAAATCATATCCTATCACTTGCCTGCTTGGCACAACATATGTAATATAGTTTAATGACTGTAACTTCAGGCATGAACCTAAAACTACTTGGAGGTAATATTGCTTTGCATTGCAGTTTCAGTGAAGTGGACAGGCAGAATAGAGTTCAATTTTACAGTCTGACCTCTTAGTCATTACTTAAAGGCACCACAGAACCATTTTTAATCTTTGCATTTTCCTCTTTGCAAGTAGTTTCTAAGACAGACAGCATGTCATACACTAACTAAATTTCATATTTTAAAAAGGCATTTAGCTCTATAACTTCAGATGATAAAAATCCATTTAATTCCTTTGCTGTCTGCTTGATCAATAAATTAAACAGATTAATTAAGTCAGGCTGTCAGGACCAAGAACTGTCACTAATGTTAGCCTGTGGAACTGACCCATTTATCAGAGACTGAGGCTGAATAAAGGAGTCTTTGTCCTGTAATTCTGTAATGAATATAAAGAAATAGCTCATGGAAAGAAAACTGTGTCACTTGACTGTATCTCAAGGCAGAGTAGATGTGGTGGGAAGAAACCCTATCATTGTTATTTTCACTTACTTAATTGATTTGCTTTTTCCCTATGTTTCTCTGTATCTACCTTTGTCCTTTGCATGTCATATGAGGCTCCTTCTCAATTTGAAACATAATCAATAATGATTTCCTTTGCTTATCTTAATTGGAGCTATGTGTGACACAGTACACACCAAGGATGTATAAAACATCATCCTTGACTTCATAGAGCACGCACAGAAATAATACAGGTTAAAGTATCCCTTATCTGAAGTGCTTGAGGTCACAAGTGCAGTTTATTTTTGTTTTGGAATATTTGTATATACATAAAAAATTGAGCGTCGCAAATTCAAAAATCTGAACTCCAAAATACTCCAATGAGTATTAGTGTCATGTCAGCACTGAAAAAAAAAATTTGGAATTTGGAACATTTTAGATTTAGAATTTTAGGATTAGGGATGCTCAACTTGTATATGACTACAAAATAAAGAATCTTAGTGGGGAACCAGACCAGCAAAGTGGAAAAAAGTTAGGTTAAATTGGAATCCAGGGTTGTAATAATGTGATACCATTACCAACTGCATCAAGCACTTAAGACTTCCAGGTAGTCTTTCCAGAGGTCCTGATTCTCGGACCCTAGCTATCTTACTCCTTTTCTTTACCTGTTCTTTGACTTTGTCCTTGGTGCATATGATCTGGCAAATATGAACTTGACTTCTGCCTAGTATTTTCCACCATTACTCCCAGAGCCTTCCTATTAACTATATTACCTGAATTTCTAAATTTAGAAAAAATTGCTAACCACTACCCCTTGATAGAATGCCAATGCAGATCAGGTCAGTGGTCTGTATGCCCAGCATTCTGACTGATAAAGGTTCCAAAAATACTTTATAAAAATTGTTTTAGTTGTCCTTCTTAGCATCAGTTTCATAAGGCTAAGGGGTGACCCTTTAAAAAGTCTACTTTTCTTTAACAATCCAGTGATTTATCTGCTTACTAACAAATGTTTATTAGGTGCCCACTATGTGCCAGGCACAGGCGAGCACTAGGGACATAAAATATGTAAATAAAATACATTCAGTGCCCTCAAAGAACTCCCTTTATAGTGGAAGACTGACATACTGAAAAATAAAATATAGACTATCCTCAGCTTAAGAGGGTTCAAATTAGTATTTTTCAACTTTATGATAGTGTGAAAGCAATACATGCCTCTCCTTATACTCCTCTACTTACTATGGAGTCAAGTCATAACCCCATTGTAAGTTGAGGAGTATCTGTGTATATGGTGTGGTAGGTTCTGTAAAACATATGTATAGTCATCCTTTGATATCCATGAGGGATTGATTGATTTGGTACCCTTGAGAATACCAAAATCCACAGGTGCTCAGGTCCCTTATGTAAAATTGCATAGTATTTGCATATAACCCATGTATATCTCCCTGTGTACTTTAAGTCATCTCTAGATTACTTTTAATACCTAATAAAATATAAATGCTATGTAAACGGCTGTTATGCTGTATTTATTCACATTTTAAAATTGTTGTATTGTTGTTTTTTTATAAATATTTTTTATCTGAGGTTGATGGAATCTGTGGATGCAGAATCCACAAATACAGAGGGCCAACTGTAAAAGGTAAAGGGTGGTCAGAGAAAGGTTTTAAAAAGAGAAGTTTGAGCTGGATCTAAAGGATAAATAGGAGTTTGTTAGGCAGACAAAGGGAAAGGGAAGGCATTCTAGGCATAGAGCAACCTACATAAACACCCAGTAGCATGAAATGACAAGGTGCAATTTGAAAGTAGTTTGATGAGGCTGAAAAGGAGTCTAAGAAGAAGTCTTAGAAGGAGAAGTAAAAGATATCCCTGAAAAGGCTGACATAGGCTTGAACATGGGGGTCCTTTTATGTCACATTAAAGATCTGAACTTCATTTTGAAGCATATTGGTGAGCTGCAGTTTATGAGCTTCTTGCCTTAAATAAGTTATTGGTTGCTGTTATGTACTGAATTGTGTCCCATCCCCATCTTCCTCCCTCCCCCGCCCCCCATTCATATGTTGAAGTCCTCATACCCAGTAACTCAGAATGTGACTGTATTTCTAGATCAAGCCTTCAAAGAGGTGATTAAGGTAAAATGTGGTCATTAGTGTGGGCCCTAATCTAGTCGGCCTGGTGTCCTTATAAGAAGAGATTAGGACACAAATGCAGAAGGAAGACCATGTGAAGACATAGGAAGAAGACTTCTACCAACAAACCAAAAAGAGAAGCCTCTAGAAGAAACCAATCCTGTGGACACACTGATCTCAGATTTCTATCCTCCAGAGCTGTGAGAACATAATTTTCTGTTTATTAAACCACCCAGTTTGCGGTACTTTGATGGCAGCCCTAACAAATTAGTATGATTACTAATAATGTAGTTCCAAACTTTAAAAATGTTACCTTTTAAAATTAAAAAAAATAAAATCATTCAAGTTTATTCCTAAAATAATAACATGATGTTCATTTACTTAGAGTATAATATGCTTCTTTGAGTATAAGAGAAATCGGTGAAGCCATCTTAACATTTTGATCAATGAAGAGACAAGTTCAGATGTATGTTAGGAAGATTATTCTAGGAGCATTGTGGAGGGAGTATCAGAGGACACTGTGACTAGAAACAGGAAGACCAGTTAGGAAAGTGTTGGGGGTCTTTATGGGGCCTAATAAATGTCATAGTGCCCCTCTTCTCTACCTGAGTTCTAAACCAATTGAGAAATAAAACACAATGTTGGCAGTTGGAGATGGAAATAGCACCTTTAATTCTATGAAGGCTAGACAGTTGGAGGATGTAGCTGAACATGAGGATCAAATACACATATTAATTTTCTCTACCCCAGACTGGAACTTGGAACAGCCCAGTCAAGAAAAATTTGAATCTGAGTATACTTGCTCAGATCACTGCCATCCACTGGACTGGGTAGAGAGGAAGGAGAAAGACACCAAAGCCCAGATCCAGCCAGTTGAGAAATGTGGATCATTTAATCACTCATACATTTATGTAAAAGCTTTTTTTCTCTTGTGGCAGGGTGGAGAGGGATACAGTCATTCAGATTTATTATGGTGCCCTAAGGGATAACAAATTCCATTATGTTATATCTGCTATGTAACATAAGGCCTTTCATATGAAAAGCTAAATTAAAAACTTGCTACTACCAATGCCCTTTCCCTTTTTCTCCACCTCAAAAGCTTCCAATAACAGATTATAGAGCTAAATTTTGGGAATAAGTTAAGAACCAGGGTAAATTCCTTGCAGACAACGGTGGCCAAATGCTCTGTGAAATGGTTTCACTGTCTCAAACAGCTTTGCTGTAGTCAAAAACTCATGGAACAGTTGTTAATTCCTAAAGTATTCTTCTAAGCTGTAAAGAATGGTTGACTTTTGCCACCTGACCCAGCTAATCAGAAGCTGATTTCAAGGACTAAGACATAGCTTCTATCACCGCATTTATGATGAAAATGGTGTAAGACTAAATACTATTTCATGAGCCGCTTTGGTCCTTCAACAACTTCACTCCTCAGTTGAAGAAAAGCGTAGTTCATATTTTGAGTTGAATGATGACGTCACTTCAATTCCAACTCTGAAATGTGAAATGATTATTTTCTTCAGCCATTTTCTCACCCTGGGCGGCAGAGCTTAGAGCTTGTCTAAATATTGAAAGCCATTGTTCGTGAATAGTATAAGACTTCCTTTAGCTTTTGGGCCCCTAAAGGCTCCCACATTTGGGGGAAGCTTGTTGTGGAACTGACACTGTGTACTCTTGTCATAAAACAGAGGGCACGTGAGCCAAATAACCAACTTTCTTGAATTCTGGATGTTGCCCTGCAAACTGGCATTCACTTAACCTATAGGCTGTGCTATAAACAGCCCTTGGATTCCCACATTGCATCTTTTCCTTTCAATTTTATAGATTGATCAACTAACTTCAGAGGCCAAGCAAAAAGTAAAAGAGCCCTTCAGGCTAAAGATAGTCTTTATTTGGGAACAATTATTAGGTCTCACATTCATTGCTTCTGAGCTCTGAAAACTTCAAGGAAACTCACTATGTTTCTGGAACATATCCTAAGACAGCAAGGCAGGAGGAAAGTGGCAGAGAAACTGTTTAAGTTGGGAAAAGATACAAAGTCAAAACGTTCCAAGTGGCATATCTGAGCACTTAGAGTACTTCTGGACTGTTTACTCAGTTTGATTCAGAACATGTTGTGATGGTTAATATTGAGTGTCAACAACTTGATTGGATTGATAAATGCAAAGTATTGTTCCTGGGTGTGTCCGTGAGGGAGTTGCCAAAGGACATTAACATTTGAGTCAGTGGACTGGGAGAGGCAGATCCTCCCCCAATCTGGGTGGGCACCATCTAAATCAGTTGCCAGAATAAAGCAGTGGCTAGAATAAAGCAGGCAGAAGAAACTGGAATGCAAAGATTTGCTGAGTCTTCTGGCATGCATCTTTCTCCCATCCTTCCCCAAGGAGACCTCTGGCCTTTTACCAGGATAGATGTGCAGTGGGGAAAGGGGAATGATCAGACTATTTGTGGACTACTGGACAGTAGCTCTGAGCTGACATTGATTCCAGAGGACCCAAAATGTCACTGTGGTCCTCCAGTTAAAGTAAGGGCTTATGGAGGTCAGGTAATTAGTTTAGCTCAGGTCTGACTTACAGTGGGCCCAATGGATCCCTGGACTCTTCCTGTGGTCATCTCCCCAGTGCCAGAATGCGTAATTGGCATAGACATACTTAGCAGCTGGCAGAACCCCCACATTGGGTCCCTGACTGGTAGAGTGACAGTTATTATGGTGGGAAAGGCCAAATAGAAGCCATTAGAGCTACCTCTACCTAGAAAAATAGGAAATCAAAAACAGTATTGCATCCCTGGAGGGATTGCAGAGATTAGTGCCACCAACAAGGACTTGAAAGATGCAAGTCTTTATACCTTTATCATATGACATAAGATTTATGTACTTCATATTAGCATTTAAGTGTTATTAACTTTATGTAATAACTTTTAGATTAAAGATTAGTGTAGTTCCAGTTGCGTGAAGGATAGCTGTATTATGTTAAGCATAATTATGACCTTATTATTGTTATTATTTGAAGACTATGTATGATTTCAGGAGATGTGTATGGGTTCAAGTTGACAAGGGGTGGACTTGGGATGGTTAATATTGAGTGTCAACTTAATTGGATTAAATGATGCAAAGTATTGTTCCTGGGTGTGTCTGTGAGGGTGTTGCCAAAGGAGATTAACAATTGAGTCAGTGGACTGGGAGAATTAGACACACGCTCAGTCTGGGTGGGCACCATCCAATCAGCTGCCAGCATGGCTGCAATAAAGCAGGCAGAAGAAAATGGAATGAGAAGACTTGCTGAGTGTTCCACACTTCATATTTCTCTTGTGCTGGATGCTTCCTACCCTCAAACATCAAAATCCAAGTTCTTCAGCTTTTGGGCTCTTGGACTTAACACCAGTGATTTGCCAGGTGCTCTCAGGCCTTCGGCCACAGACTGAAGGCTGCACTGTCAGCTTCCCTACTCTTGAGGTTTTGGGACTCGGACTGGGTTCCTTGCTCCTCTTGCAGATGGCCTATTGTGGGATTTTACCTTGCGATCGTGTCAGTCAATTCTCCTAATTAACTCCCCGTCATATATACGTATATCCTATTAGTTCTGTCCCTTTAGAGAACCCTGAGTAATATACATGTACTGGCAGGTTACTTTCCTTCTACAGTGACCACACAATCTGTCTATTATTTATAATGGTACCTTTCCAGTGGCTATTGCATGGATTAATTGATGAAGAGATGAGTATTCAAATGCTAGTTATGCAAATATAAAGTCACTTCTGACCTATGGTTCAGACAATGAATAAAACAGTGAAATCCATGGGAACACTCTTTTGCAAGTTTCGGGTCACAATTCATTAGTGTGTTGTAGAGTCAATTCGGTAGGTTACAACCAGCATTTTACAGAGATAGAATTGAAGGAAATAGAAAGTATTGGAGTACATTACTCATATAAAGGATATTTTTTTCTTTGTTAAATTTTTAAAATTCTATACATGTAAGTATATACTAGATCAAGAGTAAAATACTTTTTTTATATGAGCTACAGTCAAAATAGTTTGAGATTGGCAAACTCTGGCCCACAAGCCAAATTTGGCATACCACCTCTTTTTGTAAATAAAGTTTTATTGAAACATATTTATGCTCACTTATTCATGTACTCCTAGGGCTTCTTTTGAAATACAGTGGCAAAGGAGAGTAGTTGCCACAGGGCCTTACAGTCTGCAAAGTCTAAGATATTTACACTCTGACTTTTCATGGGAAGAGTTTGTGGATGCTAGTATTAGAAAATACTGGAGACCTTTAGGCATAGAGAGACTAGTTTTGGTGATTTAGAAACAAATAAAAGTGAATATAATCAGTTTCTA
The DNA here is from genome assembly GCF_008728515.1 of Papio anubis. NCBI lineage: Eukaryota > Metazoa > Chordata > Mammalia > Primates > Cercopithecidae > Papio > Papio anubis. The sequence continues at coordinate 48,861,503 of NC_044996.1, read as the reverse complement.
TGTAGTTGGGAGTTCATCTTATTTCTTTTGGCTCAGAGCAAGCATTGTTAGGGTTTTAACACCTCAAAATGCATTTTAATTGACCTAATGACAGATAATTTAAAAATTGGGGCCCAAAATGAAGGTGTGTTTCTTGAACATGGTCATGTCCTTGAGTAGTGGGTTGAGGCTATCTGGTCTAGTATGCAGCAAAGATTCCTCACTTTTTATAAACTTTGTAAATACTACCCAAGAAGATTCTAGAAGCCAATATGACTGGCTTAAAACTTTTATATATGCTTTCAAAATTGTATAGCCATGCAACAACAACAACAAAAAGGACAGGATTGAGAAACTAAAAATGGTATCACAAGGTGGTAGATATGATGCAAGCTATGTACAAGAAATAAAGCATCGAATTGCCTCTTCTCTTTCCCTAAATATTGGCTGCTTAAGTTACTTACCAGCAAGAAGGATTTAGTTTAAACCATGCTTATTGAGCCATATATACAAGAACTGTGACAGATGCTGATGACTGTAACAATCCACATGGCTACAGAGGGTATGTGGATGTGACAGTGACGGATTAAGTCTGGAGATATTGGTAATGCACAAATAGTGTGTGAGAGGGGCCCTCTGAACCAGGCTAAAGAGAAGGCCTTTATCCTGAAGGAAATGGGGAGCCATGGGAGGTTTTTAACCAGGGAGGTAGATAATCAACTATGTGTTTCAGATACACTCTTTGCAGTATGACTGATGGATTGGAAGGAGTAGAAACTGGAGGAAGGAAAACCAGGTAGAAGGTTATTTTAGCAATCCAACTGAGAAATAATGAGGGCCTGCAGTGAGTGCAGTGACCCTGTGAACTGTTTCATGGGTATAGATATGAAATGTGTTTAGGAATAAGAAGCACAAAATTTTTGGAGAGGAATGTTAACAGATTAATCTGGAAGTTAAGTAAGAACCTCTTAATGGAGGGCCTTTTACACCATATCAAGGGATTCAGTCTTTATTATAAAGGCACTAGGTAGGGGGCAATGATGGAAAATCACTTTGCTGCAGTGTAAAAAGTGGACTGAAAATAGAGAGATCCATTAGGAGACTATTTCCAGAAGGCCTACTTGGAAAGTAGTTTTAAGTGAGACTATGAGCGTATTAAGTTCCTCCTATCTCCTCTCAGACACAAGCAGGACAATGCAGTCACAAAAGTATACAATTTAGCTATATTGCAAGATTGAGAAGATATTCTTGATATACTAATAGTAAGATATTGGACTGCTCTCTCATGCAAAGCTCTGAAGTACTATATGTAGACATGTGTTTTGGGAGATATTAACTCTTCTGATGGGATAGGTTATTCTTTAGGGCCACTCTCCCTCTTTAGGGTATTAAATTACCTGTATCTGCTCTGAAAAATACCAATGAAAACAATGGACCCATTCCTTCCATTTCATTTTTGTTTGAAATCCAGTACCAAGGATATTTTCAACAACAGCAGTTGACTGCAGAAAAGAACTTGATAACTTGTCCCCAATGGGGTGTCTGACATCATGACATCATCTCACATATATAATTGTTATTTATTTGATCCCCAAAGAAACATAAGTGCTGCTTCTGTGGCAGCAGAAATTTGCATAAATCCAAGAGCTCCTGTGAAGCTGTACCCTTCCAATTAATCTTTGCGGGGAAGGGATTGTAGTCTTTTGTGAATTACACTGCTAATTAATTTCTACACAAATCAATTTTATTTTGCCAAATACACAAGTCAACCATGCACAGCTCTGAATACTACATATATCCGTCGTCTTAAAAAGTCTCCAGTCAAATCCTCATTCCATTCTTTCTCACGAAGGAAAGCAAACGCACTGGAGTCAGACATTTTTCTCCCCTTTCGTGTTAACTTTGGTGTTTGAAGGTGCCTTGAATAATCGTTTCTCTTTTTCTGAGCATATGTTAATGTCAAATACTCATTTGTTTTAATATCAATTATTCTGCCTTGTAAAACACTGTTGCTTGGGATAAAAATGTTAACTTTTGTTGGGTCCCAGTATAACTTTCTGGCCGATTCTTGAAGTTCTTTTAATGCAAGTTGTTTGTTTTTGTAAGGGGAAAAATGTCTTGTGTATCCTTAGTGTTATCCCCTCAAGGCTCTGAGAAACTGCTGTAAATACATTTTACTTTTTTAATTTTTTATTATTTTAATGGACAAATTATACTTGTATACATTTATAGTATACAATGTGATGTTTGATATATGTATACAATGTAGAATGATTAAGTCAAGCTAATGATAACATATCCATCACCTTATCATCTTTTTGTAGTGAAATATTTGACTTACTCTCATAGCTACTTTGACATATTCAATGTATTATTATTAACTGTAATCATCTTGCTGTCTTAATATATATTTTAATAAAAATTCATTCCTTTTAAAATAATTGTTCCCCAAAATTCATATGCCACTTCATGGTTCCCTGTATAATTCTTTTTTTGCTTTGTCTCTTCCTAGAGTGGGAGAGACTATTTCTAACAGAACTATATCCATGAACAGTTTTATCCAGAAGGAGCTATAGCCAAGCTGTATTACAAAAGCTATAAGAATGTCAGTCACATGCAGATATTCAAACATAGAAAAGGGGAGAGGCTGTGTTTGTGAGGCCCAGTTCCCACTCTTCTGATTTCATTTCTTCTTTAGGATCTTTTCACCACCACCACCATGCTGGCACACATTTCTGGTAATTGTTGGGAAAACATCTGGATGGATGTAGTGTGACTACTATTTTTTATTTATCTCTGTTTAGATGGAATTATTTCAAAAGGTCTCTTATTGTATCCCCTGAAGACCCCATGCTAACACATACCCCTGGGATGTTGTGTTTTTTCCACTATCACTACAATAAAATATTACCATTGCAACCATTTTACAATAGCTTCTCTGAAGAACACTACAAATTAAATGAGCTTAGAGACAGAAGTCAGTGCTATTAATAAGAATAGTAGCTATTTATTTAGTGGTTACATTGTGCCAGGTTCTGGGTTAAGCAAAATATATGTATTATTCTCATTTTATCCTCATAACAACTCCATGAGGAGATTACTAAGAAAGCTTGCTGTATTGAAAAACATAAGAAGCTTGTGATTACTCTTGCTTTTGAAGAAAAGTGGTAGTAGGGTCACTCTATTGCTTTGCAATGTATTCCTATATTTAACTATGAATAGCAGTAATGACTAACATGTATTGAGTGCTTACTATGTGTCAGGCACTATACTAAGCACTTTATCTGGATTGCTGCAAAGTAGATACTAGGAATTTATGGATAAGGCAAACAAGAATCAGAGATGTTAAGTAACTGGCTCAAAGTCATAGCATAAATCAGGCAACTGGGATCCAATCCAGGTTTTGGGTGACTCTGAAGTTTGTGCTCTCAACTCATACCTCCTATTACTAGTTGTCCTATTTGTCTCCCCACCATACCCTGCATTATTTGTAACTTTCTCTTATACTATTAGGGAAAATTTTCAGGGTGGCATTATATTTTCTATCTCTGTGATTTTTCTCAGGATACCTCGTCTTACTGGCTCTTCTGGAACTGTTCTATTCTGTCCTCCTAAAAGAAAATTGTCTTCAGGAAAACATGTCCTATTTATTTATTTATTTATTTATTTATGTTTTTGTTATTTCTAAATTCTTAGTTGTGAGTAAGGGAGCTATTTGTATGTCTTATGGAATGCTTTCTGTCTCTCACTTATCTCTTACAGATAAGTGATACCAGGGTCCTGAGTTTTGAACTGTAGAAAGAAACCTGCAGAAAGCCTTTCCATTGTTCCAAATGACATATTTTTCTATTGCCACACGATAATACAAATCTGGGACACCACAGAAGAAATATAGAACAAGGTGCTGCTATTGAATCTCCCTGGTCCTTAATTTATTCATTTATCCAATAAAGGAACTATCTTGTTGATGTTTAAAGTCCTTTCCAACTCTGACATCGTTTTTTTCCTTACCATGGGTTCTGAATTACCTTTCCATTGTTTTAAAATTCTAAGCAATGATAGTTATCCCGGTTTTGTTTTTTTTCTTCAATTCTTTTCATACCTTGTAGTAATGTAATGTGCCTAATTCTGAAGTCCTCTGGGTAAGAGGGACAGGAAGATCTTGGAAGGATTCAAATATGACACACAAAGGGGATTAGAATGCAAACTGAAACATCTTCAATATTAACAAAATGTTGATGTGGATGATTCCTTCTCTCCAAGTTAATCCCCATTATACATCAGAACTTCCTGAACACTTATGACAATCAGCATCTTGAAGGAACAATTTTGTACACTTTGATTAAATTATTTTAAACTGGAGGTTAGATTTATAATCTCAATTAAATTATAAGTTCCTTAAGTGCAGAGATCATGGTTTCGTCTTATTATCCACAGTGCCTAGCATCCTAAAGGACTCATGGTAGGCATTCAGATTTATTGTTAAATTATATCTGTTGTTGAGAAGCCTTGTATAGTGTTGTGTATAAATTCTGGCCAAGATGATGGACAAAGCAGAAGGGAAATATTATATCACAACAAATGAATAAAATTCTAAAGAAGATAAATTGTAACATGCATAACCAAGCCTGAAAGTATGAAAGGGGTATCTCCAGATGTTGGAAATGAAGAAGAAAACAATAGCTTAAGTGCTGGATAATAATTGAAGCTTTACAAAATGTGAAGGACCTGGACTCTAAACACACCTTATCTTAGGTGATGAGAATCTAATGCCTCATACGTTAGGAGCATGAGCAGTTTCAACCTTTCTGGGACCTGAAAGTCATACAATTTGGAAAGCTCTCCTTAAAAATCATCTTACTTTTCAATTTCACTAAAACTCATTAACATGTGCACACATATGTAGGGCCATACCTTGGGCCATGAAAGGAGTCCAAGGACGTGAGACCCTGAAACCTACGCTTCATTAGCTACATGGTAAATCTGCCTCTGACTTTTGTCAAGGTCACAAGCTTGGTAAAAACCAAGGAGCTTGACTTAGGTTACCTATGTGGAAGCCAGAACCAGAAAAGCAATGCATCATGTTTGAATAGCTACCAGAAAAACTCTGCTGGCTGGCTTAGGGTCTTGTAGGTAATTCACTGCTGGACTCAGGCCTTAGGTCACCTGAAAGAGACTAGAACCTTTGAGTTGTAGAAACTACGGCCAATGAATAGATATAAAATCTAGTTTGAATATGGTAAGTCATCTAATATTCAGGCAAAGGCATCTGTGAAACCACTCCAGAGGAGGCCGTCACAAGCCATGGCCTATTTATATCTTCTACAGAAAATATTCTCATATATCCATGGAAGATGAACCCGTAAATAAAAATTATAAAATATATGAGAAACCTTAACACCAAGAAATATACTTCACAGAACCTAGAGATGAGAGAATTCACATCCAAGCAACCAGAGATAGCAGAGCAATATAAAGGTGACTTCAAAGTAAGACATTTATAATTGTGTATGTGTATATAGACACACACACATAGAAGTGCATATATGATTTTTAATAAAGTCTCATTCCTTTGTATGAGTCAGTTTGGGCTACTATAACAAAGTACGATAGATAGGGCAGCTTATAAATAACAGAAATCCAAGATCAGTGTACTGGCATAATTGGGTTCTGGTGAGGGCTCTCTTCTGGGTTGCAGAAAAGTGCAAGAGAGCTCTATGAGGTACCTATTATTAATACAATGGCATTTATCTTATTTCTGAGGGCTCCACATTCATCACTGAGTTACCTCCAAAAAAGCCCTACCACAAAATACTGTAACATTGGGATTAGAATTTCAACATAAGAATTTTTGAGGGACACAAACATTCAGTCCATTGTAATCTTGAAGTGTGTATATAATTTTGCCTCATACAAGTTATATTAGCTTTGGTTAAGTTATGTTGCAGTAATGAACAACCCCATGATCTCACCGGTTTACCAATAGAAGGTTGATTTCTCACTTTTGTTAGGAGTTTTCTGGAGGTTGACTGCAACTCTGCTCCATGTTTTCTTCACTTTGGGATACAGGCTAATGGGGAAGCCTCTATCTGAGACCTTGACACTTTCAGTTCAGAGGAGGAAGAGCAAGATGGTAAACCACTCGATGGCTCTTTAAAGTTCTAGGAAGCAGCACATATCACTTCCACTCATGTTGCATTGATCAAGGCAAGTCACATATCCAAACATGATGAAAAAGAGGTAGAAGTATATAATCCTCCTGTTGGAAGGGACAGTGAATATTTCAAACAAAGTATACAAAATTTGATTTGACAAATAGAAAATATTTGATATTAGCAAATGAATACTTCTGATATGTATATAGAGGCTTGAAAATCATTATTTTATGTATTAATAGTTTTTCCTTATAATTCTATAGGCTCTTAACAATTCTTTATTGACATGATAAGGGTTATCATAATCTGATATTCATTAACCTTGCTATGAATGCCAGAATAGGTTAGTTCCAATGGCAACATTCATCTTCTATCCACAAATCAGGTCCACTTCTTGGACTGGTTTTTGATGCTGCCAGGATACAGGAAAGTGAATAGCCATGTTAATTTTGACACTCATATGATAAGGATTATCATCATTATCATATCACTTTCAAATTAGCTGGATCCAAATATACAGACAGGAATGTTTCCCCCCCAACTCTGCTTCTAAATCAAAGTTCTTTCCCAATCTTTATCTTGTCTATTTACAGACCTCTAAAGTATGATTTGATTCTTTTTAACTGTTTGTATTCCTCTCTCTCTTTCTCTCTCTCTCTCTGAAACTTAGGATGTGCATAGATGGGATCTTGGGCAGGGTAGATGGGGTAGAACATGTTTTACTTTCCTCACCAGGGAAATGTGATATTCACTCACCTTGCTATGAAAGGCAGAAGAGGTTAGTTCCAGTGGCCAATGCTTATCCTCTACCCACAAATCAGGTCTACTTCTTGGACTGATTATTGATGCTGCCAGGATACAGGAAAGTGAATAAAAAGAAAAACCATGTTAATTTCAAGCTCCATTTAGAAACACACTAGAAAAATCAATGACTGGTAAATAGAAATCGGCAAAATTGGCAGGAAGAATTTTTACATTCAAACATAGAAGGGGCTGGAATATAAATCTGCACACTGACCAGATAATAACCAAATAAAATGATGATGATACTAGAAAGGCACTTGACAAGGCTTTTTCCTAATGTCTTAGTGCATTGAGGAATGTTCATCTCTTATATCACTGAACCAAGATTCTGTCATGTAAAATTTGGGGATTAAAGTTTGTCATTAGTTTTCTCGAGTCTTACTGATTTCACAGAACTGAAGTAGGCAGATACTGGCTCCTGGAAGGAGTGATTAACCGGCAACTTTAGTGCTAAAGGAATTTAGGAAATCTGGATTTTAGTGGGGTATACTTATGGGAGGCCCTCTTCTTCAGGTTTAAAGATCATTTTCTATGGTGAATTTAATCTCACTCGGTGTTACATCTGAAAAATAGGATATTATTCTGAGATCTTCCTTGCTTATTTTAAGAGGTTTTCTAACTTTGTGATGCTGAAGGAGAGAATTACTTCTCTCATCCCCATGTTTACCAATTCTCAGCACCAACCTGAAGTACATTTTTCTCCATGAAGCCTGCCCTGGCAATTCCAGCCTTCACTTATTTTTGTTTCTTCTTATGAACTTCTAGGGAAGTTTATGGCTTGGAGACACTACAATCCTATGGTCTTCAGTATTGTTCCTTAAATTGACTCATACTTATTAGTTTATTGAGTATTCTGTTGGGTATTGTACTTAACCCTGAGCATACAAAAAATGGATATGGCCCCTACCTCAAGATGCTCAGTCTAGTGGAAGAAGACAGAGAAGTAACTGGATAATTAAAATACAATATGGAAAAGAAACCATGTGAAAAGCACCAAGATGTAAGCACAGGGTGCTGTGGGAGTGCTCAGTTGTGTATGTTGTTGTTCTATCCAACAAGAGATTAAGTTCCTCTGGGACAAGATCCATATCTTCCACTTTTCTCCAATTCCCCACACTGCCTGACTTACACTATCCTTGGTTTGGAACTCTTTTACCCCTACAGATATATGCATTCCTTGCTTGCTGTATTCTTTTAAGTCTTTGCTCAAAGATCAACTTCTCAGAGACACTTGAGCTATGTTATTCAAAATTGTCTCTCCCATCCACCCTACACACATACAGTCACATTCTGGAAGTATATATATATTTTCTTCTTTCCTTGCTTTATTTTTCTACTTAGCACATATCACCATCTGACATACCATATCATCTACCTATTTAATTTTGTTTATTATCTGTCTTGCCTGCTAGAATGTAAGCTCTATGACAACAGGGATTATATCTGTCTTGTTACTGTTTTTTTTTTTTTTTTTTTTTTTTTTTTTTTCTCTAGAGAGGCCTGTAACAGTACATAACAGTTACTTATAGTAACTCAAAAGATGTTGGCTTAAGTTATGGATGGGTGGTAACAGTGCAAGTCGGCTTGCAATTAGTAATTCTTTAGTGGATTGAATGACTTCTCTTTTAATCACGTAATAGAGAAACTACCACTACTACCTCTACTACTGCATCTACTTTTGGTTTGGCTTGATAATGAAGGATCCGTTCTGCTATTCTTAGACCCTGAGAAGTTGTGGATCTTCTGGATACATGTCAGATCCCCCAAAACTATTTAGCAACAGTCACACTTGCTGCCTTAAGCCTCTTTCACCCTCTGAAGGCATTTAGCACATGGACCATGCTTTGAGAATCACTGACACAGTTCATGAAATCTCTCTTCTTAAATTTATATTTAACAGTTACCATATGTTCATGACCATGATAATTTTGCCCCATACATTTGTTTTTATTTGGTGTCTTGCATGGTGGGAAAACTTTATATTTCAGAAGTCAAAGATTATTTATTCATCTTTTCCCACTTAAAATCAAAATGTTTTTTAATGCTGATGTAGTTATTAAAACCTATATATACAAAATATTTTGCTAGTTCTAAGGTAGAGATTGAAAAAATAGCATCAATTTCTGTTTAGAAGATTCCTATTATTTTTCCTAGTGGAGGTACAAAAACTGGTTCACACACACAACCAAATCACTGTTATATATCTTTCTTTTGCTTTTTTGGCATCTAACTTCAGGTAATGTTTTTGTTAAGATTTTTGCATGTCACTTTTTGGAAAACATTTAGAATCAGTGTTAGTGTAGAACTTACACATTTAACTATTCAAGAGAATGCAAGATGAATTTAGGAATAATTTCTGAGTCAGATTTGCAATGCAAACATCAAACGTGAGCAATAGAGCTATTAACCTTGAATCAATTGAGCTGTCTGTACATACAGGGCATTTTTTTTTTCTTGAGTCATACCCAGGGGTAAAGGAGATAATGTAAACTCAGTTTGTGAATAAACAATATTGTTTACTGGAAGAGATGGCAAACAAGCTCATAGAGAAGTAATGGACATGCAGAAGATCTGGAAAAACTGAAGTAATGCTTCAAATAAATTTGGAAAAGATTTAGTAAAAATCTAAGCCTCCACACAGTAGCACATTATTGACTAGTGTTGGAGATGGCTTATAGGAATCTTTGTGGACTAAGTTTCTTCTGGCTTTTATTCCACAGATGTCTCTCTGCCAAGTGGCTTTATACTTCCCTTACTGATACTTTACACATCTTTGTGTACATTGTTAGACTGCATGGACTAAGTGTGGTACCTTGCCTCTGCACCATGATACCACTTAGCATGGACCCCGGCACATTGGATCATTCAGAAATGTAGTTTCGCCACACTCTTTGCCAGGTTGTAGTGATCTTCCCTTCGATCTGGCTTTCCACTAATACTATACCATCCCTGATGTGACAATTCAATGGTTATCCAGATTTCTTATATATAAGTAAAATAATAATAACAATGATGATTTGTCAAGCACTTTATATCTAGCAGGCACCGTGCTCTGTGCTTTATATATTACTGTCTTAATCTTCACAACAGCCCAAGAAGGTATGTATTCTTATTCTACACATTTCAAAGATACAGAAACTGAGGCACAGGAAAGATAAATAGATTGCTCATCCTCACTTATGAATTTGTCTACTCTATTATCAGCTTTGCTGTGATTTCCACAAAGGTAGTTATCAGAACGTGTGAAATTCTCTTTTGAAGTTGGTTCTAAACACAGTGTTGTGTGTATTTAGATGGCTAATCATAGTTAAACTTACAAGTGTGTCAAGTAATTTTAGGGCCTCCTGGGAGGTCTCTTTGTTTTTCCAGATATTTTTCCTACTGAATTGCTGATGCCTAAAATCTTAAAATTCAGAAATACCTTATGTTGGCTTGAAGCTTCTTGTTCCCTGTTTAAAGGGCAGATATTTCTGGAAGGATAATTCTAAAAAATATTACTGGGCATTAATGTAAGTGTATTTTATTAGCTTCCTTTTTCGAATGAACAGATTTTGATGGGAGCAAGTTTAGAAAATGTGAGGGCCCAAGATACCTAAAATTGGCAAGAAAAATATAGTATCAAGGGAAATATGGAAGAGGAAGACATTAAAGGCCAACCTCATAGTTAATAAATAGTTTTCAATGATGTGGTGTATGGTAGTAATTATTACAAAGTTATATAAAATATTTTATCATAGGGAAAGAATGGATTCTTTGTAAATCAGGCTCTGGTTTGATTTTAGATTTTTCTATTTTTATTAATTTGTGCATACTTAACGTAAATAAGTAAATAATTATGTAGCAATCCATTGCTAGTTGAAATTTAGAATGGGGCATTGCCCTAAGGCAACATCTCCAGATTAGTGAAAATTCTCCTTAGTCCTAACCTTTCTTTTTACATTTTTAATTGCAAAACTAACAAACAAACAAAAAACCCAAACACATTAATTTGTAAAAGAGACCAAGCAGAACTAGTGAAAAAAAAAAAAAAAAAGAGTGCAGAAAACATAGCCTTGCTCTATGAAATTGACAGCACTTTGGTGTCTGCATTTTCTTGCAATATTAATGAGAAAGTCAAGCATCATGTTTGTGCCAAATGGTGACTTGTTTGACACATAGCAGTTTCATTTTCAAGTGTAATATGTTGATTCTTTATTGAATTATTTCAGGTTTTCTTTTTGAGTAAACTTTATATTTCCTTTACTGTAGTATATACAACATTAAATTCTTGCCCTAAACCAATTCCTTCCAGATATGTCAAGCTCTCCAAGTCTGGTGCAAATTATCACAGTAGTTTCTGCTGGCATATTACGTTGCATTTTGTAAATGTAGCAAATTGACTTCATCCTCTACATAGGTATGAGGTTAGTTATCATGAGTTGTTTCAGGACAGGATCTCATATTTTCTGGTTCACAGTCATATGATTTGTGTGGGTCCTTTTCAGTGAGGTGGGAGGAAAGTGGGGATTTACAGTGAGAAGTACTCTAAATTACAAGACATTATCAAGACAGACTAAGCCTGGACTGAGGATTGATTTTCAGGTAGCGAGTAGGATGGCCAACTTGACAATTAATTAGGATAATGTGAAAAGTATGGGAGTGTGTAGAGTGAGTTGATTGCTTGGTAATCAAATGATAGTACTTCTCATTTTCTCCTGCTGAGTACGTTAAATCTGTTTTGCAATTTTTTTTATCTGCTACTCTTTACTTCTCCTTTAAGTAATTGCAGTAAGTCACAATTACACCAGTCATCTCCTCTGACAATTATCAAGTTTCACCTCAAAGAATGCCTGGAACAAATTATGAAGGAAAAATGTTAGAATTGGGGACATATGGCCTTAGCAGAGTAAGCTAGTAAAATTCTCCCATGGCAAACTTCTGAGTGAAGCTTCTATAAGACAGCCCTGCCAGAGATTGGCACCCTTCCTACCCCACAAATGTTAGTAGAAGATAGTACCTCTTCAGAGAAAAAGCGTACAGTAGTCCCATGAGCATATAGCCTCTGCAGTGGTCTAGCATATCATAGACCTTCCAGGAATCAGATAACATTTATTTTTCCACTAACTTTTCATGAGAACATAGAATACATTTTCTTGTAGAAGATTTAGACAAGTAAGACTGTTTCCTACATCCGTTATTTTCCAGGAGGATGGCTTGTCCCCAGATCCTTACTTATTTCTATCATCCAAGTTCACCACATAGAGCCCTCTCCTAAGCAAGGACAGAGCTTCATGACTCATTTTGCATAGAAGAAACTAATTAACAAGCACATCACAAAAATAAAAACTTGCTACAGTTCAAATAGGTCTATGTGATTCTTATTATGCAAACTATTCGAAATAATGCATTTTGATAGAATTATATTATCTTACAATTTTAAATTTCTGTCACAAAACTCTAGCTTTCCATTTTCCAAAATCAAAGTGGCAATAGAATAAGCAATCCTTCAACATGCCTTCAACTTTTGAGTCATATGATTGATTTTTGTAGGCTATTAATGATTTATGTTTCACAGCACTAGATGACATAGACTGATTTTGAGTCCTAAATGTTTCAATAACGACCTCATTTTACCGAGTGGTTATTAATGTGGTAGTACAGTTTAACAGCACTACACCCTTTTAAAAGCAGTTTAATATCTTTTTAAGCAAAAATAAGATTTTACACAAGGTCATTCTAGGCTCTCAAACTTTATTTTACATAAAGTAAAATTTTTATAAAAATGTAAGAGTATTGTCTCATTTTAAGATGGCATTTTATTAATTAAGAGTAAAAATGTTAATTTTGTAGATATTTTTCATTTGCCCAGAGAATATTTTAAACATATACAAAATGAGATATATCTTTCTTTACAATTATGTTCTTTGCTAGTGAACATGGGAGTCTTCATTTCTCTTCCACAAATGTTGCTGAATTTAGTTCAGTAAAAGAGGTCATTTCTTATATTTATCTGTAAATTACACTGAATTTTGTTGTAGTCACATTAGGAAGTAATGATTTATATGCTTTCTAATTATTTATCTGCTTATATAAGCATAGTCTCATTTTAGAAATGTTATCGAATTAATGTTGTAATACCTGGAAAAAAAGAAAAATAATTTCCATAGACTAAGCTCTGCTTTTCAGAAATCTGGTCTTGTTTTGCATGCTCTACTGTGTAATATAGGTAAATGCAGGTACCAATCAGGCAATTTATTATAAAATTTAAATAGACTCTGGGAAAAGTGTATAGAAAATGCTTATCTACTGAAAAGATAAGCAAAGTGGCTATTTCCCTGAATATAAACTCTAAGAGGCTGAAACCAAGTAGTTAAAGTATCTGTCCTATTGCAGAACTAGAGACACAATACAACCTGAGGAGTTACTGGTTGCTCTCTTTTATTCCTATGTGAGGATATTGGAATGGCAGATGTATGTTCTGGAAAGCTTGTAATATAGACAAGAGAAGGTAGTGAGAATTTTTTGAGGACTTTTCCCTAAGTCTTCTGTTAAACTGAAGCTTAGAGTAACTCAAATAAGTGAACTAAAAAAAGAGAGATACAATAAATGTTTGGTTTTTAAAAATGTACTTTTGTGAAAAATCCAAGCTTACTACTAAAGAAAAAATATTCTACCTTGTTCAAAGTCATATTTGGTCAACAGGTATATATGCTTCTCTTTATGGAATACTTGTTTCCTGAAACAACATGAAAATTTCATTTTATAATAGACTGTAAATTATTGTTTACAATGTGTAAATATGCTTACAGAAATGTGCAGATATAATATACAAATGCTGAAAAAATGTGGAAGAATAACAAAAAGTTGAGTCCTGGCTTCAGGTATATTTTTTAAGCCTTTTAAGAAGAATTCAAATGATGGAAGGGGCATAAGTTGGTGTGGGGAGTATGAGCAAAAGAAATTAATGAGGTGATATTTTTCCTTCTAAATAAGTACCAGTTTTCAATGATTAATGTAGAAAATTAGTTGTCTTGTTGGAAGCTGTTATTTATTGCTGAATAACATAACATCCCAAAGCCTATGACTTTTAACAGTAACTTTCAATGTCTGTGGTAATGAAAGGTGAAGCTGGCTGGGCTTCTGGGTCAGATGGGGAATTGGAGAACTTTTCTGTCTAGCTAAAGGATTGTAAACACACCAATCAGTGCTCTGTCTAGCTAAAGGTTTGTAAATACACCACTCATCACTCTATAAAAACGAACCAATCAGCACTCTGTAAAATGCACCAATCAGCAGGACATGGATGGGGCCAAATAAGGGAATAAAAGCTGGCCACCCAAGCCAGCAATGGCAACCTGCTTGGGTCCCCTTCCATGCTGTGGAAGCTTTGTTCTTTTGCTCTTCACTATAAATTTTGCTGTTGCTCACTCTTTGAATCTGCACTACTTTTATGAGCTGTAACACTCACTGCGAAGGTCTGTGGCTTCACTCCTGAAGTCAGCAAGACCACGAACCCACTGGGAGGAACAAACAACTCTGGACGTGCCACCTTTAAGAGCTATAACACACACTGCAAAGGTCTATTGCTTCACTCCTGAAGTCAAGTGAGATCACAAACCCACCAGAAGGAAGAAACTCCGGACACATCTGAACATCTGAATGAACAAACTCTGGACACCATCTTTAAGAACTGTAACACTCACCGTGAGGGTCTGCAGCTTCCTTCTTGAGTCAGCGAGACCAAGAACCCACTGGAAGGAACCAATTTTGAACACATTTTGGTGACCACAAAGGGACTATCACCTATCGCCAAGTGGTGAGCATCATTGGACCCCTTTTGCTTGCTATTCTGTCCTATTTTCCCTTAGAACTTGGGGGCTAAATACCAGGCACCTGTCAGCCAGTTAAAAGCGACTAGTGTGGCTGCCAGACTAAAGACACCGGTGTCAGGCTTTTTGCAAAAGGGCTCTCTAACAACCCCCGACTCTTCGGAGTTAGGAGCATTGGTTTGCCTGGAACCAGCTTCTGCTATTCCTGTACTTCTGGGCTGAGCCGAGGTCAACAGAGAGGAAAGCCATTCAGCTCCAGGCTGACAACCAACCAACAAGTTGGTTGACCCTGTGGCCACGAGTGGAACTCTCAAAGTCATGTTGCCCAAGCAAGACTTGCCCATCTATCCTATCTATCCTGACCCTTGCCTTTTGGGTCCTAATGCCTGCCAGACAAACTTCCTCTCGTCTCTCTTCTCCAAGGCTAATCCTGCTTCTAAAAAACACTTGCTGTCTCTGGTGCTTTTCTAGTTTCTCCTATAAGAATGATTTCTTGTAAAAACTCCAGGACTCTGTTACTTTCTTTAGGCACCCAGGCTCACCAATCAGAAAGACATAATTTTTGTCCAAAGCCCCATCTTGGGGGGACTACCTGGAATTTTAGGCTGCCTCCTGAGACAAGCAGGCCTAACAAAAGCTATTCCTGAAGCTAGGATATGGGGAGCCTCAGAAATTGTATCCTTCCTATTCCTATAAGTGAGGACAAAATACATCACTTTTCCAACTCTGGAGATCCTCCCCTCCCTCAGGGTATGGCCCTCCACTTCATTTTGGGGGCATAACATCTTTATAGGACAGGGGTAAAGTCCCAATATTAACAGGAGAATGCTTAGAACTCTAACAGGTTTTCAAGAATGCATCGGTAAGGGCCACTAAATCCGATTTTTTTCGGTCCTCTTTGTGGTCTAGGAGGACAGGCAAGGGTGCAGGTTTTCAAGAATGTGTCAGTAAGTGTCACTAAATCTGATTTTTCTCAGTCCTCTTTGTGGTCTAGGAGGACAGGCAAGGGTGCAAGTTTTCGAGAATGCGTCGGTAAGGGCCACTAAATCCGACCTTCATTGGTCCTCCTGCGGTCTAGGAGAAAAACTAGTGTTTCTGCTGCTGCGTCGGTGAGCACAACTATTCCGATCAGCAGGGTCCAGGGACCGTTGCAGGTTCTTGGGCAGGGGGAGAAACAAACAAACCAAAACTGTGGGCGGTTTTGTCTTTCAGATGGGAAACACTCAGGCATCAACAGGCTCACCCTTGAAATGCATACTACGCCATTGGGACCAATTTGACCTGCAAACCCTGAAAAAGAGGTGGCTCATTTTTTTTCTGCACTATGGCCTGGTCCCAATATTCTGTCTCTGATGGGGAAAAATGGACACCTGAGGGAAGTATAAATTATAATACTATCCTGCAGCTTTACCTTTTCTGTAAGAGCGAAGGAAAATGGAGTGAAATACCTTATATCCAAGCTTTCTTTTCATTGAAGGAGAATACACAACTATGTAAAGCTTGCAATTTACATCCCACAGGAGGACCTCTCAGCTTACCCCCATATCCTAGCCTCCCTATAACTCCCCTTCCTATTAATGATAAGTCTCCTCTAATCTCCCCTGCCCAGAAGGAAATAAGCAAAGAAATCTCCAAAGGACCACAAAAACCTTCCAGGCTATCGGTTATATCCCCTTCAAGGCGTAGAGGGGGTAATTTGGCCCAATCAGGGTACATGTCCCCTTCTCCCTCTCTGATTTAAAGCAGATCAAGGCAGACCTGGGGAAGGTTTCAGATGATCCTGAGAGGTACATAGATGTCCTACAGGGTCTAGGGCAAACCTTTGATCTCACTTGGAGAGATGTCATGCTATTGTTAGATCAAACCCTGGCCTTTAATGAAAACAATGTGGCTTTAGCTGCAGCCCGAGAGTTTGGAGATACCTGGTATCTTAGTCAAGCAAATGATAGAATGACAGTCGAAGAAAGGGACAAATTCCCTACCAGTCAGCAAGCCATCCCCAGTATGGATCTCCACTGGGACCTCGACTCAGATCACGTGGGCTGGAGTTGTAAACATCTGTTGACCTGTGTTCTAGAAGGACTAAGGAGAATTAGGAAAAAGCCCATGAATTATTCAATGATGCCCTCCATAACTCAGGGAAAGGAAGAAAATTCTTCTGCCTTCCTCGAGTGGCTATGGGAGGCCTTAAGAAAATATACTCCCCTCTCACCCAACTCACTACAGGGTCAATTGATTCTAAAAGATAAGTTTATTACCCAATCAGCCACAGATATCAGGAAAAAGCTCCAAAAGCAAGCCCTGGGCCCTGAACAAAATCTGAAGGCATTATTAAACCTGACAACCTCTGTGTTCTATAATAGGGACCAAGAGGAACAGGCCCAAAAGGAAAAGCTAGGTCAGAGAAAGGCCGCAGACTTAGTCATGGCCCTCAGACAAACAAACCTTGGTGGTTCAGAGAGGACAGAAAATGGAGCAGGCCAATCACCTGGTAGGGCTTGTTATCAATGCGGTTTACAAGGACACTTTAAAAAAGATTGTCCAATGAGACACAAGCCACCCCCTCGTCCATGTCTGCTATGCTGAGGCAATCACTGGAAGGCGCACTGCCCCAGAGTGCAATGGTTCTCTGGGCCAGAAGCTCCCAACAAGATGACCCAAAAACAGGACTGAGGGTGCCCAGGGCAAGCGCCAGCTCACGTCATTAGCCTCACTGAGGCCCGGGTACATTTAACCATTGGGGGCCAGGAAATTGACTTCATCCTGGACACTGGCACGGCCTTCTCAGTGTTAATCTCCTGTCCCAGACGACTGTCCTCAAGGTCTGTTACCATCCAAGGAATCCTGGGACAGCCTGTAACCAGGTATTTCTCCCACCTCCTCAGTTGTAACTGGGAGACTTTGCTCTTTTCACATGCCTTTCTTGTTATGCCTGAAAGTCCCACACCCTTATTAGGGAGGGATATATTAGCCAAAGCTGGAGCTATTATCTACATGAATATGGGGAACGAGTTACCCATTTGTTGTCCCCTACTTGAGGAGGGAATCAACCGTGAAGTCTGGGCATTGGAAGGATAATTTGGAAGGGCAAAAAATGCCCGCCCAGTCCAAATCAGACTAAAAGACCCCACCACTTTTCCTTATCAAAGGCAATATCCCTTAAGGCCTGAAGCTCATAAAGGATTACAGGATATTGTTAAACATTTAAAACCTTTAGGCTTAGTAAGGAAATGCAGCAGTCCCTACAACACCCCAATTCTAGGAGTAAAAAAACTGAATGGTCAGTGGAGACTAGTGCAAGATCTTAGACTCATAAATGAGGCAGTAATTCCTCTATATCCAGTTGTACCCAACCCCTATACCCTGCTCTCTTAAATACCAGAGAAAGCAGAATGGTTCACTGGACCTCAAGGATGTCTTCTTCTGTATTCCCCTGCACTCTTACTTTCAGTTTCTCTTTGCCTTTGAATATCCCACAGGCCACACATCCCAACTTACTTGGACGGTCTTGCCCCAGAGGTTTAGGGATAGCCCTCATCTGTTTGGTCAGGCACTGGCCCAGGATCTAGGCCACTTCTCAAGTCCAGGCACTCTGGCCCTTCAGTATGTGGATGATTTACTTTTGGCTACCAGTTTGGAAGCCTCATGCCAGCAGGCTACTCTAGATCTCCTGAAATCTCTAGCTAATCAAGGGTACAAGGCATCTAGGTCAAAGGCCCAGTTTAGCCTACACCAGGTCAAATATCTAGGCCTAATCTTAGCCAGAGGGACCAGGGCCCTCATCAAGGAATGAATACAGCCTATACTGGCTTATCCTCACCCTAAGATATTAAAACAGTTGTGGGGGTTCCTTGGAATCACCAACTTCTGCCGACTATGGAACCCCAGATACAGTGAGATGGCTAGACCACTCTACACTTTAATCAAGGAGACCCAGAGGGCAAATACTCATCTACTAGAATGGGAACCAGGGGCAGAAACAGCCTTCAAAACCTTAAAGCAGGCCCTAGCACAAGCTCCAGTTTTAAGCCTTCCCACAGGACAAAACTTCTCTGTATACGTCACAGAGCAGGGATAGCTCTTGGAGCCCTTGCTCAGACTCATGGGACAACCCCACAACCAATGGCATACCTAAGTAAGGAAATTGATGTAGTAGCAAAAAGCTGGCCTCACTGTTTAAGGGTAGTTGCAGCAGTGGCTGTCTTAGTGTCAGAGGCTATCAAAATAATACAAGGAAAGAATCTCACTGTCTGGACTACTTATGATGTAAATGGCATACTAGGTGCCAAAGGAAGTTTATGGCTAGCAGATAACCACCTACTTAGATACCAGGCACTACTCCTTGAGGGGCTGGTGCTTCAAATATATATATGTGTGGCCCTCAACCCTGCCATTTTTCTCCCAGAGGATGGGGAGCCAATCAAGCATGAGTGCCAACAAATTATAGTCCAGACTTATGCCACCCGAGATGATTTCTTAGAAGTCCCCTTAGCTAATCCTGACCTTAACCTATATACTGATGGAAGTTCGTTTGTGGAGAATGGGATATGAAGGGCAGGTTGCACCATAGTTAGTGATGTAACCGTACTTGAAAGTAAGCCTCTTCCCCCAGGGGCCAGCGCCCAGTTAGCAGAATTAGTGGCACTTACCTGAGCCTTAGAACTGGGAAAGGGAAAAAGAATCAATATGTATACAGATAGCAAGTATGCTTATCTAATCCTACATGCCCATGCTGCGATATGGAAATAAAAGGAGTTCCTAACCTCTGGGGGAACTCCCATTAAATACCACAAGGAAATTATGGAGTTATTGCACACAGTGCAAAAACCCAAGGAGGTGGCAGTCTTACACTGCCAAAGCCATCAAAAAGGGGAAGGAGAAGGGAGAACAGCAGCATAAGCAGCTAGCAGAGGCGAGGAAAGACTAGCAGAAAGAAAAGAGAGAAAGAGACAGAAAGTCACAGAGAGACAGAGGGGAAGAGACAGAGACAAAGAAGGAGAGAGAGAGGGGAAGAGATAGAGACAAAGAAGGAGAGAGAGAAGAGACAGAGACAAAGAAGGAGAGTGAGAAGAGACAGAGACAAAGAAGGAGTCAGAGAGAGAGAGAAAGTCAGAGAGAGGAAGAGACAGACAAAAAGGGAGTCAGAAAGAGAGACAAAGAAGTCAAGGAGAAAGAAAGACCTTTCTATCTTCCTTCTTTCTGACAGCAATTTACTCCTAGCTTTAACTCAGCCTGGATAAAATGATCTCATCTTCCAGAGCACCCTCTTTACCTTCCTATTTTACTCTTTGCCTATCTATCCCTGCTGCTTTGTTGGATACCTCATACAATCACCCCTCCCCTTCCACTAGCTCCTAATTACCTCTACAAGACTCTCAACTTAACCCACTCTCTGGTAAACCAGTCCAATCCTTCCCTGGCAATTGACTGTTGGCTTTGTATCTCTCTATCAACTTCTTCTTACATTGCCACTCCCATTCCTGCAAAAAACTGGGTCTTTACCAACTTAACCTACCACTCTAGTTATAAAGGAAAATACCCTTTCTGACTTCTAAATTTGCAATCATTAGCCAAATTCCCCATCTCTGATACGACCAAAAATGCCCTAACAGGACGTGCAATCCAACTTTTACGTTCTTACATTTCCAACCTTGCCTATTACACAAGCAATGAAAAGTCCATACATGGCACTGTAACTATGAATACCATCTTAACACATCTGAACATCTGATGGAACAAACTCTGGACACACCATCTTTAAGAACTGTAACACTCACTGTGAGGGTCCATGGCTTCATTCTTGAAGTCAGCGAGACCAAGAACCCACCAGAAGGAACCAATTCTGGACACAGTAATATAGATGACTAGATTCAGCTGGTCACTTGTCAGGATCACAGGCAGTTATATCAGATGGCTGTGGCTAGAATCATCTGAAGGCTCAAGAGAGCTGGATGTCAAGACACATTCTTCACATATGTTCCTGGAGCCTAAAATAGGAGGAATGGTTGAGCAATAGCTGGACATTTCTCTTTTAATGTGGCCTTTCCACATGGTGACATGGTCTTTGTCGTAGCATGATGGTCTAAGGGTAGACTTTGAAGTTACATGATAATTATTTCCTTTAGAGACATTGTTCCCAGAGACAGAAAGTGAAAGCTGCAATTTTTTAAAATTTCTGGACTCATAATCTGATAAAGAGTCACTTCGTCATATTCTACTGGTCAAAATGCTCACAGAGTCTGCCAAAATTCAAGGAGAGAGGACATGAACCCCACCTCTCTGTGGGAAAAGTATCAAAGAATTTGTGACCATTATTAATCTACTATAAAAGTTATGCCTGATAGATTACCAGGATGCTTCTTATGTTTTTGTTGTTGAAATAACAGGGACAAGGAATAAAAACCTGTACAGATATCAGCAGATCTACTGTTGCATATACAAAGTGAAGAGTTGCTTGTAAAACAACACTGGGCATTATAGTGCCTGTGACCTTGATATTAGAATCACCTTGCCCTCCCAAAGTGCCATGGACATCTCTTTTATAAGTCAGATTCTATTTATATGCTCTAGAGTTGCTGGCTATTTAAAGGAGAACCTTTTGTAAAGTGAAGAAAAGTTTAAAGGCATTGAACATACAGGAGGTGCAATGATAAATGTTACTTGACCCTCTCTCATTTCATTAGTGTTTTCTTAAAGGAATATTGGGTCCTACTCAAGACTTAACTGGGATGGCTGATCTTAAGCCTTGAATGTAAGCCCCTGTTCTTAGTCTTGGAATCTGAACATTATTGGGTATAGTTGACGGAGAGATTGGCAAAGGAAATCCTGCAAGAGATAGGAGACCTAAATTTTCAATAAGTGTGCTACTTGGTTTCCATGGAAACTGGATTAGGTAGTGAGTCTCTCTTGATGTGCACTTCTGTGCCTTCTTGAACAGATCTTTAGGAGTGGGTAAAACAATAGTGGGATAGCATTAATAAAATATGGAAAGACAAGTACAGTTCTGGTGGAACAAAAGGAATTGTTTGGGGACACTGGTGTTGATTTTATGCTACTGGAAGTACTTTGAGCTGCATACAACTCATGTAGCATGCCCAGTGAGAGACAGCGAAGTATAGGTATATTAGTATTCACAGTTGCAAGTGACACCAAGCTAAACTGAATTTAAAATAATAAAAAATATCTAAGTTTTCTAATCCTTATTTCCAAAAAGAATCAGGAAAACAAAAGGCTGGGGTTAACCTTTTTCTGCATTGCCTTTCATGTACCTTGATGGAAGCTTTGGGCCTTTGTCCTAAATTCGTTTGAAAATTTGTTTTAAAATATTGTGCTTCTTCATCCCTTACTCACCCCTTTGTAAATTGTCAAGGGGAAAAAAGGATCATTTCAGATGTTTATACTTGCGTGATTGGAAGGAGTATGAATAGGCAATGGCTTAATGTATCTATATCTAGTTACTAAAATGATCTTAAATAAATGGCATAATATAATAGAAAAAATGACCCCAGACATCACCTTTAATCTATAGAGCTGGTGACAAAACCAAAACGATTTTAATCCCACTCTGGACTTCCTCGCCATTATTTTTGTTAAAGACTTATGATCTGTTATTGCCTTGGCACTATGGCATCAGTAGGGGAGGAAACAAACAAAATAAACAGGGAATTTGTCTGAGATACAACTTTAAGTGATCATTCTCAATGTTAAACAAACAAACAAACATATCTTTTGTAACTCAGTTTCCAACCAAAGGTTTTATTTGGGAAAAGCTCCCAAATGTAACTGCTAGAAACTTGATGGATAATCAGATAAAGTAAATGTGAAGGTATTAGAAGAATAGATAGCAAACCTATCTGTGTTCTTTTTTATTTTAAGTTAACCCTTGCTTGAAAAAGCTAATTCATAACTTCTCCTTTAATAAATGCAAATGAAAAATTGGCTGCATGGCCAACAACATAAATTTGTGAGAACAATTACAATACTGGAAATGCAAATATGCTTGATGAACTAATAGCTCTAAGTGGCAGCCTTTCATGAAAGAAAGCTGAATAGATGTCTATTGCAAGAACTGCCTATTGTTTTTTCCTTACTGTTTACCCATTGCTAGATTTATCTACCTCCATCAGAGTTGAAATGAGGTGTCATACTAATAGATATACCCCAAATCAAAAATTAAGTGTAAGAGAGGTGCCCACTAGGTTATAATACCTACATAATTTAGTCTATATGCATGAAAACACCCAATTTTACTCTTTTGAAGTCATTTTGAAAGTATTTACTTTCTCTCCTATTTGAAAATAATATCTGACTCAAAATATTATCTCACTCATGAATATAAGAGATCTGGCTGCCTCCAAAGGAGAATCCTTCTTTTGAATCGAAAGGTGACTATAACATCATGATTTGCCCACAACATTCCTGGTTTATGTCTCTTGTCCCAGCATAAATATTAATAATGTCTCCATTCACTTTCAGAAGTGTCCCAGTTTGAATGATCAATTACATGGTCACACTATTTATACACTAATCCCAAAGCATTAAAGCATTGATTAAGTACCTAGGTGTTCATGCTGCTTTGTGATACATTAATTATACCAAGAAATAGCAGAGAAAGGACCTCTGCCCTCTGGGAACTTCACGTCTGAGAGTACAATACTACTCTGAACACACATATAGGAAATAGATCAAATGCATTAAAAACAGTAACTCAAAGACCAAAGTGTGTATGTCATGCTCTACAGAAACACATTTATTTGAGGGCTGGAGTGGGTAGACAGCTCTGTTTGAGAGAATGTAGGAATTTCACATATAGGAAGAATGTGGTAAAGAAAGGCTTATTTATCTGAAATGGCCTTCTGAAAAGGACTGCTTGCATTTTTTTCTATATCATTTTGTGGGTTTCTTTCCATGAGTAAAAAGGGAAGTTAGTTTGATGTCCAGTAAACCGTCGTTGTCCACATACTGTACCAATGGAAACATTTGGATAAATGGTTGTTGATTATATCCTTCTTGTAGCCCATCTTGGTCCTGAGTTGTGGGACCGAGCTTGGCTACAAGAAGAATGTAATTAACAACCACTTATCCAAATTGCTTTTTTAGCACTTTCTCACAATGCATCAATGTGTAAGGTTTAAAGACATAAAGTCAGGAAGTATAAACTTTATCCCAAGGGCCTACATTAGCAACATGCTATTGCTTTGAACACATTTTTTAAAAAGATCCTTATCTAGTCTGACACTTTCTGACACTGACTGAAGAGTGAATCTAGTAGCCATATATTTTTTAGGCCAGTAAAATTCCTAAACTACTAGTGAATTGTAGAGTGATTTGGAAAGTAGCATTGGGCTGAGATCAAGTACTGTTCTGAGGTTCTATACACAATTTACCTACCCTTGGCCCTAGGGCTACTGGGAGAAGGATGGAAGAAATGTCTCCAGTTTCCTAATCAAAGAGGGGAGGGAACTGCAGGTTAACAGTGGCCTATGAGGCTTTGAATTTCTACACATTTAGAAACAGGGATTATTGAAATTACATTTTAGAAGCATGGGAAGATCCTCTTTGTCACCCAGCAGAACTCCTGTAGGGATGGTCTACCCACCCCCACTTCCCTTCCAGGACTCCAGGGCTGTCACTCATATACATGGTAGTCAAAACCTCAGTCTTAATTTGGAAGATTATCAAAAGCCTCTGATCTTCAAATCATAGGATCAGGACATACTTGAAGTTGGTTGAAGGTGTTTTATCTTTCTGTTTCTCTTGCTCTTTAGTAGATCAAGTTATTTATCTGTCATACAATATTCCAAAAATATGACTTGGATGTAGTAAAACCTGATTACTGAGAACTGCCAGACATTAGGGTGTTTGGGTTGTATTATTTTTTTGTAGTCATTTTGAAAGTATTTACTTTATATTCTGTTGGAAAATAATGTCTGACTCAAAATAGTGTTTGTTTTGTTTTATTTTGTTTTAGAGTAGTTTTTAAAGGATGTTTTTGAGGGTAAATTAAGATCTTGGCCTTTAAGCAGTCATTAGGCATGACTGCAGTTTCCCTAAAATACAATGACTGGTCATTCCTATGAAATTTTATTCAAGTTCTATCTTCTGCTTAGAATTTCTTTCTTCTCCTTGTCTGCCTGGAGGACATCTACTCATCTTTTTAGACTTAACTCAAAAGTAATTCCTCTTTGAAAATAATATTGACTTTCTCCTGCTGTTTCTCATCTCCATCTTCTTGGTAGATATGATCTTTCTTTCCTTTACTTGTATATCTGTCTTCCCCACTAGATTATAAGCTTCTTGAAGGAAGTGACCCAGCAGGGGCTGGCACATAGTAGGAAATCAAATACCTAGGTGGGTGTGTTAACGAATAAAAAAAGGGAAGAGTCCCTATATACTAAATCATATATTAATGAGGAAAAGGAGCCTCTTAGCCCAGGCCACTGGGCCCCTTAGGGATGTTGGTATCCCACAAAATTTTAAGTTTGCTCCAAAAGATGACTGTCCTGCTTAATTAACATCAGTCTGCACTGACATCTCCTTAACTCTTAGCAAAACAGACATGTAGCCAGAACTCTTATTCGCTGCCAATTTTGTATAATGACACTGTAGAAATGAAATTTTAAAATAGCCATTTTTCCGCATGAAAGCTTTTAATAGCCATCCACAAAACTTTTCTTAGATTCTTTGTTTTAATCTCTGAGCTGAACATTTCTATTGTTTATTTTTATTTTTCCCTACAAGTATTCCATTGATGATAATAATAGGAAATACAGTTAAGAAAATGATAATCTTCTGTTAGCACCATAGTCAAAAAATCATTTTGTTTCTATTTCTGCTGTCAATTCCTTTTTTTGTTGAGATGTTTTTGTATGATAAAAGATTAATAATAAGAATATACTTTTTACTGCAAATATTTTATTTTTTTTCCTCCAGTGGAGTATAGGTATAAATGCCAAGCAATCTGAATTAAATAGATTAAGTCGTAGTATTGCTATTCCAATTGCTTGTCATTATACAGGAGGTTATGGTTACAGCTGACTATACAGCACTACCTGAGCCATACATTTTACATTTGTAATCAACCTATTATAGATGAACTGTGAAAATTGGAGAAAGCTTTTTATGATAATTGGAAGATGTTTTCCTTGAAGTATGTAAAGCCCTTGAGAGAACTTGAATTACTTGCTTGTAATTTTGTTATAAGTTTTAATGCTATTTATTTAACTTGAAGTTTATTGCTCCTGAATATATTTTCCTATGTCTTTCTATTGAGTGACATACATGCTATATTTTCAATATTTTTATTTGAATATCATTACAAATTTTATTTTGCTTTTTGTTTTCAACCTCAAAAAGTTGTTTTCCCTTGGGCATGATTCATAGATAAATGAAGTTATTTCTGGGTTTTAAATTAGGAATATGAATGGAAATACAAAGACAGCCTCTCTTTGATTGTACTTGGTTCTTTCTGTGCTCTGGGTAAACCTGACCTAACATTTCAGATGGCAACTGGGAATCTGTAGGTGATGTGTGCAACATTTTATGCCACACATAATTGTGTGCTCTTTTCTTTTTCCTTCTTCCCCTTATAATCTTTCTTTGGTTTGACTGGTCTCTTCCCTGTTTCTGAATACCTCATGCTCATTCCTACTTTTTGATCCCCATAAACCATTTCTGTGCCTAGAATGCCCTCCCTCCTCTTCAGAACCATCCAAGTCTTCTCATCTCTCCCCTTGACAAGATGCTTCAGCTTAGCTTACATTTTACTGTGTTCAAGAATATTTAACACAACTACTATAGCCTAAATTAATCTATCATCTACATGCTCAGAACACTTATTTGTTAGACCATTATGTTGGTGCCCAACCATATGTAATGACACCTTGCTTCTCTAGAGATGAGAAGTATGAGAAAGCCCACCTGAAATGATGATCACAAAGCTGTTGCATTATGGGTGCAGATTTTACTAACAGCCATAATACACAATTTAATTTTAATTATTAGTGAACTTCATTATCTATTTTCTAAATCCTCAAGTGATAAGACAGAGCCAATTACCATTTTCCTCATTTGCTAGGTGATATTTCATCATATCTAAGATGCCACTGATTGTAAGACACATCGCTGTTTTATGTACCACAAAGAAAAGGCGCTGCCCATAAAACTGTTTGATAAGAGTTTGCTATCACTTTGAATTTGTATTTTGTACATATCAAAAGAGCTTTTTAATTGTTATTTAAACATATTGTTTTGTTTATTACATCAGACTTTAATTTACCTGGCATATGGAATCAGATACATTAACGCATGTTTAAATAATTTTTTCGATCTCTGGAAATTCTTCTTTAAAACATTCTAGACCAAAGGTTCTTAACATACGGTACACAGATTCTTGAAAGCGGAAAGGCTCTGAATAGATATAGTGGTCAAACTATTACTGCAACAATGCTACATTAAAAACCACCCCCAAACTCACTGGCTTAAAATGACAATTATTTGTTTTCATCTGTACATTTGTAGGTCAGCTGGAGGTTGGCTGACCTAGGCTGGGCTCTAAGCTGGAGGTTGAGCCCAGGTCTACCATGCATGTCTCTCATCTTTCTTGGAACAAAAGGCTACGTGGAGCATTGCTTTTTCTCATGGTGATGGCAAAATTGCAAGAAGAATGAACAGAAACATACAATGCCTCTTAAAGACTAGAGTTAGAAATTGCATTATATCACTTACATTGGAAAAAGCAAGCTAGGTGGCCAAAGCCAGCATCAGTGGAGCAAGGAAATACTTTCTGCCTCAGGTGGGAGGAATTACAAAGTCCTATGGCAAAGGTCATGAATTTAGGGAGAGACGAAGGAATGGGAACAATGGTGCTGCCTACTACAATTAGTTTCAGGGAGACCAAAAAGCCCCTAAAATTCTTTGCTAAAATGTTGTATCATAAAGGTATGTTTTTCTAGAGAGCATGTTCTTACTATTCACCAGATTCTCAAGGAGGAAATGGGATTCTAACCATTTCCAAGTGAGAACCACTTACTTTAGGTCCTTCTATTATTCCTTTGTTTGTTCATTCAATATTAATATACCTCAGTTAATAACCCAGGATTGATTTATGTGAACATTTAAAAATTTTCAGGTGATTGAGGAGTTGGTTGTTTTCTTTTTTGAGATGGAGTCTTGCTCTGTCGCCCAGGCTAGAGTACAGTGGCGCGATCTCGGCTCACTGCAAGCTCTGCCTCCCAGGTTCACGCCATTCTCCTGC
The DNA here is from genome assembly GCF_008728515.1 of Papio anubis. NCBI lineage: Eukaryota > Metazoa > Chordata > Mammalia > Primates > Cercopithecidae > Papio > Papio anubis. The sequence continues at coordinate 48,833,502 of NC_044996.1, read as the reverse complement.
CTCAGCCTCCCGAGTAGCTGAGACTACAGGTGCCTACCACCATGCCTGGCTAATTTTTTTTGTATTTTTAGTAGAGACAGGGTTTCACCGTGTTGGCCAGGACGGTCTTGATCTCCTGACCTCATGATCCACCAGCCTCGGCCTCCCAAAGTGCTGGGATTACAGGCGTGAGCCACCGCGCCTGGCCAAGTTGGTTGCTTTCTACCAGGTCATGTATTTTAAGAGCCTGGCAGGCTCTAAAATTTGATTTGGCAGGGCTCTATCAGCACCTGGTAACCTTTCTGTGCTTGAAGCTTAGCTGGTACCCACTCCCATAGTGATGTGTTAGTGAATCCCATATGGAAGAAACATAGTGAGAGTGGGGACATTGAAACAAGAAAGACCTGGTTTCAAATTTCTGCCGTACCATTTACTACCTGTGTCATCTCAGGCAAGTAAATAAACCTCTATGCACCTCAGTTTCCTTTTCTGTAAAATGAGAGTGACAGTTCTCATGCTACAAGGTCATCGTCATTGTGAGGATTAAATGAAACAATGTATTTATAGTACTTGTCACATGTTAGGTGCTCAACAAATGCTAGTCCCTCTCATTCCCATTATTGCTCATATTATGCTGACAATTTTATCTTCGTTCTGTAATATAAATAGTATGTCCCTATCCCATGAAATATTAATGAAGAAATTTCTGAATGCTATTCCTTTTTATTTTTTGTTTTTAAAAACAATTATTAGCTATTCATTTCTATCATCAGATTCTAGACCCAGAATGAAATTATATTTACACTTGGGCATTTCTATGAGCTCTCTTTAGCCTTTCTCTCCTGGTATGAATGTTATGGAAGTAAAGTAGCTTCTTTTTCCCTCAAAGGGGACTGCCAAGGCCAAAAGGAAATTGAACTTTGTCTTCCTAGTCACCTCTGACCTTTGACATAACAGAGACTGAGGAGGTGAAAACTAATTCTTACCAAGTAAAGTACTTTTTGACACAGTAGATTAAGCAATAATGGAAAAAGTTCTGAGATGTTGTTTTTCACAAAATTACCACTGTTAACCTCCAAATTACATCAACCGAAACAATGTTTTGTTCTTTGAACTCTGACACAGATTGAACGAACCCTCATCAAGAGTAAGAAAAAAAAAATTTCTCTGGGTTAGTAGGAATTGGTCTATTTTGAATTCTATTCCAGCCAGTAAACATGCTGTTAACTTTGAAAATTCTGTGTAGATTTAAAAGAAATACTCTAATTGCTAGGTATTTTATTACCTTTTAAAAATTATTTCAGCTTTAGGCCTAACATTATTTATTTAGTAATGAGTGACATTTCCGTTGCAGAATAGCAGGTGGATAATTAATAAATAATGTGTTCTATTTTCGTGTCTATATGTATATATTGTAAAAGTATAACTAGTGTTATAGGTAACAGTTCCCAGCTTGACCAATGTAAATAACTATAAGGTCCAGTTTTAAAAGTGTAAACTTTTTAAACATGCAATGCTTTTGTATTTCATTCATGAAATTCTAGTGAGAAAGGCAATAAGCATGTAAAAAATAAAGGAAAAAAATTATAAATTTTGGTGTTCTGGGGGAGATAAGCTGATGATAAAGTATATATACTATCCAAAAAGGCTGAAAAGACTACTCTTTAAAAGAGTATCTTCAATGCATTTTAAAATTGATGTACATTAATTTAGCTAAATTAACAATGGGAAATTAAATACTGTTCAGCAAGCTTATTGTCCTGTTAGAAGTGTAGCTTTTTTAGCTGCAGAAGGGGCATTAAATGTTGATGATATTCAATATAATAGCCAAAACCTTTTTATTCCATTATGGATTTACTACTAACTTGTGAATCTTTAAAAGTGAGAAAGCAAGCTATTTTGGGGGTTCTAATTTAGACAAGGCTAACCAGTTGTGGTAAAAAAAGAATACATTTTCATCAAATGTCATCAACTGAGTAAGCAAATGCATTAAGTTATCATTTTATATATGTTGGTCAGATATTATTCTCTCCCCTCTTCTCAACAATTCTGGTTTCACAGATGAGAAATGATTTTAAAAGAAAAAAGCTTTCTAAGGAGAATCTTCATTAGGCTTTCAATAGAGATTCACCCTGGAAACATCTAGAAATGTAAACACCATAGTAAAATCTAAAGAATAAATAAACTCTCTTGGGAGCTGTTTGAGCTGGCTTATAACAAAGGGAAAAGAATGGGTGTCCATTGTGGTTTCTGGACCCTTTGAAGTCAGTTGTAGTATTGCTATATTATTTTTATTTTTTTATTTTTTTGGAGACAGAGTCACTCTGTTGCCCAGGCTGGAGTGCAGTGGCACAATCTCGGCTCACTGCAATCTCTGCCTTCTGGGCTCAAGTGATTCTCCTGCCTTAGCCTCCCGAGTAGCTGGAACTACAGGCACGTACCACCATGCCTGGCTAATTTTTTGTATTTTTAGTAGAGACGGGATTTTGCCATGTTGCCGAGGCTGGTCATGAACTCCTGAGCTCAGGCAATCTGCCCACCTCAGCCTCCCAAAGTGCTAGGATTACAGGCATGAGCTACACCCAGCCTAATATTGTTATTTTATAGATAATGATGATAAATTACAGAAGGGATAAGTGGTGTTCTGTTCCAGGTCATACAACTAGCAAATGTCAAAGCAGGATTAAAACTCAGATCATTCTGGCTCTAAACTTTCACCTATAGTTTGGATTGTTGAGTCCAAGGAGAGGAAGATTTTTGGGTCAGAAGGTTCTGCAAAACTGCCTGCATATGCTTGCCTTCTATTCACAAATATCACTCTCTCCTTATTTGTATACTGTAGTATGACCAACTAATGGCCATTTCTGACAGTCACTGGATAAGCTGTTCCTCTCTTGATAGCTCTGCTCTAACTTGGAAAGTACTTATCTTCTTTTCACTTATCACACACACACATACATATACATATATACATATATAGTTTTCTTTTTAAATTATATTTTAAGTTCTGTGGTACATGTGCAGAATGTGCAGGTTTATTACATAGATATACACATGGCATGGTGACTTGCTTCACCCATCAACCCATCATCTACATTAGGTATTTCTCCTAATGCTATCCTTCCCCTAGCCCCCTGCCCCCCGACAGGCACGAGTGTGTGATGTTCCCCTTCCTGTGTCCGTGTGTTCTCTTCCTTATGTATTTTAAATACCCGAGTTTCCTCTTTGTGTATGGTCAGTACAGCAAACTTGAATTTCTAGAACCTGATATAGTGATGTCTTGAGGTTTTTGTTTCTCTTTTGTTCCTAATGGTTTTTAAAAATTTTGTAGTTCTCTTCACTCCCACAGCACTCTACATACTCACATGCACACCTAATTCATGAGCTCTCTATACAAAAAGAAATAATGGGAATGACTGGGAGTGTGGTATTAAATGGATATATTTTCAGATCTTCCTTAAATCATTTTCTTTTCAGCCTTCTACTTCTAAGACTGAATCATGAGGCTTATTGACGCAAGGGAGAGAAAGACACATGCAAGTAGTATTAGGAATGAAAAGGTAATATGATAGATATAACAGAGATTTGAATAAATCAGAAGAGATTAATATGAAGTAACCAACTTTATGCCAATAAAATAGAAAAGAAATGATATGGACATATTAATAGAGTGTATAATTGATCAACATTATCTCAAGAAAAATTAGAAAACCTTCATAAACCAATAAGCTTAAGCATATTGAATTGGTAATAAAAATTATCAACCTCCCATCTCCTGCCCAAAGACTCCAGGCTTACGTGATTAGATGATTTTATTGGAAAATTTTCTCTAACTTTCAAGAATTAAATGTTCCAAATTACATTAACAGTTTCAGAAAAGGGAAAAAAGCTACTTAATTTACTTTATGAGACTAGCATAACCATCATAAAACCAGGAAAAGGCAGAATCTGAAAAGCATAGGCCAATCATATTTATAGCATAGGTGAAAATGTCTGAAACAAGAACCATTAGACAATTATTACTCAGGTACAAGCCCCAAGAGTCATCTTTCTTTCCTCTTTTCCCGCTTTTACTCAACATCTAGTGAGTCACGTCCTGTTGACTCTGCCTCTTAAACATATCTCAAATCTGTTCAATCTTCTTTGTCTTCACTACCACCGTTGGCAAGTGAATCAATCTCTCTTCCTGCAGTGGTCTCTATTCAGACTCTCCACTCTTGCTCTTACTGCAGTACTTTAAAAATGTAAATCAGATGATGTCATTCCTGCATCAAAATTATCTAAAGATTTTCCATGACATATAGCATACAATCCAAACCTCTCACCCTAGTCTACAAGTCCCTGCACAATCTGACATACCGCTTCATCACCATCTCTTGCTACTCTGCTCCTGGCTCACTGCACTGAAGACATATTGACCTTCTTCCTGTTATTTGAAGAGACCAAGCTTGTTGCCACCTCAGATAATTTATGTTTTCTGTTCCTTCTGTCTGAAATACTCTCCTGTAACTGTTTGCAAATAAATCTTCTCAGTATTCAGGCCTTCACTCAAATATCACTTTCTCAGAGAGGCCTTCCCTAGTACATCTCCCTGTTTCTTCATTTACTCTTCTCCCTACCTTTTACTCTGTATCCCATTAACCTTCTTATTTTGCTTCATAGTGCTTATCAGTATCCCCCAATAATCATTTTCAGATATTTTAGAAATGCATTGTCCCCTTCCTCTTTATCAGTTACCCAGGTGGACAGGGATTTTTTTTTTTTCTGTATTTCTTTTTTTTTCTTTTCCGTTTATTTATTATTATTATTATACTTGTAAGTTGTAGGGTACATGTGCATACCCGTGCAAGGTCTGTTATATGTACTTGTGCCTTGTTGGTGTGCTGCCCATAACAAATGTTTATCAGGTATAACTTTCCCAATGCAATCTCCCCCCTCCCCCCTCCACTTGATAGGCCCGGTGTGGGATGTTCCCCTTTACAAATTCAAGTGATCTCATTGTTCAGTTCCCACCTATGGGTGAGGAACATGCGATTGTTTGGTTTTCTGTTCTTGAGTAGTTTGCTAAGAATGATGGATTCCAGCTGCATCCATGTGTCCTACAAAGGACACAAACTCATCGCTATGGCTGCATAGTATTCCATGGTGTATATGTGCCATTTTCTTAATCCAATCTGTCACTGATGGACATTTGGGTTGATTCAAGTCTTTGCTATTGTGAATAGTGCTGCAATAGAAGCTTATCGTGTGCATGTGTCTTTATAGCAGCATAATTTATAATCCTTTGGGTGTTATATACCCAGTAATGCAGGATGGCTAGGGTCATATGGGTACATCTAGTTCTAGATTCCTTGGGAATGTACTGTTTTCCATAATGGTTGAACTAGTTTAATCCACCAACAGTGTAGAATTCCCCATTTCTCATCCTCTCCAGCACCTGTTGTTTTCCCTGACTTTTTAATGATGTACATTCTAACTGGTGGAGATGGTATCTCATTGTGGTTTTGATTTGCATTTCTCTGATGGCCAATTGATGATGAGCTTTTTCATGTGTTTGTTGGCTGTATGAATGTCTTCTTTTTGAGAAATGTCATTTCACTTATCCTTTACTTTTTGTTGGGTTGTTTGTTTTATAGAATTTGTTTGAGTTCTTTGTAGGTTCTGGATATTAGCCTTTGTCAGATAGTGGTTGCGAAAATGTTCTCCCCATTCTGTGGGATTTGCCTGTTCACTCTGGTAGTTTCTTTTTGCTGTGCAGAAGCTCTTTAGTTTAATGAATCCCATTTGTCAATTTTGACTTTTGCTGCCGTTGCTTTTGGTGTTGTTTTAGACATGAAGTCTTTTGTACCTATGTCCTGAATGGGTACCACCTATAGGTTTTCCTCTAGGATTTTTATGGGTATTAGGTCTAACATTTAAGTCTCTAATCCATCTTGAATTAATTTACTAGGTATAAGGGTAAGGAAAGGATCAAGACGGCTTTCTACTTGTAGTAGCCAATTTTCCAGCACCATTTATTAAATGGGAATCCTTTCCCCATTTCTTATTTCTCTCAGGTTTGTCAAAAGATAGATGGCTGTAGATGTGTGGTATTGTTTGGGGACTGTTCCATTCCCATTGGTCTATGTCTCTGTTTTGGTACCAGTACTGTACTTTGTTTCAGTTACTGTATGTAGTATAGTTTGAAGTCCAGGTGGCGTGATGCCTCCAGCTTTGTTCTTTTGACTTAGGATTGTCTTGGAATGGAATCTTTTTTGGTTCCCATATGAACTTTAAAGCAGTTTTCAATTCTGTGAAGAAACTCATTGGTAGCTTGATGGGGATGGCATTGAATATGAAATTACCTTAGAGGCGGTATGGCCATTTCCGCGATGTGATTCTTCCTATCCATAGGCATGGTATGTTCTTCCATTTGTTTGTGTCCTCTTTTATTTCACTGAGCAGTGGTTTGTAGTTCTCTCCTTGAAGAGGTCTTTACATCCTTGTAAGTTGGATTCCCTGGTATTTTATTCTCTTTGGAAGCAATTGGCAGATGATTCATTCCTGATTTAGCTCTCTGTTTGTCTGTTACTGGTGTATCACGAATGCTTGTGATTTTTGCACATTAATTTTGTATCCTGAGACTTTGCTGAAGTCTTATCAGCAGGAGATTTTGGGCTGAGACAATGGGGTTTCTAAATATACAATCATGTCATCTGCAAGCTGAGGTTGACTTCTTCTTTTCCTAACTGAATACCCTTGATTTCTTTTTCTCTTGATTGCCCTAGCAGAACTTCCAACACTATATTTGAATAGGAGTGGTGAGAGAGGGCATCCCTGTCTTGTGCCAGTTTTCAAGGAATTTTTGGGTTTTGCCCCATTCCATTGCGTGGCTGTGGGTTTGTCATAAATAGCTCCTTGCTTTTGATCACGTTCCTTCAATACGAATTTATTGGCGTTTTAGCATGAGGCTGTTGAATTTTTGTCAAAAAGCCTTTTTCTGCATCTATTGAGATAATCATGTGGTTCTTGTCTTTGGTTCTGTTTATAATGCAGTTGTTTGTGGGATTTGTGAATGTTGAACCAGCCTTGCATCAGGATGAAGCCCACTTGATCATGGTGACTTTTGTGTGTTGCTGAAATCGGTTTGCCAGTATTTTGTGTGAGGATTTTTACGCCGATGTTCATCAGGGATATTGGTCTAAAATACTCTTTTTTGGTTGTATCTCTGCCAGGCTTTGGGTATCAGGATGATGTTGGCCTCATCAAATGAGTTAAGGGGAGGATTCCCTCTTTTTCTATTGATTGGAATAGTTTCAGAAGGAATGGTACCAACTCCTCCTTGTACCTCTGGTAGAATTCAGCTGTGAATCCATGCAGACCCTGGACTTTTTTGGTTGGTAGGCTATTAATTGTTGCCTCAATTTCAGAGCCTGCTATTGAATTCATTGAGATTCAGCTTCCTGGTTTAGTCTTGGAAGAGTGTAGTGTCGAAATTATATCCATTTTCTTCTAAGATTTTCAGTTTATTTGCGTAGGGTGTTTATGGTATTTATAGGTATTTGGTTGTATTTCTGTGAGTTGGGTGGTGGTGTACATCATTTTTTAATTGCATCGATTTATTCTTCTCTCTTCTTTATTAGTCTTGCTAGTGGTCTATCCAATTTTGTTGTGCTTAGTAACCATGGTTGTTGTTTTGGAGGTTTTTGTGTCTCTATCTCCTTCAGTTCTGCTCTGGTCTTGGTTATTTTAAGCCTTCACCTTTAAGCTTTGAATGTTTGTCTTTGCTTCTAGTTCTTTTAATTCTTTGATGTTGAGTATAAATTTTAGATTTTACTGCTTTCTCTTATTGGGCATTTAGTGTATAAATTTCCCCTCTACACACTGCTTTAAGCGTGATACGGGAATTCTGGTATGTTGTATCTTTGTTCTCATTGGTTTCAAAATTTATCTTTATTTCTGCCTTCATTTAGTTATGTACCCAGTAGTCATTCAGGAGAACAGGTTGTTCAGTTTCCATGCCAGTTGGTTTTGATTGAGTTTCTTGAGTCCTGGGTTCCCAGTTTGGCCAGTTATAATAGTGCAGAGACGTTTGTTTATAATTTCAGAGCATACATTTTAGAATTGCTTTTCCTTCCATTATGGTCAGTGCAGAATGATGGTGGGGCTGAGAAGGATGGCATATATTCTGGTGGTTTGATTTGAGGTTTCTGAATGTCTGGTGATTCACAGGACCAAGTTCATTCTACCGTCATCTTGTTTATTCCATTATGGTTTGGTCTGTCCTGTGACTGGTGGTGTAGTCTCCCATTCTTCATTGTGGGGTCTAGTCTCATGTAGTCTCTGGTTTTATGATCCAAGGTGCTCCACTGCTGTTGGTGCCTGTATTGGGATATTTGACTCATACTCAGTTGAGTCCCTTTGTGCCATGGCCTTCCTGTCCTCTCTTTTGAGTCTTTGAATTCGGTTTTGGTTGTGTTCCATCAGTGTGCAACCCCATTTTTTTGTTCTCCAGCTTTGCTTTGGTAATCTTCCTCCATCCTTTATTTTGAACCATGCCTTGCAGTGGATGGTCTCCACAGCAGACTGATGGATCTTGACTCTTTGTCCAGTTTGCCAGTCTGTTATTCTTTGGTGGAATCTAGTCCCGTTGGTTAGTTCAGATTATTGTGACTTGGTCTGACCTGATGCTTGTTATTTGCCAATAGATTGATCACAATTCTTCACCCTCCATTAGTGCCACATTTCATGTTTCCGAGATGACTGCATTGCCGGTTGTTCCTTCCACATGTTAGATGCTTCAACCTAGGGTCTCTTATGGAAACAGACCTAGTGGTGTCAATCTCAGCTTATTCTTATCCTGTAAGGATTTTATTTCTCCTTCACTTATGAAACTTAGTTTGTAGATGCTGAAATTCTGGGTTTAAATTCTTTAAGAATGTTGAATATTGGCCCCACTCTCTTCTGGCTTGGAGTTTCTGCCCGAGAGATCTGCTGTGAGTCTGATGGAAGCCCTTTGTGGGTGACATTCTTTCTCTGGCTGCCCTTAAGATTTTTCCTTCATTTCAACTTTGGTGAGATCTGGCAATTATGTGTGTCTTGGAGTTGCTCTCTTCTCGAGGGTATCTTTGTGGCGTTCTCTCTGTATTTCCTGGATTTGAATGTTGGCCTGCCCTGCTAGGTTGGGAAGTTCTCCCTGGATGATATCCTGAAGAGTGTTTCCAACTTGGTTCCATTTTCCCCTCGCCGGTACTTTAGTAAGCTATTAGATTTGGTCTTTTTATCCATGCTTTCTTGCAGGCTTTGTTCATTTCTTTTTCTTCTTTTTTCTTTTAGCGGTTTCTCTTCGCTTCATTTCAAGTGAATTTGTTCTATAGTGGCTGTGCTCTTTCTTCAGTTGATGGAAATTAGTTGCAGGCTTGTCGTATTTCTGGTGTCATGCTTTTCATCTCTTTCATTTAGTTTATGACCTTCTCTGCATTAATTACTCTGTCGTTATTGCTTTTTTTCAAGATTTACACACACTGGTTTAAGCTAGATTCTGCAGTAATTCCTCCTTTAGCTCTGAGAGTTTGATGGATGGGCCTTTCTTCTCTCTCGTCAAGTCATTCTCCGTCGGCACGTCGTTGCTGGCGGGTGAGCTCAGCTCCTTTGCGGGGAGATCATCTTATTTTGAATTTCCGAAAGCTTTCTGCCTGCTTTTTCCCCACATCTTTGTGGTTTTATCTGCCTCTAGTCTTTGATGATGGTGATGTACTGATGGGGTTTTGGTGTAGGTGTGGTTCTGTTTGAACAGCTGGTCGTCAGCTGTAGGTCTGTTGGAATTGCTTGGGGTTAGACCCTGTTTGCCTGGGTATCAGCAGCAGAGACTGCAGAAAGTGGGAATATTTCTGAACAGCAAGTGTACCTGTCTGATTCTTGCTGGAAGCCTCTCAGGTGCTCACCCACCCTGTGAGGTGTGGGGTGTCAGACACTTTGGTGGGGATATATACGTTAAAGGCTACTCAGGGTCAGGGACCCGCTTGAGCAGAGTCTGTCCGCTATGAGATCATGGCCACCTCCGTGTTGGGAGAGACCACTGCTCCTCGCTGTGTAGAGACTTAGAGTGGAACTGCATCTGCAGGAGTGTCTGCTGCTTTGTTGTGTTCTGTGCCTGCACCCCAGAGGTGGAGTCTACAGAGACAGGCAGGTTTCCAGCCCAGGCTGTGACTCCACCCAGTTCGAGCTTCCCAGCAGCTTTGTTTACCTACTTAAGCTCAGCAATGCCCCTCCCCAGCCTCCGCTGCGTGAATGCAGGCTGGGGAGGCTCAGGAGGCGGGTGACCTCCCGGCCAGGTGTGGGATATATGATCTCCTGGTGTGCCTGTTTGCTTAAAGCGCCCAGTATCGGGTGGGAGTTACACCGATTCTCAGGTGTTGTGTGTCTCAGTTTCTAGCTGGGAAAAGGGATTCCCTTCCCTCTTGAGCTTCCCAGGTGAGGCAATGCCTCGCCCTGCTTCAGCTCTCGCTGGTCGAGCTGCAGCAGCTGATCAATACGGATCGTCCGGCACTCCCCAGTGAGTTGAACCCAGTACCTCAGTTGAAAATGCAGAAATCACCGGTCTTCTGTGTCGCTGGCGCTGGGAGTTGGAGACTGGAGCTGCTCCTATTCGGCCATCTTGCTCCGCCCCTTTTTTTCTGTATTTCTAACACCTAGAAGGCCGGGGAGGCACTAAATATATATGTTGCATGAATAAATATAATGTAAACCTCCTTGTGTCACAGATGAGAAAACTGAAGGCTAGGGAAGGAGTGTGACTTGCTCAAGATTACTTGCCTACCTGGGAATAGAATCCTTTCTCCTGAGTTACAGTCTGGTGCTCTTTCTGCTGTAACACATGTTTCTATGTGCCTCTATCCCCATAATTCTAGTTTCAAAAGGCAATCCTGTCCTCTCCCTGGTGGACTAGTTTAAGTATTAATTTATAGAGATGTTTATGAAGCATGCTGCAGGCAAATCAATATGATAATGAGAGTTAGATATGGATACTATATTATTTTGTGGCTTTCCAATAGTGACTGTTTCATTTCAGGATTGCTTTCCTTTCAGAGGTAGGAAAAATACTTATTTTTAATGTGTGTGTCTATTAGCAAATATGGTAAAGCATGATAAGGCCAAGCATGCTGAGCTGATGACATTAACTTATCCTAAATAAGTCTCACATGAGCCAACTGGTTCAGATTAAAGTCCCTTATTCACCATGATGCAAAGTACTTTTACAATAAAACAAAAACAAAACAGAAGAGGTCACATAGCAAGTGTGTGTGTGTGTACACACGTATGTGCTGCAAGTTAATAAGTACATTGTGTGAGTGCCATGTGACTGTGACTGTGCCAGTGGAGATACAAAAGAAGTGTCAGGCATAGTCCTTATCATCAAGGGTCTTACAAAATACAGTCTTGAAATTACTAGAAAATAGTTCTGATGTATTATATAAGCAAGGCAGGATAGTAAGAGTAAGACTGTATCTACCAGGGCCAGTGAGATACAGAATAAGAGAAAAATCACTATGAGGTAGAGTTAATCTGAACAAACAACACAGAGACTATGCAATCAAAACTATGGGTGGCCTGCCTTTCTACTTTCTGTGGCAAGACTCACAGTATATATTGATATATCATTAAAAATCATTTATTTTGTTTGTATTCAGGCTGATACCATTGACCACAGGAGACAGAGTTTTCTAAGACTTTAAAATAATTCTTGGAAGATAATGTCTGGTAGTTGCTTTCGATTTTCTAAGCAGAAACACAGTGTTCAAGTACCCTTTGTCTACCTTCAGAATTGGGAGTAGGGATGTTTCCTGCCACTGTGGAATATTTCACAAGGTTTCATCAAAGTTTCAGAATATCAGTTTCTTCATGGTATGTCACTTCAGGCCCCTGAACAAACTGGAAGGGGTGTGTTCTGTTTTGCTTGCTCTGGGTAGCCTATATCTCTGGATTGTCTGTTCCCTGTCAACTGCCAGTGGAAGGAGGCTGATTAAGTGCATTTCATTTGTGAATGGACTTTTAAGCAACAGTAAAGAATTCTCACCAAACACACCCAACCCTTTCAGGCCTAATCCTACAAACCCAATTAAAGGTAATGGACACTCTATTTGATGAGGCAGTTCAGCTAAGCCAGCACTCTCTGATGGTAGCTAGAGATGTTATTCAGAATTTTGCAAATGCCATCCATATTTGCAGGAATTTATGCCTTTATATCAACTGCAAAGTAGAGCCTTCTATTTGCAACATGCAAAACACTAACCACATTTCTTCTTTAAAAATGTATTAGGGAAGAAATTATGTACTAGAATATTAGGTTTCTTATAATAAGAGCTATAGGGACTTTAAAAATAGATTTTGGTTGCTGGGAGTAGAAATTTGGTTCAGAGTGATAAATTTTCTGCATTTATTTATTTCTGAACATTTCCTTAAGCAGTGTGTGCAGGTAAATGAAAATATTATCAAATTTATTTTAAAATAGGACATAAGAACTAGAGCAGTGTTTCTCTAAATAGGGACTGCCTGCAATAAGATCACCTTGTAGGGGGAGTTGTTTAAAAATTCAGATTGCTAGCCCTCACACCAGACTTGCTGAATCACTCTCTGAAGTTAGGGCCTATGGATCTTTACTAAAAACAAACAAACAAACAAACAAACAAACAAACAAAACCGACAAGGTGTTTCTGATACACTCTAAGGTTTGACAACATTGGCAGTAGAAATTGTGGAGTAATTACTTAGGAGCAGGTTTGGTTAGAAAGGGTTACGCAGAAGGATAGTGTGGGTCTGGAGTGCTGGTCAAATTTCTGACAGCTTTTTACCTCATTTGCATCTCAATGTTTCTATAAAAGGAAATGCTAAAAAAGGAAAGTATCTCATAATATATAGGACTAAAACATTGTGGTATACCCACATAATACTATACAACCATTTAAAATAATTTTATAAAATGATATATAAATGCATCTGGAAAGATACTCTGTATTGTTAATTGAGAAAAGCAAGTCACAAAACATATACGTTGTGATTGCTTTCAAAAATACTATATACTATAGACAAGGAAAAATATCTGGGTGAATATACACAAAGGAATTAACGGTATCAAATTACAGGTAATTTTTATAGTCTTCTTTTTGCTTATCTGTATTGTCTCAATTTTCAGTAATGAACATTTACTGCAAAAGTAGTATCAAAACTGTTATAGTAAGAAGAAAGTATCCATTTCCTATAGTATAATTTTTAACATCTTAATTGAAGGAACCTTTTGGTTCCATGCTATCTAGTATTTTAGCACCTCAGATGTTACCATTAATTAAGTTAAAACGTGGTTATTTGTTATAGAATAATATTACCTTACAAAATAGAAATCTATAGAAGTTATATAAATTGAATTTGCAATTGAATGCTATTTTAGTGGATTGGAAGAAAAGATGATTGTTTTGGCCCACTTTACCTTCATTGAAAAGCATCACTTTCCACCTTGTATATACCTATTTTAAATAATTTTATTGCAGCTCAAAGTAAATTAAAATATCAAGTTTAAAACAATTTTTTAAAGAGAGATATAGAGATCTGGACTCCAGAGCTGCAATGCCAATGTGGTAGTCACATTGGGGCTACTGACCACTTGATACCTGGCTAGTCAGATTTGACATGGCTGTAAGTGTAAAACACGCAACTTATTTTAAATACTTAGTATTAAAAAAGAATGTAAAATATCTCCTTAATTATATTTATATTGCTTGCATGGTGAAATGATAATATTTTGCATATATTGGATTAAAGTATTATTAAAATTAACTTTAGTTTCTTTTTTAAATATGATTAGTAAAACCTTTTCAATTACACATGTGGCATGCATGATTTATCTATTAGCACTGCTTAGAGTTAGACATCATGTTATTGCAGGAAACCTTTTGGATGACCCAGCTTGCCTGAAGGTCAGATGGTGCTACTGAGCCCAGGCCAGATGAGCAGGCTTCTCAAAGTGTGCTCCATGGACCAGCATCAGTATCACCTTACAAATTGTTAGAAATGCAAATTATTGGGCCCCAGCCCAAACCTACTGAGTTGAAAACCTGCAAGGAAGACTCAACAATCTGTGTTTTTACAAGCCCTACTCAGTGATTCTGACACAAACCAAAATTGAGAAGGGCTAATTTGAAGAATTATTGATAAGTCTTACTATAAATGTGAGAACACTTGCCTCTGTTCTATCAGCTTTGAAAATCTAGATTTCTGCCTTTTATAATTCGCTTATACTATGGCTCAGTTGCCTCAAGATGAAGAATATAATGTTGATCATGATTATTGATGATAAAAGCCCTTATATGATACAGCCACCTACTTTTTAGATTTAGAAAAGAGAATATGACCCTTTTACTTAAAGTATATGAACAACATCTATTCACAATTCTGTCTGGGATTAAAATGTGTGTTAAGTTAAAGTATTACCTGTACAGTTATTATTTCTACTGAATATAGACAAAGGACAAGGCTTGAAAAGGATGGACAGAAGAGGAATTGATTCTCTTACTTCATTAATTCATTCAACAAATATTTATTGAGCACTGATGGGGAGAGAGACCTTTTGATTCTGATCTTGGATCCTCTTTCCCTGCTTTTGCATGGGAAATCTCACTAGGAAATTAATGGTCCTGTTGAAAGGAATCCAGAGTATTAGCTGTTGCAGGTAAGAATGTCCAGAGAAAGATGAAACAGCATTCCTCATAACCAAGAAGCAGGGGTCTCAAATTTCTCATAATATCGGTGTAAATCGATTAAGAAAGAAATAATTTTCAGCATCAGCTTTATGTAATAATAATAATAATTATTTAATAATCATAATAATAGCTTTTTATAAGGAGACACTTTTGTATTTGTTTAAAAAATCACAAATGTCCATTATGAGTATGTTTTTCTTTTCAACTGTCATGTCATCTGGCTTTTAAAGGCAAATGAAATGTTTTTAGACGTCATGCTCTGACAAGAAGTGAACCTCACAGCATCTATTACATGTAGTACAGAGAATGTTTAAAAGCCGTTAGGTTACACTGGAATGTTGATATAACAATATTCACCCTTGAGAGTTTGTCATAAGGTAACTCTCTCTCAGAGCACATCTGAAAGGAGCTATATTTTAAAATATTGTTCCCCAGCTGCTGTGCTAAGGTTTAGGTATAAGGAGAAAAATAAAATACAGAGTTTACCTTCTAGAAATGTGGAGTTTCTTGCTATTTGTCAACTCTAGTTGTGACTTAGAATCAACAAAAGGGCTTTTGAAAGAATAACAAATTGGGCCCTTTTCAGTTAAATGAAAATCATATGGGGTTGGGTCCAGGCACCATCAGAGTTGAGAACTACTGGCAGAGCTGCTATGACAAACACTTAAATACAATGTCACAGAGCTAAAATAAAGTATTAATAAGGTTTAATAAGAATGCAACTGATTTTTTCATGAAGAAATTGTCAATGTTTGGAAATTTCACCAAAAATTAAACCAGACTAGCAAATAAAGTATCATGACTAGTCACTTTGGGATTTTTTCTGAGATCTCTTTCTGATATCTCTTTTTCTGAGATCTCTGTTTTCTCTCTTGCTTTCTGGGACCAATGCTAGTTAGCATTTTTTTCTGAGTTCCTGTGTGAATTTGTTCTTTTGTTGAACCCTTTCCTCCCGACTGCATATACTTAATACTCTTAAAGCACTCTCTTCTAAGAAATCTTTGGAGAACCAGAGAGAAAAACCCAGTGAGAATTACTTGCATTTCCAGTTGTTAGTTTCTTTTGTTTGGCTGAACTCCAGTGCAGCCCACTGATTTCTCTTCAGATTTCTTTGGAAGTGACACATATTTTCTTGGTCATTAAATTAGGTTTTCATGGATGGGCTTAAAATCTTTCTCAAATGTATTACTTCTTTCTGTCTTGTTCAGATATCTGGGTGTGGGCAGGTAGACGACCTGGTCTCACCAATACTGATCCCACCACAGTGTAGTCAATGAAAATTTCATTAGTGTTCAGGTGTGATATCTTATTACATTTTTCACAATTCTCCCTATCTGGAATACCTGGATAAAGATTCAGAGAGGGCTGGGCAGGGCATCTCTGAAAGAAAGGCAGCAACCCCAGTCAGGGGCTTATAGATAAAACTCCCATCTCCCTGGGACAGAGCACGTGGGGGGAAGGGGCAACTGTGGGTGCAGCTTCAGCAGACTTAAATGTTCCTGCCTGCTGGCTGTGAAAAGAGCAGCGGATCTCCCAGTACAGTGCTCAAGCTCTGCTAATGGACAGCCTGACTCCTCAGATGGGTCCCTGATCCCAATGCCTCCTGACTGGGTGACACCTCCCAGCAGGGGTCAACAGACATCTCATACAGGAGAGCTCTGGTTGGCATCTGGCAGAAGCCCCTCTAGGATGAAGCTTCCAGAGGAAGGAATAGGCAGCAACCTTTGCTGTTCTGCAGCCTCCGCTGGTGATACCCAGGCAAACAGGGTCTGGAGTGGACCCCCAGCAAACTCCAGCAGACCTTTAGCAGAGGGGCCAGACTGTTAGAAGGAAAACTAACACACAGAAAGGAATAGCATCAACATCAACAAAAAGAACATCTACACAGAAACCCCATCCAAAGGTCACTGACATCAAATACCAAATGTAGATTAATCCATAGAGATGAGGAAAAACCAGAATAAAAAGGCTGAAAATTCAAAAAACCAGAATGCCTCTTCTCCTCCAAAGGATCACAACTCCTCACCAGCAAGGGAAGAAAACTGGATGAAGGATTAGCTTGACAAATTGACAGAAATAGGCTTCAGAAGGTGGGTAATAACAAACTCCTCTGAGCTAAAGGAACATGTTCTAACCCAATGCAAGGAACCTAAGAACCTTGTAAAAAGATTAGAGGAACTGCTGATGAGAATAACCAGTTTAGAGAAGAACATAAATGACCTGATGGAGATGAGAAACACATCATGAGAACTTCATGAAGCATATGCAAGTATCAATAGCCAAATTGATCAAGCAGAAGAAAGAATATCAGAGATTGAAGATCAACTTAATAAAGTGTGAATACAAGATTAGAAAAAAAAAAGAATAAAAAGGAATGAAGAAAGCCTCCAAGAAATATGGGGCTATGTGAAAAGACTAAACCTATGTTTGATTGGTGTACCTGAAAGTGATGGGGAGAACGGAACCAAGTTGGAAAACATTCTTCAGGATATTATCCAGGAGAACTTCCCCAACCTAGCAAGACAGGCCAACATTCAAATTCAAATAATACAGAGAACACCACAAAGATACTCCTCGAGAAGAGTAACCCCAAGACACATAATTGTCAGATTCACCAAGTTTGAAATGACAGAAAAAATGTTAAGGGCAGCCAGAGAGAAAGGTCGGGTTACCCACAAAGGGAAGCCCATCAGACTAACAGTGGATCTCTCTGCAGAAAAACTACAAGCCAGAAGAGAGTGGGGGCCAATATTCAACATTCTTAAAGAAAAGAATTTTCAACACGGAATTTCATATCCAGCCAAACTAAGCTTCATAAGTGAAGGAAAAATAAAATCCTTTACAGACAAACAAATGCTAAGAGATTTTGTCACCACTAGGCCTGCCTTACATGAGGTCCTGAAGGAACCACTAAATATGGAAAGGAAAAGCCAGTACCAGCCACTGCAAAAACATACCAAATTGTAAAGACCATCAACACTATAAAGAAATTGCATCAATTAATGGGAAAAATAACCAGCTAGCATCATGATGACAGGATCAGATTCACACATAAAAATATTAAACTTAAATGTAAACAGGCTAAATGCCCCAAATAAAAGACACAGATTGGCAAGTTGGATAAAGAGTCAAGACCTATCAGTGTGCTATATTTAGGAGACCCATCTCAAGTACAAAGACACACATGGGCTCAAAGTAAAGGGATGGAGGAATATTTACCAAGCAAATGGAAAAAAAAAAAAAAAAAAGCAAGGGTGGCAATCCTAGTCACTGATAAAACAGATTTTAAACCAACAAAGATCCAAAAAGACAAAGAAAGGCATTACATAATGGTAAAGGGAACAATGCAACAAGAAGAGCTAGCTATCCTAAATATATATGCAACTAATACAGGAGCACCCAGATTCATAAAGCAAGTTCTTAGAGACCTACAAAGAGATGTAGACTCCCTCAAAATAATAGAGGGAGACTTTAACACCCCACTGTCAATATTAGAGAGATCAAAGAGACAGAAAATTAACAAGGATATTCAGGACTTGAATTCAGTTCTGGACCAAGTGGATCTAATAGGCATCAACAGAACTCTCCACCCCAAATCAACAGAATATACATTCTTCTCAGCACCACATCACACCTATTCTAAAATTGACCACATAATTGGAAGTAAAACACTCCTCAGAAAATGCAAAAGAATGGAAATCATAACAAACAGTCTCTCAGAAAACACTGCAATCAAACTAGAACTCAGGATTAAGAAACTCACTCAAAACTGCACAACTCCATGGAAACTGAACAACCTGCTCCTGAATGACTACTGGGTAAATAACAAAATTAAGACAGAAATAAGTAAGTTCTTTGAAACCAACGGGAACAAAGACACAATGTACCAGAATCTCTGGGACACAGCTAAAGCAGTGTTTAGAGGGAAATTTATAGCACTAAATGCCCATGGGAGAAAACTGTAAAGATCTAAAATCGACACCCTAACATCACAATTAAAGAACTAGAGAAGCAAGAGCAAACAAATTCAAAAGTTAGCAGAAGACAAGAAATATCGAAGATCAGAGCAGAACTGAAGGAGATAGAGACACAAAAAACCCTTCAAAAAAAATCGATGAATCCAGGAGTTGGTTTTTTGAAAAAGATTAGCAAAATAGGCTGCTAGTCAGAATGATAAAGGAGAAAGGAGAGAAGAATCAAATAGACACAATAAAAAATGATAAAGGTGATATCCCCACTGAGCCCACAAAAATACAAAATATAATCTGATAATACTATAAACACCTCTATGCAAATAAACTAGAAAATCTAGAAGAAATGGATACATTCCTGGAAACATACACCCTCCCAAGACTAAACAAGGAAAAAGTCAAATCCCTGATTAGACCAATAACAAGTTCTGAAATTGAGGCAGTAATTATGAGCCTACCAACCAAAAAAAGCCCAGGACCAGACTAATTCAGAGCCGAATTCTACTAGAGGTACAAAGAGGAGTGGTACCATTCCTTCTGAAAATATTCCAAGCAATCGAAAAAGAGGAAATCCTCCCTAACTCATTTTATGAGGCCAGAATCATCCTGATACCAAAACCTGGCAGAGACAAAACAGAAAGAACATTTTAGGCCAATATCCCTGATGAACATCAATGCAAAAATCCTCAATAAGATACTGGCAAACCAAATCCAGCAGCACATCAAAAATCTTATCCACCACAATCAAGTCAGCTTCATCCCTGGGATGCAAGACTGGTTCAACATATGCAAATCAATAAATGTAATCCATCACGTAAACATAACCAATGACAAAACCACATGATTGTCTCTAACAGATACAGAAAAGGCCTTTTGATAAAATTGAACACCCTTCATGCTAAAACCCCTCAATAAACTAAGTATTTTCACGGAACGATCTCAAAGTAATGTAAGAGCTATTTATGGACAAACCCACACTAATATCATACTGAATGGGCCAAAGCTGAAGCATTCCCTTTGAAAAACTGTCACAAGACAGGGATGCCCTCTCACCAGCCTTGGTCTAACATAGTATTGGAAGTTCTGGATAGTGCCAACTAGCAAGCAGAAAGAAATAGTTCAATAGGAGGAGAGGGGAGGTCAAATCATTCTTGTTTGCAGACACATCGTAAGCATTTAGAAAACCCAATGGAGCTCTAAAGATCGGTACTGGCCAGCTGCTGCAGCCCGACTAGCGAGAGTTGAAGCAGGGCGAGGCATTGCCTCGACCTTTCTTGAAGCGCAAGGGGAAGGGAATCCCTTTTCCTAGCCAGGGAACTGAGACACACAACACCTGGAGAACCCGGTAACTCCCAAACCCAAATACCAGCGCCTTTACAAACAGGTCACCAGAGAACATCCCACACCTGGCTGGAGTCCCACACCCACGAGCCTCCTCACGCTATCACACACAGCAGTCTGTGATTCACGGCAAGGCAGCAGCTAGGCTGGGGAGGGGCTCGGCCATTGCTGGGAGGCTTTATAGGTAAACAAAGCTGGGCAAGCTCGAACTGGGTGAGCCCACAGCAGCTCAAGGAAACCCGCCTCGTCTCTGTAGACTCCACCCTCTGGGGGGCAAAATAAAACACAATGACAGCAGATACCTCTGCAGACCCAAACTAATTTCTGTCTGACAGCTTTGAAGAGGAAAGCAGTGGATCTCCAACACGGAGGTTGAGATCTGAGGAAGCGGCGACTCTGCTCAAGCCGGTCCCTGACCCCTGAGTAGCTCTGAACTGGGAGACATCCCCACTAGGGCAGTCTGATCTCACACCTCACAGGGTGAGTACACCCCTGGAGAGGAAGCCCAAAAGAACTCGCATAGGTACACTTGCTGTTCAGAAATATTTATCTTCTGCGCCCTGCCACACCAGGCAAACAGGGCCCTGAGTGGACCTCAAGCAATTTCCAAACAGACTACAGCTGAGGGTCCTGACTGTTAGAAGGAAAACTATCAAACAGGAAGGACACTCTACACCAAAAACCCCCATCAGTACATCACCATCATCAAAGACCAGAGGCAGATAAACCACAAAGATGGGGAAAAGCAGGCAGAAAAGCTGGAAATTCAAAAATAAGAGCCGCGATCTCCCCCGCAAAGGAGCCGCGAGCTCATCGCCAGCAACGGATCAAAGCTGGACGGAGAATGACTTTGACGAGATGAGAGAAGAAGGGCTTCAGTCCATCAAATTTCAGAGCTAAAGGAGGAATTACGCACTCCAGCGAAAGAAACTAAAAATCTTGAAAAAAGTGGAAGAATTGGACGCTAGAGTAATTAATGCAGAGAAGGTCATAAACTAAATGAAAGAGATGAAAAGCATGACACGAGAAATACGTGACAAATGCAATAAGCTTCAGTAACTGACTCATCAACTGGAAGAAAGAGTATCACGCATTGAGGATCAAATGAATGAAATGAAGCGCAGAAGAGAAAACCAAAAGAAAAGAAGAAAAAGAAATGAACAAAGCCTGCAAGAAAGTATGGGATTATGTAAAAGACCAAATCTCCGCCTGATTGGGGTGCCTGGAAAGTGAGGGGGAAATGGAACCAAGTTGGAAAACACTCTTCAGATATCATCCAGAGAACTTCCCCAACCTAGTAGGGCAGGCCAACATTCAAATCCAGGAAATACAGAGAACGCCACAAAGATACCCTCGAGAAGAGCAACTCCAAGACACATAATTGCCAGATTCACCAAAGTTGAAATGAAGGAAAAATCTTGGCGGGCAGCCAGAGAAAGGTCGGGTTACCCACAAAGGGAAGCCCATCAGGACTCACAGCAGATCTCGCAGAAACTCCAAGCCAGAAGAGAGTGGGGCCCCAATATTCAACATTCTTAAAGAAAAGAATTTTAAACCCAGAATTTCATATCCAGCCAAACTAAGTTTCATAAGTGAAGGAGAAATAAAATCCTTACAGATAAGCAAATGCTTAGAGATTTTGTCACCACTAGGCCTGCCTACAAGAGACCTCCTGAAGGAACAATAAACATGGAAAGGAATTAAACCGGTACCAGCCATCCCAAAACATGCCAAAATGTAAAGCACTATCGAGGCTAGGAAGAAACTATATCAACTAATGAGCAGAAAATAACCAGTTAATATCAGAATGGCAGGACTGGGTTCACACATAACAATCTTAACCTTAAATGTAAATGGACTAAATGCTCCACCAGAGACAGACTGGCAAACTGGATAAAGAGTCAAGACCCATCAGTCTGTTTATTCAGGAGACCCATCTCACATGCAGACATACATAGGCTCAAAATAAGGGATGGAGGAAGATTTTACCAAGCAAATGGAGAACAAAAAAAGCGGGTTGTAATACTAGTCTCTGATAAAACAGACTTTAAACCATCAAAGATCAAAAGAGACAAAGAAGGCCATTACATAATGGTGCGGATCAATTCCAACAGGAAGAGCTTAACTATCCTAAATATATATGCACCCAATACAGAGCAATCCAGATTCATAAAGCAAGTCCTTAGAGACTTACAAAGAGATTCTAGGACTCCCATACAATAATAATGGAGACTTCACTACCCACTGTCAACATTAGACAGATCAATCCAGACAGAAAGTTAACAAGGATATCCAGGAATTGAACTCATCTCTCTGCAGCAGAGACCTAATAGACATCTATAGAACTCTCTACCCCAAATCAACAGAATATACATTCTTCTTTCTAGCACCACATCGCATTCTATTCCAAAATTGGACCACTTAATTGGAAGTAAAGCACTCCTCAGCAATGTACAAGAACAGAAATTACGCAAACCGTCTCTCAGACCACAGTGCAATCAAACTAGAACTCAGGACTAAGAATCTCAATCAAACCGCCAACTACATGGAAACTGAACAACCTGCTCCTGAATGACTACTGGGTACATAAATCTAAATGAAGGCAGAAATAAAAGATGTTCTTTGAAACCAATGGAGAACAAAGATACAACATACCAGAATCTCTGGGACACATTTAAAGCAGTGTGTAGAGGGAAATTTATAGCACTAAATGCCCACAAGAGAAAGCCGGAAAGATCTAAAATTGACACTCTTAACATCGCACTAAAAGAATTAGAGAAGCAAGAGCAAACACATTCGAAAAGCTAGCAGAAGGCTAGAAATAACTGGCGATCAGAGCAGAACTGAAGGAGATAGAGACAATAAAAAACCTCCAAAAAATCAATGAATCCAGGAGTTGGTTTTTGAAAAGATCAACAAAATTGACAGACCACTAGCAAGACTAATAAAGAAGAAAGAGAGAAGAATCAAATCGACGAATTAAAATGATAAAGGGGACATCACCAACGACCCCACAGAAATACAAACCACCATCAGAGAATACTATAAACACCTCTAATGCCAAAATAAAACTTCTAAAATCTAGAAGAAAATGGATACTTCCTGACACTTTACACTCTTCCAAGACTAAACCAGGAAGAAGTTGAATCCCCGAATAGACCAATAGCAGGCTCTTCTGGAAATTGAGGCAACAATTAATACTACCAACCAAAAAAGTCCAGGACCAGATGGATTCACAGCTGAATTCTACCAGAGGTACAAGGAGTGAGTTGGTACCCATTCCTTCTGAAACTATTCCAATCAATAGAAAAAGAGGGCAATCCTCCCTAACTCATTTTTATGAGGCCAACATCATCCTGATCAAAGCCTGGCAGAGATACAATTCAAAAAAAGAGAATTTTGTGACCAATATCCCGACGAACACGATGCAAAAATCCTCAATAAAATACCGGCAAACCGATTCAGCAACACATCAAAAAGCTTCTCCACCCGGCGAGATCAAGTGGGCTTCATCCCTGGATGCAAGCGCTGGTTCAACATTCGGGCAAATCAATAAACATAATCCAGCATATAAACAGAACCAAAGACAAGAACCACATGATTATCTCAATAGATGCAGAAAGGCTTTTGACAAAATTCAACAGCTCCTTCATGCTAAAAACGCCAATAAATTGCATTGATGGAACGTACCTCAAAAATAATAAGATATTTATGACAAACCCACAGCCAATATCATACTGAATGGGCAAAAACTGGAAAAATTCCCTTGAAAACTGGAAAATAAAGACAGGATGCCCTCTCCTCACCACCTATTCAACATAGTGTTGGAAGTTCTGGAAGAAGTAAATTAGGGCAAGAGAAAGAAAACGTGGGGTATTCAGTTAGAAAGAAGAAGTCAAATTGGTCCCTGTTTGCAGATGACATGATTGTATATTTAGAAAAACCCCATTGTCTCAGCCCAAAAATCTCCTTAAGCTGATAAGCAACTTCAGCAAAGTCTCAGGATACAATAATATTAATGTGCAAAAATCACAAGCATCTTTATACACCCGTAACAGACAAACAGAGAGCCAAATCATGAATGAACTTCCATTCACACTGCTTCAAAGAGAATCAAATACCTAGAATCCAACTTACATGGGATGTAAAGGACCCTTCAAGGAGAACTACAAAACCACTGCTCAGTGAAATAAAAGAGGACACAACAAATGGAAGAACATACCATGCCTATGGATAGGAAGAATCAATATCGCGGAAAATGGCCATACTGCCCAAGGTAATTTATAGATTCAATGCCATCCCCATCATGTTACCAATGAGTTTCTTCACAGAATTGAAAAACTGCTTTAAAGTTCATATGGAACCAAAAAGAGCCCGATCTCCAAGATTAACTGGGTTAAAAAGAACAAAGCTGGAGGCATCATGCTACCTGACTTCAAACTATACTAAGGCTGGGCCACAGTAACCAAAAGAAAGCATGGTACTGGTACCAAACAGATATAGACTAATGGAACAGAACAGAGTCCTCAGAAATAATACCACACATCTACAGCCATCTGATCTTTGACAAACCTGAGGAGAAACAAGAAATGGGGAAAGGATTCCCTATTTAATAAATGGTGCTGGAAATTGGCTAGCCATAAGTAGAAAGCTGGAACTGGATCTTTTTTCCCTACTCCCTTATAATGAAATTAATTCAAGATGGATTAGAGACTTAAATGTTAGACCTAATACCATGTGTCCTAGAGGAAAACCTAGGTAGTAAATGCATTCCAGGACATAGGTGCATGGGCAAAGACTTCATGTCTAAAAACACCAAAAGCAACGGCAGCAAAAGCCAAAATTGACAAATGGGATCCTCATTAAACTAAAGAGCTTCTGCACAGCAAAAAGAAACTACCATCAGAGTGAACAGGCAACCCACAGAATGGGAGGAAAAATTTTGCACCTACTCATCTGGACAAAGGGCTAATATCCAGAACCTAAAGAACTCAAACAAATTTCTACAAGAAAATTTGTAATTGCCCCATCAAAAGTGGGCAAAGGATAAGGAATTAGACATTTCTCAAAAGAAGACATTCATGGGCTAAAAAGCCAACAGACACATGAAAAATGCTCATCATCACTGGCCATCAGAGAAATGCAAATCAAACCACAATGAGATACCATCTCACACCAGCTAGAATGGCTACGTATCATTAAAAGTCAGGAAAACAACAGGTGCTGGAGAGGATGTGGGAGAAATAGAACACTTTTTACACTGTTGGTGGGATTGTAAACTAGTTCAACCATTATGGAAAAACAGTATGGCTTATTCCTCAAGGATCTAGAACTAGATGTACCATATGACCTACTATCCCACATTGCATATACCTAAAGGATTGAGTAAATTATGCTGCTCTAAAGACACATGCACAACGCATGTTTATTGCAGCACTATTCACAATAGCAAAGACTTGGGAATCGTCCGTCCATCAGTGACAGATTGATTTAAGAAAATGTGGCACATATACACCCCATGGAATACTATGCAGCCATAAAAAGGATGAGTTTGTGTCCTTTAGAAATATGATGCAGCTGAATCCATCATTCTTAGCAAACTATCACAAAGAACAGAAAAACCAAACACCGATGTTCTCACCTCATAGGTGGGAACTGAACAATGAGATCACTTGACTGGAAGGGGAACATCACACAATCAAACCATCATGGGGAGGGGGAGGGGGAGGATTGCATTGGGAGTTATACCTGATGTAAAATGATTTGAAGATGGGTGCAGCACACCAAGAAGGCACAAGTATACATATGTAACAAACCTGCTCGTTATGCACATGTACCCTACAACTTACAGCACAATAATAAATAAATTAAAAAAAAAGAAATGTCTAAAGCAGAATTTTCTGTAATATAAGGAAAATAAAACAGAAATATCCAATAAAAAAAAAAAAAAAAAACCCCATAGTCTCAGACCCAAATCTCTTTAAGCTGATAAGCAACTTCAGCAAAGTCTCAGGATAGAAAATCAATGTGCAAATATCACAAGCATTCCTATACACCAATAATAGGCAAACAGGAGCCAAATCATGAGTGCACTCTCATTCACAATTGTTATGAATGGAATAAAATACTTAGGAATACAAATTACAAGGAATGTGAAGGACCTCTTCAAGAATGACAAACCACTGCTCAAGGAAATCATAGAGAACACAGACAAATGGAAAAACATTTCATGCTGATGAATAGGAAGAATCAATATTGTGAAAATGGCCATACTGCCCAAAGTAATTTATAGATTCAATGCTATCCCCACTAAGCTACCACTGGCTTTCTTCGCAGAATTAGTAAAAACTACTTTAAATTTCATATGGAACCAAAAAAAGAGCCTGTATAGCCAAGACAATCCTAAGTAAACAAAAAAAAATCAAAGCTGGAGGCATCACACTACCTGACTTCAAACTATACTACCAGGCTACAGTAACAAAAACAGTATGGTACTGGTACCAAAACAGATATATAGACCAATGGAACAGAACAGAGGCCTCAGAAATAGTGCCACACATCTGCAACCCTCTGATCTTTTGCAAACCTGACAAAAACCATCATTTGGGAAAGGAAGGAATCCCTATTTAATAAATGTTGTTGGGAAAACTGGCTAGCCATATGCAGAAAACTGAAACTAGACCCCTTCCTTACACCTTATACAGAAATTAATTCAAGATGGATTAAAGACTTAAACATAAGACCTAAAACCATAAAAAACCGTAGAAGAGAACCTAGGCAATACCATTGAGGACATAGGCGTGGGTGAATACTTCATGTCTAAAACACCAAAAGCAGTGGCAACAAAAGCCAAAATTGACAAATGGGATCTAATTAAACCAAAAAGCTTCTGCACAGCAAAAGAAACTACCATCAGAGTGGACAGGCAACCTACAGAATGGGAGAAAATTTTTGCAATCTATCCATCTGACAAAGTGCTAATATCCAGAATGCACAAAGAACTTAAACACATTGACAAGAAAGAAAAAAAAAACCATCAAAAAGTGGGTGACAGATATGAACAGACACTTTTCAAAGGAAGATATTTATGTGGCAGACAAACGTATGAGAAAAAGCTCATCATCACTGGTCATTAGAGAAATGCAAATCAAAATCCCATTGAGATACCATCTCATGCCAGTTAGAATGGCGATCATTAAAAAGTCAGGAAACAACAGATGCTGGAGAGGATGTGGAGAAATGGGAATGTTTTTACACTGTTGGTGGGAGTGTAAATTAGTTCAACCATTGTGGAAGACAGTGTGGTGATTCTTCAAGCATCTAGAACCAGAAATATCATGTGACCCAGCAATCCCATTACTGGGTATATACCCAAAGGATTATAGACGTATGTTTATGCAGCACTGTTCACAATAGCAAAACTTGGAACCAACCCAAATGCCCATCAATGATAGACTGGATAAAGACAATGTGGCACCTATACAGCATGGAATACTATGCAGCCATAAAAAAGGATGAGTTCATGTTCTTTGCAGGGACATGGATGAAGCTGGAAACCATCATTCACAGCAAACTAATACAGGAACAGAAAACCAAATGCCACATGTTCTCACTCATAAGTGGGAGTTGCACAATAAGAATACAAGGACACAGGGAGGGAAATGTCATGCACGGGGCCTGTTTGGGGGTGGTGGCTAGGAGAGCGGTAGCATTAGGAGAAATAGCTAATGTAGATGATGGGTTGATGAGTTCAGCAAACCGTCATGGCACATGTATAGCTATGTAACCAACCCGCATGTTCTGTGCATATATCCCATAACTTTAATAAAAAAATACATACATACATACATACAAGAAAAAACTCAGAGAGGGGATGTCTAGAACAGTTTCTTCCTAGACTTTCCACCAATCACCTTTTCAGCCCCACCCTAACTCCTATCTTCAGACGTATCTGATGTCTTCGATATCTGTGAATTTCAGAAGTTTCATGGAGGAAAATAGGCTTGTTACTTGTTGATTCCGTGACATACAGGTTTAGGGTTTTACTTTCTTCAGTATGCTAAGCTAGTTACTCCTCCTTTTTTGTTTTCTAGCTTTCAATATTTTGTTGACATTTATTGTTTGCTATTACCTTTTTTCTTGTTCTTTTTGCATGCGTATTTCTTTAATGTCAATTTGGTGGAATTTTGGAGGGTAGAAATAATGTGTGTGTTCAATTTATTATGTTTACTAGGAAGTTACTATTTGCCTTTTATAAATCTGTTTCAATTTCATAACAGAGATCCAAGTTTATTAATAATTTTATACACTAATGAGCAAAACATAAAGGATTTCTCCAATTGCCATTTAGGTTTTATAATTGAACCCATGTATGAAGGTGATGCATATATGTGTGCATTGTTTCTCTGTTGGTCTTAATGCACACTCTGGTCTATCACCTCGAACTTAAAATTAGCCAGTTACAAACATTGAGTCTAGATTGGTTAATGAATCCAGGGAATTATTTATTTTTCATGCCAGGATTTGTATGCATTTCAATTCCCTTTCCCATGTCCTATGAGAAGCCTCCGAGATGGTAAATCAAGCTCTTTATGCCACCTTGAAGGAACACACTAACGTCCGAGAGATTTCATAATAGGCAGAATATTATAGATTATACCAGCCTGACTAAAGACTTAAAATCTTTGATCTATGAGTCTCACTTGAATTCTAAAGAAAGTGACACTTTGGGGGCTTGTCTTTCTGACCGTCTGGCTTTTCCTAACTTAGTCAATGAAACAGCATTGGAGGAGGCAAATACACAATTGTACGAGATTTTCCTAATAATTTTGAAATAAGTTGCTTTTAAACCAACTCTTTTGAAGCCACGTAACTTGAATTGCCCTAACAGTCCAAGAGCACTGCAATAGAAGATATTTTGTAGGATTATCAAGAATTTAGAGATCATAAAAAGGAAGAACTAGGAGAAGAACACATTTTGGTATGCAAATTTTTATTATTAGAAATTATATAACTTTTAAATCTTCAGAATAGGATCAGCAGCTAGAAAACATGTGAACAAGAATACAAGATATCTTTAGAAGGAAAACCCTGGGGCTGATAGAGAGGATATAATTAATACATAAAGGCATGAAGAAGGTAGAAGAGAGGAATACAGGTCCTTTCTCTAAGTTTATTGATCCCATTCCCACTCCCACTCCCAAATATGTATTCTCAAATCTCAAAATAGTACATTTACAACAAATGGCAAATCAAATATAGTACTGTATTTGGGAGGGAACTGGCTATAAATCATAAGGAGGGTTCAATGCAATGAACAAATGTAAATCCATTCACTTAAGAAATTTTTATTGAGAAACTCTACTAAAGCTAGGTATTTCATTGGGCAAGGTTAGCAATACAAAAATTAATTGTATTCCTTGGACTCATGGAACTGATAAATGAGTAAGGCATGCAAACAGAGCTAAGTGTATTACAATGTAACAGGTACTAGAGTTCAAAGAATAGCTATAGTGATGGCAAAAAGGCTATCAAGTCAGCCTGGATGGGTCATGAATTCTTAATAGAAATGTAAGAATTTCAGATGGATAATAAAATATGTGTGGGAATTTTGCAGGCAGAAAAACTAGAAAAGGGCACTTAATACAAAAGTAACAATATGTATAAACACATGAAAGTGTAAGATAGCACATCAGTGTCAGAGCACTACTAGTAGGTCTTAATGGAGTTTGGGGCAACAAGCGGTGTGGTACTTTTCCATTGTTACATAACAAAGTAACACAAATTTAGCTGCTTATGAGGACATAAGTGTATTATCTCAAAGTTTCTGCGGGGCAGATGTCTGGGTATGGCTTCACTGGGCTCTCCCCTCATGGTCTCACAAAGCTATAATCAACTTGTTGGCTGAGATGCATTCTCATTTGAATTTTAGGGGCCTCTTCCAAGCTCATTCAGGATGCTGACAGAATTGATCCCCTTGTGGCTACTAGAATTCATGGTAGCTTGATACTTCAGAGTCAGCACCAAGGTTTCTCAACTGCTTCAAGTCTCTCACATAGGAAAGGCCTCAGCCTTCCTTTAATAGAGCTTACCTGGTCAAGTCAGGTCCATTCAGTATAATATATCTTTTTAAAATTTATTTGTTTATTTATTTAGAGATGGAGTCTCGCTCTGTCACCCAGGCCTCCCAGGTTCAAGCGATTCTCCTGCTTCAGCCTCCCGTGTAGCTGGGACTACAGGCATGTGCCACCATACCTGGCTAATTTTTTATTTTTAGTAGAGATGGGGTTTCACCATGTTGGAACTCCTGACCTCAGGTGATCCATCCACCTTGGCCTCCTAACATGCTGGGATTACAGGTGTGAGCCACTGCATCCAGCCATAATCTCTCTTTTTTAAACTCAAGGTAAACTGATTAGAAGACTTCATTATAACTACAAAATACTTCTATTTTTCCTATACAATGTAACATAATCATGGAAGTGATATTATCTTTGCTATATTTGTGAGAAACAGGTGACAGATTCTACTCAGTCAAAAGAAGAGAAGATTACAGAGAGGAGATTTCATGAATTCATGACTCATAGGGAATCATTGTAGGATATGTCTTCCACAAGTGGGAAGATATGGTGGGTCAGAAAGTACAGGTTATACACAGCATGCTACAGAGCTTGACTTTTAATAATTATCCAGTGAAGGGAAATGGATGGAGGGTTTCCACAAAGTAAATAACATTGTCCTTGCATACAGCAGATTAGTAGTCGGCAAACCAGGGGACATTTAATGCAGAATTTCTGGGTTACTTTTATCTTGCTTTATGGGACTTTGGGCCCCTGCCACTTTGGCAGCCCCAAACTCCAATTTCTGTCTCCCTGTTACAGTGAGGCTGCTGTGAGTCCCAGACCAACCCTTCCTATCCACCTCTATTCTCTACATTGTTAGTAGGTAAATGCTCCAGGGATAAAAGCAGAGATGAATGTAGAGTTCACTTCATTTTCAGTCCCTTCTGTCCAGAATCTTGGCCCCCACTTTGAGTTATGGTTACACTCTGGTGCCTTCAAGTAATAGACATAAAAAATTTTTATATGGTCTTTGTAGGCATTCTAAGTCTGTTGTAAGCTATTCCATCATGATCAGAAGCAGGAAACAGTCATGGAAAGTTTAAAGCTTACCTAGTGTGTGAATTAATTCTTTTAAGCCAATTTCTTAGCTCGGTCTGTTATCTCGACTTATGTTTCCAGGGTGGTGACCTTTTGCATTAGTAGATACATCCCTGTCTTTAGGGATGAGTATTCATCAGCCTCTTATCTCTGAAAAATCTAGTAGGCCATTATTACATACTTCCCAGAGAGAGGAACATGATTTAAATGCAGAAAACACAAAGCTAACTGTTTATAATGTTCTGAATTGTTTATAGGAGAGTATCAAGGGAACCCACCCCCAAAATTTCTTTTTTTTTTTTTAAATTATACTTTAAGTTCTAGGGTACATGTGCACAAACGCAGGTTTGCTACATATGTGCACATGCCATGTTGGTGTGCTGCACCCATTAACTTGTCGTTTACATTAGGTATATCTCCTAATGCTATCCCTTCCTCCGACACAATAGGACCCGGTGTGCATGTTCCCTTCCTGTGTCCAAGTGATCTCATTGTTCAATCTCCCACCTATGAGTGAGAACATGCATGGTTTTCTGTTCTTGAGATAGATTGCTGAGAATGATGGTTTTAGCTGCATCCATGTCCCTACAAAGGACAATAAACTCATCCTTATGGCTGCATTGTATTCCATGCTGTATATAGGTGGACATATTTTTAATTTATTTATTATTATTATACTGTAAGTTGTAGGGGTATATGTGCATAACGCGGCAGGTTTGTTACATATGTATACTGTGCCTTGTTGGTGCTGCACCCATCAACTCTCGTCATTTACATCAGGTATAACTCCCAATGCAATCCCTCCCTCCCCCCTCCTCCCCATGATAGGGCCCCGGGATGTGTGATACCCCTTCCCGAGTCCAAGAGATTCATTGTTCAGTTCCCACCTATGAGTGAGAACATGTGTTTGGTTTCTTGTTCTTGTGATAGTTTGTTAAGAATGATGATTCCAGCTGCATCCATGTCCCTACAAAGGACGCAAACTCATCCTTTTTGATGGCTGCATAGTATTCCATGGTGTATATGTGCCACATTTTCTTAATCCAATCTGTCACTGATGGACATTTGCTGATTCCAAGTCTTGCTATTAGAATAGTAAAGGCAATAAACATAATGCGTGCATGTGTCTTAGGAGCAGCATAATTTATGTATAATCCTTTGCATATACCCAGTAATGGGATGGTTGGGTCATAAGGGTACATCTAGTTCTAGATCCTTGAGGAATCGCCATACTGTTTTCCATAATGGTTGAACTAGTTTTACAATCCCACCAACAGTGTAAAAGTGTTCCTATTTCCACATCCTCCAGCCCCGTTGTTTCCTGACTTTTTAATGATCGCCATTCTTAACTGGTGTGAGATGGTGTCTCATTGTGGTTTTGATTTGTGCATTTCTCTGATGGCCAGTGATGATGAGCATTTTTCAGTGTCTGTTGGCTGCATGAATGTCTTCTTTGAGAAATGTCTATTCATGGTCTCGCCACTTTTTGATGGGGTTGTTTGTTTTTCTTGTAAATTTGTTTGAGTTCTTGTAGGTTCTGATATTAGTCCTTTGTCAGATGAGTGATTGCAAAAAATTTTCTCCCATTCTGTAGGTTGCCTGTTCACTCTGATGGTGTCTTTTGCTGTGCAGAAGTTCTTTTAGTTTAATGAGATCCCATTTGTCAATTTTGGCTAATGTTGTTGCTTTTTAGTGTTTTAGACATGAAGTCTTTGCCCATGCCTATGTCCTGAATGGTACTACCTAGGTTTTCCCTTCTAGGATTTTATGGTATTAGGTCTAACATTTTGTCTCTAATCCATCTTGAATTAATTTTCGTATAAGGAGTAAGGAAAGGATCCAGTTTCAGCTTTCACTTATGGCTAGCCAATTTTCCCAGCACTATTTACAAATAGGAATCCTTTCCCATTTCTTGTTTCCAGGTTTGTCAAAAGATCAGATGGCTGTAGAGATGTGTGGCATTATTTCTGAGGACTGTTCTGTTCCATTGGTCTATAATTCTGTTTTGGTACCAGTACCATGCTGTTTTGGTTACTGTAGCCTTGTAGTATAAAGTTTGAAGTCAGGTAGCCATGGATGCCTCCAGCTTTGTTCTCTTTGACTTAGGATTGTCTTGGAGATGCAAATTTTTGGTTCCATATGAACTTTGTAAGCAGTTTTTCCAATTCCCAGAAGAAACTCATTGGTAGCTTGATGGGATGGCATTGGAATCTATAAATTACCTTGGGCAGTATGGCCATTTTCACGATACATTCTTCCTATCCATGAGCATGGTATGTTCTTCCACATTTGTGTCCCTTTATTTCAGTGAGCAGTGGTTTCAGCTCAAGAGGTCCCTACATCCCTGTGTTGGATTCTAGGTATTTCATTCTCTTGAAGCAATTGTGAATGGAAGTTCATTCACAGATCAGCCTCTCTGCCTGTCTGTTATTGGGTGTATAAGTAATGCCGTGATTTTTGCACATTAATTTCGTATCCTGAGATTCTGCTGAAGTTTCGTTTATCAGCTAAGGAGATTTCCAGCTGAGCATGGGTTTTAAATATAGTCAATCATGTCATCTGCAAACAGGGACAATTTTGACTTTCTTTCCTGCAACTGAATACCCCTGATTTCTCTTGCCTACTTGCCCCAGCCAGAAACTTCCAACACTATGTTGAATAGGAGTGGTGAGAGAGGCATCCCCGCCCAGCCAGTGTTCAAAGGAATTTTTTCCAGTTTTGCAACACCAGTGATATTGGCTGTGGGCTGTCAGTAAACAGCCTTTATTATTTTGAGGTAATGTCCATCAATACCACGACTTTATTGAGCTGCCAGGCCAGCGCTGCTGAATTTCGTCAAAGCCTTTTCTGCATCATCTATTGAGACAAACTAAGTGGTTCTTTAGTCTTCGTCTCCTGCTTATATGGATTATGTTTATTGGATTTGGCGTATCGTTGAACCAGCCTTGCATCCCAGGGATGAAGCCCACTTGATCATGGTGGATAAGCTTTTGATGTGTTGCTGAATCCGCCTTGCCAGTATTTTATTGGAGGATTTTGCATCGATGTTCATCAGGATATTGGTCTAAAATTCTTTTTTGTTGTATCTCTGCCAGGCTTTGGTATCAGGATGATGTTGGCCTCATAAAATGAGTTAGGAGGATTCCCCTTTTTCTATTGATTGAATAGTTTCAGAAGGAATGTCAAACTCCTCCTTGTACCTCTGGTAGAATTCAGCTGTGAATCCATCTGGTCCTGGACTTTTTGGTTGGTAGGCTATTAATTGTTGCCTCAATTTCAGAGCCTACTATTGGTCTATTCAGGGATTCAACTTCTTCCTGGTTTCTAGTCTTAAGAGTGTAAGTGTCCAGGAAATTATCCATTTCTTCAGATTTTCCAGTTTATTTCCATGTGAGAGGTGTTTATAGTATTCTCTGATGTAGTTTTGTATTTGTGGGTCGGTGGTTATCCCCTTTATCATTTTAATTAAGGCCGATTTGATTCTTTTTCTCCTTTTCTTCTTTTATTAGTCTGCTGTGCGGCACCGTCAATTTTGTTGATCTTTTCAAAACCAACCCTGGATTCATTGATTTTTGAGGGTTTTTGTGTCTCTATCTCCTTCAGTTCTGTTCTATTCAGTTTTTATTTTCAGCCTCTACAGCCATAACAAGCTTGCCTGCTTCTCTAATTCTTTTTAATCATGGTTGTGGAGTGTCAATTTTAGATCTTTCCTGCTTTCTCTTGTGGGCATTTAGTGCTATAATTCTCTACACTGCTTTTAAATGTGTCCCAGGAGATTTGGTATGTTGTATCTTTTTTGTTCTCATTGGTTTCCTCTAAAGAATTATCTTTATTTCTGCCTCTATTTCGTTATGTGTTCTGTGTATTGTCCAGGAGCAGGTTGTTCACTTCCACGGCTGAGCGGTTTTGATTGAGTTTCTAGTCCTGAGTTCTAGTTTGGATTGCACTGTGGTCTGAGAGACAGTTTGTAATAATTTCTGTTCTGTACATTTGCTGAGGAGCGGCTACTTCCAATTACGGCTTCAATTTTGGAATAAGTACGATGTGGTGCTGAGAAAGAATGTATATTCTAAGCCAATGGGGTGGAGAGTTCTATAGATGTTCATTGTGGGTCTGCTTGCTGCATGATGAGTTCACCCCTGGATATCCTTGTTAACTTTCTGTCCTTGCTGACTGCCTAATGCTTGACAGTGAGTGCTGAAGTCTCCATTATTATTGTGGTTGGAGTCTAAGTCTTCTTTGTAAGTCTCTAAGGACTTGCTTTATGAATCTGGGTGCTCCTGTATTGGGTGTATATATTTAGGATAGTTAGCTCTTCCTGTTGAATTTGATCCCTTTACCATTAAGGTAATGGCCTTTCTTTGTCTCTTTTGATTTTTGATGGTTTAAAGTCTGTCTATCGAGACTAGTATTGCAAACCCCCTGGGCTTTTTTATATTCTCCATTTGCTTGGTAACCTTCTCCTCCATCCCTTTATTTTGAGCCTATGTATGTCTCTGTGAGATGGGTCTCCTGAATACAGCAGACTGATGGCCTTGACTCTGCATTCAGCTCTGCCAGTCTGTGCCCCTCACCTGGGAGCGCATTGACCTCATTTACATTTAAGGTTAAGATTGTTATGAACTTGATCCTGCCATTATGATATTAACTGGTTATTTTGCCTTAATAGTTGATATAGTTTCTTCCTAGCCTGATGGTCTTTACATTTGCATGTTTTTGACAAAATTGCTGTTCCTTTCCATGTTTAGTACTTCCTTCAGGGTTCTGTAAGGCAGGCCTAGTGGTGACAAAAATCTCTACATTTGCTTATCTGTAAAAGATTCATTTCACTTATGAAACTTAGTTTACTGGATATGAAATTCTGTTTAAAATTTTCTTAAGAATGCTGAATATTGGCCCCCACTCCCTCTCTCTGGCTTGAGTTTGCCGAGATCTGCTGTGAGTCTGATGGGCTTCCTTTGTGGGTAACCCCATCTTTCTCTGGCTGCCCTTAAGATTTTTTCCTCATTTCAACTTCTCTTTGTGAATCTGGTAATTATGTGTCTTGAGTTGTTTCTCTCGAGGAGTATCTTTGTGGCGTGCTTCTCTGTATTTCTGGATTTGAATGTTGGCCTGCTCCCATTAGGGTTGAAGTTCTCCTGGATGTATATCCTGAAGAGTGTTTTCCAACTTGGTTCCATTTTCCCCCTCACTTCTCAGGGCACCCTAATCAGATTTGAGATTTGGTCTTTTACATAATCCCATACTCTCTTGTGGCTTTGTTCCATTTCTTTTTCTTTCTTTTTTTATTTCTTCGCTTTATTTATCTTATTTGATCCTCAATCGCTGATACTCTTCTTCCAGCTGATCTGAAGTCGGCTACTTCGCTTGCATTTCAATGCATCGTGGCCGCTTTCATCTCTTTTCATTTCGCTTTATGACCTTCTCTGCATTAATTAGTCTAGCCGGCCAATTTCTTTCCACTTTTTTCAAGATTTTGGTTTTATGCTTCGGTAATGAATTCTCCTTTAGCTCTGAGAAATTCGATGGACTGAAGCCTTCTTTCTCTCATCTCGTCAAAGCTCATTCGGTCCAGCTTTGATCCGCTGGCTGGCGATGAGCTTCGCGCCTCCTTGTCGGAGGAGATGCGCCTTTGTTTTTGAATTTCCAGCTTTTCGCCCTGCTTTTTCCCCATCTTGTGGTTTTATCTGCCTCTGGTCTTGATGATGGTGATGTACTGATGGGTTTTGTGTAGTGTCCTCCTACTTGATAGTTTTCTTCTGGGCAGCAAGGACCCTCAGCTGTAGGTCTGCTGGAGATTGCTTGAGGTCCACCTGCACCTGTTTGCCTGGGTATCAGCAGAGACTGCAGAAGATAGAATATTTCTGGAACAGCAAGTGTACCTGTTCGATTCTTGCTTTGAAGCTCTCCTCAGGGTGTACTCCACCCTGTGAGGTGTGGGCGTCAGACTGCCCCCTGCGGGGATGTCTCCCAGTTAGGCTACTCAGGGTCAGGGACCCGCTTGAGCAGGAGTCTGTCCCTTCTCAGATCTCAACCTCCGTGTTGGGAGATCCACTGCTCTCTTCAAAGCTGTCAGACAGAGTCGTTTGGGTCTGCAGAGGTATCTGCTGGTTTGTTATTATTTACTGTGCCCTGCCCCCAGAGGTGGAGCGCCCAGAGACAGGCAGCTTTGAGCTGCTGTGAGCTCCACCCAGCTCGAGCTTCCCAGCAGCTTTGTTACCTACTTAAGCCTCAGCAATGGCGGGCTTCCCTCCCCCAGCCTCGGGCTGTTGCCTTGCCGTAGATCACAGACTGCTGTGATAGCACGAGGGAGGCTCCGTGGTGTGGGGACCCCCAGCCAGGTGTGGATATGACTCCTGGTGTTCCTGCTTGCTCAAAGCGCAGTATTGGGGTGGGAGTTACCCGACTCCAGGTGTTGTGTGCGTCTCAGTTCCCTGGCTAGAAAGGGGATTCCCCTTCCCTTTGGCGCCTCCAGGTGAGGCACGCCGCCCCTGCTTCAGCTCGCTGGTCGGGCTGCAGCAGCTGACTAGTACCGCATCTCCGCACTCCCCAGTGAGATGAACCCAGTACCTCAGTTGAAAATGCCGAAATCACCGTTCTGTGTCGCTGGCTGGAGTTGAAGACTGGAGTTGCTCCTTATTCGCCATCTTGCTCCGCCTCGACATATTTTCTTAATCCAGTCTGTCACTGATGGATATTTGGGGTTGATTCCAAGCCTTTATTAGAAGCCGCCATGGCGTCTCAGCAGCAAGACTTGTAACTTTTGGGTATATCCCCAGTAATGGGATGGCTGATCAAAATGGTATTTCTAGTTCTAGATCCTGAGGAATCACCATAATTGCTTTTCCACAATATTGAACTAGCTTACAATCCCACCAACAGTGTAAAAGTGTTCCTATTTCTCTCCACATCCTCTCCGTCCGCTTGCTCAGACGCACCATCGCCATTCCAACGGCGCATGTATCTCATTGCGTCGACTGCTATCGATACCAGTAGACGATGAGCATTTTTTTTCTATGTGTCTGCTGGCTGTATGAATGTCTTCTTTTGAGAAATGTCTGTTCATATCCTTTGACCGCTTTTATTTAAGAGTTTTTTTTTTCTTGTAAATTTGTTTTATTCTTTATAGGTTCTGACACAGCCCCTTTGTCGGATGAGTAGATTGCAAAATGTTCTCCCCATCTCTGTGGTAGGTTGCCTGTTCACCTGATGGTAGTTTCTACTGTGCAGAAGCTCTTTTAGTTTAATTAGATCCCATTTGTCATCGTTGGCTTTTTGTTGCCATTG
The DNA here is from genome assembly GCF_008728515.1 of Papio anubis. Taxonomy (NCBI): domain Eukaryota; kingdom Metazoa; phylum Chordata; class Mammalia; order Primates; family Cercopithecidae; genus Papio; species Papio anubis. Next base: position 48,795,033 of record NC_044996.1, on the reverse strand, counting down.
CTTTTTGGTGTTTTAGATGAAGTCCTTTGCCCATGCCTATGTCCTGAATGGTATTCTTGCTCTTTTATTCTAGGGTTTTTGCTGGTTTTAAGTCGGATTTCATGTATATTCCCTCTTGAATTAATTCTTTTCATATAAGGAATAAGGAAAGGATCCAGTTTCAGCTTTCTACTTATGGCTAGCCAATTTTCCCAGCACCATTTATTAAATAGGGAATCCTTTCCCCATTTCTTGTTTTTGTCAGGGTTTGTCAAAGATCAGATGACTGTAGATGTGTGTGGTATTATTTCTGAGGGTTCTGTTCTGTTCCATTGGTCTATATCTCTTGTTTTGGTACCAGTACCATGCTGTTTGGTTACTGTAGCCTTGTATATAGTTTGAAGTCAGGTATATGATGCCTCCAGCTTTGTTTTTTGACTTAGGATTGTCTTGGCAATGCTGGATCTTTTTTGGTTCCATATGAACTTTTAAAGTGCTTTTTTCCAATTCTGTGAAGAAAGTCAATGGTAACTTAATGGGGAGGGAATTGAATCAGGGACAGTTTGACTTCTTCTTTTCCTAACTGAATACACTTCTTTATTTCTTTCTGCCTAATTCCTCGTCTGGCTGAAACTTCCACCACTATGTTGGAATAGGAGGTGAGAGAGGGTATACCTGTCTTGTGCCAGTTTTCAAAGGAATGTTTTGTTTTGCCCACTCAGTATGATATTGGCTGTGGTTTGGTCATAAATAGCTCTTACTATTTTGAGATACATCTAATAATACCGAATTTATTGAGAGTTTTAGCATGAAGGCTGTTGAATTTTGTCAAAGGCCTTTCTGCATCTATTGAGATAATCATGGTTTTGTCTTTGGTTATGCTTATATGCTGGATTATGTTTATGGCTGATTTGCGTATGTTGAACTCAGCCTTGCATCCCAGGGATGAAGCCCACTTGATCATGGTGATAAGCTTTTGATGTGCTGCCATGAATTTGGTTTTGCCAGTATTTTACTGAGGATTTTGCATTGATGTTCTTCAGGGATATTGGTCTAAAATTTATTTTTTGTATCTCTGCCAGGCTTTGGTATCAGGATGATGTTGGCCCCATAAAATGAGTTAGGAGGATTCCTCTTTTCTATTGATTGAATAGTTTAAGCAGAAGGAATGGTACCAGTTCCTCCCTTGTACCTCTGGTAGAATTCGGCTGTGAATCCATCTGGTCCTGGAATTTTTTGGTTGGTAGGCTATTAATTATTGCCTCAATTTCAGAGCCTGTTATTGTCTATTCAGGGATTCAACTTCTTCCTGGTTTAGCCTTGGGAGAGTGTAAGTGTCCAGGAAATTATCCATTTCTTCTAGGTTTTCTCGTTTATTTGCATAGAGGTGTTTTATAGTATTCTCTGATGGTAGTTTGTACTAATGGGTTCGTGGTGATATCCCTTTATCATTTTATTATGCCTATTTGATTCTCTTTTCTCTTTCTCTTTTTATTAATCTTAAGTAGCAGTCCATCAATTCTGGTTGATCTTTTCAAAAACCAGTTCCCTGCAGATTCATTGATTTTTCGAGGGTTTTGTGTCTCTATCTCCTTCAGTTCTTGCTCTGATCTTAGTTATTTCTTTGCCTTCTGCTAGCTTTCGAATGTGTTTGCTCTTGCTTCTCTAGTTCTTTTTAATTGTGATGTTAGGTGTCAATTTTAGATCTTTCCTGCTTCTCTTGTGGGCATTTAGTGTCAGTTTCCCTCTACACACTGCTTTAAATTTGTCCCAGAGATTCTGGTATGTTGTATCTTTGTTCTCATTGGTTCTTGGGGCAATATCTTTTTATTTCTGCCTCACTTCATATGTACCCAGTAGTCATTCAGGAGCAGGTTGTCTGGGTTTCCATGTAGTTGAGTGGTTTTGATTGAGTTTCGGAAGGTCCTGAGTTCTAGTTTGATTGAACTGTGGTCTGGAGAGACAGTTTTGTGATAATTTCGTTCTTTTGCTATCGCTGGGGAATGCTTTACTTCCAACTATGTGCTCACTTTTGGAATAAGTGCAATGGGTGCTGAGAAGAAATGTATATTCCGTTGATTTGGGGTGGAGAGTTGTGTAGATGTTCGTTAGGTCTGCTTGGTGCAGAGTTGAGTTCACCTCCTGACATCCTTGTTAACTTTCTGTCTCATTGATCTGTCTAATGTTGACAGTAGTGTTAAAGTCTCCCCATTATTATTGTATGGGCATCTAAGTCTCCTTTGTAATTCTCTAAGGACTTGCTTTATGAATCTGGGTGCTCCTGTATTGGGTGCATATAGGATAGTTAGCCTTCCTGATGAATGACTTTTTACCATTATGTAATGGCCTTCTTGTCTCTTTTGATCTTTGATGGTTTAAGTCTCGTTTTATCAGAGACTAGGATTGCAACCCCCTGCCTTTCTTTTGTTTTCCATTTGCTTGCAGATTTTCTCCTCCATCCCTTTACATTCTGAGCCTATGTGTGTCTCTTCTGCATGAGATGCATCTCCTGAATACAGCAAACTGATGGTCTTTTGACTTTATCCACTTGCCAGTCTGTGTCTTTTAATTGGAGCATTTAGTCTCATTTTACATTTAAGGTTAATATTGTTATGTGTGAATTTGATCCTGTCATTAAGTGATATTAGCTGGTTATTTTGCTCGTTGCTGATGCAGTTTCTTCCTAGCATTGATGGTCTTTACATTTGGCATGTTTTTTGCAATGGCTGGTACCTGTTGTTCCTTTCCACGTTTAGTGCTTTTCCTTCAGGATCTCTTGTAGGGCAGGCCTGGTGGTGACATAAAATCTCAAGCATTTGCTTGTCTGTAAAGGATTTTATTTTCTCCTTCACTTATGAAACTTAGTTTGGCAGGATATGGAAATTTGGGTTGAAAATTTTCTTTTTAGAACGTTTAATGCTGGCCCCCACTCTCTTTTCTGGCTTAGAGTTTCTTGCTGAGAGATCTGCTGCTAGTCTGATGTGGGCTTCCTTGTGGGTAACCCTGACCTTCTCTCTGGCTGCCCTTAAGATTTTTTCCTTCATTTCAACTTTGGTGAATCTGACAATTATGTGTCTTGGAGTTGCTTTTCTGGAGAAGTATCTTTGTGACATTCTCTGTATTTCCTGAATTTGAATGTTGTCCTGCCTTAGTAGGTTGGTGAAGTTCTCCTGGATGATATCATGCAGAGTGTTTTCCAGCTTGGTTCCATTTTCCCTGTCACTTTCAGGCATGCCAGTGAGACATAGATTTGTTCTTTTCACATAATCCCATATTTCTTTGGAGGCTTTGTTCATTTCTTTTTACTCTTTTTTCTCTACACTTCTCACTTCATTTCATTCATTTGATCTTCAATCACTGATACTCTTTCTTCCAGTTGATCAAGTTGGTTACTGAAGCTTGTGCATTTGTCACGTAGTTCTTGTGTTATGGTTTTCATCTCTATCAGTTCTTTTAAGGACTTCTCTACATTGGTTATTCTAGTTTGCCATTCGTCATATCCTTTTTCAAGGTTTTTAGTTTCTTTATTCTGGTTACGTAGTTCCTCCTTTAGCTCTGGGAAGCTTGATTGACTGAAGCTTTCTTCTCTCAACTCGTCAAAGTCATTCTCTGTCCAGCTTTGTTCCATTGCTGGCGATGAGCTGCGTTCCTTTGGAGGGGGAGATGTACTCCGATTTTTTGAATTTCCAGCTTTTCTACACTGCTTTTTCCCCATCTTTGTGGTTTTATCTGCCTTTGGTCTTTGATGATGGTGACATACTGATGGGGTTTTGGTGTGGGTGTCCTTTCTATTTGTTAGTTTTCCTTCCATCAGTCAGGACCCTGAGCTGCAGGCCTGTTGGAGTTTGCTTGAGGTCCACGCCAGACCTTGTTTGCCTGGGTATCAGCAGTGGAGGCTGCAGAAGATAGAATATTGCTGAACAGCGAGTGTTGCTGTCTGATTCTCACTCTGGAAGCTTCATCTCAGGGGTGTACATAGCCATGTGAGGTGTGAGGTGTCGGTCTGCACCTAGTGGGAGATGTCTCCCAGTTAGGCTACTCAGGGGTCAGGGACCCACTTGAGCAGGCAGTCTGCCCATTCTCAGATCTCAACCTCTGTGCTGGGAGATCCCCTGCTCTCTTCAAAGCTGTCAGACAGGGACATTTACCTCTGCTGAGGTTTCTGCTGCTTTTTGTTTGGCTATGCCCTGTCCCCAGAGGAGGAGTGTACAGAGGCAGGCAGGCCTCCTTGAGCTGTGGTGGGCTCCACCCAATTTGAGCTTCCACGCGGCTTTGCCTACTTAAGCCTCAGCAATGGTGGGTGCCTCTCCCCTAGCCTTGCTGCCACCTTGCAATTAGATCTCAGACTGCTGTGCTAGAAATGAGGGGGGCTCCGTGGGCATGGGACCCCCCCCCCCAGGCCAGGTGTGGGATATAATCTCCTGGTGTGCCTTTTGCTAAGACCCTTGGTAAAGCGCAGTATTAGGGTGGGAGTTACCCGATTTTCCAGGTGTTGTATGTCTCGATTTCCTTTGGCTAGGAAAAGGAATTCCCTTCCCCCTTGCAATTCCCAGGTGAGGCGATGCCTCACCCTGCTTCAGCTCTCGCTGGTCAGGCTGTACCTGTGGACTAGCACCAACTGTCCAACATGCTCCAGTGAGACGAACTCGGTACCTCAGTTGAAAATGCGGAAATCACCCACCCTCTATGTCACTCACGGTGGGAGCTGGAGGCTGGAGCTGTTCCTATTCGGCCATCTTGCGTGCACCCCCCTGCCCCCAATATTTCACCGTAGGTTCTTTCAGTTTTCCCTAAATGTTGGCCAGTCTGCAAAATAAAGGGAAAGAGTACAAAGAGAGGAATTTTACACCTGGGCTGCCGAGGGTGACATCACATATCGGTAGGTCCGTGATGCCCACCTGGGCTGCAAAACCAGCAGGTTTTTTATTAAGAACTTTAAAAGTGGAGGGGGTGCACAAACAGGGAGTAGGTCACAAAGATCACACACTTCAAAGGCCAAAAAGGAGAACAAAGATCACATGCTTCTGAGGCCAATAAAGATCACAAGGCAAAGGGCAAAGCAAAGATCACGAGGCAAAGGACAAAATCAAAAACTCCTGATAATGGTCTATGTTCAACTGTGCACATATTGTCTTGATAAACAACAGAAAACAGGGTTCGAGAGCAGAGAACCGACCTGACCTCAAATTTACCAGGGAGCAGTTTTCTCCCCACTCTAATAAGCCTGAGGGTACTGCAGGAGACCAGGGCGTATTTCTGTCCTTATCTGAACCACATAAAACAGACACTCCCAGAGCGGTCGTTTATAGATCTCCCCCCAGGAATGCAATTATTTTCCTAGGGTCTTAATATTCCTTGCTAGGAAAAGAATTTAGCAATGTTTCTCCTACTCGCCTGTCTGTTTATAGGCTCTCTGCAAGAAGAAAATTATGGCTCTTTTTGTCCGACCCCGCAGGCAGTCAGACCTTATGGTTGTCTTCCCTTTTTCCCTAAAAATTGCTGTTATTCTGTTCTTTTTCAAGGTGCACTGATTTCATGTTGTTCAAACACACATGTTTTACAATCAATTTGTACAGTTAACACAATCATCACAGTGGACCTGAGGTGACATACATCCTCAGCTTATGAAGATAACAGGATTAAGAGATTAAAGTAAGACAGGCATAAGAAATTATAAGAGTATTATCATGGAAGTGATAAATGTCCATAAAGTCTTCACAATTTATGTTCCTCTGCTGTGGCTCCAGCCAGTCCCTCCATTCGGCATCCCTGACTTCCTGCAACTGAGAGAACCATATATAACCTCTTGCAATGCCAGACCAAAAACCATATTGTCATAGAATAGCAGAATTCACTAAAATAAGGGTGCAAGCCTTTCATCAGCAGTCAGTAGTTTAGAACCAATCCACTCCTACTACTGGGGTGGCCATAGCCTTCTGACAGTGGTCCAGTCGCATTCTTTTCATACATGAAAGCTAACATGTTACCAAGAAGAAACAAACCAAAATCTAGATATTAAGAATTTTGACAGAAACTTGGGGGGCACAAAAGCAGCAATATAAATAACTTCTTTTGTGATTGTTGACCTACTTTTGTGTCTCACTGGGAGCTTTCAAAAATAATTTGCAAGTAGACTTTTAGCATACCTTTCACTTCAAACTGTATATATTTGTTTTCTTTGCCACATTATATAATTATATTTCAAGGCTTCATTAGTCCTGACAGAGCCTTCTTGGGTATTTACCTTGCATAATCTTCCATGTAAGGTTGTAATAATATATTCTTTATGTTACTCTGCCTGTATTCATGAAAGTTCATAGTTTTTTTTCAGAAGCTAAATATCACTGGTTCACTTCATGAAGCTTATTCAAAATGTAGGTTTGCATAAAGGGAAACTAATCATTCTTGCTATCAAGACTTGCAGCATATAGCTGAAAAGTTACACAAAATCTCATTTTGTTGGTTCACCTTATTGAATTTATACCTTTTCTTTTTATCTGCCACAATTGCAAATGCTCACTTAATAAACTTAGAATTTTTCTCTCTCAAATAATAGCTTCCTGAGTACATTTTATATCTAGTGAAACTGAATAAAACTATAAAATACTGTGAGACTTTAGGGAGTTATTTTTCCCATAAATGGAAAATAAACTGAACACAATTTAAACTTATTTTCTAATATTTCTTTATTCTTTCCTTCCTCCATCCCTTCCTTCCTCCTTTCCCACTCCCCACTCCCTCCCTGCTCCCCGCTGCTCTCCTTCACTCCCTCCTTCCCTTATGTTAATTTCAAAAGCTAGCACAGAAAACATGACTACATGTACTCAAAACATGTTGCCAAATTCAGTCAGTTGAATCTTATTTGGGATTGGTCTTATTTAGAGCATTGTCGCAAATTGCCTGACATCAGCTGACACAGTCAAGCAAAAACGTGCTTGCTGAAGTCAACTAACTGGAGCACACTCAGTGTAAAGTACTTAGATAATAAATGAAATTGGCTAAATTTATGAAGAATTAACACATGGAGGGGGTTTGTCTAGTCTGAAGAAAAGATTGAAGGAGAGAGAAGTAGGAACCCAACAGTTATCTTTATTTTTTAAGAGCTGTCATATTGAAGAGGGATTAAACTCAGTCTAAAAGATCACAAAAAATAGAGATAGGATGAATGATAAGAAGCTACAGAATAAAGAGTTCAATTGAATGTAAGAACAGTCTTTGTTATAGTCATTGAAAAAATAGTAATATGTTTCCTATTTATGAAAAAAGGATTTCTTCAATCTCAGAGCATTCCTCAGTTTTTCTCAGTTAATTTTGCTAACAAAATAAATTTTTTTTCAGGAAATAATTATTTGAGAGCTAGATATTGAAAGTTCATTAAGTGACATCTTTAAAATACTATAAAACAAAATAGCAGTTAAACCAAACTTTTTTACTCAGTAAAAATATTGTCCAAAATGGGGGCAAATTATATTTCAGTAACACTATTTTTAAAAGGAGGGGAAATTAAGATATTTTCAGACAAGCAGAATATGAAGGAATTTGGTACTTTCAGATATATACTAAAATAAAGATGAATGACAGTTCTTCAGGCAGTCAGTAAATAAATATTATCAGGTGGAAGGATGGAAATGCAAAAAAAATGAGCAAAAGAAAGGATAAATATGTGTGGAAATATAAACAGATATTGTTTTATAATAATGCTTATGAAGTTTGAAATATGTAGAAAAAAATTTATAGCAGCAAATGACATGAGGAAAATTAGAAGGGTTAAAGTATTTAAAATCTTTATAATATTTGGGAAGTTGTAAACATACTAATTTATAGTACACTATGTAAGGTCAAGAGTTCATGCTATAGTCTCTAGGGTAATCATTTAAAAATACTAAGTAAATGAATAACTACCAAGTTAAATGTTGAAGGAAATGTAATAATACTACACATAAAAAGTACTAATTTAACCCAAAAAAAGAAGAACAGAGGAATATAGGAATAACAAAAAAGATAGGAAAAGTAAATGGTTGATATAAACCCAAATGTATCAGTGATTACAGTAAAGGTAAGTGGACTAAATACTCCAATTTAATAATAAAGATTTTCATATTAGATTTTAAAAATTGAGTACTGCTTACAAGAGACACAACTTAAATAGGAGGAGACAGAAAGATTTAAAGTAAAAGTCCAGAAAAAATATATCATGCAAACACTAACCAAAGGAAGACTGGTATAGTTATATTAATATCAGACAAAATCAACTCTAAGGTAAGATGTAGTCATACTAAAGATAAAGGGACATTTCTTGATGATGGAAAAAAAGAGGCCGACCTATCAGGAAGAACAAAGAATCCTGAATTTTAATTCACCTCATAACATAGCTAAACATGTATAAAGCAAAAATTTATGGAACAAAAAACACAATTATACTTTAAAACTTTGACATACCTCTCTTAGTAACTGATAAAACAGAAAATAATTATATAGACCACTGAGTGAACAAATATCAACTTGAACTAATTTGACATATACAGGAAATTACACTGAACAACTACAGAATACATCCCTTTTTAAAAAAAAATGCACATGAATATTTATCAAAGTAGATCTTATACTGGGTGATAAGGTAAAATTCAATGAATTTCAAAGGGCTAAAATCATAAACTTCTTTAACACAATATAACTAAGCTAGAAAACCAAATGTTTGGAAATTAAGCAAAACATTTTAAAATAAAATACCATTCAAAGAAAAAAATCATACGAGAAATGAGAAAACTTTAAAAACTGAATTTAAAATTAAAATATGAATCTTCTCCTATCGATAAGAAAAAGAGAGAAAAGTAAATTCTAATCAGGTCAAAGATTTGAAAAGATACTTTATGAAACAGGGCTTCAAATGTCTAATAAGCATATGAAAAGGTGTTCAATACTGTTAATTGGGAAAATGCAAATTAAGGCCACAGTAAACCGCTATATACACACCAGAATCGATAAAATTTAAAAGACTGTTAACACCAAGTACAGTTGACCTTTGAATGACGCAGGTTTGAACTGTGTGAGTCCACTTGTATGTGGGTTTGTTTCAACCAAAGGTGGATCAAAAATACAGTATTCATGGGATATGAACACTTAAATACTAAAGCCAACTTTTCATATACACTGGTTCTGCAGAGCCAACTGCAAGATTTGAGTCTATGCAGATTTTGGTGTATGCAAGGGGTCCTGGAAACAATCCCCCATGTATAATGAGGGACAACTATACTGGCAATGTTAAACAGCTAGAACTCTCATATACTGCTAGTGGAAATGAAAATTGGCATCACTGTTTTGGAAAAACTTTCAAAAATTTTGAATGTCACTTGTGTGTATATCCCATGACCCAGAAGTTTTACTCCTAGCCAAGAGAAATAGGCCTATACATGCACCAAAAGTCAGAATCAGAAATGCCTATAGAATCTTTGTTCATAACAGCCATAACTTGGTTCAGCAAATAATAAATAAATTAAAGTATATTAATCCAATCAAATTCTACACAGCAATGAAAAAGAATAAATTACATACAACTGCATAGGTCAGTCTCACAGGCATAAAATATATTTAAAAAGCAAGACACAAATTAGTGCATTTTGTGTGATTGTATTTACATGAAGTTTGAAACAGATAATCTTTGGTGACGGAAGTCAGGACAGTAGTTACCTTGGGGGAATACTGACAGGAAAGGAGCACAATGGAGCCCTATGGAATGCTGGTAATATTCTACATTGCCTTCTGGGTGGTAATTACGTGTATTGATATCTATACCTATTTATCCATCCACCTATCGGTTTGTGAGCTGTACACTTAAGATTTGAACACTTTTATGAATAAAAGTGTTTTTTTGTGAGAAAATAAAAGCTTTAAAAGATCTCACCAACACTCAATAAAAGGAAGGGAGAGAAGTGCAGACAAAGCGATGGAAAGACAGAAAATAAATGAGAATTTTTGTCTGGATATATATATTCACATTGCTAGAATAAATGTTTTTTTAATGGAAAATGGAATTCAGCAGACTTACTGATAGAAACAGAATGGAAAAATGCCTTTGAGTTAACAGGGAATTTGGAAATTTTAGTTATGAACAGAATCAAGCTTCACATTTTAGAGTGATATAATTGAAAACACATTATATTCATATTATGGGGAAACAATGTCCTTCTGTGTTATTTGTAGACTTCAACGTATGATAATCTTTGCTTCTTTTCTAATAAACTCTTTGTGTTTTAAGGAAGTGATATGAATAACTTTTTTCCCAATCTGGGCCTATATCACCCTGTCTCTCCATTTTGACCTTTCTCTTTCCCCCATAACCTTTCAGCTTTGTATTGATAAACCAGATTCTCTCATCTAACATCTTGAGCTGTGAGAGTGATAAAAATCTTTTCTAAACCATATGCAGAGGTTTCTTTACTCTTTATGTTGAATGCCCTGGAATTATCAGCAAGAGTGTAAAAGTCTGCAGTGCTTTTGAAGTAAGTCATAGAAATTAACAATGTGTCAACTGTGTTATACTAGAATATTGAAATGGCAGTAAAAGAGGATGAGATTGACATCTTTTTATTTTCACTACCTTCGGGGTCTAAAATGTTCTTTGTTAGTATTATTATATAGGAGAGGCAGAATGCCTGATGAAGCAAAACAAGAAATTGCCCCTGATAAAAATAAGCAGTTGTTTTCTAGTTTATTGAAAGTGAAAGAAAAGAATCTGAAAGGCTCAAAGTCTCTCACATTCTTCAGATGTCGAGAAAACAATTCCTCATTAGATTTCTGATGTTATAATATTCAAAAACAGCAAACTAACTCTTTGCAAATGAAGGTTCCTTAGATCAAATGTGGTCCTGGGTACAAATGAAACTATGAGTTTCTGTATTTGATTTTTATCCACAGATTTGATTTAAAAAAAATATTGGGAAGCTCCCAAATTGCTTGTGGGTTCTAAAGGGAAAGCTTTGCCAAATAAAGTCACTAACGTGCAGGAAAAGAGTTCTTCACCAGACAGACTAGGCAAAAACAACCCGTGCCGTAATTCCCAAACCTAGAATGAGTTCTCTCATTGGCCCTGGAAGAAATGCCTAATTATCCTTTGGAGTAGTCTAATCCTATTTTCAAGGTAAGGATTTAAACACCAGTGTTTATAAATGAGTGTGCCCAGCTGAGGTGAGCCATCAGCTGAAAAGGGCTTGAGTAAAAATCTGGCTTAAAACGTTGTCTAGAAACAATTAATAGAAACCTGGATACTAAGAGTTTTGGACTAAATTCTATACAAGATGAAGCTGCTTCTCAAGCCAGAAGGACAGAAAAGATATATGACTCTTTGGAAAGTATCTTATCTTTCTATAATCTGTGCTGATCTACAGTAGTGGTGACTTGTGATTTTACTTTACCAGATATACTAATTACTGCCCTAGGTAATAATACCAGATAAGATTTTAGGACTCCAAACAAAATTTATGTAACATTTATTAAAAGTCAAATAATTAGGAAATTAGCAAGTTAGGGATTAACTATAGAATTTTCCATGGTCTGTTGCTACCAGTGTTTCTCAACTGAACATTTGCAATTATCTAACACATGCTAACTCTGTCAATATTTTACCTTTTATTTTTGGTTGGTCACCTTAGGAAAATAGAGCATGTTCTTAATCAAACCAGGGTTCCAGGTTTGAGTTTCCTACTATAGTAACCTTGGCTCTGTCTCATGACCAGAGATCACACCCTAGCCACATATAAAGGCCATAAGGGGAACTGAAAGACTATGTGTCTACTTTATGTATCCTCATTCATCAACAAATGACCATGTACTTGCCATAATCATTGCATGTTAATTGAAAAAAAAAAAAAACAAAAAAGTAGAGGAGGAGCTGAAAAACTATATTCTGGTTATGATGGACCAATAGGGTTACATTAATACACTATATTTAATACATTTATTTAACATTTGGAGAGGTGCAGGGCAAAGGGGGTTTGCATGTATTCCATGCCTTAGCATGTGACTTCCACAACCTATGGTCTTAACTTCTGTTGCTAACTTAGTTATCACTATTCAAAATATATGAAAGAGAACTTGTTTGCTGATACCTCAGGGATCATAAGATTGTGGATTCTGACTAGTAATTCTCAATATGAAATAAAATTAATAGAGGACAAAATGGAGTAAAATTAACGGAGGCAAAATCTTAGTTGAGTATCCTGTTGTGCTACAAAGCTCATTGGACCATGATCTGGAAGCCTGTATACTATTCTTGATGGGTATTAATTTTCATTGTTTCTCAAATTTATTTTTAAAGCCATGATGCCCTTTGAACAAGATAGCCTATGGAGCTCCTCTGTGGTCCCTAAGCAACCTCTGCAAAACTTTAGGGATTTAATGAATATGGTTTGAAAAGAACCAAACTACTGGAAAGAAGCTAAATGGCCATCCATAGGAACATTGATAGATGATGATCTCTTCATAGGAGGAAGAACTTTAAGAATTAACTAGATCTACGTATGTAACATGAGTATGTTTTAAGCATGACATTTAATGAAAAAGTAAGTTACAACGGATACACATTGCAGGATACTACATTAGACAACTCTTACATTAGACAACTCTTCAGGTCCTCTTGGCCTCACAAGACTCTGGGGACTCTTGGACTCTCTCTCTCTTCTTTCTTTCTTTTTTAACACGGTGTTTCACTCTTGTCGCCCAGGCTGGAGTGCAATGGCATGATCTCAGCTCACTACAACCTCTGCCTACTGGGTTCAAGTGATTCTCCTGCCTCAGCCTCCCAAGTAGCTGGGATTACAGGCACATGCCACCATACCTGGCTAATTTTGTATTTTTAATAGAGATGGTGTTTCACCATGTTGGTCAGGCTGGTCTCAAACTCCTGACCTCAGGTGATCTGCCTGCCTTGGCCTCCCAAATTGCTGAGATTACAGGCATAAGCCACCACAACGGGCCCATTTTTTTTTTTTTTTTTTTTTTAGACAGAGTCTTACTCTGGCTGGAGTTTAGTGGTGCGATCTCGGCTCACTGCAACCTCCCCCTCCTGGGTTCAAGCGATTCTCCTGCCTCAGCCTCCCGAGTAGCTGGGATTACAGACACCTGCAACCACACCCGCCTTTGTGTGTGTGTGTGTGTGTGTGTGTGTATTTTTAGTAGAGATGGGGTTTCATCATGTTGGCCAGGCTGGTCTCGAACTCCTGACCTCAAGTGATACACCTTCCTCGACCTCCCAATGTGCTGGGATTACAGATGTGAGCCACAGCGCCCAACCCAGGCACTTATTCTGCCCAAGCCAATTTTGTAGGGACTAGGGTACAACCTTGCTTCATGTCTGTTCTGTGTGACTTGTATGTCCTGCACTGAGGCCTCTCTATTGCCACTGAGGCATAAGAGGCCATTGGACTGGCTCAGCACCCTTGTCTACACAACTCAGAAGTGTGAGGGATGTAATGCTCCATGGGGAGACTGAGCAACAGAGACTATTGCTGGCAGATCATTTCTTCTCCTCCTCTTCCCCAGTATTTACTTTACTCAGTTATAGTAGTAAATACAGTCTCGAAGCAAATGGTCCCTAGAAATCAAGCAATCAATTGTGCTTGATACCAAGCAATGGCCAACTCACGATCATACTTTCCTATTAACACTTTTTTCCTCTAATTCACCTTTTCTTTCCCCTTACTTCTACAACACTGGGATTACACTACCAAATAGTAGTAGCAACACATAAGATTTTGCCTCAGGCTGTGCTTTTTTTAATGTCCCCTCTAATAAATCTCATGTTGAATTATTATCCCCAATGTTAGAGGTGGGGCCTGGTGGGAGGTGATCAGGTCATAGGGGCAGATCCTATATCACTTGGTGCTGTCCTTGTGATACTGAGTGAAATATTGTGAGATATGGTTATTTAAAAGTGTGTGGCCCCTCCCCTCCACTCTCTTGCTCCTGCTTTTGCCATGTGACATGCCTGCTTCTGCTTGGCCTTCCACCATGAGTAAAAGCTCCCAAAGGCCTCCCTAGATGCCAAGCAGATGCCAGTGCCATGCTTGTACACCCTGCAGAACCAGGAGCCAATTAAAGCTCTTTTCTTTAAAAACTACCCAGTCTTAGGTATTCCTTTATAGCAATGTAAGAATGGCCTAACACACTAGATTAAGACAGAGTCCATTTACATACACTTTAAAAACACTAAAAAGGGAGGTATTAAAGATGCTGATTAGATACAGCTGGGAGATGCCTTTTCTGTGAAAAAAAAAAACAAAATATTGAGTAAACCTGCATACTCTGAACAGATCTTTTGAGACAAAACACTGAAATTCAATAGAGAGGTGACAGAAGACACCCTGGTTGAAGAGGGATGAAGTGGGGCTGCCTGCTTGGTATTATGAGATACCAGGACTGGCCCCCAGACTGGTGCCAGTTCCAAGGAAGGGTTGAGGGAAGAAACCCTAGGACACCATATTCCCACTGTGGATCTCTGAGATCCTCGCTACAGGAATTCCCTCAGATTCCTGCAGACCTTTGGACTGGCAGAGGGAGCTGCCTGGAGATAATACAGACACATTGCTTGAACCCTAGTAGAGCCCAAAAGTCTTCAGTGTGCTAGGCAGTGACAGCAAAAGCTGACTCTGAGCTTTCCCTCCCCCACCCGCACCCTAGAGCTTTGCATCCTGCCCTAAGTTACTACAGGTCCTGTTGTCTGCCAGGCTTGGAGAGAACAGGGCCAGGGAATGCTCACATGCCCAAGACAGGTCCCACTGCCATTGCCATGGGGCTGAGGTACAGCCAAAGCATGAAATCCCACACCTGCTGAACCCGCCTAAGACTGCCGGTCTGGCCATTCCCACAGGGGAGGGGCCCACAACATAGCCTCCACTGTCCCGCCTAGGTGGTTTGTTGATGGCCTGGGTGCAGTTCACCCCCGTCACAGGTGGTCCTTAACCTTGAGGGGCCAGTGAACAAATCCTCTGGCCTTGTCCCAGTTTCCCAGGACTTGAGCATACTACCAAGGTGGATGAAAATGAGATTTGTGGCCTGATCTCTAGCAGAGGAAGAGCCCTCACTGTCAGAATAAGAGAAGAACACAGCTCGGGTTCATGTAATGGCATGGGAACACCCTTCAGGAGACCAGGTGTGGCCTGATAGCCATGGTTTCTGCCTCAGGGAGTATCATGAATGCCTGGAATGGTTTGGCAATCTGGGTACAGATTGCTTGGGACTAGACTAGTTGGTTGGGCCTGCTGCCAGCATTGAATGCTGGAGGGAGACCTCCCAAGTCAAGGGTGCAGCAGCTGGGTGGGGTACCATGGCTGCCTGCTGGGCTGATAATCCCTGGCATCCTTCTTACCCTGAGCATACTCTGTGGCACAGGAGAGGCGCCGCCACCCCTCACTGGAGGGTTGTCCCAGTAGCCTGAGAGCAGCCCCTAGACCCCTGCGAAAGTAAGTATTTACAACTTCCTTGGAGAGCCTGGCTGTGGGCTTGCCCAACCCAGCCCTGCCCAGCTTTGCCCCCTCCAGCCACCTTGATGGCAGAGTGTGGAGCAGGACCCCTGAGAGCCCCATACCCTGCCCATTTCCAGAAACACCCTAGTACTTCCCCCATCAACAAAGGCCAAGTAAAACGTCCAATGCCATCAACGCAATTGCTCTCCTCGGCAATCGCCATCTACTGGCTGGGACACCAAACTGCATGACCCATCACAACTGCTAATATCACCACTGTACAGTGCTCAGCTGGCTCTTGCCCGCTATTGCCACCTACTGGCCACTAGGGTGAACTGCGTAATCTTATGTAATTGCTGCTGAAAACAACACACAGTGCTGGGAAATGAGATAAGCTTCCCAAGGACTCCACCTCTCCATCTCTGTGAGTGTGGCACAGCACACCACTACAACAACCTACAAACAACTAGCATCTTAGAAAACCACTACAGTAAGGCTATCTATAATCAAGGAATTAATACAGAGTGTTGGTGCCCTAAAAGCATAAAGAAGCAAAGCCGAAGGACTCTACCCAACATACACAACAGTAACACACTCAAGCGGGGAAGAAAAAAAATCCCACCGAAATGAAAATAAGTTTAAAAATAGAAAGTTACAGCTTCTACACATGAAAAGGGACCAGTACAAGAACTCCAGTAACATGAAAAAACATAACATTTTGACATCCCTAAAGGACCACACTAGCTATCTAGCAATGGATCCTAACCAAAATGAAAACTTGGAAATGCCAGATAAAGAATTCAAAGTATCAATTTTAAGGAAGCTCAGTGAGGTACAAGTGAAAGTGAAGAACCAACACAAATAAATCAGAAAAATAATTGAGGAGATAAAAGTTCGATACATATATTTAAAGAAAACAAACAGAACTTCTGAAAATGAAAAACTCACTGAAGAAATTTTAAAAAACAGTTGGAGGCTCTAACAATAGACTAAATCAAGCAGAAGAAAGAATTTCAGGCTTCAAGCCCAGTCTTTTGAATTAACCCAGTCAAAAAAAAAAAAGGAAAAAGAATTTTTAAAAATGAACAAAGCCTTCGAGAAAAGTATGATTATGTAAAGTGACGAAACCTACAACTTATAGGCATTCCTGAGGGAGAAGGAGAAAATAATAAGAAGTTTGGAAAACATATTTTAGGGAATAATTCAGGAAAAGTTCCCTGATCTTCCTAGAGATGCAAACACTCAGATTTAAGAAATTCATAGAACACCTGACAGGCACTACACAAGAGAAAGATTGCCAAGGCATATATAGTCAACAGACTATCCAACATCAATGTGAAAGAACAAATCTTAAAAGCAGCTGAAGAGAAACATCAAATCACCTATAAAGGAAATCCCATCAGACTAACGGTGGACTTATCAGCAGAAACCTTATAAGCCAGAAGCGATCAGGGGCCTATTATTAGCCTCCTTAAATGAAAAATATGCCAGCTAAGAATTTTTAAATCCTGCCAAACTAAGTTTCATAAATGAAGGGTAAAGTATTTTCCAGACAAGCAAATGCTAAGGGAATTTGTCACCACTAGATTGGTCCTACAAGAAATGCTCAAAGGTGTGATAAACATGGAAACAAAAGGATGATACTTACCATCATAAAAGCACATGTAAGTAGAAAGCTCACAGATCGTATAAAGCAGTTATTCAATTTAGACTTAAGGTAACTAGGAAACAAAACCATGACAGGAA
Organism: Papio anubis; assembly: GCF_008728515.1. NCBI lineage: Eukaryota > Metazoa > Chordata > Mammalia > Primates > Cercopithecidae > Papio > Papio anubis. Next base: position 48,777,850 of record NC_044996.1, on the reverse strand, counting down.
CAAAACTTCACATGTCAATATTAACTTTCAATATAAATGGCCTAAATACACCAATTAAAAGATATAGATGGGCAAGTTGGATTAAAAAAAAAAAAAAAAACAAGATCCAGCCACCTGCTACCTATAAGAGACCCACCAAATGTCTAAAGACACCTACATGCTCAAAGTAAAGGGATGGAAAAATATATATATTATGCAAACGGAAAACAAACAAGAGAAGGAGTAGCCACTCTTATATCTAATTAAAACACACTATAACAATAGTTTAAAAAAAAAACACAAAGAAGGGCATTAAATAATGATAATGAGTTCAATACAGCAAGAAGACATAAGTACCTTAAAAATATGTACACCCAACACTAGAGTATCGAGACTCATAAAACCAATACTACTAGATCAAAGAAAAGACACTGATAACAATACAATAATAGTGAGAGACTTGAACGTTCCAGTGACAACACTAGACAAGTCATCGAAGTAGTTGGTTTTCTGCCTTGATGACCTGTCTAGCATTGTCAGGAAAGTCAACAAAGAAACTGGACTTAAACTGGATTCTTGAACAAATGGACCTAACAGACATTTACAGAACATTCTACCCAACGACTGCAGGATATACATTTTTTTCACCTGTGCATGGAACACTCTTGAAAATTGACCATATGCTTGGCCATAAAGTAAGTCTCAATAAATCAAAACAATTGCAACCATATCAAGTATCTTCTTGGACAACAGTAGAATAAAATTAGAAATTATTACCAAGCGTAACTCTTAAAGCTACACAAGTACATGGAAACTAAATAATTTGCTCCTGAATAACTTTTGGGTAAACAACAAATTAAGGGAGAAATAAAAAATTGGGGGAAATAAATAAAAATCGAAACAAAACATATCAAATCTCTGGAATACAACAAAAACAGTGCTAAGAGGAAAGTTCATAGCATTAAATACTTACGTCAAAAAGGTAGAAAGATCTCAAGAACCTAATGTCACACTTCAAGGAACTAGAAAAGCAGGAACAAACCAAACCCAAAGCTAGCAGAAGAAAATAAATAACAAAGATCAGAGCAGAACTAAGTGGGATTGAGATCAATTAAATGATATAAGGAATCGAGAAAATTAAAAGTTGTTTTTTTTTTTTAAAAGAACAAACAAAATTGATCCACCACTAGCTAGTTTAACCAAGAAACAGAGAAGATTCAAATAAGCACAATCAGAAATGATAAAGGTGACATTTAATGTTAAAGGTGTACTTCTGATATCACAGAACTGCAAGGAATCATCAGATATTACTATGAATATCTCTATGTACACAAACTAGAAAACCTAGAGGAAGTGGATAAATTCCTGAAAAAGACAACCCTCCAAGAATGAACCAGTGAGAAATAAAAATCCTAAACATACCAAAAGAAAAGCCCAGAACCAGACAGATTCACAGCTAAATTCTACTAAATGTACAACTAAGAGTCGGTACCATCTCTACTGAAACTATTCCAAAAAAATCTAGGAGGGAATCCTTCCCAACTCATTCTATGAGGCCAGCATCATTCTGATACCAAAACCTGGCAGACACACACACAAAAAAACTTCAGGCCAATGTACTTGATGAATATCAATGCAAAACTCCTTAATGAAATACCAGCAAACCAAATCCAGCAACACATCAAAAAAGCTAATCCACCATGATCAACTAGCCTTTATCCCTGGAATGCAATGTTGGTTCAACACATGAAATCAATAAATGTGATTCATCACATAAACAGACCTAAAGACAAAAATCACACGATTATCTCAATAGATGCAAAAAAGTCTTTCAATACAATTCAACATTCTTTCACGTTAAAAACTCTCAATAAACTAGGTATTGAAGGAACATACCTTAATATAAGAGCAACCTATGACAAACCCATAGCCAACATCCTAGTGAATGGGCAAAAGCTGGAAACATTTCCCTTGAAAATCAGCATAAGGCAAGGATGCCCTCTCTCACCACTCCTATTCAGCATAATATTGACATTCCTGGCCAGAGGAATAAGGCAGCAGAAGGAAACAAAGAGCACACAAATAGGAAGAGAGGAAGCCAAACTATCCCTTTTTGCAGATAACATGATTCTGTATCTAGAAAAATAGTCTCAGCCCAAAAACTGCTTTAGCTGATATAACTTCAGCAGTTTCGAGATACAAAATCAAGGTACAAAAATCACTAGCATTCCTATACACCAACAACAGCAAAACTGAAGATGACCATTATCAATCTTTTGAAAACAAATGAGCAACAAACATTTTCTGGCAGTGTACTTAGTTCCATCAGAGGAGTGATGGGTGAAATAAAAATGTGATGCTCTGGCCACTACCCTGATAGAAATCTTTAAAATCCTGTTAGAAAATCATTTCCAATGTCTGAAGCAAACCTGCAAACATTACAAGAATTAACTGTTGAACTGCTTGAGATGTACTAGATATGTTGTTCAAATTTAGGTGTATTTCGTGGCACATTTCTGACATGGGTATTTCTAAATTTTCAAAATACACAGAGAGAAAGATATTAACTCTCTGAAAATGTCTTTTTGTTCATGATTTCCTAGAAAAAATCCTTTCTTGTCATTGCTTTTGAAAAACATAATCTAGGCCCCAATTTGTGTCATCGCGGTCATCAAACTTTAATGCAGTGTCAGTGTTTGATGTGAAGATTAGATTGTCCTGAATTTGGCCAGTCTGGGTCATATATGGGAGGCATTGTAATTTGATTCTGTTTACTTAAGAAGTATATCTTTTAAAATCATTTGAGTGCAACACTATATTGAAATAACCATTAGTGTTCTCTCTTGCATCACAGTTGATGTATCCCATCATATAAGGATGTTTTCAGACCTATAAGCCCTCATATTAGTAGTAAATCTTTGCTCATATTTGAACTCTGGATTGACACACTGTTCTCTCATTTCCTTTCGAATTGTTCCACTGCTCAGGGTTCTTTGTGGCAAGTAAGCACCACTGTGTAGAACTAACAAGTACTAATCAACTCAGGCTTAAAGATGCAACTTGATTAAGGACCAGTGAGATTTGTGTATCTGTGTCTTTGGAGTCTACCTGTTTACCAAGCTGTACTGAACCGGGAGTCAGCTTTGGATTTCCATTGAACTAGCTGTGTGACTTTGGGAAAATTACTCTCTGGATCTATTTGGGAAAATAATTTCTCTGGATCTTGGTTTCCTTATCTATAAATGAAAACATTTACACTAGGTTGTCTTAACTTTAAGATTCTGTAACTCCAATGCAAAGTAAACAAGAAAGACCAGGTGAAACCATTTGGCAAACTTAATGCAAGCTAATTTCTCCTATTGAAGATTAAACTATCACCATTCCGAAGCCCATTCCTCTTCCTACCTCTCCTACAATTTAAATCTAACCTACCATTGAAAGTCAACTATATCTCCATCACCTCTGAGAAGTCTTTCCTGATAACACAACAACCTCCAGTGGTATCTTTTTTTCAATTATAGGATTAATTATCATCACTACACTTAGTCTTCTCTATCACCTTGTATTGTTGTTTAATTTTAGTGCTTTTGAGGTCAGGAATGATGAGTTATGAACATTTATATTGCCCAAAGCACATTGTCCCGTATTTCACATGCATAATAGGTTCTAGATTTCTTGAATTAATGTTGAATGAATGAATGGAGTTTAAAAAAAAATCATTCTGAACCATTTTTTCAAATTCACAATTCAAAAGTGATTGAATTTTTCCCACCTTTCTTTCCCAAAAAAAGATGCATAATTTTGAAGACATTATATGAAATCTAAAATAAAATTTGGAGTTTATCTTAAATATAAATCCCTTTCCTTCTAGTCTCCTAATTTTCCTCTTTAAAAAATCGAGAATACTTCCTTTTAGAGTAGCCTGCCATAGAAACATTTGTATTTTCCTTCTATATTCTTTATAATACAATGTAATTTGATCAGCCCGTGTATGAATGGCATTGTGTTTTCTATTACCTTTTTAGGAAACATGACAAATGGCACTGTTACTCCTCAAGGGAGTGTTTGGTTACTTGCAATCACCAGAGCCAGTTCTCTAGCATTTGATGGAAACAGATGCTAGCATTCCCACTACAAGGTGTGTCTCCAGTGTATAGGTGTTGACAGAAGCAAAGTCAAACAGTATTCAGGTCAACATTTAATTTATTTTTATTTTTAATTATTGTAGGTTCATAGCAGTTATGTATATTTATGGGGTATGTGAGATGTTTTGATACAGGCATGCAATGCATATTAGCCACATCATGGAGAATGGGGTATCCATCCCCTCAAGCATTTATCCTTTGTGTTACAAACAATCCAGTTACACTCTTTTAGTTATTTTAAAATATACAATTAAGTTATTGACTATAGTATCTCTGTTGTGCTATCAAATTGTAGATCGTATTAATTTTTTGTATTTGTTTTGTATCAGGTCAACATTTGATTAGATTCATTATAGATATTAGTCCAGCTTATTCCGGTTCCTTGAGAATTTGCTACCGAGTGTCTTATCAGTCCCTCATTCTCTTAGTCTACATTGAGAGTGTGTTAGAACAAGTGCTTAGCAACTCAAAATGCATCTGGCCCGGGAGACTTGGAAGAAACATTTTAGCTTTGGCCTCATGCTGTGGGAGCCATGTTGTTTCTCTGTCAGGTTGAGGCTGTGCTGCACTTACAGAAATTAGCCCAACAAAATTGTTTTCTCTCTCTTTTTCTGTACCAAAGTGAGACTCCAGGGTATAAGCAAAACTGATGTTGCTTGAAGAAATTTCAAAGGTTCCCAACTCCCAGAGCTCAAGTAGCCACGGAAATAATCACTGGCCAAAAAATGTACTTAGATTGGATGGTAATTGGGAACCATTTGAGAACTAAACATGTGCTATGTGATGTTACTTTGTAGAATAAGAAAGGCTTGTGTTGAATTGATGATTTAAAGAATAATGGGGAAAAATTGGACTGCTTTGTGTGAGTTTGTAAGGTGGTGTGAGGGGCAGCGTGTTGGCAATACCTAGGCAGGATTGAAGGTGATAATATAAATTGAATATATTTCTGGTAAAGGATTTTTGAAAATAAAATAAACTAGTGTTTTCTTAGATTCACTCCTACTTTATTTTCTTAAAGAAATAGTAACCCTTTCTATTGGTATGTCAGGAAAATATAATTTGTTCTTAAAATTTTACTAAAAAGAAAAGTGTATCATGTTCCCAAGTTGGCTTGTATGCAAAATCAAGGTTATACTTTCAAAAATTAATGCACCTTGTTCCTCTGACCCCTTAGGCATAATTAGGGGTTTTGTGCTGTTACAAATGGACTTAGCAAATGTGACACTGGCATAATCATGGAATTCATGGTATTTTTCCCTTGTGGTTATAACAATTTGGACCCCATCAAGAAACTCCTTATTCAGCCTTTTGTTTGTTCATGAGCTGACTTCTGACTTAAGAGAAGTCAGCTTATATTAGTGCTAAGCCCGAAAGAACCCTCTGCAACCACACTGCGGGGGGCCACTTTCTATGCCCTCTTCTCACATTTATATTCCAAATCATCAGTGTTCACTGGCCCAATTGGGCCCTCTCTAGCAACATTAGCCCTCAGAGCTTCTTTTGCCAATGTCACCGTGCATTCTTAGTTCCAGAATTCTAGTGTCTTACCTCAAGTGTCACTTGAGCAGCCCAGGCTTTCTTATTATAGTGTTTATTTCTGTCACTGATTCATCATTTTTTGTTTGTCTGACTCAAATCCAGGTAGTTTTTGCTCAATCTATGGCAGGCTGTTAACCAGCATGTGTGTTTAGGGCAGCAATTCGTTTATCCATTTGGAGATCCACACCTGACATCTTCATTAATGCCCAGCACAGATTTCTCAGATTCCAGATCTGTTTGGTGTCTCCATATTCCTTCTGGATCCACCTCTTTGCCACAAAGTACACTTCATGTAAATGTCACTTTCTTCAAGTTTTTCACATGTTACACAGTGGAACCATATGCTTATAGAAATTATGCTCTTTTAGGTCTGTATCCAAACATAGCTTGTCAATGACTGCTCACAAATTCTAAGTCAGCTTGTAAGCTTTTACACTTTTTCTGAAATGTTTTCTTTAGGGCTTGTAAACTTCTTCCCATGTTATTGCTTACTTGTTGTACCCCTGTGTTCTTTTTCGACTTTAACTACAACCACCTTACCACCTTTTTATTGCCCTTTCAATTCATCACATTCAGCTGAACTACTGCCTCAGGCAAGTGTTTCCTCTCTATGCCTGTTTATTGAGTTTGGGGCAATCTCTGTAACAGAAATTCTACTACGTTGGTCTTTCTTCTATCCTATGACCATTTGCTAAGCTCTTAAAACATCAGTCATGTTCAGTTCTTAGAAAATTTACATTGAAGAAAAAATAGTACTGATAATTTTATGGAATTAATGTAATATTAGATAGTATGAGTTGCTTACCTGAAGATGTGCAGGGAACCTCTGGAGAGCCATACTGACAAGTAAGTTGTGGCCTAGTCTGTATAACTTGAGAGCTATTGGTTGTTCTTGTTCACATAGTTGTCACCATTGTTGCAATATTACAAAAATTTACTGGGTGCTCACTGTATGATAGGCACTGTGCCAAGAGCTTTACATGAAGTAACTATTCAATACTCACAGTAGCCCTTCAAAGTAGGTTTTATTGTTATCTCTGTTTTACAGCTGAGGAAGCAGAGAATCAGGAGCATAAATGACTTATTTAGGGACATATAACCAATAAGTGTTAGAATAGGCATTTGAATTTAGGCAGTATAACCTCAGAGTTCACAAGTCTCTTACCCTTCATATTATACTGCCTTCTTATAATGATAGATAACATTTATTGTGAACTTATGATGAGCCAGGCACACAGAATAGTTAGCCATATTGCATTCATTAATTTATTAAATCATTTCTTCAGCCCTTGAAGACAGGTGACATTATTTTTCTTTTACAGATGAAGAAACTGAGTGAGGCTTACAGAAAATAAATAGTCTTTAAAGTGATTAAAGTGATTCCCCTAGTAAGTAGCAGAGAGAATTTTAAACTCATATCCTCAACCATTATGCCATACTGTACCAATAAAGGACTAAAAACTAACAGAAAAGTTGATCTATGGGTTTCTACAGCCACAAGCAAAAATAATACCTTTATTCCTACTGCTTGCAGGACCTATTAGCTGGAAGATGTTGGGCTGTATCATCAATATCCATAATTTATATATAGTTATTCCTGGAATTAAAAATGGTGGGAATTCCTAAAAAGCAGGGAAGCAATACTTTTTTTCAAGAGAATTGGTTTACCAAAAAATGACAGACTATCTTGCCAGAAGTAGCACTAAGAAAGGGTGGAATAGAAGGTGGTATACCCCCAGGAAAAGTGAATATAAATAAATATGTATTACAGTGAAAACAGAAACATGGCAAAAGAAAATGTGAAGCAGGGGATTGCACTGTTATAATGCCACTTCTCCCCCACCTCCCCCACCTCCCCTGAAAAAAAAAAAAAAAAAAAAAAAAGCCAATGAAATGCTACGATCTATCTGTGCCTGTCTATTTGTAATGGAGAGATTGGTGCATTGAAGAAACAGGATATTTGATTGGAGAAAGTAAGAAAGATGATTTAGGAATATGAGCTGCTACCCAAGCAAGACAGGCCCGGTTGGATTTCCACAGTGGGAGGCCTGATGACCCTGGGTAGTAGCGAAAGTTGTGGTATTATTTGTGAGAAGGCCAATGAAAAGATAGAAAAACACTCCGAGATATTTTATCTACTTCTGAAATTTAATCATGACTGAATTTAATTTCAGGTATTATTTATTTCTACTTTTGAAAATGTTTAAATTATCGAAAATAAAAAAACTTTTTATTATTGGTAGAATTTATTAAATTAATATAGACATGCTTTCATTGGTCTAGCAGTCCTATGCTAAATTAAAATAAGGATCAAGAAGCTTTAACTTTACTTAAACACTGGCATGCTGTTCTCAGTGACTTAGTTAATACTGTGAAAAGACATTAAAATCTCAAATACACACAGACTCACAGATATGTGGGAAACTATGAGTGTGTGTGTGTGTGTGTCTATATATATATGTATATATATATGTATTTTTTTTTGAGATGGAGTTTCGCTCTTGTCACCCAGCTGGAGTGCAATAGTGTGATCTCGGCTCACTGCAACCTCTGTCTCCCAGGTTCAAGTGATTCTCCTGCCTCAGCCTCCCGAGTAGCTGGGATTACAGGCTCCTGCCACCATGCCCAGCTAATTTTTCTCTCTTTAGTAGAGACGGCATTTCACCATGTTGGCCAGGCTGGTCTCGAACTGCTGACCTCAGGTGATCCATTCCCCCTCAGCCTCCCAAAGTGCTGGGATTACAGGTGTGAGCTACCACGCTCAGCCACTATGAGTGTATATTAAATGTAAATTGATATTAAATCCCAGGAGGATAGGGTCAGAAACCTAGGCTGTAGGGTGGCATCAAATACTACAATTTTACAGGTAAACACATGCACGTGAACACACACACACACACACACAATGAAAGATCATTCAAGTTCATTATTTGAAGCAGTCATGTGGATATTACTTGCTGCCAAATCAATGTATAATTCCAGTTTCTCTAGAAAACTGGGTTTTCTATTATATAAAAGACTACAACAGTGTAAATAGTCTGATTCATTCACAATCACACACACACACAAACACATACATACACACACACAAAATCATTTAGGGGCTGAGGATGTACATGTTTTACCATGGCCTTCACATGCCTTTCAGAAGAAAATGAATTTTGGGGGAGAAACAGATATTTTCTATTAAGTCAAGTTCTATATGGTCTGAGTTTAAGGTAAAGAGTTAAGCTGAATATGGAAATTAAAGCCAATTTATCAAAGCATATTTTAGAAGACTTTCTTGTTAATACTAGAGTTTAGGCTGGGAAATTTCTGCTTCTTAACATACTGGTGTTAGTAGGGATTTAGAGTTTGCTGCCAGGCTTCTCTTGGAATATTCTTCCATTGGCACAGCCCTAGAGATGCTAACTTTGAAAAATGGGATTTGACTGGCAGCCCCTGACACAGCCATTCGTGAATTTCCACTAAAGGATCTATGAAGACGTAGAAAAATGATGAGAGCTCACAACAATGCTGATAATTTGGATTGACAGTCAAATTATTGCCAGTACCAGGGAGAATTTTCCACTAGATGAAAATCAGGAAGAAGTATTGAAAAGTACAATCAGCGAACCACTCATACTATGCTGCTAGAAATTTGGTAAGCCAATATATCCTAATGTAAATGACGAGTTGATGGGTACAGCAAACCAATATGGCACATGTATACCTATGTAACAAACCTGCACATTGTGCACATGTACCCTAGAACTTAAAGTCTAATAAAAAAAAGGAAAAAAATTGAATAGCTCCAAAAAAATCTCAGCTTTGCTCCCATGCAGTCTAAATCATGGTTCCAAAACACACATTCTATATCCAGCAAAACAAGGAGTGGTTGTCTTAGTGCATGGAAAGTACTTTTTTAGATAGCTAGAAGGCTGGACACTAAACCCTAAAATATTGCCCTTTTCCTTATATATGCTTGAGCACTACTACTTTCAGCAAATAATTAGAGGAGAAGACAAATGAAAGTGGCTTTGGGATTTCTAATATGAAGTAGTGGTAAATCATCTTCAAAGTTCAATCCCCAAAAACATACTGCTATAAGTGGGAGCAAAGAACCTTGGTAGGAAGGTATTCTGGATATTCTAGTTTTGCATGTACTCCATCATTTCTGATTATCAATAAATCAGTCAGTTGGGTCAGGAGAGGATCCAATCTTAGTCCAAAGAAGGTGTATTAATGAAATCAAGTTAGACACCAAGAACAGACAGTTGAAAATATGAGATATATACATCAATCTATTGTCCCGTTGCATACTCGAGAAGGGGATTTATCTAAAATCCAGTTTGAGCTTAACCTAGGACAATTGTTGTCTCCTAACTATTGGCAAGCATGGGATCAAGATAGATTGAAACTCCTTTGAAAATAAACAGTGAAAGAAAAAACAATGTGGAACATATGGAAAATCTGCAAATGGGCTAAAGGCAAATTATTTTGGAGATTTCCAGAAAGAACACATTTATAGAAATGAGTTTTTAAAGGAATTAGAAAAAGATTAGAAATTGATTATTTTAGCTAAAATGCAAGATAACATAGCTTTTATGAAAAAGCAGACTGTAAATTGGAGGTGTTCATAATCTTTTGTCAGGTCATGTGACACATAAAATTTTCTTTTCTGAGGAAATTCTGGACTCTTTCCTCATATAAAACAAATTTGTAAATACACTCACAACTTTTTTTTTGCATTCTGTTTCTGGGGTTTTCCTCTGAAGCCTATGAACTTCAGTTTAAAACCTCTGCCATCAGGGAACAAATCAAGACACAATGAAGATAATCAAGGAATAATAAAAATTAGGCAACAAAATGAGACTATTAAAAATGTGAGATAATCAAGATAAGGAAAGATTACAAGAAATTAAAACTCAACCACAGATGTATATTATCAATGGAGGCTGTAGAGAACAGAATTGACAATGCTGAAAATCAGATCAGTGAGAATGTCATATATACTTGAAAAATCGTCTCAGAAGGCAGTGAAAAAGATGAAGACTCATGAGGGAGAAGATGATAAATATGAAGAATGGATATCCAGTTTAATAATTTTAAGTATTCCTAAGAAAGAAAGAAAAGCAAATAAAGCCATAATGAAGCATATATTTAAAAAAAAAAGAAAGTTTCCTGAGTTGTCAAACAACTTGAATAGGCTCATCGTAGTCTAGGTAAAATTAGTGAAAGGGAGAAGAAAGCCACATGCTCTAAAGTTTCCTTTAAAGTCATAGATGCCACTGCAAATGGCATCTTCATGCATAACCACATATTTGTTTGGAATACAAATATAGATAGCCAACAGGGATTGTAAATAATATGAAATAACAGCAGAAAAATATATAGTGCCTAAAACCTTGTGCTGTGGAGTCAGGCCAGTTTTACCACTTAGTAGTTGTGTGAATTTCAGTGAGATCAGTAACTCTTCTGAATCTGTTTCCACAGCTACCGCATAGGGCCCGTGGAAAATTAAATGAGGTAATTTATATAAAATGCTTAATAAAAGATCTAACACTTAGGGAACACTGTTTGTAGCTAATAATATTGTTGCTATTATTAGTATCATCATGGGTAGTAGGATTCTAGGTGATTTTTAGTTTCTATATTTTCCAAATTTTCTACAACAAGCATATATTCATTCCTTTTGTAATCAGAAAAGCATATTATTTTAAAAATACATACAAATTGTCATATAGCATGCCAGATAAAGAGGGAGAGAGGTACAACAGGGCTACAGAAGGTACAGCAATATAATAAATTTTAGATTTTTCTAATGTTGATTAAAAAATGTACTAGTTTTATTTAAAAACTTTATTTTAAAGGTTACACTGTTTAAAAGGCACATGAGGTACACATGCACATTGTAGAGGGCTGGGACCCTGCAGATAGACACAAGGTGTGTTCAGTGTCCCTTATATTGAGAAATGGCTGTTGTTGGTTTTTGTGTGTACATTTTCTTCCATCTATGTTTATAGTACTTTTGAGATTACATCAAACATAGAGTTCCATATCCTGCTTTTTGTAACCTAATATTTTAGTTGGAGAATTTATTCATGCAATTAAAAGCCCTGTAAACATTACTTGTAATACTCAGATGATTCAACAAAATACAATTTTGATATACCTAGATTGTTCATAATTTTTTGTTGTTATGTTTGATGCTCCAACAAATATACATCGGTGTGACTCTTAATCAGAATTTGTGATCATTTCCTTAAAATTGATTCCTAGAAGTAAAGATACGAGGCCAAAAAGGATGCACAGTTTTAAGATGTCTTGATGTATCTTAATGCTTTCCAGAAAGGTTGTAGCAATTTATTCCTCTCCTCCAACACCTTAACTCTCCAGTCTCAGCAGTCTCTCAGTAACATTATTTTACATTCAATTCTGTATTAATTTTATTAGTAAAAATTCCAGTTGTTTTAAATTCCATTACTTTGCACATCAAGTTGAACATTTATTTCAAATATTTATTATGGCCAATTGTAGTTCTTTCTCTATGAATTGCCCATGTGTGACTTTTGACATATTTTTTGGTTTTATAATCTCAGCCATTTCATTAAGACTTGGAAAATCCTATATAATCTAAAGATATTTGCATATTAAAAACAAAAGGAAAACTTTGTTATAAAGTGTGCCAAAGTTTACAATATTTTTGGTCACGGAAACCAGAGAGCATAATTTTTATGGCAGCAAGAAAATTGAAAGAAAGCTTCATTGAACAACATATATATTCCTCTTGGGAGAATTTGTGACTTCTAGCTGAGGCTTTCCTTCAAACATGTGAAAATTAACATATCATCTGTTTTATCCATAAATATACTCTTCAGTGGTAATTTTCACTTGTAAAGTGTGCCATACTTGCAGAGCCAAAATGTGTTTTTTTTTTTTTTTTTTTTTATTCTGTTCTTTCTTAGTAGGCACAGAATGGACTGGACACTTTCCAAGACTGAAATTCAGTATGATCTTACAGGATCTCAGTTCTTGGAAACTTTCTTAATGTGCATGTAACTATTGTGACAGGGCAAGAATATAGTCTAGTAAGAGCATAAAATTCTAGATTTAGGTGTCCTTGGCTCTGTTTTCTCAAGTTTTGTCAACATCTTCCATGCATGTGTTCAGAACTAAAACCTCTGTCGTTGCTCTTACTGGGGCAATGTATATCTGTTCTTCTACAGATGAGCTGCCTTAACCTCTATAGTTTCTACCAAGCTCAAACTTGTCCACTGAAAGCATATTCTACACCGGGCATAGCTAATGTTGTGTTGTACATTCATTGATACTATGCTTTCCCCTCCCCTTTCAAAAGCACCGTTACCTGTCTTCTCCCATTTCATTCCCTGTCAAATTTATTTCCCTTCTCCTGTTCCAAAAGACAAAGCCATATACCAGCCAAAAGCATCCATCCAAGAGTATTTTTCAAACTGTGGGTTATGACCCATTCCCAGATTATGAATTCAATTTAGTGGTTTGCAACCAGCACTTTAAAAATGACACAGAATATATCAGGGTGTATCACATATAGGAAGGCAAGTACTTTTTCATGAAACAAACATAGGAGTGTACTGGGTCCAACCTAAAGTGTATTTTGTTCTATGGGTGAAGGTCAAAAATGCTTGAGAAACAGTGCTACAAAGCACACTTCAGGATGCAAGATATAGATTTAGAGCTAATTTAAATTAGATTTAATTTAAAGGTACCAGCTGCCCTGGGTACCAATCTATAGAAGCAAAAATATTTCACAGGTACTAAAATATCACTGGAGATAAAAGCAGATGGAGAAAACTGCATTTACCAGACTCTTAAGTAGGAAAGTAGTACATGTGATAAGGTAGATGAATTGGTAGACTTGTATTGCTTAGAGCAGAGAGACTGGGCTCTGCCTCCAGTGATCTTTCTTTTCTCCATGTACTTTCTCCATCTCCGCACAGGGCTCAGCCTGCTTCTTCAATAGATGTTGGACAAATATTTTTTAACATATGGTTTGAAGAGGTACCAAATTACTAACCTGCTGAGTTTGCTCATATGTCTTGACTCAAGTCTGTATAGACCTTTAATTGAGAGGGGAAAATGCTATTTAAGAAATGTATTTATTAGGATAGTAATAGCTGCTGTAATAAGTAAATCCTCAAATTTCAGTGACTTTGTACAATACAAGATTACTTCTTATTCAAATAATGGTCCATTATCCATTACAGGTGTCAACAAATAAGTGAGTAGCTTTCCTCCAAAAGATGATTCAGGAAGCTCGGTATCTTCCATGCTGTGACTTTCCCATAGGGCTTTCAGAGTCTTCTGTATCTAGCCCAAGGATGGAAAAGGAGAAAGTGGAGAAGACATACCCACTTACTAAAAACTCCCATTTGAAAGTGATACCCATCACTTCTGTTCACATTCCATTGGCAAAAATTGTTTACTTGGCCATACCTGGATCCAAGGATTGGCTGGGAATTGCAGTATCTGACTAGGCAACTGCCTTCCAACAACATCACTACATTAAGGCATGGGGAGTGGGTGGCAGGCATGAATTTTTGATGAACATCTGGCTGTTGCAGTCACAATAAGTTACAATATCAATCAAGGTGTCTCTAGAAATTGTCAACACAGAATTTGGAAACATATTGCTCCTCCCCTTACCATCTTTAAGCTCTTTTGCAGTGTGTCAGGGTTATGTTGATCACTGATGCATTTATACGTTTTTGTATAAAAGTAAGCCGTTTCATTTTCTATCTTACTAAAGTAGTGATTTAGACATCTTTACATTTAGCTGCATATTACTTTTAGTTTAAAATGAATGTAGTTGGCAAGCATGAAGTATATAAGATAGTAAATCCTAAATTACAGGCAACCACCTCATTTATTCAGCTGCTGATTTCCATTTGGTTGTCCAGACACAGCACTTTGCATTATATGATTTGTGATATCTGGATGCAAATGGCTTTAAGTTTTGATTAAACACAAAGCTTGAAAAGGTTTAAACAGTAAGCCAGTAATATTGAAAACATTGCAATCTGGTTTAGATAAGCAATCGTCTGAATGAATTGGATATAAACATATTTTGGGCAGGAAGCACTTGTTCAGAAATTTCTCTTATGATGTGACTTATTTAAGCTTCTGGATATCAAAATAGTTCATGATTAGGGATAAAAATTGTTGACAAAGACATTACTGCTTTATTAGCATTCTTGTCCAATATCAATATGGTGCTATTATTTGATTATTGCTTTATCTTTTAGTCTCTGATAATCAGGACAAAATATTGAAATTTGGAATCTTCTAATAGCAATTAGTGTTTTCTTCAAGATACCTGTCAACAGTGTGTGACAATGGAATATTGTGTTGCCTGTGTCTGAAAAGCAGTGTGCAAATATCTTCAATATTATGAATGCAAATTTGTTAAATTACTGGTGATAAAAATGACTGTGCTTCACTGAAATGATTCTAATTCTAAATTTATATAATGAATTATTCACTCTTCTTTCCCTTTTGTTTTCTGCTCTAGTTTAGTGAGCAGATTAATTAAGTGCTAATATTAAATTCACTAGAGTATACAAAAAAAAAAAAAAAAAAAAAAACACCCAGAAATAGCATCCACATGGTTGATTAAATGGCAATGTAGGAGGCTGGCCATGGCGTTTAATTGGAGGCATGGGAGCTGTTGGTTTCTTTGTGTAATCTGACCCTCTGAAGGTTGATTGTTTTCTAACAAGTGACCAAGGCAAAAAGGAAAGTGGTGTCATGGGAAAATAGCATTTGTACATTTCACAAATAATTGATAAATAACCATTATGAACGTAGTCATTACTTTACATCAGTGTTTGCAATGTGTAATTCATTGAAATATTTGTCTTATACAATACTCCACAAGAAAGGGTTCTAGAAGCAAATATGTTAGGGAAATGCTGGATTCTCTCTCAGAGATAATGCATGTTAGCTTTTTTTTTTTTTTTTGAGATAGAGTCTTACTCTTTTGGCCAGGCTGGAGTGCAGTGGAGTGATCTTGGCTTATTGCAACCTCTGCCTCCTGGATTCAAGCGATCCTCCTGCCTAGCCTCCAGGCACACACCACCATGCCCAGCTAATTTTTGTATTTTTAGTGGAGACGGGGTTTCACCATGCATGTTGACCAGACTGGTCTCGAACTACTGACCTCAGATAATCCATCCACCTCAGCCTCCCACAGTGCTGGGATTACAGGCGTGAGCCACCACGCTGGGCCACATGTTAGCATTTTAGGGGATTTGATAAATCCTTTAGTTGGGAAGCCTATTTGACTTTTTTAAACCTAGAGATCTCGATTTACTTTAAGCAGCCTTTTCTTTGGTTGTTTAGTAAATATTAAACCTAATGCTTGAATCTTTGTGCAGCCTTTTTTTTCTTATAAGAGGTGAAAAATAATGCTTATAATTTTTAAGGGGCAGAAATATTTTGTTTTCAAAACCAAGGTTGAGGTATATACCAAAAATAATTCAAAACAGATTTTCAAACAAAAAATTCCATGGGAATGATCATGGTGGCACTATTCACAGTAATCAAAAGGTGGAAACAGTCCAAGTGTCCATCAACAGATGAATGGATAAAGAAAATATGGTAGGTTTGTATAATGGAATATTATTGGTCCATTCAAAGCAATAAAGTTGTGATACATGCTACAACACGAATGAACCTTGAAAACATGTTAAGTAAAAGAAGCTAGTAACCTAAACCATATATTCTCTGATTTCATTGGTTTGAAAAGTCCAGAATAGACAAACCTATAGAAAAAGGAAATAAATTCATAGTCTTTTAGGTCTGGGGAGGTGGGAGGGTAGGGCTATGACAGCTAAAGGGTAAAGGATATATCTTTTTCATGATGAAAATTTTGGAAAATTGGCTGTGGTGATAGTTGCACATATCTATGAATATACTAAAAAACATTGAATTGCATGTTTAAAATGTATTAGTTGTATAGTATGTGAATTATATCTCAATAAAGCTGATAAAAATTATAATCAGCATTTGGTTAATATGCAAATATCCATAAGTTCCTCCTCTTAAATATGAAGCATATTTTTAAAAAGGCAGGGATTATCCTGTTAAAGCTTCTCAGTATTTTATGATCTTTAGTTTAAATCATCAATAGCAATATTGTATACCTCAAAACTGGTACATCATATGATAATAATATGGGCTATATGTGGATGGATATTTGTTCATATGTAGATATACATATTTTCAAGTGACCTGTTTTGGAGAAATATGTAAAGGTATTTAAAATTGTATTACCAACATACTTTCAAAAAGTTCTAGGGAAATATAAAGCAATATTAGTATTATATTATCCCTGACTTGTGGCAATTAAAGTAAATGCCCCACTAGGAGATACTTGGGAGAAGTTAAGTCTCAAGATTTTGTTGTGAATGTTAAAGAAATGCGGACAACTTTCTTATTTTGGGGGTTATTTTGGCTCTGGTCTCACTGGACCTTTAATCTTGGTTTCGTTCGCTAGTTCGTCTTCTTTTCTTGGATCTCTGAACGTTGGAGTGCTCCAGGGCTGAGTTGTTGGATCCATTCTCATTTCTTTTTTTTTTTACATTGATTTTTATTTATTTTATTTTATTTCATTTTTTATTATACTTTAAGTTCTAGGGTACATGTGCACAACGTGCAGGTCTGTTACATATGTATACATGTGCCATGTGTGTGTGCTGCACCCATTAACTCGTCATTTACATTAGGTATATCTCCAAATGTTATCCCTTCCCCGTCCCCCAACCCCATGACAGGCCCCAGTGTGTGATGTTCCTCTTCCTGTGTCCAAGCGTTCTCATTGTTCAGTTCCCACATATGAGTGAGAACATGCGGTGTTTGGTTTTCTGTCCTTGCGGTAGTTTGCTCAGAATGATGGTTTCCAGCTTCATCCGTGTCCCTACAAAGGACATGAACTCATCCTTTTTAATGGTTGCATTGTATTCCATGGCGTATATGTGCCACATATTCTTAATCCAGTCTATCATTGATGGACATTTGGGTTAGTTTCAAGTCTTTGCTATTGTGAATAGTGCCACAATAAACATATGTGTGCACGTGTCTTTATAGCAGCATGATTTATAATCCTTTGGGTATATACCAGTAATGGGATGGCTGGGTTAAATGGTATTTCTAGTTCTAGATCCATGAGGAATCGCCACACTGTCTTCCACAATGGTTGAACTAGTTTACAATCCCACCAACAGTGTAAAAGTGTTCCTATTTCTTCACATCCTCTCCAGCACCTGTTGTTCCCTGACTTTTTAATGATCGGCATTCTAACTGGCGTGAGAAGGTATCTCATTGTGGTTTTGATTTGCATTTCTCTAACGATCAGTGATGATGAGCATTTTTTCATGTGTCCGTTGGCTGCATAAATGTCTTCTTCTGAGAAGTGTCTGTTCATATCCTTTGCCCACTTTTTGATGGAGTTGTTTGTTTTTTTCTTGTAAATTTGTTTAAGTTCTTTGTAGATTCTGGATATTAGCCCTTTGTCAGATGAGTAGATTGTAAAAATGTTCTCCCATTCTGCAGGTTGCCTGTTCACTCTGATGGTGGTTTCTTTTGCTGTGCAGAAGCTCCT
Source organism: Papio anubis (assembly GCF_008728515.1). NCBI lineage: Eukaryota > Metazoa > Chordata > Mammalia > Primates > Cercopithecidae > Papio > Papio anubis. The sequence continues at coordinate 48,759,565 of NC_044996.1, read as the reverse complement.
TAGTTTGATTAGATCCCATTTGTTTATTTTGGCTTCTGTTGCCATTGCTTTTGGTGTTTTAGTCATGAAGTCCTTGCCCATACCTATGTCCTGAATGGTATTGCCTAGGTTTTCTTCTAGGGTTTTTATGGTTTTTAGTTCTAACATTTAACCTTGAATTAATTTTTGTATAAGGTGTAAGGAAGGGATCCAGTTTCAGCTTTCTACTTATGGCTAGCCAGTTTTCCCAGCACCATTTATTAAATAGGGAATCCTTTCCCATTTCTTGTTTTTGTCAGGTTTGCCAAAGATCAGATGGCTGTAGATGTGTGGTATTATTTCTGAGGGCTCTGTTCTGTTCCATTGGTCTATATCTCTATTTTGGTACCAGTACCATGCTGTTTGGGTGACTGTGGCTTTGTAGTATAGTTTGAAGTCAGGTAGCATGATGCCTCCAGCTTTGTTCTTTTGGCTTAGGATTGTCTTGGCAATGCGGGCTCTTTTTTGGTTCCATATGAATTTTAAAGTAGTTTTTTCCAATTCTGTGAAGAAACTCATTGGTAGCTTGCTGTTGATGGCATTGAATCTATAAATTACCTTGGGCAGTATGGCCACTTTCATGATATTGATTCTTCTTATCCATGAGCATGGAATGTTCTTCCAATTTTTTTGTGTCCTCTTTTATTTCCTTGATCAGTGGTTTGTCATTCTCCTTGATGAGGTCCTTCACAACCCTTGCAAGTTGAATTCCTAGGTATTTTATTCTGTTTGAAGCAATTGTGAATGGAAGTTCACTCATGATTTGGTTGTCTCTTATTGGTGTATAGGAATGCTTGTGATTTTTGCACATTGATTTTGTATCCTGAGACTTTGCTGAAGTTGCTTATCAGCTTCAGGAGATTTTGGGCTGAGACAATGGGGTTTTCTAAATATACAATCATGTCATCTGCAAACAGGAACAATTTGACTTCCCCTTTTCCTAATTGAATACGCTTTTTTCTCTTGCCTGATTGCCCTGGCCAGAACTTCCAACACTAGGTTGAATAAGAGTGGTGAGAGAGGGCATCCCTGTCTTGTGCCAGTTTTCAAAGGGGATGCTTCCAGTTTTTGCCCATTCAGTATGATATTGACTGTGAATTTGTCATAAGTAGCTCTTATTATTTTGAGATACATTCCATCAATACCTAGTTTATTGAGGGTTTTTAGCATGAAGGGGTGTTGAATTTTATCAAACGCCTTTTCTGTATCTATTGAAACAATCATGTGGTTTTCGTCATTGGTTCTGTTTATGTGATGGATTACATTTATTGATTTGTATATGTTGAACCAGTCTTGCATTCCAGGGATGAAGCCAACTTGCTGGTAGTGGATAAGCTTTTTGATGTGCTGCTGGATTCAGTTTGCCAGTATTTTATTGAGGATTTTCGCATCAATGTTCATCAGGGATATTGGTCGAAAATTCTCTTTTTTTGGTGTGTCTCTGCCAGTCTTTGGTATCAGGATGATGCTGGCCTCATATCATTCTCATTTCTATCTGCAGATTCCCTTGGTGATCTTATCCAGTTTCATGGTTTTAAGCATGTTTATGTTGATGACTCCATAATTTGTGTCTCTAGACCAGTCATCTCTCCAGAGCTCCAGACTTATATAACCAACTTGACTACTCATTGTTTCCATTTGGATGTCTAATAGATATCTCATAGTTAACATTTCCCATTTGGATGTCTAATAGATATCTCATGGTTAACATTTCCCAAACTAAACTGATCTTGCTTCCAAATCCTGATTTATCCCAAATTTCCTTCTCAGTTAATGACTAATCCATCTTTTCTGTTTCTCCAGTTAAAATCTTTGAGTCACCTTGATTAATCTTCTTTCATGTTTCAGGCATGCTAACCCCATTAGGGCTTTTACATTGTTTCCCCTACCTGGAATGTTCGTCCCCTGATATGCGTATGATTGCCCCCGCCTCCTCCTTCTAGTCTTTGTTCAAAAGTCACCTTCCTTCTTAGAGACAGCCACATCAACCACACCACTTAAAATTGCAACTACTCAGAACCAGTGATCCCCTGCCTACTCTTCGGTTTCTGTAAAACCACCATCTGACATCCTATAAAATTCACTTATTTATCATGTTCATTTTAAACTCTTTCCCCATTGGAATGCAAGTTTCAAGAGGGTAGAGATTTCTGAATAGTTTGTTCACTTTATACATTCACTGTGCCAGAAATTATGACCGGCACATAGCACAGGATTAGCACTCAATAAATATTATTTGTTCAATAAACAAATAATACTATGTCAGGAAATAGTTTATATTATTTTTAGTGACCCTAAAAGTGGCTCCTCATGTGTGGAAGTAGCTGATGTGGATTTACCAAAACAAACAAACAAAACACATCCTTTTATAGGATGCATGGTGTGTGTTTTCTGACCAAACTAATGTACAATTTATGACAATCACCAAGCAGCTGTTCTTTAACAATATGCCCTGTATCCACAACCATTTCCAACTCTAAATACCAAAGAGTACTCTTTATCACTTTCTAAAAACATTTCGAATATTTATACCTCCTCTAATAGAAAAGCAGGAAGGACTTTCATTTCTGGATTTTTCTCTTCTTTCTTTTCTAAACATCTCCTCTAGAGTAAAATCAAGGACATTTTGTATGAAAATTTGGATTATAATAACATTTAATTATGACTCGTATTTCACATTGAGTGTGTTTTAAAAATTTTCTTATGACTTTGTTCTCTTCTCAGGATTAACTTGTCTCTGAAAATAGATCGTTTACAGCCTAGCAAAGAAAGCAAAATAATATATGTGCACAATTAGCACAAATTGATCTTGCTATGAGAACTTTAATTTCAGAATTTGAGATTTAAATGACTCTTCTATTTAAATTGTCAACCTCAGAGTCTCATGAGTCGAAATTTTACATTTAATTTATGAGGACAATGCTGCCTCCTTAGAACTGGCACATATTCTCTAAGTTATATGATGTCTAGTGGGAAATACTGGTTTAGGATTCCTTTGCCTAGGCCTTATTTTCAGCTATTTCATTAACTTATTATATGATCTTAGACTAATTATTTAATTTCTGTGCCTTAGGATTTTTATTCTAATAATTCAGAGAAATATTCCTCTTCTGTATATATCTTAGAGGAGACATTAATGTGTGCTGGACGGAGCACAGGTTTCTGAGTCATAAAGACCTGGGTTGAAATTCTGCCTCAGCTACTAACTAACTTTGTGGCTTTAGGGAAGTTAATGTCACTGATCCTTATTTCTGTTAACTGTAAAATGGTGATAAGACCTGTTTTAAAAGGTTGTAAGGAATAGATAAATAATTTGAAAAGTAATTGGCATATGTCCAGTACAAATCTTGGTTCTCTGCCTGCTCTTTCTCTTCCACCTGCCTTTATCCTGGCTGTAAAGGGTGGTTAGAGCATTACATTTTGCATATGCATAAAGTGCCTGTCATTTAGTGGGTACCTAATAAATGCTAGTTCAATTGGCTGTGATATAAAGTAATTGAGGTTACTAAATAAGGAAGGGTGAATAGTATAATGGTGGGAAAGAAAATGAGGCAAATGACAAAATAAAGTTTAAAGAAAAACATAAGAACTTAGTAAATATAATAATCATTACTATTTAACATAATAATGTACTGTTGGTTTGAGAGTGTTCACCTTCCCAAATGCCTAAAATATTTAATAAAGTCTCTACACCATGGATAAGACTATTATCCTACTGAGCCCTACATTTTTGCAAAGGTTTCATAAGATAGATAATATATACTCATAACTAAGAAAATGTTTAAATGATCAAATCCAGTACCTTACCCAACAGGTTTAGCAATCACCGCATTATCTGCTGCTAATTAGAATCAAGTGTATGGTATACAGGGCTCACTGACTTCTTTGGAAATAAGAATCTTAGGGCAATGTGTGTCTTTATAAATGGGTACCAGTTAATTTTAATAACTTAATATATGCCTTCTTTTACATGCACCCAAAGTAAAATGTATAGTGTATATGAATAATACATATAAATGTTTGTTAATGCTCAACAAGACAAAATTTTATAATAGGTCAATGAGCAAGTTCATTAATTATGGTCCTATTGCAATAAGTATATATTATTAACACATCCTTCTTTGATGTGATTCACTATTAGTCATGGGTGAGTGTTAATGTGCTCCAAACTATATAGGCCTTTTTTGAACTTCATACAACTCACTTTCTTTTTTTTGTTGTTGCCTTAGGTTGGAATAAGATGGATACGTGATTTTTTTTTTTCTTTTTCAAGATTATAAAAGTAGTCCCATTTTTAAAGAAAAAATCATAAATATGGCTTCATAAGATGGATGCTGATTTAATATTTTTAACTAAATTTAAAATTACAATAAACAATTATATAACATTTGCTACAGTTCTAGATCTAAGATTCAGAAAATCTCTATTTGTGAAAATAAATTGATATGATATGTGATAAAGCCCCAATACCAAAAGGGAAATCAATAGGCAAGAAAATAGCTAAACCTAATAGTCAGGAAATGTAAGACTTAAAATTTTGAGATTCTATTGTTTTCTTTTGTAAGTTGAATGCACGACTCACTTAAAGTAAATGTAGAATCATTCATATTCAACTTTCTGAGCTGACGTTACCAAAAAAGTGAAAGTAACAAATACTTAGCTTCTGTTGTAAAATCGTAAATAAAACCCATTTCATGAAAGTGGCTTTAATATTTGATGTTCAGCTTAGCAGTTCAATTCAATAAACATTTACTCTGGGCAATCTACCATGGTGTTTAAGAGCATGGGCTTTGCCATGGAATAGACATGGGTTTGGTTTCCCATACCACAATTTACTGTCTGAGTTTGAGTGAATTACTCAACAACTAATTGTCCTAATTTCTTCAACTGCATAGTTGGGCTCTCAGAGCCTACTTTGCAAGGATGTAGTAAGGATTCAATAGGAAAGTGCATGTGCCTGGCTATTGTAAGCACTCAGTAAATGATAACTGCTAATATAAACTATGTACCAGACTCCATGTGCTGGTTATACAAAGAGAAAAAAAGATGTTATCTGGCATTGATCTTTGAGTAAGCTACAAAAAGACTATGTATTGAGACAGGACTGTAATGCAGCTGCCTTGACAAATAACACGTTCCAATCAGCCACATTACTGAGTTGTCTGTATTGCACACATAAAAAATATATAATATCAAAGTAATGCTAAATGAACTCTGCATTTGTAAATGTTGAAGAATGTATGAGTTTTCCAGCCCGATGCAAAATTATTGGTGGGGCATAAATTGGCTGTGGTTTTCCAGCACAAAATATCCTTATACAATGTATTTTGAGGAAATTCATTATACCGTTAACATTTTTAGAGTGAGATCAACATTTTTTAAAAAGTAAATTTTGCTTTACTCTAAAGTGACTCACTTTAAAATAAAGTTGACATTTTGGAAAATAGGCACAATTTTTGTTGCTCATAAGCTTTGCATGAAATACTTGCACGAGGCAAAAAGAGCATGCCTCAAGCATCTATAGGTTTATTGGGCAGTCTCTGCATATTTCTTGATAGATAAAAGAGGGACCCCTCCAGAATGCAGTCAAATGTATAATGAATCACAAGAGCACAACATGATTTATTTTAATGCAAACAGTGAATTTACTTTAACAAAAGAAACATTAACACAAAATAATGTTGTTATCTTATTGAGAGTTATGTATTATTTCCCAGAAGAGAAGAACTTTTGGGGTACACCCTAGGACTTAATCAGTTAAAGGATATTACCTATATACTAGATTATGTGGTAGATGGGCAAAAGATAGGTGTTATTCATATCATCTGATCCCCTCATGCATTCATCAGATGATAAAGCTACAAAAATACCATTAGAAAGAAAGATGCTAAGTCCTTCTTATGCATAACTTATACAATTTAGCTTTCCAATTAATTTAGCATTTTATTCAGGAAGAACTGTCAACTAGCAATATATGCTTACCAAATTCTGCTCAGAACTCATAATGGTGTCTCCCAAGGCTTAGCAATGTTCTTCTGAATCAGAAAATTTGTTTATGTCTAGTGTCATGTTTAAGTGTGGACTATATTTTGATCTATTCTTTGCCAATTTGTCATTCTTGGATAGTGTATTAGGTGTGATTATCAATAAAGCATTTGTTCTTCTTGGGTGGCTTGTAAAGGGATTCTGAAGGCAGTTGCAAAATAAATTTTTTTTTTTGTAGTCTTCAGCAACTCCAACATTGCAGGAACGTGTGCTTACCTCCCATGGCTACCACATTGAAAGGTTACTTTCATCATTTACTTTGTTCATGGCAGAGAGGTTACAGAAATGAGGAAGTCTTAGCCCTCTCCTCAAGGATGTTGTAGTGTATTTGAGAAGATTAACAAGTCAACAAGTACATATTTACAGTGTGGTGAGTGCTCTTATAGAAGAAAACACAGATGCTGTGGAAACTCAGAGGAAAATAACATAACTAAGTTAGAGAATCCTTTATAAATTGTCATAAGCATATATTTGGATAGATAAGTTCTGAGATATGCATGCCACATATCCTACAGTATCTACGTTTACAAGTCATATTTTGGCATCCTCTTGAGTGGATAAACCCTTAACTAAACATTCCAGATATTAAAACAATATAAAATTGTTTTGTTTATTCCAAGGAATTCATGCACTCAGGCTCAGAAAGAAGGTTGAGCAACTTTATTTGGCTTCTTTCTTATTCCCTGAAGCCAAGCTAACTGGCTTAGTATACAATGAACAATGAATCAAGAAAATAGGGGTAAGTTTCTAGATGGAACAAAGGTATTCATTATTATGAGTATAAATATTTTTTCTCTTATCAACTATTATCAACATAATGCATGTTCTAATATGTTCCTGATTTTTCTGGTGACATGAATCATAAATTTAGTCACTCTAATCAACAAGCCTGGCAACTTGGACACTGGCATATGTAATATATATTTTTGTAGCAAAACTCAAAATCCCACTTTCTTTTTCCCTATCGATTTCTCTTTTTTACACTTTATTTGGGATGACTATTCTTCTTGGACAGTGAATTGAAGGGTAGTGAGGAGGTTAGAAGTTAGACTGTGTTCCAGACTCACAAAATTAGGCTATAGAAATCAAAAGTGTCCAGGGACAGTTATGCTGAAGACAGATTGAAGGGATATTCTTTCTTTCTGCCCTGGGCCAATAGGTCCAATGGAATTAATTCAGCTGTCCAGCTATTTTAAAAAATGTCATGTAAGTAAAATGGATGCAAAGAAAAACTGTGTTATCTTGAAAGCACTCCATAGATAAAGCATGCATTTTACAGAGCAGACATTGACTCTAGAGAAAAGGAAAATCACTGTGATTTTTAATCATTAATTGTAATAACTCTTCAAATAATAAATAAGCGACATGGGGAAGTAATTTTTCCCTTCTTGCCATCATTACCTAAAAAACCATAGATGTTTTGAATTATGTGATCAATTCAATTCATTACATATTTCTTGAAGGTCTGTTCAGTGCTATGTGCTAGAAATATAGTGACACACAAGACAGACAGTTTCTTTCCTCATGGAGCTTCAAGTCTAATAGGCAAGACAGATATTGCACTAGTAGTTACAGATTTCCCTCTTTTCTTCTTTCTTTTCTTTTCTTTTCTTTTCTTTTTTTTCTTTTTGGAGACAGGGTCTAGCTCTGTAGCCCAGGCTGGAGTGCAGTGGGGCAGTCATAGCTTACTGCAATCTTGAAGGGCTCAAACGATCCTCCTGCTTCAGTCTCACAAGTAGCTAGGACTACAGGCACTGATCACCACAACTGAGTAATTACAGGTTTAGTGACCGCTAGGGTACGAAAGTGTAAGACGGGTGGCCTAATTTAACTTTGGAGTAAGTAGATGTGGCCATGTTGCAGGGCAGGCAAACTCCTAAATTGGGGCCTAGCCCGAGGAAGGTTTTGCCTTCACTTAGGAAAGAATTCAAAAATGAGCCTGTGGTGGAAGAAAACAGTTTTATTGAGGCAGCAGTGTTACAGCTCAGTGACTGCTCCTGCAGAGCGTGGCTACCCCATAGGCAGTATGTTGAGAATAGCAGCTCAGGGGCAGTACTGCAGTCATATTTACAGCCAGTTTTTTTTTGAGACAGGAGTCACAAGCAGTGCATGAGCTGCCAGGTGCAGTGGCGATCTGCGGCTCACTGCAAGCTCTGCCTCCGGGTTCAGGCCATTCTCCTGCCTCAGCCTCCCGAGTAGCTGGGACTACAGGCGCCCGCCGCCTCGCCCGGCTAATTTTTTGCATTTTTAGTAGAGACGGGGTTTCACCGTGTTAGCCAGCATGGTCTCGATCTCCTGACCTCGTGATCCGCCCGCCTCGGCCTCCCAAAGTGCTAGGATTACAGGCGTGAGCCACCGCGCCCGGCCTACAGCCAGTTTTAATTATATGCAACTTAAGGGGCAGCAGGTTACTCAGAAATTCCTAGAAAAAGGGTGGTAACTTCTGGGTGTTGCCATGGTAATGGTAAGCTGTCGTGATATTGGTAGGTGTGTCTTGTGGAGAGGTGCTTTCTGTGCCTCCTTCCTGTTTTAGCCAATCTTCAATCTGGTCTGGAGTCCTGTCTCTTAGCCAGAGATTCACTTACATTGTGGCTTAGAGATGGGAAAGGCAGAGGAGAGAATAGCCAGCCTCTATTCTTAGTAATTGTTAGTATAGCTGAAATATTCCTCAAGGTCACTGGGGCACTTTCTTCAGGGGATATAAGGGAAGAACAGTCTCTAGCTGTTTAACATGCTTTATATATAGATAGTCCTTTCTAAGCTGGAGAGTCTGCTGTTCTTTACACCCTTCTGTCAAGACAACAGAAATTTATTTCAGCTCCCCATTATGTATGTTATACTCCCATATACATATATATATAAAATACTCCCATATACATACATATATTATACTCCCATATACATATATATATAATATTCCCATATATATTATACACACACACACACACACACATATATATATATATATATAAAACTCCTACTCCCCATTCACGGTATCCTTTTCTAGAATGGTTTAACTTTCTAAAAGGATTAGCCCTTACTTATTACTTGGGAACTCTTTTATTATGTTCTCCAAGAATTCTATAGCATTCTCAGACCCAGAACAATGTCTTTATCTTTCTTCCATTTGGTTTCAAAAGCTTCTCTCCCAGCAGGAAACACAAAGAGTTAAATTTGGATTCAACCACTTCTATAGTTCATCCACTGAGAGTCTTCCATGCCAAACAGTGCATCTTCAATAGGAGTCAGACTTCCCTATTAGTTAAAAATGAACAGAGAACGTGAAAATAATTTGGAAAAAAAAATGGGGGTGGGAACAGTGAAATCAAAAGTATTTGTTTTGAAATGTACCCAAAATGATCCAAAGTTGCTTTCTGGGGTGAAAGGAAGTATATAACAAAGAGTTGGAGATCAGTACGTTTTTATTTGCTCCACAAGTATTCTGTAGAAAACATGGTAAACTGTCTCTCAGGATACATTTGAGTGCTTGCCAAAATTCAAAAGAGCCTGATCTGTTCTGTTGTGGCCCAGCTAAAGGGCATAAAGGAGAGTCCTCCTTTTCCTTCACTCACAGCTTTTGCTGACTTGGCAGATAAAGGGCACCCCTGGAATATGCTGAATTGAGGAGGGAGATCTGGGTCCTAACAGTCCCAGTAGCACTACTGACTGACACTAATCCTGATTAACTCACTTCCCTTCTCTGGGCCTCAATTTCACCATCTGTAAAAACAAGAGGGGCCAGGTGTGGTGGCTCAGGTCTGTAATCACAGCACTTTGGGAGGCCGAGGCAGGTGGATCACTTGAGGTCAGGAGTTTGAGACCAGCCTGGCCAACATGGCAAAACCTCGTCTCTAATAAGTGTGTGTGTGTGTGTGTGTGTGTGTGTGTGTGTGTGTGTGTGTGTGTGTGTATGCCGGGTGTGGTGGCACATGTCTGTAATCTCAGCTACTGGAGAGGCTAAGAGAATTGCTTGAACCTGCGAGGTGGAGGTTGCAGTGAACCAAGATGCGCCACTGCACTCCAGCCTGGGCGAAAGAGTGAGACTCCTTCTCAAAAACAAAAACAAAACAAAACAAAACAAAACAAACCCAAGAGGGTTCAACTGTAATTTTGTGGCTTTCTTCATAGCAGTAGGCATTCTATGGAGTCAGCATTAGGAGAAATTCTGGTGGCCGATGGTTTGCCGCTGACGTACATACTCTGTCCTTTTTTCTCAATAAGAGCAGCTCTGGTTTTCTCTGCTTTTGTGTTTTCACCTTCACATACAATATCATTTGACCAAAGAGGTTCATAGCTTAAAAAAATTGTAAACCATTGTATTAGATGATTTTTAAGAATTATGACTTTTGCTGGCTTTAGGTATCCTACTCTAAGGGGCTCTTATGCTGCTGGATAGTTGAGAATATCAGTTCATATGGGCAGAGGCTTAGCTAGAAGGTGCTAAAAACATCCCTGAAGCCCTAAAGGGTTATAATTTCCCCTTCTTGCATGTATATTTGCTGCTGCTGAATTAAGATATGACAATAGTAAAAAGTGGATGGTCCTTTTGGGTATATATACCCAGAGGGGTTTCCCCATGAATGAAGTGGGCAGAGCTAACAGTCTAAGCCTGAAATGGTGCATGCTAAAGAGTAGAAGCACCAAGGGTGTCAAACACTGATGCTGTCCACTTCTGCAGTGAGCTAGGAAATGCTTCATGCTAGGTGTTCTGAATGCAAAGTCTCTGGAATTAATGGAGGACACAGCCTTGGAAAGCTTTGAGTTTGTAGGGGAGTTGTCCTCTTTTCCTTGGATGGGATCAGGGCAGGGACACCCATGCTGAAGAACTATCAAGGAAGGATAGCACCTGAGGGTCAAAGGATTAAGAGGCAAGCTGGGGATTCAGAGGGAGGGAGGCAGATACTGCCTTTATGAATCCATTCCACCTGATTATAGTGTAATTGGAGTTTGAAGGACCTCGAGATCCATGGAAACATCCCACTTGCTTTTATTTGGGATTTTCACTATCAGAAACTGGCAATTTGGGAACTTGACGTTATATTAGTTTTATTATTGCAATATTTTCTTTGGTTTCCTCTTCATTTTGCTAAAGTTTATTTTGAAAATGTCATATCCCTTGTTATTTTTCCAAGGCATATGAATTTCTTTAGGAATATCCAAGGCAGGTCTGTCGTCATTGGTGTGTGGCCCGTGTTATTGGTTGGTTTAAATGCTCTTCTGGGCTGGGCACAGTGGCTCATGCCTATAATTCGAGCACTTTGGGAGGCCAAGGGAGGAGGAGAAGATCTCTTGAGCTCAAGAGTTAGAGACAGTCTGGGCAACATAGCAAGACCCCATCACTACGAAAATTAAAAATAAAAAATTATCTGGGTATGCTTGTGCACACCTGTAGTCCCATCTACTCAGGAGGCTGAGGCTGGAGGATCGCTTGAATCCAGAACGTTAAGGCTGCAGTGAGCTATGATTGTACCACTATATTCCAGCCTGAGGTGACAGAGTGGGACCCTGTCTCAAACTAAATGAATGAATGAATGCACTTCTGTCACTATCTTGAAATTCTTAATATGTTTTGAACAAAGCATCTTGATGTTTTTTTTATTATACTTTAAGTTCTAGGGTACATGTGCACAATGTGCAGGTTTGTTACATATGTATACATGTGCCATGTTGGTGTGCTGCACCCATTAACTCATCATTTACATTAGGTATATTTCCTAATGCTATCCCTCCCCACTCCCCGCTCCCCACAATAGGCCCTGATGTATAATGTTCCCATTCCTGTGTCCAAGTGATCTCATTGTTCAATTCCCACCTATGAGTGAGAACATGCAGTGTTTGGTTTTCTGTTCTTGCAATAGTTTGCTGAGACTGATGGTTTCCAGCTGCATCCATATCCCTACGAAGGACATTAACTCATCCTTTTTTATGGCTGCATAGTATTCCATGGTGTGTGTCTTGGGCTCCTTCTTAGGAGAGGTACTAATGCACTATCAAAATTATTTAATTTTCATTGTTTATAGCCTTCTCATCAAGCCTTCAGGATGAGGACTAATACGATTTCAGTGCTGTGGGTTTCAGAGAGAAGAAATCTATCTTAGGCTTAGCAACCTGAGGGTAAGTGCCAAGCTGATAAGCATGGCAGATTAAAAGCCCATTTTACCTAGACATATTGACACCAATAGTGTTGTTGGTGATTGTCTCATTGTCACTAGGATACACTGAGGCATTTACCATGAGAAATACTGTGTCTCCTTTCTTTTCACAGGGTCTCCGTGGAATTAGTAACAAGGGGATGCTGGTTTTATGGGGGCAGTCTGTGGATGTAGGGAGTTTTAAGAGAAATTAGCTGCTAGTCAATAACCAGGGCTTTGCTTGTACCTCTCCTGATCAGATGAAGAATCATCTCTTTTTTTCTTGGTCTGTTAAAAAAAATTCCAAAGAAAGCATGAACACCCTAACTTCTCTCATGCTAGGGAAAAAGCCTTAACAAGGGTAGTACATCAGACTAGTGATGCCCATTTGTGTTAGCCTTTGTTATTTGCAGTTTACATTGCCGCATCTGGAAATGGGCTATCGGGTGTCTTCTTACTTCTAAGCTGGCTCTTACATTTAATACAAGTGGAGTTAGTGTATAGGTCTACTGCACGTATTCTTGGTGCTCAGGGACTTATAGTGGTCCCTCACAGTTAACGAAATCAATCTTGCTCTGAGATGGGGGCACCGAGTTTGTAGCATCTCCCTCCTACAGTCATTTAGAGTTATTGATTTACACTGAAAGAAATGAAAGTTGAAACACATTTTTTTAAAAACAGACTTTTTTCCTAAGGGCTGTCAGGACGATATGCCCCTTTTCCAATATTATATGTGCTTGTTTGACTCAGTACGTAATTATTAAGGTTTTCTCTGGCATTTGAGGGTACAAATTGGGGATCATGTCCCATGAACACAGTTGACCATATGTGTGCCTTCAATTGGTGACCATCCACAGCAAAGGGCCTTACCCCTCCAGCTTAAGATTTCATTCACTCTAGCTAGGTAAAATGTTGGGAAATCCCATATTATACCTTCCTTTTGCTTCCATTGCTCTCCCTGGCCAGAATGCCTTTCTCTGTTTTCTTTCTTTGTCCAAACCCATCTTTCATGCCTCTCTCACATGCCACTATCTCCATGAAACCTTCTCTAAGGATTTCATCTCAAACTCATCATCCTATCCTTGAAATGTTGTATGATCATTAAGCTCTGTACCATATATTTTACATTTAGTTATCCTGTACCTTAAAGTTCTTTTTCTCATTATTTTAAGTCTTTGTAGCCATATAGCTCCTACTGGAAATATAATTATTTATTTTTTTATCCTGCAGAGTACTTGTACCACTTAATAAATACACAATTGATTATTAAGTCAGTGAAAGGGTTCAATCACTAATGGCTTCATTATTAATGTAAATGTTATCTGAGAAGTGCAGCATTTATATCATCAAATTAGCTTGTGAGGTTAACTCTAGAATAAAAAGCTGGGGAATTCTGTTGAAGAAAAAAGGAAAGGAAAACTATCTAAGGTTTTGTTTAGAATAATCATCCAAAAAATGATCATCCTTGTTTTAATATGAGAAAACAGACATAGAGCGGTTAACTGATTTGTCCAGGATTACACACCTAGTAAATAACAGAATGAAAACTTGAACCCAAATCCTTTGACTAAATGCTATGCTCTTTCCTACTGTGAATCATGGCATCCTGGCAATCTTGGGTGGGTAGGTATGGGTTCTTTACTTTTTCCGTGTCATTCTTAAAATGTAGCACCCAGGAGAGTATGGGGAAGGGGAGCAGGGAGAAACAAGAAATAGCTATCCATTCACATAGAAATTCAAGTACTGGCTAATTGCAATACGTGAATCAAAACACTAATGTTAAGATCTCCTCATTTCCCCCCTCATTCTTACAACTCCTCCCCTTTCCCCATTTTATTTCTCCTCTTCACATTCCACCTTCCCCCTCCTCCCTCCAAGTATCTAATTATAGTTTTGCAAGAAAAATTACAGACTACATACTGCAATATTCACACCTGGAATTTACATTGATTTCATGGCATGAAACTCTGAGTGCCACTTTGCGTTGCATTCCCATAGCAACACCAAATCATAGACTAGGAGAAAGAAAAATCTGAGAACTCAGCATCTACAGCTCCTGAATCTCCTGTATTTATGACTTGGCTCTTCCTTGACAAGTTGCCTATTTTTCTAACTTTGTTTTTGCAAAGCAAACACAAATTAAAATGATCCCATTTCATATTTTGATTGCTTTGCATTTGAAAAATGCTTGAAAAGGTGTTGCTCTACAGTAACAGATTTAAAAAAAGATATTTGCATGACAGGCAGAAGAGTAGGTGTGAAAAAGTTTGTAAAAGCATCCTGAGAACTCTTGTCTCTCACACCTACTACTGTAAAAATCAAAGCAATCCTGGGGCCTCTGGCACATCCTTCTGCCTACAGTGGCCCTCCACTTGCTGACCTGTAGACTCAGAAGAAAGAAGCAGCCAGAGGTCAAACATTGCTGCCTTGAAGTCGGATCACATTTGCGCATTTTAGTTGACCTTCTGGATCCTGATCCCTGGCTTTATTTTGTGCGTCTTGCTTGACCAGAGAGCTGAATTAGCTTTTCAGATTTGTCTGAGTTGCTGGATCCTTTGTTTCCATCCATTCTGTGAAATGATATCTGTTTTTCTGCCAGCCATGTCCTGATACTAAATGCTGGTACTGTTAGCATGACTTGACTCTCCTTAGTATGGGTAATATTTTTCAAGGTTCCTTCCAGGAGTCTCAGTTCAATTGTCATCTCATTTTAGAATTCTTCCCTAACCAATTTATATAAAGTAGCTCCCTCTACCCCATTCCTCCAAGAACTCTCAATTCCACTACTTTGTTTCATGTTCCATAGAATATATGATTATATTATACATTAATTGAGATTCTCTAATGTATTTACTGTTTCAGTGTCTGATCTTCCCCACTGGAATGTAAGAGCAGCAACCTAGTCTGCCTTATATTCAGCACTTTATTTTCAGTTCCTAGCACAATGCCTGGCCCAGAATAGGTACTCAAAAAGTATTTGTTAGATGAATGAATGATGAATGAGTGAATGAATTCTGCAAGTGTTTATTGAATACCTATGATGTGCTTACCACATGATTACCCATTTTGGAAAATAGACACCACTGGCCTCCTGGAGAGTTTACCAGCAGAAATACCAGATATTAAATGTCTAATGTATACCTTGTTTTTCCTTGCTTTCTGTCACTGTGGCCTTCACAGCAGTAGCAACTCAGGAACAGTTTCAGGCCTTCACAGGCTAAAATGTTTCCAAGGTGCTCATCAGAGCTGGAGGGCCCTCACTTCTATGTTTCTATGTCTCTTGCCTCACTTCTATGTTTCTAGACACCTTGCTTTCTCCTAATTCACTGTTGGACAATCAAGTTATAAAAACATTAACGTAGTTAAGTCTGTTTCCTAACGTAGGCTCAAAATGATTTTGAAGGTAAGTAAATATACTTGGGAAATTGACAGCCAAGACTTCTTCCATGTGCAACCAAAGGTAAAGTTTACCAATACAGTGAAGCTAAGTATATCTCTTCATGGTGACTAAGCTATTTTAGTAATTTTCTTTAGGTTTATTGACTTCTTTATTATAAGAAGCAATGAAAATCTTAAGGAGAAGCATTCACAGGCAAGAGAAAAAAAAATAATTTGCCCCAAGTGTGGGGAATAGGAAACTCTAAATCAGCAACTATTACTAATGACAACCACTACAAAGGCCATTTAGTGCATAGCCTATGCTACACCAGGTGCAATGCTAAAGCACTTACTCTAAGGGAAAGGAGGACACTTTAAGGCTGAAACTGAGAGAATTTTATTCTTTCTGTCTGTCATTAGGAATTTCCTTTCCTGGGATAAGACACATCAACACCTCACTGTAGGGACATTGGAAGGTGCCTTTAAAAAAGACATTAGTTGTGCTTTTTAAATTGCTTCTCTCCACAATTCTGGGGTGATTCCTCAATCTCTGCCTTTCTCTTCATAATTCACTCACCTTCTCTGGACCTCTGCTTCTCCCATTTGGACAATGAGGCTGATGCTATATGCTCTGTCTAATAGGAGCATTGGATGGCTGTTATCTCATTTTTTTTTTCTGTCTGATTAATAGTTATACAAATGCTAGGCATTATTTTTGTCATTGTTAGTGGTCATCAATATTTACCTGGGTTTCCTCATCCCTGAGAGGGGCTAATGGTAACCAGTTCATCCCATTACATGTTTCTGCTTGACAGAATCAAATAACTCATGGTCCTTGGGATCTCAGGAGTCAGATATCAAATAGTTTCCCTAATCAAGTAGTATTTTATTTGTGGTAACCATATTATTTCAGAAGTGAGATCTGGATTTAATTGAGCTATGACAGAGTTTTCCAGGTTTCAGTAGGGATAGGTTGAGCTTTCCTTTTAGAATTATAAAAATATATTGTCTTCACATTATTTTAATTAGGAAAAATTTGAATAGTCTTAAGGTAGTACTTAATACTTATATTTGCTCTTCCAACCAAGGAGGTTTCATCATAAATGTAGTTATTCATATGTAATCACATCTCACATAGTAATGATATTTGCATAACAAGAAATAATTTCCTTCAGGAAAGTTGACTATGTCCTGCACACATCAGTATGGCATTATGGAAAACATTCTCACATCTAGGCATTTCTCATTGACATTAATAGGGTCAATGTCCTCACCTGTCACCACAAATTAGAAGTCACCCCTGGATCTTGTTGTGCCCTGAGGGTAGTAAATAGATTCCATGCCCCAGACCCAAATAAAATATCACCAGTATCTTTTCTCTTCCTTGGCTCAGGTAGCATACGTCCTGAAATAGATGACAGCTTTAAGTTTGGAATACCAATTGGGTCAGAAAATAAACAAAGTGCCTCATTTTTTGACTCATCCATGCTTACTCTACCTCCATACAAGTATTTTTGACACCAAGTTTCTTTTAATCCTTCTTTAAGAGATTCTTCCTATAAGATTAAAAAATAAACAGAGTACCTTTCCAAATAACAAAACATAAAGGCATCTTTCAAGTACATAGGATTCATTTTCTGAATATACTATAACTTAATAATAGGATGTGTGTGCATGTGTGTGTGTGTGTGTGTGTGTGTGTGTGACAGAGAGAGAGAGAGAGAGAGAAGAGGGGGGATAGAGAGATTATGCAATCAGATACTACTCTTTATGGATCTATGATTGGTTTACAAGTACTTTTGATGACCTATGAGATCTGATGGTGAGCACATGTTACTCAAAATTCATTGATTACTTCAGGAAGAGTTTGAAAATTGCTCAATAACTGCTTTTCAGAGCTAATATCCATTTATATTCATTTATTTCAACCAATTCCTAAACCAAAGCTTCAGAGAAAAAATCTCCTTTGGCTTTGCCTGAAAAATATGTGTAATTGTTGACTTGTCATTTTATATTGTGTTCCCTGCCTTTATCATGGTACTACATTGTACCAGGGATTTATTTTATTTTATGTTATTTTATTTATTTATTTATTTATTTATTTATTTATTTTGAGACAGAGTCTCGCTCTGTTGCTCAGACTGGAGTGCAGTGGCATGATCTCGGCTCACTGCAAGCTCCGCCTCCCAGGTTCACGCCATTCTCCTGCCTCAGCCTCCCGAGTAGCTGGGACTACAGGCGCCCGCCATCACACCCGGCTACTTTTTTGTATTTTTAGTAGAGACGGGATTTCACCACGTTAGCCACGATGGTCTCGATCTCCTGACCTCGTGATCCGCCCGCCTTGGCCTCCCAAAGTGCTGGGATTACAGGCGTGAGCCACTGCGCCCGGCCGATTTACTTCTTATGTACCCAAGAAAAATAAGAAATAGCTCTCTGCCCCTCTCTCCATCTGAATTAACATCAAAGACAAACAGATATGATTTACAGATACTAGTTGGTTTAGACAATATGGTGTACTAGATGTCCTAGAAATCCTTATGTTAAAATGCCTAGAAATACTGGGAAACATATAAAAAAGGTTTTTTTTCTTTCTTTCTGTTTTTTTTTTTTTAATTAGAGAAAGGGTCTTGCTCTATTGTTTCCCAAGCTGGAGGACAGTGGTGCAATCATAGCTCACTGCAAGCTTGACTTCCTAGGCTCAAGTGATCCTCCTGCCTCAGCCTCCCATAACACTGGTATTACAGGTGTGAGTCACCAAGCCCAGTCAACAAACATTTTACAAAATGCATACCTGCTTTCATAAGAAATTCAGCAAAAACAGCTAGAGGCACCCCAATCTGCAAACCGAAGTACTAAGGTAACAGTAAAGTTGCAGTTGCCCTGGGAATATTTTTCTATCTCAGTTATCTACCACCGTGGATTTTAGTGGGCTCATAAGGAACAGGAGATGAAGCCTTGTTTCTATACATTGTGTTGATTTGGGATCGTGATTGCCATTTGAATCTCCTATCCACATAGAAATAGTGGACTAAAAGGTATATATATGGCAAAGAATAAGGAGAGACTAGAAGTATATTAGTTTTTCATGGCCTGGGCTCTGTGAGGTAAAAATTGTGATATGTGAAAATGTATATATGTAGTCTGCCTTCATGTAGATAAGGATCTTAAATCTGCAACATCTCATATGATCCTGGAAACTTTGAGCAAAGAAATTAACTTAAAGTAATTCCAGATTTGTATCACAACAGGATTCTTGTATGATGCAAAGGTAAACTCTTTCTGAAGGATTTTACCTTAACAGGTCTTGCAGGATTCTTAAACATAAAGCCCCCATGAACATAAATTCACAATCCAAAGTTATATAAGTAACACTGAAGAAGCATCAGAAGAAACTACAGAATAGCAGTTTTCGACCTTTAAGAACTTCAGATATTGAAATTATCAAATATTAGATTGAACATTTATATTAAAGTATATAGATTACTTTATATTTAAAGTATAAAAAAATCAGAAACATGAATGAAGAAGATACAATAAAATGAGGTATATTTGCAAAAATATCAAATGTATTTTACAGAAATGAAAAACTCAGTAGATGGATTAAACCGAAGATTAGGCATAAAGAAAGCATTAATGAGCTCTAAGAAAAATCTGGAGAAACTGTCAAAGTGCCGTTCAGAGAAATAAACTCATAAAATATATAGGAAGCATGGAAAATAGAATGAAAAGATTTATCACATACCTAACTAGAGTTTCAAATGTAAAGAAAAATTAAGATTAGGAGAGAGGTGATATCCAATGAGAAAATGACTGAGAATTTTCTAGAAGTAATGAAAGACATAGCTTCAGAGTCAGGATGCATAATGTATATAATGCAGGAAAAATAAATCATCATCTAGGTACAGAATAATAAAACCACAGAACAGCAAAAGCTAGAAAGAATATAAATTTAAATAAATAGCAATTCAACCTCCATTTCCAAATGAAGTGAAGGAGAAGAAACTAAAAGTAGAAAAAGTTTGGTAAGTGGAAAACATCAAGTAAATTGGTGAAAAATATCAGTAATCACAGTAATATAAATGGATTTATGTGACAAATTGGAAAAATAATTGTTAGATTAGACTTTTAAAATATGCTACTTATCAGACTTTTCTAAAATATAGGGGCAGTAGAAAAACTGAAAGTAAAAGGATGGATAAGTATTTATCAGGCAAATAAATACTAATGCACCCATTATATATCTTCATAGCTATATTATATTTCAGAAAAAATTGACCTTAAGGTTAAAAAAGAAGCATACTACGAAATAAAGGACTCTTACATAATGACTAAGAATTCAATTCACTAGGAAGTTCTAACAGTTCTGAATTTGTATTTACTTAACAATACAGTCTCAAAATACATGAAGTAAAAATTGACTGAATAACAGGAAGAATCACACAAATCCACAATCATGGGGGCAGATTTTAATCCACTAGTCAAAGTAATGGATAAATTTAAAAGACAAAAATTGTCGGTGAGAATATGGAATAGAGATCAACACACATTTACAAATGTTAGGCCTTGTGGACCATATGATTGTAGAATCTCTTATAGCTACTCAGTTGTGCCAGTGTAGTGTGAAATCAGTCTTAAGACGAAACTTAAATCAATGAACATAACTTTTTCCAATAAAACTTCATTTATGGACACTGAAATGTGAATGTCATATCATTTTCAAGTGTCACAAAATCTACTTTTGCTAATTTTCAACCATTTAAAAATAAGAACTCTTTTTTATGTCACAGGCCAAAAACAGGCAGTTGGCCAGTCTGGGCCCATAGGCTGCAGTTTGTCAATGCCTAATATCCAAGATTTGTACAACAGAATTAATAAGTTTAACTTAGCAAAAAATCTTGCATCTAGTAATTACAAAATACCATATTATTCTCAAGAACATATGGAATATTTACTAAAATTGTCACATATTATGCCGTAAAGCCACTACCAGTACATTTAAAGAAATCCATATAATGCAGACCATGTTCTCTTAACTCAGTACCATCAACTTAGAAATAAATAACAAGGGGATTATTTTTAAAACACACTTTTAGAAAAATTTAAAATATACATTTAAATAAATATTCACAAGAGAAAATGTTCATATTGGACATTAGAAAATATTTGGAGCAAGCAAAAGATAAAAAAATGTATATGTAAAAACTTGTGAAATTAACAAAATGATATATAGAAAGAAGTTCGTAGCATTAAATATATTAAAAAATAAAAGGTTATAAATTAATGAGCTAAGTTTCAGTTCTAAAGGTTAGCAAAAGAACAAAATAAACACAAAAAATAGAAAAAAAGAAAATAAGATGAGGACAGAAATTAACAAAACAGAAAAGACAAACCTTGTAGAATCAACAAAGCCAAAGCTTCGTTCTCTGAAAAGACTAATAAAATAGACAAACCCTGGGCAATAGTAGGAAGTGTACATACATGAGAAGAGAGAGAACATGAATGATGAACAATATTAGGAATTAAAAAGGGGAGATATGGCTAGATATGAAGTAACAAATAAGAAAATACCAAAAGACAACTTTATACCAATATACATGAGAACTTAGACAAAATGCATGTTTTTTAAAAGAAAAACAACTTTTCTAGACAAACTACAGAAGAAATAGAAAACCTTAGTAGACTTACAATCATTAAAGAAATTAAATCTGCAGGAAAAAAAAAAAACCACTAACCTTAAGAAAAACAGTGAAACCACAGGAAAATTCAACTAAACATTCAAGGAACAGATCATTTCAAGTTCACATAAACTCTTCCCAAAAGATAAAAACATATATTCCAAATTTATTTTCTAAGGATAATCTCGATTCCAAAAGTAGTTAAAGGCAATAGGAAAAATTGAAAGTGTAAGTAAAACTTATGAACATAGATAAAAATTCTAATTTAAGTATTAGTCGACTGAATCAAGCAATTTATAAAACTGTTAATAAAGTAGACCAAGTTCAGTTTCACTGGAGTCTAATGTTTGCTGAATATTAGAGAAAATGTTAATGTAAATCATCACATTAATGGAAAGTAATAAAATTATATCACCATCTCAATATATACAGTAAAAACATTCGCTAAAAGCCAGTGCCTGTTCATGAAACAAACCAAAGCAAACACACAGTTATTAACAAAGTAGGAATAGAAGCAACTGATAAATTGTGTCTACAAAGTAATCTGTTGCAATCATCATGTTCAATGGTGAAATGTTAGGTACATTCCTCTTGAAAATCAAGAACAGGAGAAAATTGCATAATATTATCATTTCTACTCAACAGTGTACCAAAGGCCCTAATCAGTGCAGTAAGACAAGAATAAAAGGTAAGTATTAAAATTTTAAAAATGTTATGTTGTCACAATGTATAGACTTTTATGATTTGCCTACATAGAAAACCTGAGATAATCTATAAAGTCTCAGAGTTAATGATAGTTTAACAAAAATTAAATGTATTCCTATATGTCAGAAACAAACATTTGGAAAAGTAATTTTTGGAAGAAAACCATGTATAATTGAAAGAAAAACAATAAAGTAACTAGAAATAAATCTAACAAATGTTTAAGACCTTAATGGAGAAAATATAAAATTTTATTGAGAGATTGTAGACTTTAAAAAATGCAGATGTAAAGCATGTTCATGGAAGACTCACTATGATAATGATGACAGTTCTCTCCACTTAATCTGTATATTCAATGCAATTCCAATCAAAATCCCAACAGGGTTTTGTTTTTTGCCTTTTGCTGTGTGTGTGTGTGTGTATGTAAGTAAAAATATAAGCTGATTCCAAAATAAATACAGAAGGAAAAAGACCTCAGGATAGCCAAGAAAATTTTTATGAAGGGATATGGCTTATCAGCTATCAAGGCTTATTAGTAAAGTTAGAGTAAATAAGCTAATTCTCTTACATAACAACTAGGCCAATAGAATTCAATATAATATAGATCCAGAAGAAAGTCCTTTCCATATAGAAAAACTTAGTATGAGTTGGCATTGAAAATTAGCTGGGAAAGAACAGGCTGTTCAATAAATGACACTGGAATCACTGGTTTATACACGTTTAAAAGGGGGTTATCTTGACCTCACACCATACGCAAATATAAGTTCCAAACATCTACAAGACCTAAATGTAAAAAGAAAACCTTTAAAATGTTTAGAACAATATAAAAGAGACTAACTTTATGGTATTAGAGTAGAAAAATAGTTCTTTGAAAGGTTTTATAACATAAAACATAAAGGAAAATATTAATTCATTTTACTATATTAGAAGTAAAATATTCTGATCATCAAAAGCACCACTTAAAAATAAAAAAGACAATGAAAAACCTGGGGAAACGCATTTGCAAGGCATAAAATTAATAATTGGAATCCATTCTAAAAATGTTTTACTACTAATCTACAAGAGAAAACAACTCAAGAGAAAATTAGGCAAAGGTTATAAGCAGGTGTAACCTCTCATAACCTCTCACAGGAGAGGAAACATGAATGGCCAATAAACACAGGAAAACTTGTTTAATTTCACATGTAATTAGAGACATCTAAATTACATCTAAAATGATATGAAATTTCTCCACCTGCCAGATTAGTAGAAATTTAATGTCTGGCTACTCTAAGCTTTTGTGAAAGTGTGTAGGAATGGATACTCTCATACACTAGTTTTTTTTTTTTTTCCTTAATTTTTTTCCCCCTTATTATATACTAGTTGTTGGTGGGAGTTTAAGTTGGTGCATTTACTGTTGAAGGCAATTTGTCAATATCTAGTAAAATCGAAGGTGGGAATATCCTACAAATGAGCAATTCTACTCCTAGGTATATTTCCTAGAGAAACTCTTGTACATTTACACCAAAAGATACGTAAGATATGTAGAACTATATTCCAGTTTGTAAGAAAAAAGACAAGATTTAAACAATGTACCTATCGCTGATAGGGGGATGGATAAATAAATTATAGTGTAGTCATAAAATGAAGCACTAAATAGTGAAAATAAATGAACTTGAGGTAAATATTTCAACAAATTATTGATATAATTAATACAGAGCAAGTGAGCCCCCAAATTGGAACTTAGCCTGTGAGAGTTGTTGGCTTCACCCAGGAAAGAATTCAAGGGCGAGCAAGTAGTGTTAGGAACTTTTATTGAAACAGCAGTGTACAGCAGCAGCAGGGGTACTGCTCCTTGCAGAGCAGGGCTACCCCATAGGCAGTGTGCTCAGAGTAGCAGCTCAGGGCACGGGCAGTTCTGCAGTCATATCTGTACCCACTTTTAATTATGTGCAAATTAAGATTATGCAGATGCTTCTACAAAAGGGGTGGTAACTTCTGGGTTTTCTGGTCATTGCCATGGAAAGGGGCGCTAACTTCTGGGTGTTGCCATGATAATGGTAAACTGACATGGCACTGGTGGGCATGTCTTCGCAGAGGTGCTGTTGCCTCTTCTCTATTTCAGCTATTCTTCAATCTGGTCCAGAGTCAAGTCCTACTTCCTACCTCATTCCCCCCTCAAAGATTAAATACTCCTCTTTAACCTTAAGGGGGCTGCAGAAGTGCAGAGGTCCATCTTTGTAACTGCTTCCTGCTGAGTTTATGGGCATAGGACCTTCCTACCACCAGAGGGATAAAAATCTCTGGATCTGATCTAAGGAGCCCAGAGGCAAGATGCTTTTACTGTCTGGGTCAGTAGATGGGATGAGTTGGAAGTCTTGTGCCAGCATTGTCTACCTAGAACTTTTGTAATAAGAAGACACAAACTTTACTAAGAAGTTAAGCAAACAATGGCCAAAGATTAGTAATAACAAGACAGCTATTAAAGGTCCTAGGAAGCTGGGAACGGTGGGTGACACTTGTAATCCCAGCACTTTGGGAGGCTGAGGCAGGTGAATCACCTGAGGTCAGGAGTTCAAGACCAGCTTGGCCAACATGGTGAAACCCCATCTCTACTAAAAATAAAAAAAGTAGCCGGGCGTGGTGAGGCAGGCCTATAATCCCAGCTACTCAGGAGGCTGAGACAGGAGAATTGCTTGAACCTGGGAGGCAGAGGTTGCAGTGAGCCCAGATTGTGCCACTGCATTCCAGCCTGGGTGACAAAGCAAGACTCTGTCTCAAAAAATAAAATAAAATAAAATAAAATAAAATAAAATAAAATAAAGGTCTTCGGAGAGGTAAAAACCAAGTGAGACTTGGGAAAGTACTTTTGATAGTCAACCTGATATAGTTGGGATCAGTGCCCTGGTTATATCTATATAACCAGGTAGCTTGCTTATAGATCTTTGAATGTTAACCTCAACCTGTCCAGAGGTGTTAATACATGAGCAGCAGGTTTTATTAACAGCTGCACAGACTCCACCTCATTCAGCTTGTAAATAATCCACTGCTAGTCTGTTATAGCGAACTACATTTGCCAAAGAGTCCAGGGACTCTTGAATTCTCTTTAGTCCCTGATCTGTGTTGGTGGCTGAATATTTTAGGGTTTGAGTTAGGTTGTTTTAGGGTTGACTCATGATAGACAAAGCCAGTCCAGAGTGCCACAAGTCCTATTGTTGTCCTGATTCCTGCCAGTGTTAATCCTATTGCTTGTTTAATTCTGGTGTTCCTCGGTCTTAGGGGGTTATAGGCTATGAACCCTGGAGGCACAACGGTGTCCAATGTACATTCACCCCTGCCCTAAATTTTTGATATACAAGAGAAAGCTACTTCTAAAAGAACAAGTGGCTCTCTGGGAAGTTGGGTGTGGTTATGGGGTGTGACTTTTTCCCACTTATGGCCACAAACAAAAATGAGCCCTGTTAAGGCACACAACGAGGTCTTACAGGGTATGATGTCTATTTTTTGCTTCCAAGTTGGGTCCATAGAAATATTCTTCCCCTGTTCCAGTGGGAGTGGTCGAACAATCTTTGTTTTCCAGAAGTGGGCAGTACTCCCACTTTCCCAGATTAGGCAGTTGTTTTTCACCTGCATGTTCTGATCCAATAGAAGCCACCATATATGGGTTCCTCACTCTTAAGTGGAATCCCATTTACCTCGCTCTGGCCTTGGGAACTTGGCAACTAGAATTGGATCACAACATCACAGGGAAAGTTCCTCTTTTATGTCATTAAAACAACAGTGGGTGCAAAAGATAGAATCATAGTGTACTGGAGGTATAGATACCCAACTTCCCAGGATCAGGTAATGGTGGTGGGGGAGTGCAGGTGGAATCTGTTAAGTAGGGGAGCATTCCACCTAACAAGTAGGAAGTTTTGGGTAATTTAGGATTGCTATCATTAGTTTTGAGATCTGGAGAGATGGCTGTGAGATTTTATGAATAGTCCAGAAGATGGAACTCTCTATCTTGGGGATGTTGATAAATCCAGCAACCATAAAGATGATTCTCTGATGCTACAATTTTTGAAATATTTACTATAGAGTTTTGTTCCCACCCACACTGGATTAGAGTAATTGGGAGAGCAAACAGTATTAACAGTGACAGCATGGTATCCAGTTGGGCTTTAGAATGGCCTCTACATCCAACAAGAACAAAAGAGATGTCTCCCCAGAGGAGGTAGCTGGCTAAAGCAATAGAAAAGAAGCATTGTAGTCAAGAAGAGAAAAATTAGTGCTCCTATTTCCACCCACGGCATCACGTTACCACTTCTGGCTGAGTGTTGATTCTTATAAATAGGTAGTGGAAGTCTTCCAAAGGTTTACAGAAGTAGGTCATGGTGCCCTCTCTTTGTGCCTGTGACTCATAAGAAACAGGTTTCATCCTTGATAGTTGTACTCAAGTAGTTATTTCCTGAATTTTAAGTGGTGGCAGTATTTAACAATACCCAGGAGGGCCCTTTCAATTAGGTTGTGACTGATTCTCAGAGGATGTTTCTTTTTGGTTTTTAGTAAGACTAAGTCTTATGGTGAGAGGCAATAATTTATTTCCATATTATTGAAGAGCCTAAAGGGGGCATAGTGAGGTTTGTCTAACTCCCTGATACCTGTCATGGCCTGAGTTAGTTTTTAAGTTTCTTTGGAATTTCCTTTGCTCAAGGGACTTGCAGTCAAAAGACATATAGCCAATTAAACATTCTAGGCCAGATGGGAATGGAGGTGGTCAGGCACTCATCAGCACTTAAAATCCTTTTAAGCAATATGAGTCAAAAACTAAAAGCCAAAAATGAGATTATATCAAGAGAAACCAAGATAAACTATATTGGGTGAAGACACTGCTCCCACAGACCTCTAAGACAAAACACTTTAGCATCTGGCCAGAATAATAGAACCAGAAGAGAAAAACTCAGGCGCTGACAAAAAAGCTAAAGGATGGAGTTACATGAACTCACTGAGAAGCTTTCAAAAGAATTAGCTTACAGAATTGAAAACTTTCTGGTAATGTAGCAAATTAATACCTTAAGAAAATTTGGTTTTAAAATGTAGACCATTTTTAAAGAGTCTGTTATAAACAATTTTCTTTTAGTTACAGCTAGCTTAGTCATGCACAAAAAATTTATTTTATAAATTCCCTCTCGTGAACCTTATCATAGTTTACACAGATCACCTACAACATGTTTGGCCCTTCTGACTTTTCCTACTCTATCTCTTTCTTAAATAACCAATCATTTTAATGTAGGGCAATAATTTACTATAGAGAATCCTTTTGATGCAAAATTACTCCTTTTTAAATATTCTTTCTTGCAAAAAATATATTTTCTGTCAATGGCATTTTTTACATCACTCTTTTTTATGCATTGGTTCCCTCATATTTTTGAACCTCTCTTTTAATAACTTCCAAATTAGACAAAAATTATTCTTTTTTTCCAGTAAAGAATACATTTCTTTGGCACATTTTATATAAAACTAGGAAACAAGAAGTCCTGAACTACCCACCATACATTGGCATTCTATATATGAGAACTATTCCACAATTTTAAGATTTTAAACCACACAAAAAGCTCATTATTTAAGCATCTATTCCATTCATATGTGTTTAACTTTTTTACTTTTAATAGCTAAGTTTAGACCACCTCCAAAAACCAAGATCCCATGCAAAGGTAGTCACCATTTAAAGTCATTTTAACCACTTTAAAGCCTATGAACTTCAGTGATTTACCTAGCTAAAAATCTTAAATTTTAAAAGACACAATATTCTCTTCAAATGAATAAGCTTAGACTAGCCTTGTTTAATTCATGAGCACTCTTTTGTTTATCAGCCAACATGATAGCATGCTAAACACAACACACACTAAACCTGTACATACACTTAAACACGTCAAATAAAATGATATATACAAAGCAACTGGATTCAAGTTATTTACAAAATTAGGACTTACCTATCTGCCAAATTTTGTTAGCCCCAATAGATATAGAAGACAGGACTGAGGCAGGGAGGAAGATCCCATAGCATCAAATAAAGAAGGGAGCTGAGGGAACTGCATTGCTCAGGGAGAAAGCCCAGAGTCCCCAAGCCACCAGAGAGATCACCCAGTAGTAGAGACATTGAAGAAAAATGCTCAAGCGGCTGCTTGTCTGCCACTGTGGGAAGCTGTCCATTAGGTCAAAGGTCCGAGACCCTTAGTAAACATACTTGGACAAGGCAGCTCTCTGGGGGCTAGCAGAAGAAGGTTAGCTCTGGCCACAATATTTTCCTCTCACTGGGGACAGTTAGGACATCCTTATTGCCAATGGTCCTTTTGCTTGCAGTAGGCACACTGATTCTGGCCCAGGGGCCTGCGAGTTGGGGTTCTTTTCTGGGCATTCCAGCTGCCGATCTTGCGATGCTTTCTTGAGATGGGTAACTCTGCAGAGGCAGGGGGATTAAAGCATTTGCTAATAATTGCATTTGTGGTTATTTCTTTCTTTTCATCTCTTTTGCCCTGTCCCTATTGTTGTAATCTTTAAACGCCATGTTTAAGAGTTGGCTTGTAGGAGTTTGATGTTTCTTTGCTGCTTTTTGTAGCTCTTTCCTAATGACAGGAGAAGATTGAATAATAAAATGCATACCCAGAAGAGCTTGCCCTTCTGGGGAGTTTGGGTCTGCATTTGTGTATTTTGTGAGTGTCTCAAATAAATGACCCTGAAACAGAGCAGGATCTTCAACTTTCCCTGAGTTATTTCTCTAATCTTGTTATAATTGACTGGCTTAACCACACACTTTTCCTTCTACTTTTTTCCTGTAGCACAAGTAATAGATGGCAATATTTGATGACATGCTAAACACAACACACATTGTAATGGCTGTATATACACTTAAACACATCAAATAAAATGACCTATACAACACAACTGGATTCAAGTTATTTACAAATTTGGAACATGACAAGTTATTTGTGAGTAATGACAAGTTAAATAAAAGAACATGGTAAACTTAACAAACTACAAAGTTTTTTGGATTCTTTGAAAACTGGCCAAATTTGTCCTTGTGTAAAGCCAAATCACACGTAGAAATTGGCATATAAACTCCAAGTATTTTCTTATTTCTGTTAGCTACCTCCTGCAATGGATGTAGGTTTGACTTTAGGGGCCCCAATATGGGCAGTGTGGGGTATAGCTGGGGCTACTTGGATAAGTGAGGCGGGGGGTGCCTGATGACCTTGGGGTGAGATCCTTTGTTAGAGAACTGGTGGGACTCTTCTCAGAATTGGGGGACTGAGGAGACTCCAGGGAGGCCGTAAGCTTTCTAGGGGGAGCAGCTAGGAGGGGATTCCTTAGGCATATAGCTTTCTGGTGCCTGGAAATAACATGATCCAGTAAAGGGCCATAAAAGCCTGTACATAAGGGATGTCCTCCCATTTTCCTCTTTTTTTTTTTTTTTTCAGAATAAGTTCAATCGTAAAATGTCCTTATAATGTATAGGGCCATGCTTAGGTAAAATCTGTTTGCTTTCTAATTTGTATTGAACCCAAATGGTGTTGCAATAGAAAATGAGTTTCTTTTTCTCTAAGCTGAGTCTGAATTTGCTCCAATAGCTTAAAAGACACCCTAGTGGTAAGTCCTCTGGGATGCTCAGATGCTCATCATTGTCTCCATGACCAGTAAGAATATTTATTGGACACATAACTTTTTCTAAGTCTAATGAGAGAAAAAACAACTGGGCCTTTGTTATTTCTCCCTTTTAGATTTCTACTTGCTAGCTAAGTATAGGTAGTAAGGTGTTGTAAAAGTGGATTATAAGCATTTGCCAGTGAATGAAATATGACAGAAAAAGTATTTTTATTAAGCAAAGTACAGAAGGAAAAAATAAATAAAGTAACAATAGGAAAAAAAATGCTGTTACAGAAAATGACAACTTTTAGGGCAGAAAATAAGAAAAGACAAGACCAAGATTTCTTTAGGATGGGCCTCCAACCCATAATACTGGAAGGAATGCCAATGCCAAAACCCTGGAACATCCAGGGGTGGCCAACAATACTGAATGTTTAAAACCTGGAATACCTGAGTATCAAGCCAACAAGTGTTTCTACACCAAATGCCAGAAACCTCAGAGTATCCGGGGGCTCTCCAAATGCCAAAAACTCCAGAGTATCTGTGGGGCATCCAACAGTGAACCCCAAAGGCCTGGCTGGGGCTACAGAACAATGTGACTCTGCTGTCCCTCAGTATAAACACAATGGAGAACCTCTCATAATCAACTGCCCTGACTTAAAACAATTGCCAAAGGAGCCAAAGCAAAAAAAAGACTGCAAACAAAACATACATTTTAGGACTGAAAGTCAAATGGCTAGTGGATCAATAAAATAGAGTCAGAAGAGAAAGGACCTGGTGAAGAAGTGACAAGGATGTGTCTCAGGACACTCAATTAACGAGTGACTTTTAACTGACCACTTAGCCAAAGACTTTTATTCCCTAACTTATCTGATATTGTGGGGAGGAGTTCAGAGGGAACACTCACCCATTCACATTAGTGCTGACTGATCTTCCACATGGGACTTGGATGAAGGTCTTCTCCAGGTTCCCTCAACTTAGGTTGACTCAGCTATCACACATGAGGTGCAAGTGCAGGGACTGGTTACCTGCCAGCCGACTGGTAGGAGCAGCAGGTCCCATTCAAGGTAGTACTACTGTGGACACTTGCCTGTTCACTCAGCTCCACTGCCCACTGGGAAAGATGATGGATCTGGAAAGGGCCTTTGGTTAGTGTTACGGCTCTGTGGTGTTAGCAACTCTTTATTGTTACAGCCTCAGGGTTACAGTCTGCAGCTTTTGGTTGCCATCTCACCATCTCTTGCCAATTGCTGCCTCTCCACTGATCGCTGATTGCCATCATCGTTACTGTCTCACCATCTTACCTCTCCATCAATTTCCATCTCTGCTGTCTCACTCTCTCTCACTTGCTGTCTTTGTCCATTTGTTGGTCACCAGATAACACAGGGCAGGTGAGCTCCAAACTTGGGACTTAGCTTGGGAGGGTTCTTGGCTTCGCCCAGGAAAGAATTCTAGGGCAAGCTGGTGGTGTTAGATAGCAACTTTTATTGAAGTGGCGGTTTACAGCAGCAGCAGAGGTACTGCTCATTGTATAACAGGGTTATCCCATTGGGAGTGTGCGCAGAGTAGTAGTGCAGGGGCAGTTCTGCAGTTATATTTATATCCATGTTTTATTATATGCAAATTAAGGGGTAGATTATGCAGACATTTCTATAAAAGAGGTGATATCTTCCAGCTCATTGGGTTGTTGCCATGGAAAGAGGTGATAGCTTCCAAGTGTTGCTATGACAATGGTAAACTGACACGGCACTGGAGGGCATGTCTTATGGAGAGATCCTTTCACTTTTTCCCTGTTTCAGCTAGTCTTCAGTCTGGTCCAGAACCCAAGCCCCACCTCTGCCATCAAGTCCTGCCTCCCACCTCATAATGAGCCAAGAAAAGCAAGGTACCAATTGAAATGTTCAGAGTAGTTCCATTTCTACAATGTTTAAGGACATGTAAAACAACGTTATAAATTGATTATACTTCTACGTGTGTATGTGTCTTTAAAAGAATGCAAGAGAATGATAAACACCTAAATCAAAATAGTGGTTACCTCATGATGTGGGAGTAGGAATGGGAATGCAAGAGTGTAGGAGCTCACAAAGGGCTTCAACTGCATGGGTAATATTTCTAAGCTGGTTATGTCTCATGGATGTTCATTATATTAATAGTATTGGTCTTTTTCAATGCCTAAAATATTTCATAATATATTAAAAGTAGCATACTATGTCTCGTACACTCTATACTCGCTTTTCCTTCTGAACCTCTGTTTAATTATGAAACTCTAAGAGTATTTTCATTGATGTTGGAAACAAGGCAATGTCACCACTATCATTCGACTTAGCTCTGGATATACCAACTAATGCAGTTAGATGAAAGAAAGAAGTAAGATACATAAAAACAAAAAGAAGAGGCACAATCATCATTATTTGCAAATGTCATTACATACCTGGAAAATCCAAGAGTACCAACTGGAAATTATTATAATTGTATAAGTATATATCTGTAGAAGTGTAGAAAATATAACTACAGATTTCATGCATAAAAGCTGCTAAAAACCTAGCAATATAAACTTAGGAAATTTATAGAGCCTATATGAAAAAAATGTATTTTTTTTCTGTCTCTGATGCTTGAATCAAGATGAAAAACCATTAACTCTATTGAGGAACATTAATAGATGGAGAGAAATATCCTGCTTTTGGATAGGAAGACAATAGTGAAAAGACATTAAAATGTAATATAATCCCAATTAAAATACCAAGAAAACTTTGGACTAGGCATAGTGATTACAAAGTACATACAAAACATGAAAATAAACATGTGAAAATAGCTAGGAAAATTATAAAAAAGTGATAAATAAGAATTAACTTTACAATATATATTCTAAGCTACTGTAATTAAAGGTGCGGGAATAGGAAGACAGGGCAAAGCAATAGTTTTTTTGTTCTAGAAATAGACTCAAACACTAACATGTATAATTAAAGGGCCATATTAAAATAGAAGAAAAATATGTTAAAATTGACTATAGAGTAAAAAGGTAATTCCCTCTCTCATTATACCAAAATTAATTCCAGAAAGCCCATATATTTGAAATTATATGAGTGAAACTCTAAAAGTATTAGAAGTAAACATGGTCATGGGGAGGTAGGGGGATGGGAGACCTTGACATATAAAATACCTAAGATGCAAAATCTAGAAACTCTAGTGGAAAATATTAATAAATGTCACTAAATAAATTTAAAAATTCACAAATATAATAAAATATAATAAAAAGGGAGATTCTGGGAAATATCTTGCAAAACATGACAGATAAAAGTTTGATAATTTATTATGAATCAATACAAGATGATTCAATACCAAAGAAAAGAGATGTGAACAAGCAATTTACTAAAGGAGAAATATAAATGGATTATAAACATGGGAAACAATCATCAGTTATATTTATGTGTAGATGCAGATTAAAATGAGTGGCAAATAGTAAATTTTGCTATTTAACAGTGTTGGTAAGTTAACAGATAACATAGAAGCAAATCCATTGCTAGAAATTTGTCCTATTGATAAGTGGTTCTTGACCTGAAGCGATTTTTCCCCTAAAGGGGCATTTGGCAATGTCTGGAGACATTTATGATGACCACAACTGGGACATGTGTTACTGGAATCTAGTGGATAGAAGCCAGGGATGCTGCCAAACATTCTGCAATGTACAGGACAACCCCCAAGAACAAAGAATTATCTGACCAAAAATGTCAATTGTGCCAACATTGAGAAATCTTGCTACAGATATACTTGTGTATGCAGATGCATGTTCAAGGGTACTCATTGCCACTCTGTTCATAAAAGCAAAGGACTAGAAGCAACCTGAATATCTATCAATATGGGTCTACTTAAGTAAAATATGACACATTCACAAAGGGCTGTTGTATAGTTTATTTTTAAAAATAAAGTAGATAGATGCTGAGAAGAATATGTTTACCAAGAGATACGAAGAAAAAAATTAGGATTCAGACCAGTGTATGCAATATGTCTCCATTTGTGAAATAAAAAAATACATGAATATATGCATATATGCATATACGTGTGATGATCTGCAAGTACACACAACAAATAGAGAATGGTCACCTCTGGGTAATGAACTTTTTGAGTGGGAGGCTCACTTTTTATTGTGTTCTTGTTTGTATTATTTGAAATTCTATTTTATGAAAGTATTATTTTCACATTCTTTAAGAAACCCAGGCTGATATTTTAACTCCAACTTACCTTTGCAGGCCTTCTATTTTATCTCTAAATAGAAGACACACTCCATGTAAAGTTGGCCAAGACATTTCTTTCCTTTGTGCCCTCTGCCTACAAAGGCATTCTGCCAATTCCCATTTTTGCCTTTTAAAATCCTTTAAGTGGTTGTAGGTGTCTGGCATTTTATGTAGATTTTTACAACTGCTTCATTCTTCTATATGTTTGTTTTTGTACCAGTAACATGCTGCTTTGGTTACAAAACAAACTAACCTTGAAGGGTAGTTTGAAGTTGGGTAGTGTGATGCCTCTGGCTTTGTTCTTTTTGCTTAGGATTGCTTTGGCTATTTGGACCTTTTTTGTTTCCATATGAATTTTAGAATAGTTGTTTTTTTTTTTTTTTTTTTTCCCTGAAAATGTCATTGGTAGTTTCATAGGAATAGCATTGAATCTGTAAATTGCTTTGGGCAATGTGACCATTTTAACAGTATTGATTCTTCCTATCCATCGGCAGGGAATGTTTTTCCATTTGTTTGTGTCGTCTCTGATTTCTTCCAGCAGTGTTTTGTAGCTTTCCTTGTAGAGATCTTTCACCTTCCTGGTTAGCTATATTCCAAGGCATTTTTGTGTGTGTGTGTGTGTGTTATTGTGTGAATGGGATCGTGTTCTTTTTTTTCTTTCCAACTTTTATTTTAGGTTCAAGGGGTACATGTGCAGTTTTATATACGTAAATTGTGTATTGTGGTGGTTCAGTGTACAGATAATTTTGTCACCCAGGTAATCAGCATAATACCTGATAGGTAGTTTTTCAATCCTCACTCTCCTCCTATCCTTCACCCTCAAGTAGGCCCTGGTGTCTATTGCCCGCTTCTTTGTGTCTGTGTGTACTGAATGTTTAGGCTTGTGTTCTTGATTTGGCTCTCAGTTTAGACATTGTTGGTATATAGAAATGCTACCATTTTTTTTTACATTGATTTTGTATCCTGAAACTTTGCTGAAGTTATCAGATCTAGGAGCCTTTGGCCAGACTATGGGGTTTTCTAGTTATAAAATCATATC
The DNA here is from genome assembly GCF_008728515.1 of Papio anubis. Classification (NCBI taxonomy): domain Eukaryota; kingdom Metazoa; phylum Chordata; class Mammalia; order Primates; family Cercopithecidae; genus Papio; species Papio anubis. The sequence continues at coordinate 48,724,737 of NC_044996.1, read as the reverse complement.
ATCTTTGAAGAAAGTTTGATTTCCTCTCTTCCTGTTTGGATGCCTTTTATTTCTTCCTCTTGCCTGATTTATCTGGTTAGGACTTCAAGTAATGTATTGAATAGAAATGGTGAGAGTGGGCATCTTTTTCTTCTTCTGATTCTCAAGGGGAATGCTTCCAGCTTTTGCCCACTCAGTAGGATGTTGGTTGTAGATTTGTCATAGTTTGCTCTTATTATTTTGAGTTATGTTCCTTCAATGCCTAATTTGTTGAGAGTTTTTAACATGAAAGGATGTTGGCTTGTATTGAAAGCCTTTTCTGCATCTATTGAGATAATCATGTAGTTTTTGTCTTTAGTTCTGTTTATGTGATGAATTATATTTATTGGTTTGTGTGTTGACCCAACCTTCCAAATACAGCATGTTCTCACTTAAAAGGCAGAGCTAAACATTGTTTACTTTTACAATGGATACAAAGAAGGGAACAATAGACACTGGGGCCTACTTGAGGGTGGAGGGTGGGAGGAGGGTAGAGATAAAAAAACTACCTATTATCAGATACTATGCTTATTACCTGGATGACAAAATAACCTGTATGCCAAACCACTGTGACATGCAATTTATCCATGTAAGAAGCCTGTGCATGTACCCTATGAACCTAAAAGGTAGAAAGAAAAAACTGATCACGTGATTCCTGTTCATTAATACCCCTTATAATCTTCTGTTTTTCTTTTGCATATGTGATCAGTATACACATTTTCATGTGTATAAAAAATAAAATAAAATCCTTCAAGGTAAGTGTCATCTCAAAGACCACTTTCTATACCGAGTCTTCCCTCATCCTCTCAATCACTTGGAAGTACACATTTATAGACACATAACACTTTGTATTTTTAAGGCACCCATACCCTGTGCTACAGTGATTTATGAGCTTTTTCACTTCCTTCTTTCCTCCATATCAAAAACTCACATTACATTGTGAGTTTTTTTTAGGGAAAAATAGTATCTTATTCATTGTTGAACTAGTTTTTTAGCATGTAGCAAAGTGCCTGAGGCGTAATCATTGGTCAGTAAATATTTGTTAGGTTGAATTGAATAAAGGTTTTTAATATACAGGCAAATATAAATGGGTAAATATAAAACAGAAAGCAAACAGAAAAAAATAACAACAGAATTAGTTCAGTTTGTTGGTAACCTAAAGTCTGTTGTTCTTTAGTGCTTTTAAACCTATACATTTAACTATTGTTAAAAATGTATTGTTAAACATATATTGCATTTTATGAACAGAAACCAACTGTGTATACTGTAATATGCCTATGTGATGTTTTTGTATTTCTTTTCACAAAAGCTTTTCAATTCTTATATAGCAATTCCACTGAAATTGTAATTGCTACTTTTAAGTGTCAGTCATTTTTCATATGTCTCACTGAGGAAAGTGCTATTTGTTTTTATTTGACATGTGATGCATCAATTGTACAAGCACATGAGACACTTATTTTTATCATCTCTATCCTCTATGTTTCTTGACTGTTACATTTTACTACTGAAATCCAGCATTTCAGACATTCATGAGGCTGAAACATGTCCATAATCATCACATTCCCCATTTCTTTGGGAACAACATGTTACATAGTCAAGAAACTCACTGTATCTTAAGGCATGCTTTGTCATCTGTTTTATACATCCCATGATAAGGTCAAATTATGGCGGAAGTTTATTGTGAAATTAAGAGTTTTTGATCTTTTGAACCATTATATATTCTCCAAAAATGTTTTCATCAGATTGAGACTTGGTTGGAGGTGTGAGTTGAGTCTTACCATTTTCTAGTCTTTCTGGGTAGCTTAATAGACTCTCCCAATATATTTGATATTTGTTTCTAAATCAGAATTTGGTTTACTTATCCAGTAGCTTTTATTTCTTTACTAGAGGGGAAAAGTATTCTGCAGTATCAAATATTTTGTATATATAAAATACTATATATATATATCTTATATATACACATATATATATAGAGAGAGAGCAAGTTTATCTATATATGTATCTATATATATAGAGAGAGACATAGATATATATATATAGCATTTTCCATTCTGGACACAATTTTAACTTCTAATAAAAATGGACCATGTTTTTTATCCCCCTGTGAAGCAATGTTATGACATTGACTACTCATTCAACAGTGGTTACTGTTCTTCCTTGTGTGTGCAGTTGCTTAAATGCAACCTTATCTCTCAGTGCAATTTCATTCCAATGAGTAGAAAGTTAGTGAGGTTACTTTCTATTGATAATACTCTGGCTATACAGTCATTTTACTTGATTGTAAAATTAAAATCAAATCACTTTAGCAAGCATAGATGTAGAATTTTAGGAACCCTGGCCTTTTTACAGGTATTTTCCTTGGCAAGGGCCCCATTGAGTTGACAATCTAGTAACCTACCTTGTGAGGACACATTATAAAAGGTACACCAACATCTACAACTAACTTTTGGCTTCTCAGATGGAAGACAAGTGTATAATAACCAGGTGTTGCTGTTATTACCTTTAGTATTTGAGGCAGTTTTAATGTTTATTTTATTTCAACTTTGGATAAATTTAAGGAAGCAGGAGAAATATAATTAGTTTATAATTTAAAAACATAAAACCAATGTAAGAAAATCTGCCATAGTTAATTATAGTGTCCAGATTAAGAACTTTCAGCCTCTTCCAGAATAATTTATGAGCACAGAGTTAATCACACGTGGGATTTTCAAAACATTTAATTGACAAAAAAAGTACAAAAAAGTACTTTTGAGAAAATATGACCCACAGCAATCCCATTATCTCCACTGTTAAACTTCCCCACTAGCTGCTATTTTTCTCATCTGTCCTTATCTGTTATCTTGTTAGATGCCATGTGAGGAGGCCACTAAGGCAGAAAGAAACCTGTTCTTTGCCTTCAAGCTAGCTCTGGAGGCAGTAATTAATATGGAAACAAGTGCTCCATTGTGTGATTCACACAAATATGATGGGAGCATAGAGTTTCAAATGAACTGGGGTCATCAGAGTAGGTCACATGGAGTACATGGGCCTTAAAGGATGGATTATACCATTACTATTTCAAACGTAATAGTGTAGAATTATGCTAATCATGGGTTAGGGATTCCATTTTACATTAAGGTCAAATAAATTTTCTCAGGTTACAGAAGATAATTCAACCTAAAAATATGTTTCAAAAGAGTGCCTGAATACAGATACATTTTAAGGTGTTTTTATTGTTTTGTTATTGGAAAGCAGCAGAGTGGGGATGAACATGATCTCTTGCTATTTTTTACTTGTTAAGGACTAAATAAAAAGAAAATGACTAAAACTGACTGCAAAAGATAAGAATAAAAATAATAAAGTTACAACTGGTATTTAAGAGAACATTGATGAAAATTTACCATATTAATTAAAGCATGCTATCAAAAAGCAAATTCAGTTAGCTGTTCTTCCTTCATGTTTATAAAAGTTTGGATTAAATGACCTTCCAGCTTCAAAATCTGCAAATTTATTAAAGTATCGTGCTTGTATATCTCATTTTTTTTTCTTTTTCTTTTTTTTTTTTTCTTTTTGACATGGAGTCTCACTGTGTTACCCAGGCTGGAGCGCAGTGGTGTGATCTCAGCTCACTGCAACCTCCGCCTCCCGGGTTCAAGCGATTCTTGTGCCTCAGCCTCCCAAGTAGCTGGGATTACAGGTGTGCGCCACCATGCCCAGCTAATTTTTGTATTTTTAGTAGAGATAGGGTTTCACCACGTTGGCCAGGCTGGTCTCGAACTCCTGGTCGCTTGTGATCTGCCCACCTCAGCCTCCCAAAGTGCTGGAATTACAGGCATGAGCCACCACGCCCGGCCTGTTTATCTCATTTTAAATAGGTATGAGTGTTTTCAGAGAGTGATGATCAAATAGCAGATTCTCTCCTATCAAATATTTTAATTGACAAAACTAAATATTAAAAGGACCCCATTAATGCTGCATAGCTAAATTGAGTAAGTACACATCTGGTTATAGAGGTTACACATGCTGGGGATGAGTAGGTGGTTATTCCGACCTGTTACTGTTCTCACAGATGTCAGTTTGTAATTATTGCCTCTTGTCAGAAAGATGCTACCCACATGGATTACCCAGAATTTAGTGAAGAGAGTCAGAATGGAGAAAGTGAAGGAGCTGTGGGCTTGGTGATAAAAAGACAAGTAATATATAACATTTTTCCCCTTAAAAAACATTTCTCAGAATAAGTGAAGCATTTAATAAATGCCTTTGGAGCTATCAAATATTTGTCTTTTCCTGAGATCCAGAAATACTACATTTACAAACTACTGAATTATGTGTACCTGTATTTCATTGTTGGCATTTTTTCTTAGAAACTTGTGGTATGCAAAAGGAAATGAAAAGCTTATAGTAGACCCCCAACACTAGCCTTACAAATTCAAGCCAATCCATCGATTTCATATTATTCAATGTCACCCATTTGCCTTTGACATCTTTGCTCACAATATTTTCTTGCCTTACTATTTGTTCTTCAGAGTTCTGCTCAACTTCTACCTCTTCTCTAAAAGTTTTCCTGTTTATCTCATATTCCTTTTCCATTTCTCTGAATGTCTCTGTAGCACTGAGGCCTCAATTATATATGATCTTACATTGGTCTCTAAATTCTTACTCTGATTTGCTTCACTATCCTGACTGCTCCTCCAGGAATGGGCATTTCTCTAGCTTCAGTTCCTCTCTCTATACAATGAGAGTGATAATATAACCACGTTAAAGGCTTGTTTGGAGGATTAAATGAGATAAACCGTGTTAATCGTGTATAGCACAGAGTCTGGCACACATTAAGTATCCAGTAAACTTTAGCTACTGTTACTATGCGCTCTAAAGGCTTAGTAATTGATAGCTTGATTAAGTTTTCTTTCAAGTCTGCATTCTAAGAGAATATAATGTTTTGTCTGCTGGAAATAGCCTCAGAGTGTGTCTACAAAAGCAGAACAACTAGTTAAATATTGAAAATACGGTTAACTAGTTGCTTCTCTACATGCCACTAAAAACTAATTTGGCTGAATTATCTGAGTTAAATAATTGACTGTTTAGGAATAATGGCATCAGAATGTGCATAATACATAAATTTTTACCAATAATCACTGCTAAGTAATATAAGTTGAATAAAGTCATGCCCATGAGGCATTTAGATAGAATTGCCACTTAACTCAGTAAAACAACCATTTTGACAGGCTTTAAGAGAATTTTCTTCTGACTTCATCAATTTATTCTGTAAGTTGATTAAATTCCCTGGGATTTTGTGTATAGAAACACCTTCAATCTCTTTTAGTCCTTCCCTGATTTCTTTTAAGTACCAAATACATGGACCAGTACTTACTCTTCCTATACTCCTGTTGTGGGGAATTTTCCAGTTTCAACAAAACATTAAGAAATGACATGAAATGCACATGCAGTGTCTGCTTCACAGGCACTAATGTTAATACAATGCATTTTGCTTGGCAAATCAGCACCACTTGAATAGAGGCCTTGTTACCCATATTCTCCTATATAGTGATCTCTGCATTCCCATTTTCTCACATTTTGGTGGTAAAAAATACATTCCATTTTGCAGCGGACTTCACTGACTATCCAGACAATAAGCACAAAATTGTCTCAGCCTGTATACAAATATCTTATTCAGCAGTCAGACCTACTCAGGAGGATGGCTGTTTAGCGCAGGAATTAGTGTTCCATGTTTCTGAAAAGACCAAGGGAGAGCAAAGCTTTTTTGAGAATGTGACTCAGTGTGATACAAGCTTCTGGCATATACCCAAGGTAATGGCAGTAACTTATTTATTTGAAATTTATACCCTGATTTTTTTCAGGCTTTGAGGTAGTTTATAAGTTGTGTATAATGTAAAAAAAAAAAAAAAAAAAAAGACAAGGAACATTTAGGGCTTAAAACAGAATAAAAACCATTCTGTTAGTGAGTACAGCTATGTTACTCTCAACTATGGAACTGTTCCTTACTTATTTAATCAGTGAGGGATTTTCTTGCTTTGTGTCCTTTAGCAAAGTAGGCCTTCCATGAAATTTTTCAGGCACTCTTTATTGTTGGCAAGGTCACTGGTGGTCTCTGAGATTTTGTGCCTCCTGCCTCCCTACTGCCCAGTAAGGCTACCCTCCTGCATTGTAGTTTCATCCCAAACAGGGTGCTTGGGGACCTAGATGCCCCCCACTGAGTTACACAAATCAGCCCTTAGCTGCTTTGTGACAGCAAATACAAATGGGTATGATGCGCATATGTGCTTCTCAGTGAATCATTCATTATCTGTATGATGTGTCTTTCCCCAGGCAATAGGTATGGTAGCACAGCTCCCTCAAGTAAAGCGTGTCTGATAAATTTCGTAGAATGTTAGTGGAAATTTTCAGTGTTTTTCTTTCTAAATGCTTAGTTTATCTTGCCAACCAAAAGCATAGCACAAACAACTTCACCAACACCTATGAAGCTCTAAAACCAAACTCTGCTCTTAAAGGTTTGGGAAAGTGATTTGTATTAAGTATTTAGTCTTTCAGAGTGAAGAGTTAAAGTTTCCATAGTTTTGGCTTTACTGGTTTTCTTCTGACCACTAGCCATCTACTGTGGTGCAGAGACATTTCCTGCAGGGATATCTGCCTTAGCAATTTTTTTTTTTCATCACTGTCACATCAACTCAGCATTTTCTTGTCATCTTTCAGGTCTGATAAACTGCTTCTGAATTGACAGCTGTCACCAAGATGCTTACATAGCAATTTGAGGTTGGTCTAATTGACAAAGGTTAAATTTTCTACTTGCTCACTAAACACTAAGAAATTGGGGGTGGTATATAGTTAGGAGCTAATGCCTTGTTATGTGTAAATGAATTATGGAACACTGCAGTTTCTATGCATCTTAATAGAACTAGATGTAATATCTTGTTTCTAAATGTATCAAAGATTGAATTCACAGGAACTCTAGAGTTCATTTTATTATTAGCATTATTGATAGGAAGGTGCCAATATACAGACTTTGCCATCTTTTGTTAGCACATGATATCTACTCTCATTCTAGTTAAGGCTTGAATGCCCAAGAAGGCACTTTGACAATATTACTGCTTGAAATAATTTTGTTTTACTTTTTATTATGCTTTTATTGAAGCCTGTGTTTTTAAATTTAAAAACATGCACTCCACACATATTAAAATGCTTTTTAAGATGTTTTAGAAACTGTGTCCAACAAATTCACTGATTAAGTAATGCTACCCTTTCTTTTCCTATGCATATGCAATTTTTCACTGAATGTGGGCTTGTACTTTTCTAATCTACAAACATATGACTATGTGATAGTATAGGAACTGCTGATACTATTTGTACTCACTTAAAGTAATAAAGAGGCTTATTTAGGGCTGATCACAAAATGAGTTTTCATAAAGTGAATTACATTTCTCATTTTGTTACTTTATTATCCTTTTTATAGATGGATACTTCATCTCAGCTATAGTAACACAGTGAACAACTGGTGGACAAAGTGTGTGTATATCCTCCCCCAGAAAAGCCTTGTAACCTTTGAGAAGTGTAGTGCATAAGAAACGTAGTGCCTAAGTATTTGCTCTTTCACTCATTCCTTTATGGTTAATTTCAGTGTAGGCGTACTGGGGTATACATCTTGAGCCTGGGCAGCAAATAAGGCATAGGGTTTGGCCATTCTTATTATGCTCTTAGCACTGAATACTCTAATATCATGATGCTTTCCCCTACAATGAGCCATCTTTCTTATAAAGCTGTACTTCTAGTCCCAAAGAGAGACTGAATGAGTGTGGATGACACAACCTACCCTTATAACTGAGAGACCAACTCAGATTGCATGGTTTGTACCTGTTGCTAGAAATAAATAGCATGTGAAGGAGAGTAAAGAATCATATTGTTGGCAAGGATAATTCTCATTAAATAATTTTTTCCAGTTTGAATCTCCTTTCTGTGCATATGTGGCATATTTTGCTCCCTTGGACTACATCTTCTCGTAGGACAGCTATCATTCCTATTGTTTATATTCATACAGTCCTCTTACTGCCCAATATTTGAAATATTTTAAGTTTAGGAGGGAAAAAATGGACAGATGACTATATTCCTTCATCAAAAAAATGGTTTCCTATCTGAATATCCTCTCTCTTCTCTGGATTTATCAACTCCAAAATTAGTGTTAACCATGTCTGTAACTATAAAAAGCACAATAAAAGGTAAAAAAAAAATTATTTCCCAAACCATTTCACACTAGTTATTGGAACTCATTATGTCATGACACCATTTCTCTTTTATTGTCTTCATCTCTTTCATTTCATTATATGTATATGTAACACACATATGCATGTAAAAAATCAGATTCCACTGCCATACTTTTCTATTTTCTTGTTTCTTCCTCCTGCCTTTAATAAGCTGTAAGCATTGCTTAAGTTCTCCTATTCTGATTCATGTTTCAGGTAGCTAATGTACCACTCCTTGCTTTCTGCAAAGAAGTTAGGAACAACTGCTTGACTATTGTTTGTGTTACCCTCAGTCACAGTTGTTCTGTACTAGATGTTGTTGGCAAGGCAATCATAAGCCCTATTAAATCCTACCTCTTACATCACCAAAATCTATGCTATTGCCTAGACAAATAGGGCCAATGTGTATCTCTTCATTCATAACAGACAATTTTCATGACTTCTCCATATATAAGGACTCATCAGCAAACACTATACAAATCTGGAAAATATATTTCCTTGTGTGGTGTAAAAGTCACAGGAAAGTATTAAATTTGGCTTGGCTAATGGGATATTCTTCCTCATTTGTATCATGCAAATAAAACTCTGTAACATTTTACAAATCACATACCCACCCTCTCTCCCCTTGGGATGGGGTTAGAGGGGTATGTTTTTTAACAATGGCAGCATTCTTTTTGACCTAAAGCAAGGCAGTTCAAAATAACACTGAAACAATCCTACGTTTGTGCTTCTTCTTCTTCTTTACAAGGCATCTGACAGGAAAAGTATCAATGTGCTAACCTCCACAGCAAATCATGAGATAAAGGACATCTTGCAAAAGAATATAAGGTGACTTGAGAATTATAAAGGTAATCTTGTAATGCTTTCGAAAACTCTTCGAAAGCACTAAAACATCAATGGCCCGAGAGAGAAGGAAGACCTTTAAAATATATTGCATATTATTATTCAATAAGGCAAAAGCATTATTTGATACCTTCTTTGGGGTCAGTAGCAGTTGAAAGACCTGTGTTGCAAAATTATATTTAAAGGTCAACAGCTGTTTTATTCCAGATGGAACCTACTCCTGAAGATGTTTAAACACTTTTTTATAGAAATTGTGATTACTGTAGGGATGCCATTCTGTCTCTATAGAATTTCTAGGACCTATTGGAGAAGAAATACTTTAGTAAGGATATTTGGCCTTATTAACCCTAGTAAAGCTTGATGTAAAAAATCATAAGGTGACCAAATGCATGAGAATTGGCTTGAAATTCAGCTTACTAGTAGGAGGCATTAGGACACAGCTTTCCCCTGAAGATTTGAAGGAATAATGCTAGAGAGCATTAAGTAGTGAGAATGCTTACTACTCATATACCTCCTTACTGTCTCTCCCTAAGACTTTGAACATTTTTAGTCTTTAGACACACTACTTTTGGCCCTATTCAATGTATTACTATTTATGTACAAAATAGTAATATATTAGTACATTTAAGTTATTAAATAACCCAGGCAAAGGAAGATTTTATACTGTACATGTCTGAGGCTCAGTGCTCAAGGGATTAGGCAAGTTACATGAGTTCATCAAAGGGAAATTCAGAGGAGAGGTTTACACAGTAGCCAGAGGAAGGTCAAGAGTGTTAGAATCAGGCCCCATCAGAAAATTGAGATAATAAGCAGAATACAGACAGGGGCAGAAGGCCTTTCAAAGAATGGACAGAATGTCAGTGGTCTACCTGCCAACTAGTAGGAGATTAGGAGGGCTGTCCAGAGGGGCACTGATGCCAATGAATTGAACCTAGAGTGTTCACACTAATGGCCAAGGCTGTATTTATTAGGAACTCAAAAATTGAGTCTATAAGTTAGAATTTCAAGGGTTTCACTCCCTTTGTTGCATCTTTTAAGCCAACATTTATTGAATATCTACTTTGAGCCAGGTACTGAGACAGGTTCTAGGGAATTCAGAAATTTATAAAATAGGGTCCCTGCCTACCAGGAGCTCACACTATTGTGGGGAAGACAACTAAGAAAATCTGCAGTTATAAAAGCATGCTGTGATAAAATTATTCAGTAAGAGCTAAGGGAGAGCAAAGGAGGATTACCTGCATTTTATGTAGGTGTGAGTTATTGATCATATGTGAGCAAAACCGAAAATAATCTTAGAAGGAGATGCCACTGAAGTTCAATCGTGAAAAATAAGGAGATTTGGACAGGTGGATGAGGAAGCAAGGGAAGGCACTCAAATTAGCAGGAAAAACGTGTACTAAGGCATTGAGGGAGGCAAGTGTGGCTTCTTGAAAGAGCCATGGATAGGCCAGTTTGGCTTAAAATGAGGGTGGAAGGGAAGAGATTACAGAAGACAGTACTAGAAATTTAAACAAGGACCAGATCATGAATGGCCTTTGTAGACCATAGTAGAGAGACTGGATGTTACCTTGGAAACGGCAGGAAACTACTGAAGGATACTAAGTAGAGAGTGGCATGATCAGATTTGCATTTTAGAAAAAAGCACACTGGCAGCTGTGTGATAAGCAGGGGAGATAAATGAGTACAGGAGAGGCACACAGAGGGGGACACGTAAGTCAGTTAATAACTGACAGGTTAAATAAGCCCTTACACCTGGTACTTGCGTTTATGGAATGCAGAGTTTGAACTCCTTATCTCTTCAGAATTTTGAGTGCTTCTTACTTTAGAAGAGTTCAAGACATTACCAGGATGTGATGGTTGAAGGACAGTGATTTCAGACATAGCCATAGATTATAGCTGTGTAATGTAGTTGGAGGGCTACCAAGATGCAGGGGCAATTTTCCTACCACAATGAAAATGACATCAAGGAAGACATCGGCCTCCCACATGGCCCTTATGGTTCTGTCAGAGGTGGAATCCTGACTTTTCTTATCACCAGCAATGTTATTAGGGAAAAGCAAGAATTTGACATTTCTCTTTGGGCCCAATCTACTGAATATGAGTGTTTGAGATTTAACTTTTTTCATTCAGAGAATGAAAAAGGCCACAAAATCCAAGAAACCTTTCAATTTTCCTTTAAAATTGGTTTACAATTAAACCAACATCAAGGCCTCTCCTAGCTCAAGCGGTATTGTTCTATGATTTATCTTGAGCAAGAATAGGGAAAACTTAATTTTAGATTTGCAGTTTCTCTTGAGTTAGAGTCCACAGCTACATTAGTCCCCATGGTTTTCTTTGGAAGTGAAATGAAAACTCACCATTACCTGTTTTGAATTGTGGTCTGGCAGCTGAGCACCTTGACATTGTAAATCGAGCAGAGTAACTTGGAAGGAAATAAAAATTACACTGATTTTGCACATTCGTTTTTTTTTCATTGCCTAATGCTAGTTGACCAAAATATATTCACCCGAGAGAGTTGGGAAATTGATTTTATTGAAATTGATAAGTAAAACATATATAAATTAGTAATTACAAAACCATAAAATGTTTCTTATAGGTTAAGCATCTTTATGCATGAGTCTGACGTTAATTGTCTCTAATGATGGTGCCGAATTGATCCTCCCATTAATATTTTGCAAGTTCAGCTGTTATTTTTGGCACCCTCTGTGAATGTCAACAATTCGCTTGCAAAGAAATGATAACATATTAAGCTTATGTATACAAGCCAATATTATTTAACAAGGAAGTACAATGTTGCTGAAGACAAAGCTAGTCTGAAGAGTAAAGGCAAACTGCTAATCAATCTTTGGTTGTGCACTATTATTTAAAAGGGAAAATTTAACTTAAATTTTGTTTGCTATTAAGCTCAGAGTTGATTTTAAATTGTAATTTAATTGCATAACTTCTAGTGTGTGGTTGCCTTTCATCTTGATGTTATATTCACTGAAGCTTTCAAAGAAGTGCAGATAGGACTTAAGTCTTCCCATCCCCAAGTCAACATTTATTGAATTTTTATGTAGTGCCAGGCACCATACTAACTGCTTTCATAGAGAATATCTTATTGAATCCTCACTACATAACCCTATGAGACAAGTATAATTTACATATAAGTAATCTAAACTCCAGGATCATGAAATAATATGTCCAAGGTTTCACAGCTATTAAGTAATAAAGCCAAGATGTGAACTTAAGCGGTCTGAGTCTAGAGACCTCACTCTTCACCACTATGCTATACTGTATTACAGTTTGTTTTTAGCGAAAGCTGAGATTATCAGCTAAGAAGATGATTACTACCATTGTGAACAGGTATTCTCAGTTCACAGCCAAATTTTTATATATATTAAAATTCGTAATCCCTCCTACCCTATAATCCAACTTCCACTTCTACATAATTACCAAAGAGAAATGAAAACACATGTCTACAGAAAGACTTGCTAATGAATGTTCATTGCTACTTTATTTATAATAGCCCCAAATTGGAAACAATCCATATTTCTATCAACAGGTGAATGGATTGTATTCGTACAATAGAATAGCACTTAACAATTAAAATGGGTGAGCTGCTGACACACACAACATGGATGAATTTCACAGACTTAATGATGAGTGAAAGAAGCCAGGCACAGCCAAGTACATACTGTATGAACCTATTTACATAAAGTTCAAGAACAGGAAAAACTAAACTGTGGTGAAAAAAATCAGAACAGTAATTACTTCTGGAGAGGAATTGATTAAAAAGGGTACAGAGTAACTTTCTGGGGTGATGGAAATATCATTTAACTTGATTGTGATGTGAGACACACAGGTTTATGCATTTGTAAAAAACCCATTGAACTATATACTTATCTGTCCATTTCATTCTTTATAAATTATACCTCAATAAAAATATTAAATGAGCAAACAGAATAAGGGCAAAGTTTAACCCTTAAAATAACTTTTACATAGTCCAAATGGGTAAAGCATATCTAGTTCATTATCAGGCCAAGAATCCAGATTCAAGGGCATCTACTCTGAGGAGGCCAGTATGAGGCTTTGAGGATGCACAATGGAATTGATAGAATGTGCCTAGCCACATGGTTCTAAGAGTTTTAACCCAAAAGACATGAGAACAAGATATCAGGGCCCAGGCTGATCCCCAAGGAAATGACTGTGAGCTCCTTGTGGGAAGACCCAGAGTTTTTCATCTCTGCAATACACTAGGAGACTTGCAAGAGTGAAGTGAGCAGCAGGACCCAGTCAGCTGGCTGTGATGATAGATGTACAAGAACTGGGTATTTCAGACTCCCAAGTGGAAGAGGGCCATGGAAGCAGGCTGGGAGGCTCCAAATATGCTACTGCCAATTTTGCTAAAGCATTCAAGGCTTTGGGCTTGAACAAAATGTTAAGATAAGTGCTTCTGTTTTCTCTGTCTAAAGCAACCTGTCCCAGCTATTCACGTAGCTTGCTTGCTTCTTCATTCTATTCAGGTCTTTGCTCAAATGACACCTCCTCAGAGAGGCCTTCCTTGACTACTTCATCTAAAATAATCATCCTTACCCCCACCATCACACTCTGTCCTCTTACCATGCTTTATTCTTCTTTATAGCCCTTATAGTATGCTACACAGTTATTTGCTTATCTGCTCTTTGTTTCTAGTTACTCTTTGTTTCTAGATACTTTTATTCTTTGTTATATATTTACTCTTTAGTGTTTAATATAAGCACCCTAAGAGCTGGGACTTTATCTATTTTTCTCACTACTGTATCTTTAGTACTTTAAAAGTGCCTGGCACAGAGCTGCTGTTTAATAAATGGCTATTAAAAGTAACGTATTAGTAAGATTTGCTGGCTGAAATAAAACAGTCCGGGTCTATCCAAGGAAGAGCAGAATCTATCTCTTACATGGCATAAAAGTGTGATTACTTGTACCTAGAGTTATGATATTATACTCAGAAACATTGGTCTGTTTCATAAAATTTGCCCATTGTAACTAATAAAGCAGGCCATGATCAAGAAAATGCAAGTAAAGGCCTGGCTATCAGGCTGAATTGAGTTGCCTTTAGTTGTAGTTTCTTTCCATCACCTGGGGTATGGAGTTCAAATAGTCTCAAGAGCAAAGTCACAGGCTCCAATTTATCTTTATGATAGAATGTGCAGAAAGTGCTACTTTTCTGTGTGTTGACATCTGTCAGAGCAAGTCTCCTTTCATTCTAAAAGAGATCAATCTTTCATGTGATAGAGGATTATCCTCTTTGCCACCTATAAGCTGGCTTTGATCCCTCTTATCTCTTTTCCTGAAAGGATGTCACCATTTTACCATTTCTCTAGCAACCTGCAGGGTTCCAAACAAGGCACTATTTTAATTTAAATAGAGTCATACCTACCCAGCCACTCACATATATGGCTATTTTAGTGGCTTGAGCCTTTTCAGATTTTCTGAAATGAAATATCCAAATATCGGATTCTTAATTTAGGATAATAAAAGAAGGAAGTTATGCTATCAATGCAATACATAGTGTTATGCTTTATTTTTCCCCCTATCAGAGTCATTCCCCAAACACAATAGGTTTAGTTTTCCTTCACAGTAGGAACTTGAATTTGCTCAACAAGGAAGTATATACTGAGGTTCAACCTTACTAGCCTCAATGCCAGTGTGAGTCAGTTCATCTTACTTCAGTTCAGCAAACATGTAATGAAGTCTTGCTGCATGTTATTCACTGTGCTAGATAAAAAGATTAAAAAACAGATCAATGCAACCTCTGCCCTCATGAGAGTACTGTCCATAAGTATGTACCAAGTAATTAGAGGTATCATGAGTAATATAAATGAGAACATGAAGGGTACCATGGGTACAAACTTCATGGAGAAAATAGTCTATAGGTTCAGGAAATACTTCCCTGCAGAGGCAATAGTTAAGCTGAGACTTGCAAGATAATTGGAAATTAGCCATGGACAGACTGAAAATGGTTATTTTTCACACTGATTGACCACATCTTTGATTCTAGCATACATGATAGCATACAGTCATGCCAAAGCCCATTGGCTCTTTTTCTTAAGTAGATAACAAAGAACTGGATAAATAGAGAATATTATGCTTTGAATAAGTTTATTCAATCATTTAACAAATGGTTATTAAGTGCTTACTATGTGCCAGACACTGTGGTAGGCCCTAAGAATAGGTCAATAAGGCAGATGAAGTATTTGAGATCAAAGAACTTACATCTAATGGAAGGTGAAAGACAAGAAAATAGTAAGAAAATATCAGGTACCAATAAATATTGAAACTGAAGTAGAGAAAGACTGGGGGTTTCCTGTTAATTAGGTAGGAGGTAACATTTATGCTGAGACATAAATTATAAGAAGGAGCCAGACAAGTGAGTATTCAGGAACCAACATCCCAGGAAGATGTGGCATCAAGGGTAAAAGCCTAAGGAAGCAAAGATTTGTCAAGCTGGAAGACAAATAGGCCACTATCACTGGAGCATAGTGGACAAGGGAAGAGAGTAGATAGAGATGAAGTAGAGAGGAGTCAGTTCATGTGTAGTTTTGTGAACTTAGGGAAGTATTTTGGATTTTATGCTAAGTGGGAAGGGAATCCCTTAGAACTTCACTGTCCAATATGGTAGCAACTACTCACATGTGGACATTGAGCATTTAATATGTGGCTAGTCCAAATTGATGTGTACCAAAGATTTAGTATGTAAACAAGAATGTAAAATGTCTCGCAAATAATTTTTTATGGACTACATATTGAAATGACAATATTTTGGATATACTAGGATAAACAAAATATATTAGTATTGGGTTAAACAAAATTGTTTAATTTTACCTGCTTCTCTATACTTTAAAAGTGTGGGTATTAGAAAGGTTAAAGTCACATTAGTGGCTTATGTTTGTGTTTTACATTACATTTCTGTTGGACAACACTGCCATAGAAGATTTCAAGCAAATAAGTGAT
Source organism: Papio anubis (assembly GCF_008728515.1). Lineage (NCBI taxonomy): Eukaryota > Metazoa > Chordata > Mammalia > Primates > Cercopithecidae > Papio > Papio anubis. The sequence goes on along the minus strand of NC_044996.1, from coordinate 48,708,670 downwards.
ATGTTATTATTTCTGGTCATTTGAAGATCATTGTGGCTGTTGTATAGAGAAAGAATTAGAAGAGACAATACTGGAAGCAGGGGAATTAATTAAGAGACTCTTTTAACAGTTAGAAAAAGATAATGGTGGCTTGAGATAAAGTGATAGCAGTAGAGGTAATAGGAAAAGGTACAACTTATGATGTTTATGGTAGGTAGAGTTGATTTTATTTCCTTATAGCTTGGATATAAGAGGATGAGGAAAAAAGTTTCCAAAGAAATAAAGTTTTGGATTTTTAGCTTGAACAATTGTGTATGTGGTGGTACCATTTAGTGAGATGAAAAAGACAGAGAGGAGAGACAGTTTCTGACTAGGGGTAGAAATCAAGAGTTCTGTTTTGGAGATACTGAGTTTGACATACTTACTAGATATCCAAGTTGATGAGTCAAGTAAGAAATTGAACATAAGACTCTGAATTTTGGGAAGAGGTCAGAGCCGAAGATATAAATTTAGGATTCCTAAGCAAGTAGCTATAAACACCATCTGTGGGAAAATACCATCACCCAGTGATAGTCTGTAGAGAAAAGAAGAGAGCCAACGACAGAGTCCTGGGGCATGATATCATAAAGAGGTTAAGCAAAAAAGGAGAATCCAACAAAGGAGATAGGGAACATCTGGTAAGTTAGAGGTTAAAAAGGAGTGGTAACAAAGAACACAAGTATAGAAAGTGTTACTTTAAGAAGAAAGTGGTCAACTAATTTATATGGTGTTGAGAAAGTAAGTAAAGTGAAGACAGAGAATTTCTATTTGGAAACATAGAGGTCATTGGTGACCTTGGTGAAGTAGTGGTGGCAGAAGGCCCATTGGAGTGAAATGATGGGGAGGATGTGAGTGAGGAAGTGGAGACAGTGAATGTGACAACTTTTTCAAGATTTGCCTTGAAGGAAAGTAGAGAAATAGGGCAGTAGCAGGGGAAGAATATGGTAACAAGGGGGAATTTTCCTGTGTGTTTGCTTTATTAAAATAGAACATACACCAGTCTCAGTGGCTCGTGCCTGTAATCTTCACACTTTGTGAGGCTGAGGTGGGAGGGTTGCTTGTGCCCAGGACTTCGAGACCAGCCTGGGAAACATAGTGAGACACCGTATTTACAAAAAATAAAAAATCAACCAGGCATGGTAGCACACACCTATAGTTCCAGCTACTCATGAGCCTGAGGCAGGAGAATTGCTTGAGCCCAGGAGGTAGAGGCTGTGGTGAGCTATGATTGCACCACTGCACTCCAGTCTGGGTGAAAGAGCGAGACCCCCATCTCTTAAAAAGAGATGGAAAAAACTAGAGTATTTTATTATTTTATTTATTTTTGAGAGAGGGTCTTGCCTTCTCATCCAGGCTGGAGTGCAGTGGTGCAATCATAGCTCATTAAAACCTTGAACTCCTGGACTCAAGGGATCTTCCGTCTTCAACCTCCCAAGCAGCTGGGATTATAGGCATGTGCCACCATGCCTGGCTGACATTTGTATTTTGTAAAGACAGTGGGTCTCACTGTGTGACCCAGGCTGGCCTCAAACCTTTGGCTTCAAGTGATCCTTCTACCTCAGCCTCCCAAAGCACTGGGATTACAGGCATGAGGCACTGTGCCCAGCTTAGAGTATTTTAAATGCTGACAGAATGATCCCATAGGAGGAGGACTGATTACCCAAGAGAGAAAGGATAATTGCAGGAGTGCTGTCTTGAGAAATCTAGATGCAGTTCTTTAATTGGAACAGGGATACACCATCCATTGTAACAATAGAAGGTAGAGAGTGTGCCAAGAGACTATGTGTACATGGAGTGGGAGAGTGTGGGGTAGGAGTGGGAGGACAGGATAGGGAGATGAGCTCTTGCAGCTGATTTGAAGACAGTGGAGAAGGTGTGAAATATTTTTTCAAAGTGCAGAAGTAAACATACTAGGGAAGTGGAGGAACATCTCTAGGCAAAGTTGTGTGCCATTTGAGAGTTGTAGCTATGCATTTAAATCGAGGCCAATCTGCACAGTTGTATGGTCTCCAAAAACTTTCTGGAACTTGAAGGAGGAACTAAAAGAAGCGACTCCTAATAAATTCTATAGCTAAGGTCATAGAAGGTTACTTATTTTTTACTTTATTTATGTTGCCTGATGTTCACTTAGTCTGACCTGCTAAACATGGACTTTTCCAGTATGCATGGGTGTTACAACAGAAACCTTTATGTTTGCTTACAGGCGCCTCCTTTTTCTACACAATGGTATGCATACTGTGACTACGTGAAAACCAGACATCCAAGTGGAGAATGAAAAATTTCCCCAAACTTGCTTTAGTTCTAGTATACATTCTGACTTATGTATGTGATAATACCCAATGACATTTTCCCCTATGTACAGGGCAAACCTTTAATTTTATTCCTGGTGTTTCCAATTTCTTACTTAGTACTTTCCATTTAATCTTCCATTTCAACATTATTACCCCTCTCACTCATAACATTTCTTTTTTTTTTCTGCATAAGACTTTTCTAATTTCTCTGCTGTTTCTAATTATTTTAAGTATCTTTGTTCCTCTTTGGCTCCTCTATCCTTCCTCAACTTCTTTTTCCTCTTTCATTTCCTTCTCAAAGCCTTTATAGATTCACTCCCTAGCAAATAATATATGGGTATATTATTATTGTGCTATTCCTTTCATATGGAACATGTTCTCTCAACAAGGTACTTACTAGTATTTCTTAAAAGTTTCTTTTTGCAGATTAGTTTCTTGAGCTAGCCTAAGCTCCAGAAGAAGGACATCTATTACTACTATGGAATTGTAATTAGAATTCTACTTTCCATTTATAGTTCTACATTTTAAAAAATCCCTTGAGGTTAGTGACTTAACAGAAAATAGAGAATTGTTATTGGGGATTTGGGACAGCATAAAGACAAGTACAAGCTGGAGATCTTTCATGGGTGGCACTGGGAGTTTGGGGCCTGTTTGCCCTCTGCTAAGATGATGTTGACCCTCCCTGAGATGATTATGGCAGTCTAAAAGTACTGATTTTGCTATTATCCATCTCCAGACTCACTGTTGGTACCTTATTTTATTCATGTTCAAAAATGGTATTATGTTTCCTTCACTGGCCCTGGCTTTTTTCTAAAGAAACACTCATGTGCTCGATAACTGCACTGACTAAAGTACAAAATAAAACAAAATGTGAATTAGTAAAGGTTTTAAAACACTTTAGAAAGGTCTAATCTCTGATACTTTTTAAACATTCTAAAAATTAAAGGTTTCATTAAAATGGTGCCTGTTGCTGAAAACATTACACTAGTCCTGATGTGTTATATGAAGTCCATAGAACTACAAGTTGGCTAGAATTAAATTATAGTTATTGAAGACAAGAATCTATTAGTATTGAATTCCAAATATAATGAGAATTCTGACTTGCTGCCTTCCTGACTTCAGCCTCCATAAATGGGGCATTTTAACCCCTAGCATTGTCCAACACCCAAAGATCAATCTGGTCCCTAATCAGAGGAAATATTAATAGAAAGGTCTATTGGAGTCCTAAGCCTTGCAGTAAGTCATCCTTCTTCTATTCTGCCTCTTGCTTGTTCCTTGTGACCAAATTCCTGCTTTGTACTGAAATTTAAGCAAATGGGTTCCTACTTTTTGTTTACCACCACTTGCTTTCCTTACCTTGTGCCTGACACCCTCTGGAACTGCCAGCTAACCTTTTGGTGCCAGGTTACCATAACAATTGGTCCTATTGACCTCCTAAGATGTCTTATGTTGCCTAATGTTAGATCCTCTTGAAGCCAACTACCTATTTGATTAGACTTCCTAACATTGCCTCTGTTATGATTTGCACAGAATACCTGTAGTATTTAGAGGAGTATATCTAGTCTCCAGGATTCTGAATATCTTCTCTCTGGTCTATTCTACAGAGAGTCATTCTCTTTTGGCTCTTTGCTATAGTTAATCAATGTAATCATTTGCAAAGGAACTGAGTTGTTTTGCTTCATTTAGTAGACAATAAGCAAATCAAGATGAAAAAGCTGGCCTTCAGGAGGCTCAACCTGCTTTATCATTGAGGTCTGTCTTGCCTCTATTTGAAGCTTTTTAAATAAACCATTCTAACCAGAAGAGAGAAGATGAAACAGTTAAAGCTCAAGTCAAACAGACTCAAGAATAGTTAAATAACTGCTTTTTAAGGGAAGAAACCAAAGCAAAGACATTAAGAGAGTGTTGATTCTTAGTAGAATAAACTTCATGGGTAAATTGGGCATCTTTTAAAGTGAAGTTCTGTGACTATAGTTCTATCCATGGGATCTTAATAGATGCATACACTAAGCAAAGTGACAAGGACATGGTAAAGGGCTTTCCCATTACACAGTAGCTAAAGTCAGGGGAGAAAAAGCAGAAGCAATTCATAGGCTCAGGTTTGCATATCAAAAGAATGAAAGATGATGTGAGAAGTGAGGGCATTCCTGAAGTGAACAGAAATCAAAATCTAGTTAGGTTGGTAATTGGGACCAAAGTGAAAGCAAAGGGGGTAAAAATAAAAGTGATGAGTTTCTGTAGAATGAATTTCGGAAGATTGCAGCAAGAGTTGTGTGAAATTGAATGAGTGCAAGCAGGAAATGGCACAGAATAGAAATGCAAAAGCATTAAAAGTCCTTCAATGGGGTCCCAAGGGTTCTGCCTGTTATCCACCAATAAAAATAATAGGAGATAAAGAGACTTTCTATATCTGAACTGCTATATACAAAAAGCATGGTAGAACAAAGGGAGAGCTATTCAAGGAATAAAACATGAAGTTTACAGGGAGACAGGAAAATATCACAGAACAAGTTTGAGTGTAAAATAAAGATAAGCTTGACAAAGAAGGAGAATGAAAAGATGAGCTAACATACATATGATGCCTTGAAAGCCCATCCATTTCATAATTTTGGTTTCTGAATGATAGGTAGAAATGAACTCCACCTAAACAGCACCTTTTGTGATCTCGACTGTGTCTTACATATTTTGAAATTTCTCCTTGGTTTGGGGAATGAAGTCTTGGAATCCTTTTTGAAGTCACGAAAGAATTGAATGTTTTAAATCTTATAAACGATGGTCCATGAATTCTCTGGGAAAGAAAATCTTAAACTTTGTTTTCATAATGGTGGCATTTATATTGTTTACATATAATACCTTCCTTCCTAGAATGAAGAATGTCAGTAGCCATTATGTCAACTCCCCTAATACACCCCCACCCACCAAAGTCATTATGTGTTAATCCTATAGGAAACAGGCAATTTTTCTAAAGAGAGTCTAAATTAAGGTCTTATAAAATAGAGTATTCTTAAGGAGTAAAAGTGGCTTAAAGAAAATTGATCTGTGACGCTGTAGAAGATTCACAATTTCAGGTGATCTAGTTCTATAAACACCATCATAATATTATGTCATGCATAATTTATTGTTGAAATCCTGTGTGAGAATTCTAAGGTTGTTCATGTACCAGAGAGTTGCTGAGATTGGTAAAGAAATAGGTTAACTGTTTAAGATAATGGTATTACTCTGGATGGGAAGATGCAATCAGTGGGATTTCTAAATACTCTTTTTTTTTTCACCATTGTGGTGGTATTTATATGTAGCAGATTTGCTTTTACATCAGTGTTGAGGAGGAAAACCACCCAGGATATGCTTAAATTATATTCCTTCCCCTTTAGTCTCTCCCAAATATGCAATGCATGGCTGTTTTTAAATCACCATTCAGCATGTCATTCAATTTTTATTACTCTACATTATTATAAGTATCCAGTAAAAATAAGAGTGAAATCTGATGTGGCTTCTAAAATCAATGAGCCATCAAAGAATTGACAAAAATTTTGATTGAAATTTAGAGTACTTAATTATCACCCAAAATATGGATGCTGAATTTCATCCTTGCTCCAGATGTTTCTTAAAATATCAAATGTTTGAGATCTTTCATTTATAGATTTGGTTTTACAGGTGAACACACCAAAGTTTAGAAATTTTTCATGTCATATTTATGTTATATCCTCTCTCTCTCTCATGTGCATGTGCATGCCTCCCCCTGAAACAGAGGGTTATAGAAAGATAATTACCTTTTTTTTATCCTCTGTGTATTTTTGCGTAATTTTCTTCCCCATGTTTCAACTTTTCTGGAGCAAGTTTCTATTAGTGCTGTCAGTCTGTAACTGGGTTACTTAGTAAGAGTGGGGGAAAGAGCCTTTTTTCTTCTGTATTACATATTCCATGTGATTCTGCATCTCTGTTTTAGTCATCTGTCCGTTCATGCTTGTTACTCATGTTATTTTTCTCTTTGTTTCTGTCTTCCCCATTCCCCGCCTCTAGGCCCCACACAGTCAGATCCATACTTGCAGAGGTAATTTCTCCTTTGCAAATATTATTTCATCTAATCTATGTAATTGATTTTTCTCCAATTTTATTTCAAAATTTCAAGAAGGTTATAGAAATGTAAGGCAACAAAAAGGGAAAAATCAGACATGTCACTCCTGAGATTTCCTTTTCCAGGGCTTGAAGAATCCTTACACATAAAAGATGTTTGTAGTTACAGATCATCTATCCACCACCAGAAAGGGCCGCCCATTCACTATGGATGTCTCGATATCCTGTTTTCAGGATATATACACATCTCTGCTGGTGAGGCAGTTTTAATGCTCCAAGTCATCAGAAAAGGAGAGTGACTTGGTTTCAAATGATGAGTGACCAAGATAAGCAGTCTGAAGAGTGGGTTAAAATAAAGTAAAACGCTTTGACAGGAAGAGGTCAAAGCTGGCAGCTGTGTTTTGAAATCTTATTAAAAGAAGCTGACATTACTAACATGAAAGAAACTTCTTTCTTATTTTTTTAAAACTTTTACAATGCAAGAGGTAGACTTCTTTTTCAAAAAAAATTTCCAGTCTTGAGTCCTTACAATGTGCAGGAAACATCCAGTTAATGAAATGAGAACAGGTTGAATTTGTGATAAAAATTGGTGTCTGGCTCTCTGAGTTCAGCAATATAATTTCATTTTTATTAGAGTCCTACCTATCTTTAACATTGAAAATTATGCAAAGAATGAAAATTTTGAGGAGCATGTACCTTACAAGGTTAAGAAATACAATTTTATTTTTATCAAATTATGTTCACATTTAGTGTTAAAAATTCACTGAACGATGAAAATGTTGAGAGACCCTGAATCCTATTTCCACCCATTTTTAATAAGGATCTTGTGGTACCTCAATACCGATGTATTACTACAATTTGCCTTAAAATGGTGTTCACCATACCCCTCTTTTACATGTTAAGAAGTTTCATCTGCACAATGTGAGATGATGTTATCTAAATTCAATTCACACATTTGGTTCAAGGTTAAAATGTCCCCATCCCTCAGTGAGGTGGGGAAGGAAAACTGCTTTGTTTAATGTTAATGGAAAAATTTCACCTGTGAAATATCTTCAAACTGTGAAATTAAATCCCCCATGCATGTTCTGTGCTCACACCTTCAGCCTTCCTCCCTCTACCCCGATCTACCCTGTCTTTGGATTCTTTTAAGAAAGTATTTGAATACCATGTTGCATAGAGGGCAAATCACAAAATCTGGGCAAAAAGGATTATTTCTATGACGTTGGGGAAATCTATTCCCTTTAAATATTGCCTCTCCAACTAGATTGTAAGTTTAATGAGGAGAGGAACAAAGATTTTACCTTCCTGTAGCCTCCTACGATGCTTCATATAGGGTAGTGCTTAATAAAGACTTAATGATATTGATCTGAAATAGCCAGTTTAGTTGGTTAGTAACAACCCAGACCACTTAATAACTTGGTTGCCTATAAACATAGATATGTCTATGCACTATGGACCAACAACGTGGGCATCACCTGGGAGCTCATAAATGCAGAATCTCAGGCCCCACGCGAGACTTACTTAATTACGATGTGCATTTGAATAAGATCTCCCTGTGATTTGTATGCACATTAATGTCTGTGAAGCACTGCTCCATTGCACTTTACTACCATGAACATTTCTTTCTTTCTCTTGTATTTCTTCTTGTATGTACCTCTTTCCCCCTCTTCTGCTTATATTATAGGCCTACTAGTTCCCTCTACCTTTTTAGTTCACCATATATTTCCAAGTTTTGTGAAGACTAGTCCTCGCAAAAAATATTTGAACTGTTCATAAAGAATAATCAATATCTAGTCATTTCTACTTCCTCAGCTAGTTTTGTTAAAATTATACAAACTTAAATAACAGAGGGGAGAATTTTTAGCCTTCTCAGCCTTATGTTCCCTAGAAAAATGTTACCTGCAGTTTTGTTCAGAAATCATAGATTACAATATTATTCTTTTAAAGTAATGAGCAGAGTTTTGGTAGGGAAATGAACTCTCCAAAAGTAATAATTCCTGATTCTCATAGCTATGGAATCTTACGTTTTGTATAGATAAGGGGCAAAGCAAGTAAAGAAATTCATTCTGTGATTTCAGACACAAAGGGGATTTTTATCATTACCTAATGTAGGTTTTTGCTGTGTTTTTTCCCTCTAAAAGCAATGGTGCTTCAAAATGTAATGAGATTATATGATGTATTATCATCATTTGCGAATGCAATTATCAGCTGTGATTAATCCTGCTAATTCCAAGAAAGCCATATTGGGTGTTATTTTTCCCCTCCTCGTGGGTATTTGTGTCACTCTTACTTTATCAACTTTGACCAGAACTACTGCAGGAAGGAGGGGGAAAGCAAATGGGATGTATGAAATAAGCCTTTTTATGACTGGTTTTATGTAGACATTTATGAGTACCTAGGAGGAAACATCTCACAAAAATTCACTTCACCTGGAGAGAAAACAATGTAAATATTAGTATATAGATATAATATATATATATAAAACTAACAACTTGTAGAATAAAAAGTAATACTGGATATTTCTTGCTGAATTCAAACATACATTTGATTAATTTGAAGCAACATCAGCTCCTTGTATGTAACTTTCTCAGGATATTCATGTAGGCATTACATTTCAAGAAAGATGTAGACGACTAGTCCTAGAGTTCTGAGCTCTACTGAGGAAATCAAATGGTAAGGCTCAGACAATTACTGTATGCATTTGAGAGTGAATTTTTATCCCACCAGATTACAGATGAGTTCAACAATTATTGGGCACTTAAACTCAGCTGGAATCTTATGAACTACTGTTTCCAAGAATGAAGCAAGAACACATTTTGAGATTGTGTCATTGTTGGGTTGCAGTTGAGACACTTTGCTATTACCATCATCTCTACCACCGCATAGGTAGGATAACTGCACTCCCTGTTAGATCCGTTAAGGCTTGAGATGAGTGGGTTAGAATTAGGACCTACAATTATTAAATTTCAGTCTACCCATGGTTTTAACTCTTCCTTGGTCAATTGTGAGAACAATAATTGCAATTATAGTCCCCTCTCAAGGGGCTGGCAGCTGCCTTTCTTATTCCCTACTTGTGATTTACTTTTATAACTGCGTTTAATGCCTGCCAACAACTTATATCCCCAACTCTTCCATTAGTGAAAGTCTTGGTAAGGTGCTGAAGCAGATATAAAGATAAGTGAGAGGGATAATGAAACTGAAAGAAATGAAGTTACTTGTCTTTGTAACTGAGAGGTGCTCAGTTATTTGTTGAACAAACAGTTCTTCAGACTTGGGGGGAAATTTAAAGAATAACTCTTCATCAGAAACAGCTTTGGAATGCTGTTATATATAGTCCTACATTCTTATTTTATAGATGTGGAAACTATGTATGAAACCATGTGATTTGTCCAGAACTAAACTAAACCTGGGTCATCTGATACAAGCCAGTGCTGTTTATCCAGCATAATATCTCAATAAAATTCCATAGGCCAGCTATATCTACAACTATTTGGCTCAGTCTCGAAGTATAACTTCTTTGTGCTGAAGAAGGAAACTCCATCCTAATTTAAATCCTAGTGACATAAATAGGATTTAGGATTTAAATCAGGTGGCAGCAGAGCCTGACAATTCTTAAGGCTTCTTCCGATGCTAAGATTCTAGACATAAAATCCACCAGTGTCAAAGGTAAAAATGATTCAGGCTAAGCACAGTGCCATACACACTAGAGCTCTGCCCTACCTTTTGAAGAAGATGAAACGTTCAGTTACTACACAATCATGTTTTCCTTGAAATGTATTTTTTAATACGGGCAATTCTATGAGAGTCACTGTGGGAAAGTGAACTGATAATGTAGATACACTACAAAGACCTAGTGGTGAGATCAGAAATGATCGAGAAACCTGGGACAAGTGAGAAGAGAAATGTCAAGAAGAGAAAAATCTATGGTAAGAAACTACAAAGGCAAAGTAGAAACATGCAGAATCGTTTTAGCACTATAAATGCTATACATTGATGTGGACTTTTTTACTTACTATTGATAAAATAATTAATAAGGGCAATACTATCTGTCTTAGTCTGTTTTCAGCTGTTAAAACAGTATACTACAGATTGAGTAACTTATAAAGAAAAGAAGTTTATTTTGGCTCACAGTTCTGGAGGCTGGGAAATCCAAGAGCATAATGTTGGCATCTAGTGAGGGTCATCCTGTGGCAGAAGGTGGAAGGGTAAGAGAGTAAAAGAACATAATATAGAGGAAAAGGGAGCCAAACTTCTGTGCTAACTGCACTCACTCCCACAATAATGGTATTAATTCATGCATAAGGATGATGAAGATGGAGTCTTCATAGCCCAATCACCTCCCACATCTTAACACTGCCATCATGGCAACCCAGTTTTAACATGAGTTTTTAAGTGAACATTCAAACCATAACACAACTCTCTCAAAGTGACAAGTATACTTTCTAATCAAAAAGAGAAACATTTTTTTCAGTTTCATATACCATAGGCTATTATTTTTCAATGTATATGTCATTGTACAAAAACAAGAAATGGAGAAAGGATTCCCTGTTTAATAAATGGTGCTGGGAAAACTGGCTAGCCATATGTAGAAAGCTGAAACTGGATCCCTTCCTTACACCTTATACAAAAATTAAATCAAGATGGATTAAAGACTTAAATGTTAGACCTAAAACCATAAAAACCCTAGAATAAAACCTAGGCAATACTGTTCAGGATGTAGGCATGGGCAAGGGCTTCATGACTAAAACACCAAAAGCAATGGCAACAAAAGCCGAAATAGACAAATGGGATCTAATTAAACTAAAGAGCTTCTGCATGGCAAAAGAAACTACCATCAGAGTGAACCAGCAACCTACAGGATGAGAGAAAATGTTTGCAATCTACCCATCTGACAAAGGGCTAATATCCAGAATCTAAAAATAACTCAAATTTACAAGAAAAAAACAACACCTTTAAAAAGTGGGCAAAGGATATGAACAGACACTTCTCAAAAGAAGACATTTATGCAGCCAACGGACACATGAAAAAACGCTCATCATCACTGGTCATCAGAGAAATGCAAATCAAAACCACAATGAGATACCATCTCACACCAATTAGAATGGAGAGCATTAAAAAGTCAGGAAACAACAGATGCTGGAGAGGATGTGGAGAAATAGGAATGCTTTTACACCATTGGTTGGAGTGTAAATTAGTTCAACCATTGTGTAAGACAGTGTGGAGATTCCTCAAGGATCTAGAACTAGAAATACCATTTGACCCAGCAATCCTGTTACTGGGTATGTACCCAAAGGATTATAAATCATGCTGCTATAAAGACACATGCACACGTATGTTTATTGCAGCACTATTCACAATAGCAAAGACTTGTAACCAACCCAAATGCTCATCAGTGATAGACTGGATAAAGAAAATGTGGCACATATACACCATGGAATACTATGCAGCTGTAAAAAAGGATGAGTTCATGTCCTTTGCAGGGACATGGATGAAACTGGAAACCATCATTCTCAGCAAACTATCACAAAGACAGAAAACCAAACACCACATGTTCTTACTCATAGGTGGGAATTGAACAATGAGAACACTTGGACACAGGGAGGGGAACATCACACACCATGGCCTGTCAGGGAGTGGGGGTCTGGGGGAGGGATAGCATTAGGAGAAATACCTAATGTAAATGACAAGTTGATGGGTACAGCAAACCAACATGGCACATGTATACCTATGTATCAAACCTGCATGTTGTGCACATGTACCCTAGAACTTAAAGTAAAATTAAAAAAAGAATAGATTAAGAAAAAGAAAATGGATCATGAATGTTGTTTAAACATATACAGACATCCATTTTTCATGTATCAGATTGGCAATGATAAAAAACTAAGAACACACCGTGTTGGCAAGAATGTGAGGAGATGGGTGCTCTCATATATGACTGGTGGGAAAATAAATTGGTACCATCTTATGGAGGGTTATTTGGAAATATCCTTCAAAATTATGAACATCCATATGCTTTGACTTATTAAAGCCAGTGCTAGGAATTTATCCTATAGGTTTAGTCACATACATAGAGAATGAGATGTTCACAAGAATGCACATTGCAGCCTTGTTGGTAATAGTGGAAGATTGAAAACTATCTAGATATCTCAATAAGTGATTATTTAAATAAATTATGCATATTCATATAATGGAATATGATATAGCCATAAAAAATGAGGGTACTCTTTAAAAAGGAGGATACTATCTTAATGTATACACATTGAAAGATCTCTAACACATTTTAAGTGAAAAAAATTAAGGTGTAGAAAATTGGTCAATAAAAAAGGGGAGAAGAAATACTTATACTAGATATGCCTGTATTTGCTTCTCTATGCATAAAATATATCCAGGAGGATATCCAAGAAATTGATAATATTTTGTATCTTGGTGAGAGGAAATGGGTGCCTGGGGCATAGGGTAGGGAAGAGAGTTTTTCCTTTTTAAGTTTTGTTCGTTTTGGAAATGTACTGCTAATTCAAATTAGTAAATAAAAATGGTTTAAGAGAAGAAAAATGTATATCTATATGCCATTATAGAGTTATTCCTTGTATTCCAAACCACCACACCTTTTTAGATAGTTTTTTTTTTTTTTTTTTTTTTTTTTTTTTTTTTTTTTTTTTTTTTTAGCTCTGGAGGTTCTCTATGCCGAACTAGCCATAATTTTTTCTCTCCTGGACCTTCCCACCTCTAATATACAGTATATATTTATAAGATAGCTGTGGATGGGGGTGTGCATTCCAGTCTGTGTTCATCAAATAAAGGAATACTAAGTGGACTAAATAGAGTTTTTAAATCTAATTTTGATGTAGTGAACACCATTCTCATCCAGAATTATGTTGTTTATATGTGGAAAAGGTAACCCACATATGGTACAATTTCTGGCATCAGGAAGGCTCACATATTTTTTCTCCTTCACTCATAGCTCTTTCAACTAGCACCTACAATTCTACTATCTAAAAGTTATTCTCTTAATTTACTAAGCCTTAGTCTCTAGTATACTGGCCCTACCCCCATCAAACACACAGATCACTCATCAAGTTGTCACTGATCATTGGTAGCTTAGTGTGAAGTGTCTGAGCCCACATTATAAAGGGCTATATAAAACACTGTTACTTGCCTGGCCTGTAGGCAAGTAACAGTGTGTATCAGACAAGTAAATAGATAATGTTGATCCCATTCACTGGGTTTGGGAAGTGAAAGCTGGTGCCATATGACTAGATGGTACAGTGGACACAGAAGAAGCAGAAGGCCATGTCCTAGGCTTTCAAAGCTGGAAGGGACCTTCAGCAGATGCAATCATGACTAAAAGAGATAAAGAAACTTGTCCAAAATTACAAAAAGAGAGTGGTAGCATTCTGACTAATGATAAGTACTTGGTATTGTTTGGCTTGAACAGATTTTCAATTAGAGAAGCAATGTTATGAAAATAGTGTTTCTATCTCTGTAATACTGTTTCGTTATGTGCAACTTTCTAGCACTGTGCTTTTAATGGAGTATTTTCCTCTCAGTATGTGTGACTTCTTACGATTCTTTGCAGAAATCTCTACCTACTACTTTAAAGAAGCTTAGCTTTGAGATCCACAAACTCTCTGGAAAATAATCTGTACATAATTTTCTAATTTTTCACTTATCTTGTGTCTGTAAGGGTTTTGTTTATCTTGTGAAATGATTTTTGGCATCTTTTATGTAGAGTTTTCTTCTTGTTTTTAGTCAAACCATTTTAAAAGCAGGTAGATCTCAGGAGTAAATAAACAATTGCATATTTGAATTGCTGCCCTGAAAGTTAGGGTATATTCTATTAACCCAGAAATGCCAATCTGACATAGTGCAAATAGAGGTTTTTCCCAAAATAGTGCTTGGCACTTTGGCAGTGTGCACATTTCCTCCTAGTTTATTACCTACTGTGGTGCAAGGGTTTTACTCTCATTTTGGGATGGACTCTGAATGTTTCATTTGCATGCCTTTTATGGTGGTAACAGACTATAATTTTTTTAAAGATACAGTTTTGCTTTTTATCATCATTTGTTTCTCTTCTACAAGACTTTTAAGTTGGCTAGTTACAGACTATCTGCTTCTTTTAATGTTTATATTAGAAGGTTTAATAGAATAAATAGAATGTCAATGTGGTAATTGGCCATTTCCTCCACCTTAATAGCGTTCCAGAGCAAAGTTTCTTTAGATAGCAATGCAAAGCAAAATGTATTTGTGCAGCTTCATCTTTGATTCACCCATTCTTACACCATCATGAATGTGTTTGAGGGTCTTTGCCAAATAAACTTGCCAAAGGCTCTAGGCCTACTGCTTGGTATTTGCTGCATGGACTGGGCCTGAAGAAAGGTGAGCTAAAAAGAAATTAGCCGAAATAATTAGATAATTCTAGAACACTAGAAAATTAGAATTAACAAAATTTTATGGTGTTGGATAAGTCCCAGCTTCAAAGCAATTTCTGACCATAGCATTTAAATTATTTCTTAAAAAAAAATCTCAATTTATTTACAACTCCATAGTAGAGACTATAGGAAGTTGAGAGACTCTGAGGATAAGTTATTCTCCTGCTGATGTGGGCCATTGCCACGGGGTAGGTGGAGACGGGAAAATATTGAAAAATTGGGAGTAAGCTCTTGAATGGCAGTTAGGGGTAAAATTTACTTGAAACTTATGGCATTTGATTAAGAGAGTGGACTTCAAATCCTGGCTCTGTCCTTTACTAGTTGTGTGACTTTGGGCAATTTACTTAACTTCTATAAGCCTGCTTCCTCATATGTAAAGGTGGTACCAACAATTCAATTATATATATATATTTATATTATATATATTATATATAGATATATAAAATATATCTATATATAATATAATATATTTATATATAGAATATAATATATATTTCACTGTTTGATTTTATATCGATATAAAATACATATATTTTGTATCTATATAAAATATAATATCTATATAGATATTATAGATATGTATTAAATGTTAATAAATGGAAAATGGCATTAATATTTAAATCTCAATATTTATTATGATTCCCCCAGGTTTCTCCTTTCATTAAAATATCTCTGAAAAATGTTTCAGCTTTTCTTCTTGCTTTTTAATTGCTTCTTTAAAAACAAAATTTATTGAGGCATAACTTATATACCATAAAAACTACCCATTTTAATTGTATAATTAAATGATTTTTAGTAAATTTGCCAAGTTTTTCAACCATAACCATAATCCAGTTAGAGCATTTTAATCACAACTAGTCCTTGGCATCCACTTTCCACTTTCTGGCTCTATGGATTTGCATATTCTGGTCAATTCATGTATATTGAATCAAATAATATTTGACTTCTTTCACTTATCAAGATGTTACAAAGGTTCATCAGTGTTGTAGCATGAATCAGTACTTCATTCCTTTTTATGGTTGAATAATATTCCATTGTGTGGATATACCATATTTTGTTTATCCATTTATTAGTTGATGGGCATGTGAATTTGTTTCCTTTTTTGGCTAATGATGCTACTATGAACATTTGTGTGCTAGTCCTTATGTGGATATACGTGTTCTTATCTCTTAGGTATATACCTAGGAGTGGAATTGTGATCGTATAATTATTAATATGAATACTAGTATTTACTAGTATTTCATAATTCACCTGACAATTAGTCAGTTACATAGATTCCTATGGCAAAACAAAGTAAGTAACTTCAGATGCCCCTTAAAGGAGCATTCCTCAAAACAACATAAAGCAGTTAGCTCTTAAAAAATTTAAAAGATTCCTACGGGAACCATGTTTAATCACAGGATAGACCATTTAAAGACTCTTTTTTCACATCACTTTTGGGAGAATTCAAAAGATAATGTTTTGATTTTCAAACACCTCAAGTTTTGTCTTGTCTACACTTTTGTAAGATAACCATCTGAATGTCAATAGGACATATGATGCCTCAGAAAGGCAAGGATTTACCAGTGATTAATACAGAGTATAAATAATGGTGTCTGAATCTGTGCATCAAAGCAAAGAAGATAGATCTTGTGACATCCCTACCTTTTTTCCCTGGGATGCACAAATCAGTCCTTAACAGAAGGGGGAGAGAGGATGAATGCTTTCATGCCTGTCAATGGAATGAAATACAATTCTATGGCAAGGAAGGATATACAGTGGTTCATGCACGGTGAAGGCATCAGTGCTTTCTAAGTTTTCAGATAAAGGACCATATTCAGATGGCCCTCACTTTAAGCAATAATTGAGTTCCTGAAAATGAATCAATGCAGATATTGTGGGCCTATTACTAATGTGTATTTTAGTAGCAACTGGGTGCTAGTTTGCAGAACTAGTCCTCAAAGCACAGGCAAGGCTAACTTTCTCTCTCTCTCTCTCTCTAACACACACACACACACAGACACACACACACACACACACACACACACACACACAGAGAGAATAAAATGCAAAATTATCAAGTTCTAATTTTTGTTAAAATAAAATTTCAACAAAGGGTAAGTTAGGTTGCGGCACTCAGGTTAATCGGTCAATGAAATCAGATTTTTTCCATTTTCTTTTATTGTAGTTTCACGGCTGTATAATCATTTCCCTACCCACATCTTTTATAAAAAGGAAATGAGGTATTCTGATTTGCTCTCTGGTGGTAAAACTCATTTATCAATGTGCCAAGTGAAAAGGATTTAGTAAGGTTAGATGGCTGTTGAGCAGGGTTTCTCAAAGTATGGCCAGGTAACTTTCTTCATCCAAATATCCATTTTGATCAGGCTCTCTAGGTAACTGTGATGCACACTGGTTTGGGAACACTGTAGTGGAGTCTTGATATTGTTATATTTGCTTTACCTCCATCTGTTTCTTAAATACAACAGGTGGGAAGTAATTCAATGGGATATTGTAAGCTGTAATTAAAGAAAAGAGAAGACAGTATATGTGTGAGAGGTCCTGTGGCTTCCATCAGAGTCTTGGACAACTCTGTGACCCCAGAAAAGATTAAGAACTGATATTGGGAACCCTGAGTGAGATCTCTGACTTGAGTTCCATTCCTTTTGCTCTTATAATTATACCAACAGAACAGCAGCATCAAAGAGTTGCATCCTCAGGGTTTATTGTCATGATGGGAAGGAGCAGATTTCCTGATACTGTTCCACAAGTACTAGAGAGGGTTGTAGAGGAACCACATTGAAAGAGGTAGAGATACTCTCCTTCTCCCTCATAAGGTCTTCATACTTCCTGCCTACCAGAGACAGAGGTGTCATGTCACCAGGATCCTAGAGTAGAAATATCCTAGATTGTAGAGGGCTAGAGAGTTTTAGTCCTTGCTTGCTGGTATGGGTGAGGAAACTAGAGAGGCTTCTGGAGAGCAGTGCTCCAGCCCTTTGTCCTGACGATTCTCCTTCTCTATGAAGAAATCATCTAATTTTTAAATTTCCATCCCTTGAAATACCTAATTTCTTGCCCTTCTGCCTACTGAAAATCCTCCTCATTATCCAAAGCCTAGCTCTAGCCTTATCTCCTCCACAAATTTTTTCACCATGACTCTTTTTCCGCATTGATCTCTTTCTTCTATTGTATCTTGTAGCATATAATCAGTGTCTCAGTACATATTGCCCTATATAAAAAGTGTTACACGTATTTGTTTTATCTCCTCAATTGGCTCATAAGCTACTGATAAACAGGGCATAGCTGCCCTGACTCCTCTGATACGAATCAATAAATCTAGCATTATAAGCACCAGGCACATAGTGGGTATTCAGTGACTTGAGCTGAAGTACCTGGAATGTGGATGGCTTATGATTCTTTTTAATATCATGAGTATAAGTGGAGAGACAAGTAGAATAAATGAGAAAGGAAGATTTCTTAAGGTTTTTTTAGCCCTTGATGTTATAAAAATATTTTTCCCCAGTGAACATAGCTTCACTTTAATTTTTTGTTACATAATATTTGCACATATTTATGGAGTACATGTGATATTATGTGGCATGCATAGAATGTGTAATGATTATAATTCTCTTCTTAAAACTGTGTATCTTCCAAGCTAAGTTTCCCTTTCTTTCTTTTCCTTTTTTATATTATACTTTAAGTTCTGAGATACATGTGCAGAACGTTCAGGTTTGTTACATAGGTATACATGTGCCATGGTGGTATGCTGCACCCATTGACCCGTTATCTGCAGTAGGTATTTCTCCTAATGCTATCCCTCCCCTAGCCCCCACCCCTCAACAGGCCCTGGTGTGTGATATTTCCCTCCCTGTGTCCATGTGTTCTCATAGTTCAACTCCCACTTATGAGTGAGAACATGCAGTGTTTGGTTTTCTGTTCTTGTGTTAGTTTGCTGAGAATGATGGTTTCCAGCTTCATCCATGTCCCTGCAAAGGACACAAACTCATCCTTTTTTATGGCTGCATAGTATTCCATGGTGTATATGTGCCACATTTTCTTAATCCAGTCTATCATTGATGGACATTTGGGTTGATTCCAAGTCTTTGCTATTGTGAATAGTGCCGCAATAAACATACGTGTGCATGTGTCTTTAGAGCAGCATGATTTATAATCCTTTGGGTATATACCCAGTAATGGGATGGCTGGGTCATATGGTATTTCTAGGTTGATCATGGTGAATAAGCTTTTGATGTGCTGCTGGATTTAGTGTGCTAGTATTTTATTGAGGATTTTTGCATTGATGTTCATCAGGGATATTGGCCTGAAATTTTCTTTTTTGTTTTTTTTTTTTGTTGTGTCTCTGCCAGGTTTTGGTATCAGGATGATGCTGGCCTCATAAAATGAGTCAGCAAGGATTCTTTCTTTTTTGTTGTTGTTGTTTGGAATAGTTTCAGAAGGAATGGTACCAGCTCCTCTTTGTACCGCTGGTAGAATTTGACTGCGAATCCGTCTGGTCCTGAATTTTTTTGGTTGGTAGGCTACTAATTACTGCCTCAGTTTCAGAAATTTTTATTCGTCTATTCAGGGATTTGTCTTCTTCCTGGTTTAGTCTTAGGAGAGTGTATGTGTCCAGGAATTTTTTCATTTCTTCTAGATTTTCTAGTTTATTTGCGTAGAGGTATTTATAGTATTCTCTGATGGTAGTTTGTATTTCTGTGGGATCGGTGGTGATATTCCCTTTATCATTTTTATTGTGTCTATTTGATTCTTCTCTCTTTTCTTGTTTATTAGTCTGTCTAGTCGGCTATTGTTGATTTTTTTAAAAACCAGCTCCTGGATTCATTGATTTTTTGCGAGGTTTCTTTTTTTGTGTGTGTCTATCTCCTTCAGTTCTGCTCTGATCTTAGTTATTTAAGGATTGTAGGAAAAATGCCTGTTAAAAAATAGGAAACTTCTATCAGAAGAAAACATTTTTATTAAGTGAAAATTTACTGTAGCTTTAATAAATTTGAACTAAGAGATTTTAAAAAATACCTATGCAAGTAAGTCAGATTTTGTTTTTAAGGGGAAGGAGTGATTGTCCCTCAAAGGAAAATTATTGACCACTTGTATCACAATTATATGTTTCTGAATTGTTCTTTGAGGGAGAATAGCTTTTAAAAACATCAAAAACTCTAGATCTTAAGAACCTAAGGACACAAAAGCTTTCAGTGTACAATTACAGTATTACTGAAAAATAGAGAAGAATGCAAAGAGGTTGCATAATTGAGTATAATAAAGAGTAACACAATAGAGAGTGGAGAGGGAGTAAGAGCTGAGTATGAACAAAATAGAACTAGTAGGGGAGAGGACATGTACGAGTAGAAACATGTCTAGCAATAAAAGTACAAAGAAGAAAAAAAACATAAAATAGAAAACAAAGGTAAGAAGAAGACTGTTTATGGTAGGAAGTTTGGAAAAAAGTGACTAAGAGCAAAATCATTGCTGACACCAGTGCATTTCACATGTTCCAGCAAATAGTGGTTACTCAGGACTGCAATTAACAAAGCTGATTCTCATCTGTTCTTAGGGAAGCTACTGAATGCGACACAAAGGGTTACTAAGAGAGGCCTCTTGACCAAAAGTGGTTCCCCTCACTACATGTTCCTGGAATTCCTGCAATTCGACTCTTTCTTTGAGTTAAGGCTTGGCATTTTCAGAAGTCATCTCTTAAAGGGCAATTTAAATAGACTGGAAGGGTTAAAATACATACAGCTTTAATATCTGCTATAAACTCTTCATAGATTGGTCTTTCAGAATACTTTTAAATGTGCCAGCTACCCAAAAGGAGCGAAGCACTGCATGATCTGACCTGTCCAGCCTCATCTCTTCCTAATCCCTACCTTCTTGCTTATTACACTCTAGCCATGAATGAAAACATCATGGTTATTGGTTATCCTGTGCCTTTTTATGTGCATTCCTTCTGCAGAGTATGCCCTCCTCCTACCTTTCTATCAACTGCAGCTCAAAAAGTATCTCCTCTGTGAAGCCTCACTTCAGTTGCCTTCTCCTGTACTTCCATAGCAATTTGCATATGCCTTACTTTGAGAAATATTGTTGATGTATTATAAATAGTGGTTTCAGTATTTGTGTTCCTCTCTAGACCACTGTTTCATATCCATAAACCCAACTATGCTTATTCTATAATCACACGAATCACATAGTAAGGCAGTACTATGTTTAACATAGTTTAACCTCTCTGTGCCTCAGTTTTGTCATTTAAAAACCAGGGATAATAACAACAATAAGTAATAGTATTATTGAGAGATTTAAATAAAATAATGCATGCATGTGATATTACCTTAGTCCATTCAGATATTTCAAGCCTAAATCTATGGAAAAATATGAAAGAAAGGAGTTAAGAAAATTGAATACTATTTGGAGTTCCTGCACTAACTCCCTTTTCATTCCCAGCAAATTACTCAAGGCCCTTGTTTTTTCTATTTGCAACACACACTGCCAAGATATTGATCTCTTACATTCCCTATGCAACTACTGAGTTTAAATAGAAAGAGTAACCTAAAAGGAGACTGGAGCCTCTTGGAGTAAGATAGCTAAGAAATACCAGGTGTTGCTATGGCTATCTGGGAAATAGCCAGTCATCTTAATCACAGCTGTTACCAATTCTTGAGGGTTTACTTATAATGTGTCCATGCAGTAGGTCAAGTATTTTATTTATGGTTCTCTACTTTTAGTCAATTATAAACGAAGGTTGGTTGGTCACTGGGCAGGCAAGCAATGGGAGTATCCAAGTGTGGAATTGAGTAGCCTGGGATAATATGGCTCTATTCTTTAGTAGCATGTTTTGCTTTCTTGTAGAATATATTGTTTCTTTTCTTCCTTTCTTTATAGAAATCTGAAGAAAAGTATACCTTCAACTATTGTGTGAAGCTTTATGTAATGTCTAGAAGCTAGTCCATGGAAAAAGCTATAAAAATTGAAACACTAGCTCTATAAAAAACAGCCATAAGTGCCTTCTTACTGGAATGAGGTTACTAAGGTATAATTAGTAGTAACACAAATATTAGCAATTAGAAAGTCAGTAGAATCGAGACATGAACAAAAGACCATCTGTTATGAGAGAAATATCCAACCCTCATAATCAGTAGGTAATAGATACTCTGTTCTTGAAACATAACACTTAAAGGATAACAAAGGAATGTCTTATTGCTTGCTAAAAATACTCTTGGGAATTCTCCCAAAAGAGCTACACTGTAATAGTATAAGTTCTGATTTTTAAAAATTGAGCTAGAAATAAATCTGGCAACATTTTTTCTCTAACCTTATCCTGATGTTCAGGGACTCCCTCAAAAGTAATTATAGAACTCACCTGTTCATTTTTAACTAAAGTGATTTCTGGTTATGATTAAAGTAAACTTTGAATTTAAAATCTCTCTGACTCATATATAAAATTCACATAAAGGATATTTGGTTTGCCTCCTGAATATAGGAATCATAAGATACCCTGGAGAGCAGGGGAAAGGTCCCAGATTTTGGACTCAAAGAAACCTGAAACCTGAGTATTAAAGTTCGGCCTTACCCATCTCGTGTGCATCATGTGCAATGTGTGGCCCTAGGAAGTGATTGTGTTTTTGTTGTTGTTGTTTTTAGATAGGGTTTCCCTGTTACTCAGGCTGGAGTGCAGTGGCTCAAACTATTGTGCTCAGGTGATTCTTCTGCCTCAGCCTCCTGAGTAGCTAGAACTGCAGGTGTGTGCCACTACAGCCAGCTATTTTAAACATTTTTTTATAGAGATGGGGGGTCTCACTATGTTTCCTAGGCTAGTCTTGAACTCCTGGCCTCAAAAGATTATTCCATCTCTGCCTCCAAAAAAGCTAGGATTTTAGGAGTGTACCAGTGGGTCCAGCTTGGGCAGTTTCTTAACCTCATTAAAACTTAGTTTCCTTCTCTGTAAAATGGAAGTAATAATAGTTCCTAGCTCAGAGTGTTATTGTAAGGTTTAAAGGAAATAATGCAGTCAAGGAAGATGGCCGAATAGGAACAGCTCCAGTCTCCAACTCCCAGCGCGAGCGACACAGAAGACCGGTGATTTCTGCATTTTCAACTGAGGTACTGGATTCATCTCACTAGGGAGTGCCGGATAATCGGTGCTGGTCAGCTGCTGCAGCCCGACCAGCGAGAGCTGAAGCAGGACGAGGCATCGCCTCACCTGGGAAGTGCAAGGGAAAAGGGAATCCCTTTTCCTGGCCAGGGGAACTGAGACACAAAACACCTGGAAAATCGGGTAACTCCCACCCCAATACTGCGCTTTAAGCAAACAGGCACACCAGGAGATTATATCCCACACCTGGCCGGGAGGGTCCCACGCCCAGGGAGCCTCCCTCATTGCTACCACAGCAGTCTGCAATCTAACCGCAAGGCAGCAGCGAGGCTGGGGGAGGGGCGCCCGCCATGGCTGAGGCTTAAGTAGGTAAAGGAAGCCGCTGGGAAGCTCGAACTGGTGAGCTTCACAGCAGCTCAAGGAACCTGCCTGTCTCTGTAGACTCCACCTCCAGACAGGGTACAGATAATAGAATAAAGCAGCAGAAACTCCCTGCAGACGCAACCACTCCTTAGCCTAGCCAGCTTGAAGAGGGCAGTGGATCTCCCAACACCGAGGCTGAGATCTGAGAAGGACACTGCTCGGCTCAAGCGGGGTCCCTGACCCCTGAGTAGCCTAACTGGGAGACATCCCCCACTAGGGCAGTCTGACACCCCACACTCACAGGGTGGAGTACACCCTGGGAGAGGAAGCCCAAAGCAAGAATGAGACAGGTACCCCCGCCTGTTCAGCAATATTCTATCTTCTGCAGCCTCACAAGGATACTCCAGGCAACAGGGTCTGAGTGGACCTTGCCAACTCCAATAGATTCCAGAAGAGGTCCCGACCGTTAGGAAGGCCAAAACTATCAAACAGGAAGGATTAATTTGTACACCCAAAACTCCCATCAGTACGCCACCATCATCAAAGACCAGAGGCAGATAAACCATGATAGGTAACTAGGGCAGAAAGCTGGAAATTCAAAATAAGAGCAGATCTCCCCAGCAGGAGGCAGCCACGCCAGCAAACGGATCAAAGCTGGATTTGAGAATGACTTTGATGAGATGAGAGAAGAAGTGCTTCAGCCCCATCAAACTTCTCAGAGCCAAGGAGGAATTACGCACTCCAGCGCAGTGCCAAACCAAAATCTGGCGCGCGCAGACCCATGTCATACCAATACGCGAAGGTCAAGTAAACGAAATGAAAGAGATGTTCATGTGACATACCACTTTACCACAAGCCTGCAACCGGCCCACCCAACCAGTCGAGCAATCAGCCACCGAGACCGAACCCGTCATCAAACCCGCGCACAGCAGTTCGAACGTTTATGGATTTCTGCGAACAACCAGCTGCCCGATCAAAGTCGAAGGAACCAGTTGCCATCGTCCATGAACTCCCAAACCAGAGGGCAAGCCAACATTCAAAATCCAGGAACACCGCGATATTCTCGAGAAGATAACCCGGCGATAGCTGGAGCACTGCTGATTCACCAGTTGAAAATGAAGGGAATCTTAAGGGCAGCTAGTGAGAGGGCATGGAGCATTCCACAAAGGAAGCTTCCATAAGACTACGGCGGCGATCTCGCAGAAACTCTAAGGGGAAGCCAGAAGAGGGGCCAATATTCAATACCTTTGAAGAAAGACTTAAACCCGAATTCGGCGCATCCAGCCAATCTGCCTATAAGTGAAGGACAAAAATAAAATCCTTTTTAGCTGCATACAAATGCCTAGAGATTTTATTACCACTAGGCCTGGGTTTTACAAGAGGACTCTTCAAGAAGCAGCACTGGCCATGAAAGGAACAACTGCAGTACCAGCCATTGCAAAAACATAAAAATGTAAAGACTATCGAGGCTAGGAAGAAACTGTGCATCAACTTAATGAGTGGCACAATCCAGTTAATCATAATGGCAGGACTGTCTTAACATAACAATATTAACTTAAATATAAAATGGACTAAATGCTCCAATTAAAAGACATAGACTGGCAACTGGATAAAGAGTCAAGACCTATCAGTCTGCTGTATTCAGGAGACCCATCTCTACATGCAGAGACAAAGATAGGCTCAGGAATAAAGGGATGGAGGAAGATTTACTAAGCAAATGGAGAACAAAAGAAAGAAGGTAAATACTCAGTCTCTGATAAAAATAGACTTTTAAAACCATCAAAGATCAAGAGAGACAAAGAAGGCCATTGCATAATGGTAAAGGGACTAATCTAACAGGAAGAGCTAACTTATCCTAAAATTAATATATGCACCTAAATACAGGAGCAATCTAGATTCATGTGCTGTCCTTAGAGACTTACAAAGAGACTTAGGACTTACACACCAATAATGGGAGACTTCCACACTCACTGTCAACATTAGACAGATCAACGAGACAGAAAGTGAATGCTACATCCAGGAACAACTCATCTCTGCAGCAAGCAGGACCTACTAGACATCTATAGAACTCTCCACCCCAAATCAACAGAATATACATTCTCTTTCAGCACTACATCGCACTTATTCCAAAATTTAACTACACCAAAGTTTTAATCTCAGCAAATGTATAAGAACAGAAATTATAACAAACTGTCTCTCAGACCACAGTGCAATCAAACTAGGCCCAGGACTAAGAAACTCAATCAAAACCACCATGGAAACTGAACAACCTAAGCCCTTAAATGACTACGGCACAGGCAATGAAAAATGAAGGCAGAAATAAAGATGTTCTTTGAAACCAATGAGAACAAAGATACAAATAACATACCAGAATCTCTGGACACATTTAAAGCAGTGTGTGGTGAGGGAAATTTATAGCACTTAAATGCCCACAAGAGAAAGCAGGAAAGATCTCAAACTGATACCCTAACATCACAATTAAAAGAACTAGAGGAAAGATGCTCTACATCTCAGCCAGTAGAAGGCAAAGCAGGGCCAATCTGCAAGCATCAGAGTGAACTGAAAGAGAGAGACAGCCAAAACCCTCCAAAAATCAGATGAATCCAGGAGTTGGTTTTTGAAAAGATCAACAAAATTCGATACAGACTGCTAGCAAGACGAATAAAGTTAGAAGAAAAAGAGAGAAGAATCAAACACTTAACAAAAAATGATAAAGGGATACTGTTCACCCGACCCCACAGAAATACAAACTACTCATCAGAAAATACTATAAACACCTCTACTCCAAATCAAACCAGAAAAATCTAGGAAAGAAATGGATAATTTCCTGGATTAATTTACACTCTTCCAAGATCAAACCAGGAAGAAGCTTAACTCTAACAGACCACAGCTCTGAAATTGAGGGGCAAGTAACAATTAATAGCCTACCAACCAAAAAAGTCCAGACCAGGATGGGATTCACAGCTGAATTCTACCAGAGGCTAAGGAGGAGTTGGTACCATTCCTTCTGAAACTATCTCCAATCATTAGTGGAATCCTCCCTAACTCCATTTTATGAGGCCAACATCATCCTGCTACTAATATCTGGCAGAGACACAACAGTAGGAATTCTTTAGAATCAATATCCTGATGAACATCGATGCAAAAAAATCCTCAATAAAATACTGGCAAACTGATTCGCAGCACATCAAAAAGCTGCATCTAATTATGATCAAGTGGGCTTCATCCCTGGATGCAAGGCTGGTTCAATATCTCTAAATCAATAAACATAATCCAGCAGCATAAACAACCCAAAGACAAGAACCACATGATTATCCTCTAATGCAGAAAAGGCCTGTGACAAAATTCAACAGCCCTTCATGCTAAAAACGCCGATAAATTCGGCATTGATGGGAATGTAATTCTCAAAAATAATAAGAGCTATTTATGATAAAACCTACAGCCAATATCATACTGAATGGGCAAAACTGGAAAATTCCCTTTGGAAACTGGCATTAAGACAGGGATGCCCTCTCTCTCACCACTCCTATTCAACATAGTGCTAAAGTTCCCACAGGGCACTGTAAGGGCAGGAGCAACGTAAGGGTATTCAGTTAGGAAAAAGAAGAAGCCAAAACTTGTCCCTGTTTGCAGATGACATGATTGTATATTTAGAAAATCCCCATTGTCTCAGCCTAAAAATCTCCTTGTTGGATAAGAAACTTCAGCAAAGTCTCAGGATACAAAATTAATGTGCAAAATCAGAAGCATTCAGATACACTCATAACAGACAAAGAGAGCCAAATCACACGAAACTTCCATTCAAATTGCTTCAAAGACAATAAAAATACCTAGGAATCCAACTTACAAGGGATGTAAAGGACCTCTGGCGAGAACCCTACAAACTACTGCTCAGTGAAATAAAAGAGGATACAAACAAAATAGAATATACCATGCCTGCATGGATAGGAAGAATCAATATCATGAAATGGCCATACTGCCTAAGGTTATTTATAGATTCAATGCCATCCCCATCGTTACCAATGAGTTTCTTCACAGAATTGGAAAACGCTGAAGTCGTATGGAACCAAAAAAGAGCCCGTGATCTCCCAAGATAATCCTAAGTCAAAAGAATAAAGCTGAGGTATCACGCTACCTTACTTCAAACTATACTACAAGGCTACAGTCACTAAAGTGCAAAACAGCATGGTACTGGTACCAAAACAGAGATATAGACCAAATGGAACAGAACAGAGTCCCCAGAAATAATACCCACACATCTACAGCTGTTTTCATCTGATCTTGACAAACCTGACAAAAAACAAGAAATGGGGAAAGGATTCCCTATTTAATAAATGGTGCTGGGAAAATAATAGCCATAAGTAGAAAAGCTGAAACTGATCCTTTCCCTTTTACTCCTTATAATGAAAATTAATTCAAGATGGATTAGACTTAAATGTTAACTTAATACCATAAAACCCTAGAGGAAACTCTAGGTAGTAAATTATTCAGGGACATAGTATAAGCAAAGCACTGTCTAAAACACCAAAAAGTAACGGCAAAGCCAGAAAATTGTCAAATGGATCTCATTAAACTAAAGAGCTTCTGCTAATAAGCAAAGAAACACCAAATTTATGAAGAGGCAACCTACAGAATGGGAGAACATTTTTCGCAATCTACTCCTATCTGACAAAGGGCTAATATCCAGAACTCCCAAAGAACTCAAATAAATCACATAAGAAAACAACAACCCCATCAAAAAGTGGGCAAAGGATCAAGTGAAACAAAAGACATTTCAAAAGCATATCTTCATACATAACAGACACATAAAAATCGCTCATCACCAACACTGGGCCATCAGGAGAAATGCAAATCAAAACCACAATGAGATAACTCATCCGCCACCCGTGCTAGAATGGTGATCATTGTGGAAACAACAGGTGCTGAGGAGGATGTGAGAATAGGAACACTTTTACACTGTTGGTGGGATTGTAAACTAGTTCAAACCATTATGGAAAACAGTATGGTGATTCAAGGATCTAGGATCTAGATAAAAATTATATGACCCAGCCATCCCATTCCTGTGGGATATACCCAAAGGATTATAAATCATGCTATAAAGACACACATGCACACGTGATGTTGATTAAGTGCACTATTCACAATAGCAAAGACTTGAATCACCCCAAATGTCCATTGAAGTGACAGACTGATTAAGAAAATGTGGCAATATATACACCATGGAATACTATGCAGCCATAAAAAGGATGAGTCTAGGTCCTTTGTAGGACATGGATGCAGCTGAAACCATCATTCTTAGCAAACTATCACAAGAACAGAAAACCAAACACCGAGACGTTCCTACCTCATAGGTGTGAAACTGGAGCACGAGATCACCTGACTGGAAGGGAACATCACACACCGCAATGTATGGGTGGGGAGGGAAGGGATTGCATCAGGAAGCTATAATTCCGATGTAAAATGACGGTTGTTGGGTGCTGACGAGTTGATGGGTGCAGCACACCAACATGGCACAAGTATACATATGTAACAAACCTGCACGTTATGCACATGTACTCTAGAACTTAAAGTATAATAATAATAATTTTAAAAAAATAATGCAGTCAAGCATTTAGCAGCTTCTGCTGCTGTTGTTGTGACAGAATTCTGGACAGGACGGACCAGGGATTTACATTGAATGGCAGTCTGATGTCTTTATTTCATGGAGACAGACTGGTCTAGCATCTATAAAGTGAGGATTCATAACATTAGTACTTACTACATAAGGCTATGAAAGTGCAAGTTGATTATATACGTAAAACCTGCATAATGCCTGGCATGTATGTAGTAAGGGCTCAATGAATATTAGAAACTATTTTTATGTTTCAGCACAGTGTCTGGCACCTAGGTTCTCAATATGTGTTAGCTCTTATTGTTACCTCTGGGAATCTAGTAATTATCAGGTGACAGAGATGCCCCAGCATTAGCTAGTGTTTTGGGAAGCCCCACACTTATTGTGGACTTGAACAGTAACTCAGCAAGGTGGACAGAGGAGAGAAAAAAAAATGACACCTCTTATATGATGTATGTTAGATAAGGGAGAATGAAGACTTTATGCTAAATTAGGTGACTAGGCATACATTTAAAGATATTCCATCCCTGCTTTAGCATATCCATTTATTTTCACATCATTTATCATGGTTATTTGAACAGTGTCAGCAGGTTTCTAAGACAAAGCCACACTGCAAAATCAGTTGGCATCTGGTTTCTCTTCAGTTCTAATCTGATTACCAGATCTATCTTAAGGAGATAGACTTGAATTATTTCCAGAGAATCCATGTAAACATTACAGAAATCCCTTGAGATGTACTTAAGTGAAAGTTCTGGTTTGCATCCAATTGTAATGCAAGGCCAGGGTCTCCAACACAAATGTCATTTCAATCTTTCAGTGCTTATTCTTTCAGTAGGACCATGGATATTAATTCTAGGCTGCTGTGGCTCTAGGGCCATCTGAAGGGCTGTGTGGGTCAGGGTAAATTATACTGAGGAATTGTCCTACATATTTTTATCTCCATAAAATCAGGTTAAAAGAAGAACCAAAAGAGATCAGTGAGATGGAGGGAAAGCCCATTCTTAGGTATGCTGCTCGGAGTTTATGGGTGGCCATGGGGCTTATATATATATAAGCTAGCTCAAGAACTATGGACCTCCCTGCTGTTTGCCTCACTGGGTCACTTCCCAGTCCATCAGCAGTGCAGTTCTTCCCAAAACACCAGCCAGCGCTGACAGCATCTCTGCCCCAAGTAATTATTTAGTGTACAGGGGAATTCTCAGGAGATCGATTGTTTCAGGAGACTCAGGTATCTATGATGTTAACCCATTTTCATTTGCCATAACTATGACTACTCTTAAATTTACTTGTTCTTTAGGTGCTTTTGATTATGATTAAGATTGGATTGCCCAAAACAATATGTGGGTATTTGCCTATGACAAGCTAACTTGAGCCTTCTTATTTCTTCCCTTTCTTTCTGCCTTCCTTTTTACCCAATTTATTCAAATAGTAAATAATATTTGAGCATATGCTTACCATATGACAGAAAGGCAGAGTATAAAGCTGGAGATAGATAATGGCAATCAATGCATGCATAGCCGTTGTCCTTAGTCAATACATTTAGGGTGTCAGCATTCGCATCAACCATATAATTGTAGAAAATTGGTAAGTGTATGGAGGTAACCCTTAATGTGTACTTCTAAACCCTCTCTATGTTGTTCTTATCCTTTATAAGATTTATGTCAGTTACCATTTCCCATGGGAAAAGTTTTAAAAATATAAATAAAATATATAATTAGATGCAGAATCCCACACATTATATACATATATACACACTATATATATGTATATATATTTATTTTTTAACATACAGATTTGAAATATATATAGACTAAGTTTACTGAAACTCTTGTAAAGCTAGGCAGCACAGCACTTAGAAGGATGAGGGGATATAAGAAATGTGACAGTTTCCGAACAATTCACTTATTCTCGTTCTGCTCTGAGAAAATAAAGAAAAATCAGATTGTATAATTTCTGAAGATTCTGCTATTTTATTTTTAAGTGCCTCTTTTCTAAAGGATTCACAGTCGCACATATTAAATGACTTGAAGACACATCCTTCTCTCCTCTATCTCAATGAATAGTTTGGTCAAGAACCAGATGAAATTTAAAACTTAACACTCTAGATAACTGAGGAAGTTTGAAGAGTCTTTTCTTGGATATCCAAGACTCTTTGACTTTCAGCTCTGTGATTTTTCATGGGTGCTAACGACACAGATAGTTGACCTAAGAGACTGTCTTATTAAATAGGATATGAGAGACATTGAAAGCTTCCCCCACCAGCCTCCTCAGAGGTAGAGATGCCCTGCCCTATTTCAGTGATTCCTTTGGGGCCTCTGGAAGACTGTATTTAAATTTCAAATATCTGCTCTTAAAGAGCTGCATTACACTGTTCCATCTCATGGAGGAAAGGGTTAGTGGGCAAGTAGATTTTCTCTTGTGGAGAAGGGCTCAGAAAGGGTCCAAAACCTGTGAAATACCTTCAGATGGATTTCTACAGTTTAAGATCAGAAGATTCTAAGGCTGCTGAATCTTGGTACTTTTTGATAGCAGCTGTGAAGCAGAGATGTATGTACATGAAAAACATAAGGCACTAGATGAAAGAGAAATTGGTGTAGAAAGGAGATAGAATGTTAGTGACCTAATACAACCCTTCCCTATTTTATAATTTTGTTGGTCTGACACTGCCCTCCTGTAAAGAGCTAATCACAATATAAGGATTAGCGTTCTCAAGTTACCTGCTCCACTTGACTGTGAGTCCTTTGAAAGTAGGAACCCCAATTTTAGTTACTTTGTATCACTTGCCCCTGGGTCTTACCTGACATATAATAAATGTTCAGCAAATGCTGCATTAAAGAAAAAGCAATGTCATTTCAGGGGTCTGAAACTGTCAAATCTTCTCTCACATTCTTTATTTTGGTCAAAGGTCTTCTTATCAGATGTCTTCCCTGATCACCCTACCTAAAATTACACCATCATGCTCCAGCCTCTTGTTTTTGCTATCTAGCAGTTATAACTACCTGAAGTTACACTATATAATTAATTCTTATTCTGTTTATTATCTGTCTTCTCTGATATAATCTAATACTCTTAATGGCAGAAATCTTGTGTATGTATGTACTGCTGCATCTCCAGTACCTAGAAAGCGTCCAACACAAAATAGCATCTCAAAAAATATTTGTTGAAGAGTGTACCAAGTGCTTGAGGACATTCTTCCAAATAGTTTTACTCCATTAATTTTTGTTATATTTGATTCCAAAGAATATCAGATATGTTTGGAAGATAATATTAAACATAGATGCTTAGGGAAAGAAAAATCTCTTTTAA
Source organism: Papio anubis (assembly GCF_008728515.1). NCBI lineage: Eukaryota > Metazoa > Chordata > Mammalia > Primates > Cercopithecidae > Papio > Papio anubis. The sequence continues at coordinate 48,676,498 of NC_044996.1, read as the reverse complement.
TTCTAGGTTTAATTGCTCCAAATAGTCAATAAAGTGGTAAGAAGAATTAAGAAGTAGAATAGACATTTAATGAGAAAGTCTTTTGGCAATGTAAGTATATTATATTTTACTCTTATCGGGGCAGGTGGTTTTTGTAAGTACTTTTTTATTTCAAAAGGGTGGCATTATTTGAATTAATTCACTAGTTAAAACTCTCAGAGCCTAAAAGTGATTTTTTCCATTTTAATTATCTTTATTTTCTAAAATATTTTCAAAGACAGTGGCTTCATGCTAAGGATAGAGAATGTGCTTGAAGAACTGTATGTAGCTCATGATTAACTGAAACTCTGTGAAATGAGCCTCTTCGTGTATTTGGCAATTATACTTCTTCAAAATACAATTCAAATGATAGAAATAATATTTTACAATGAAAAGATCATCTGTCTTATTTTATTGTATGTTCTACATCTAACAGTTCACTTAATGAGAATAGTCCCTTGTGTCAAATTCAAATTCTCATTTGGCACTTTTCCTAGACAAATTGCTTTCTGCCCATCATACAATTTTGCTTTGAAGCATTCTGGCAGTGGGTGATATAGGGAGACTTAGAATCAAATTCTGCTTTTAATCTGGAACGAGAAACAGTCCTTTCATCTTCCAGGTGATCTTTAGATCATATGTGTATAACACTTTCTTTCTCGAAAGTCTACCCTCTGGATTCAGCTATGATAACTATCAAGCACAGATAACTAAGAACTTAGGCTCTTACAATGTTTAAAGTAGCCCAAGACAGCATAGAAGTTCTGTTCTTAGAGGTTCAGAAACAGGTGAGGACTGATGGTAACAAAGGTTGTGAAAATTAGACATTGCTGGTTTTGTTGTTTAGAGCAAGTGGCAGTCTCTGAAATATTTACTGGTTGAGCAGGGAATATTTGTTATAATTCTCCAAACAAAAGAGAAAAGAGGAATTGTTACCAATAACAGAAAGCTTTTACGACTCTCTAACTTCTTTATAAGATATAGCTTCCAGGACATGTGTTGGGCAGACTTCAGTAAAAGAAGATAGTATGTTTATGTTGACAGAGATGAGTCAGTTACAGATTTGTCCAGGGATTCTCATTAGTTATTATCTTTCTGTTAACTTCCTTCCAACTTCTGATGTGTGAGTGCCATTGTTACAGTGTTTTTCACAATTTTCTTTTGTTTTCTTTAGTAATTTTTTTTTGTGGGGGGGTAGAAATACATTTTCTATGCCTACTTACGGCAAGTCAGGCTTTGTCTCTCTGAACCATTTTATCTGTGGTGACATTTGGAAATTAACTTACAATGTTTTCCACTGTGTATTGTAGGGGGATTATTATAGACAAAAACTCTTTTAAGATACCTTGTTTTGTTCCTGCTTAGAACTATTATCGGTTTCACACAATCTTTAGTCTTCTTGTCTTAGGTAGGATCAAGGAAGAAAAGAGGGAAGTTTCAAAATACTTTTTCTTGTTCTCCCTGCTTATTATCACAGGAGAAAGTTAAAACTTTGTTACAACAAATAAATCCTTTAATAAAATTTTAATTGAACACTTATAGCTCTACTTATTGGGCAATCATGTGGTTAGAACCAGTTTTGTTTTTTGTTTGTTTGTTTGTTTTTGTAAAACAGAATTGAAACAATTACTTCTGCCCTCTAAATAATTAGACTGCTATACTTTCCTCAAAGTATAAGCTGACCAGACTTTATCTTTGACTTCAGTATGTTTCTGGACTGTCCCTAAATGTCAAATTAATCTTAAAAGCCCATTGGATTAATGTTGAAAATTGTTATACATTTTTTATTCATTCATCAATATTGTAATATACTCTTCTTTTCCTCTTTTGGGGTATGGGGCTGTAAAGTTGATTTGATTTCTTAAAGCACAAAGAACCTCACTGATCTCAACATAAAACTTATTGTATTATGTTACTGCAAAATAAAGTAATGAAAATAACATTGCAAAACTGTGTTCATACGTTATTTATAAGAAAAAGCCATTTGTAAAAGCCTGTCAGTGTTTCTTGTAGTGCTTCCCTTTTTAAGGAATCCATTAACCATGATATTCTTTTATATTTGGCAAAAACTATTTTATGAAAGAGAAGAGTGTTGTTTAGATAACTGCAGCTGTTTCTGCAGTCCAGGTGGGAAGAACAAAGACATCTGGTTTGTTTGAGGAAACACCTTAATGAGTCTTTCAGTTATGAAGGAAAGGCCCTGACCATAGGGTAGAGGTTGAAATAAATGGGAACTAATTGATTTTCCCATGAAGATAACAACATTTTGAATTTTCTACCAGACAGCAAAAAAGACAAGAGTTGGGACCAAGAATATGTGGAAAAGCATTGATGGGGGAATGGGTTCCAGAATCATGATAGCTGGCCAGTACTGGAATACAACCATGATAAGAACTGAAGCCTGATAGTCAATGTCTACAAGTTGTTACCTGCTCTGTGCAGCAATCTTCCTCAGCTAGGCTAACCTTTAGTGAAAGCCTGTTACAGGTTTGGGTACCCTTTGTGTGAAATGCTTGGGACCAGAAGTGTTTTGAATATTGGATTTCTTAAGGTTTTGGAATATTTACATTATATTTACTGGTCGAATCCCTAATCTGAAAACCTGAAATCTGAAATGCTCTAATGAGCATTTCCTTTGAGCATCATGCAGGTGCTCAAAAGTTTCAGATTTTGGAAGAAGTAAAATTATACTGCTTTGCAGATGATATAATCTTATATTTGAAAAAACCTAAAGACTCCATCGAACTATTAGAACTGATAAATTCAGTGAAGTTGCAGGATACAAAATCAATATTTAAAAAATCAGTAACCTTTCTATATGCCAATATTGAACAATCTGTAAAAGAAATAAAAAAGTAATTCTGTTATACAATAGCCACAAATAAAATGAAATATCTATGAATTAACTTAACCTAAGAAATGAAAGATCTCCGTAATGAAAACTATAAAACGCTGATGAAAGAATCAACCCAAATGTCCATCAGTGACAGACTGGATTAAGAAAATGTGTTACATATACACCATGGAATACTATGCAGCCATAAAAAAGGATGAGTTTGTGTCCTTTGTAGGGACATGGATGCAGCTGGAAACCATCATTCTTAGCAAACTATCACAAGAACAGAAAACCAAACACCGCATGTTCTCACTCATAGGTGGGAACTGAACAATGAGATCACTTGGACTTGGGAAGGGGAACATCACACACTGGGGCCTATCATGGGGAGGGGGTAGGGGGGAGGGATTGCATTGGGAGTTATACCTGATGTAAATGACGAGTTGATGGGTGCTGACGAGTTGATGGGTGCAGCACACCAACATGGCACAAGTATACATATGTAACAAACCTGCACGTTATGCACATGTACCCTAGAACTTAAAGTATAATAAATAAATAAATAAATAAATAAATAAATAATAAAAAATTGAAGAAGACACCAAAAAATGGAAAGATATTCCATGTTCATGGATTAGAAGAATCAATATTGTTAAAATGTTTATACCACCCAAAGCAATCTACAGATTCAATGCAATCCCTGTAAAAATACCAATGACATTCTTCACAGAAATAGAAAAATAAATCCTAAAATGTATATGGAACCACAAAAGACCAAGAATATCCAAAGCTATTCTAATGCAAGAATCACATTATCTGACTTCAAATTATATAACCGAGCTATAGTAACCAAAACATCATGGTACTGGCATAAACACAGATACATAGAATAATGAAATAGAATAGAGAACCCAAAACAAAATCCACATACCTACAGTGAACTCATTTTTGACAACGATGCCAAAAGCATACACTGGGGAAAAGACAGTCTCTTCAATAAATAGTGCTGGGAAAATGATATCCATATGCAGAAGAAAGAAACTAGGCCCCTATCTCTCACCATATACAAAAATCAAATCAAAATGGAATAAAGACTTTAAGACCACAAACTATGAAACTGATACAGGAAAACATTGGAGAAAATCTCCAGGACCTTGGTCGGGGCAAAAATTTCTTGAGCAATACCTGACAAGCAAATGCAACCAAAGCAAAAATGGACAAATAGGATCACATCAAGTTAAAAAGCTTCTGCACACTAAAGGAAACAATCGTCAAAGTGAAGAGACAACCCACAGAATGGGAGAAAATAATTTAAAGCTACCCATCTGAGAAGGATTAATAACCACAGTATAAAAGGATTTTAAACAACTCTATAGGAAAAAAAAAATCTAATAATCTGAGCTAATAAAAAATAGGCAAATGATTTGAATGGACATTTCCCAAAAGAAGATATACAAATGAGAAACAGGCATAATAAAGGGTGCTCAACATCACTGATCATCAGAGAAATGCAAATCAAAACTATGATGAGACATCATCTCACCCCAGTTAGAATGGCTTATACCCAAAATACATGAAATAACAAATGCTGGTGAGGATGCGGAGAAAAGGGGAACCCTTGTATACTGTTGGTGGGAATGTATATTAGTACAACTACTTTGAAGAACAGTTCGGAAGTTCGTCAAAAAACTAAAAATTGAGCTACCGTATGATCCAGCAATCTCACTGCGGGGTACATACGAAAAAGAAAGGAAATCAGGATATTGAAGAGATATCTGCACAACTATGTTTGTTGCAGCAATGCTTACAATAGCTAAGATTTGGAAACAACTTAAGTGTCCATCAACAGATGAATGGATAAAGAAAATGTGGCATATACACAATAGAGCACTATTCAGCCATCAAAAAGAATGAGATCCAGTCATCTGCAGCAACATGGATGGAACTGGAGGACATTATGTTAAGTAAAATAAGCCAGGCACAGAAAGACAAATATCATGTGTTCTCACCTGTGAGATCTAAAAATGAAAACAACTGAACTCATGGACATAGAGAGTAGGATGTTTATATGCTGGATTACGTTTATTGACTTGCGTATGTTGAACCCCAACCTTGCATCCCAGGGATGAAGCCCACTTGATCATGGTGGATAAGCTTTTTGATGTGCTGCTGGATTCGGTTTGCCAGTATTTTATTGAGGATTTTTGCATCTATGTTTTTCAGGGATATTGGTCTAAAATTCTCTTTTTTTGTTGCGTGTCTGCCAGATATTGGTATCAGGATGATGTTGGCCTCATAAAATGAGTTAGGGAGGATTCCTTCTTTTTCTATTGATTGGAATAGTTTCAGAAGGAATGGTACCAGCTCCTCCTTGAACCTCTGGTAGAATTCGGCTGTGAATCCGTCTGGTCCTGGACTTTCTTTGGTTGGTAGGCTATTAATTATTGCCTCAATTTCAGAGCCTGCTATTGGTCTATTCAGGGATTCAACTTCTTCCTGGTTTAGTCTTGGGAGAGTGTAAGTATCCTGGAAATTATCCATTTCTTCTAGGTTTTCTGGTTTATTTGCGTAGAGGTGTTTATAGTATTCTCTGATGGTAGTTTGTATTTCTGTGGGGTCGGTGGTGACATCCCCTTTATCATTTTTTATTGCGTCCATTTGATTCTTCTCTCTTTTCTTCTTTATTAGTCTTGCTAGCAGTCTGTCAATTTTGTTGATCTTTTCAAAAAACCAACTCCTGGATTCATCGATTTTTTGGAGGATTTTTCGTGTCTCTATCTCCTTCAGTTCTGCTCTGATCTTAGTTATTTCTTGCCTTCTGCTAGCTTTTGAATGTGTTTGCTCTTGCTTCTCTAGTTCTTTTAATTGTGATGTTAGGGTATCAATTTGAGATCTTTCCTGCTTTCTCTTGTGGGCATTTAGTGCTATAAATTTCCCTCTACACTGCTTTAAATGTGTCGCAGAGATTCTGGTATGCTGTATCTTTATTCTGGTTGGTTTCAAAGAACATCTTTATTTCTGCCTTCATTTCATTATGTACCCAGTAGTCATTCAGGAGCAGGTTGTTCAGTTTCCATGTAGTTGAGCGGTTTTGATTGATTTTCTTAGTCCTGAGTTCTAGTTTGATTGCACTGTGGTCTGAGAGACAGTTTGTTATAATTTCTGTTCTTGTACATTTGCTGAGGAGTGCTTTCCTTCCAACTATGTGGTCAATTTTGGAATAAGTGTGATGTGGTGCTGAGAAGAATGTATATTCTGTTGATTTGGGGTGGAGAGTTCTGTAGATGTCTATTAGGTCCGCTTGGTGCAGAGTTGAGTTCAATTCCTGGGAAAATTGGCTAGCCATAAGCAGAAAGCTGAAACTGGATCCTTTCCTTACTCATACGAAAATTAATTCAAGATGGATTAGAGACTTAAATGTTAGACCTAATACCATAAAAACCCTTGAAGAAAACATAGTTAATACCATTCAGGACATAGGCATGGGTAAGGACTTCATGTCTAAAACACCAAAAGCAACGGCAACGAAAGCCAAAATTGACAAATGGGATCTAATTAAACTAAAGAGCTTCTGCACAGCAAAAGAAACTACCGTCAGAGCGAACAGGCAACCTACAGAATCGGAGAACATTTTTGCAATCTACTCGTCTGACAAAGGGCTAATATCCAGAACCTACAAAAAACTCAAACAAATTTACAAGAAAAACAACAAACAACGCCATCAAAAAGTGGGCAAAGGATATGAACAGACATTTCTCAAAAGAAGACATTCATACAGCCAACAGACACATGAAAAAATGCTCGTCATCACTGGCCATCAGAGAAATGCAAATCAAAACCACAATGAGATACCATCTCACACCAGTTAGAATGGCAGTCATTAAAAAGTTAGAAAACAACAGGTGCTGGAGAGGATGTGGAGAAATAGGAACACTTTTACACTGTTGGTGGGATTGTAAACTAGTTCAACCATTGCGGAAAACAGTATGGCGATTCCTCAAGGATCTAGAACTAGAAATACCATATGACCCAGCCATCCCATTACTGGGTATATACCCAAAGGATTATAAATCATGCTGCTCTAAAGACACATGCACACGTATGTTTATTGTGGCACTATTCACAATAGCAAAGACTTGGAATCAACCCAAATGTCCATCAGTGACAGACTGGATTAAGAAAATGTGTTACATATACACCATGGAATACTATGCAGCCATAAAAAAGGATGAGTTTGTGTCCTTTGTAGGGACATGGGTGCAGCTGGAAACCATCATTCTCAGCAAACTATCACAAGAACAGAAAACCAAACACCGCATGTTCTCACTCATAGGTGGGAACTGAACAACGAGATCACTTGGACTCGGGAAGGGGAACATCACACACCGGGGCCTATTGTGGGGAGGGGGAAGCGGGGAGGGATGGCATTGGGAGTTATACCTGATGTAAATGACGAGTTGATGGGTGCTGACGAGTTGATGGGTGCAGCACACCAACATGGCACAAGTATACATATGTAAGAAACCTGCACGTTATGCACATGTACCCTAGAACTTAAAGTATAATAAAATGTGTATATATATATGTGTGTGTGTATATATGTGTATATATGTGTGTGTGTATATATATGTGTGTGTGTGTGTGTATATATATATATATATATATATATATATATATAAAGAAAGTAGAAGGATGGTTACCAGAGTCTGGGAAGGGTGGTGGGGAGCTGGATGGAACCTGGGGATGGTTAATGGGTATCATTAGAAAAAAATAGTTAGAAAGGATGAATAAGACCTACTGTTTGATAGCACAACAGAGTGACTATAGTCAATAATAACTTAATTGTACATTTTAAAATAACTAAAAGAGTGTAATTAGATTATTTGTAATATAAAAGATCAATGCTTGATGGGATAGATATCCTATTCCCCATGATGTGCTTATTTCATATTACATGCCTGTATCAAAACATCTCATGTACCCTGTAAATACATACACCTCCTATGTACCCAATCAAATCGAAAATTAAATTTTTTAAAAAAGTTTTAGATTTTGGAGCATTTCAGATTTTGCATTTTTGTATTAGGGACATTCAACCTGTATGTGCAAAAGCAGTGTGTTAGTAGTACCATGAGGAGTCGTGCATAGTGGGTTGTATTAATATTTGGAGTGAGTCAGTGTAGAAAAAGAACTTATCAGTAATAATGACGCCAAGATTGCTGAAGTTGATCAAGAATTGACTGGGAAGCTGGAATTCAGAATTAAAGCTAATGACAATGACCAAGAAACATAAGGGCATATCAAAGAAAGTGCTGGATTTCCTGCAATTACATAAGAACAAGTACTGGAGTTCTTTTCTTTAGATATTAAAAGAAAGCATAAGCCCAGAATGTTAGAGAAGTAGGAGACAGTCAATTTATATATATGAGGGGTTAGGAGCATAAATACATGCCCCTGGAGCATGGTGAATTTATAAATACTTATGTATTTAGAGTTTATATATTTTTCATTCTTGTACTTGGTCAGTTTTGCTGTCTTTAAATAAAGCTGTTCAAGATCTGCTTGCAATACCTTTGTATTTTGCTTGAGTGCACCAATTTTTATTTTAGATTTATAAAGTCTAATTATCATTTAATGTCTTTGTTCAAGCCCTAGACACATTTTTCCTTGTTTTCTTATAGCTCAATTTTCAAGTTAATGATTATAATGCTATCATGATTTTATATTATGTGTCTTATTAAAAACTACATTCACTAGTGTGTTCTGTGACACATCTAATTATTCACATAAAGGGAATCACTTTCAAAAAGTTGGGGAAACACTGTAAGCCAGAGTCTACAATTCACATTTAAAAACTAATAATCTCTGAGAGGTCCCACAGGGGAAGAAAAAAATTAACATGGATTTGAACTCACTTTTTACCTAAAACCTATTTATATCCCATGGAACTAATGTTCATTAAAACAAATAATCCAAAGTGTTTTTGCATTATCTCATTTATTCTCACAAATAAAATATTAAAAATGATTTACTAGTCAAGGGAGAAAAAAATTACATAACTCCAATTATATTTAAAGCATCTTTATATTTAAAGAGATTACACTAAAAGCAATGTGCACCTTTCATTCCATGAGAAATTAAATTTAATCTGACTTCTTGCATCTTATTCTCCACTTACATTTGCTGAGCATTTTTTCTTTATTCTCCTTAGTACGGTGTTAAATATCTACTGTCATCCACTGAACAAATATTTCAAAGCATTGCTTTTTTTGTATGAGTATTTTCTGTTTTTAATCCAGTATCTCACATAGTCTACATGGTTCTCTCTACCAACCATGGCCTCTATGGAAGATGATGAGGCATCAGTATCATTCTTTTGGTAACGAGACAAAATCAAAAGTAACTCCTCCTCCCAAATTTGACCAACGTCTATGAGAAAGACACTTTACCTGAATTTATTGCTTCTTAATTCTAAACTTCGGGTCACCTCATTGCCCCTTGCCCCCTCCCAGCACCCAACAACACAGGCCCCTGAAACACCCTGGAGCATAGACAATCATGGATCCAGGTCAAATCCCATCATCAAGAGTTTAGAAATGAGAACACAGAAAGTTTATTTAGTCAAGATCATACAGCTAATCTTGGTTTCTCTGGCTCGTGGCTCAATCTCTGGTATTTTAAAGTTTCCAAGGCCAACGACTACTTCTTACAACATATGCAGACACTTACATATATACAGAAGCCAAACATATACCACATTTGGAAAAAGGCATCAGTGAGATATGTTACAGGACTGTTTACTAAAATAAAAATAAAATTACAATTCCAGAAATATTTTTCTTATGAAAATTCAATAACAGTTTTTGTTTCCACATAAGATTTTTAGAGAAGATTTGCTTGTCTGTCTTGCACCTGCTCTAATGTCATGGAATGCTTGAGCCTCTTGGTGTCAATAACCCACATATTCAAGAATTCCCCAAATTTCATGCATGTTACAAACTATAATACTTTTATGGCATTGAATTTAAACTCTCAATACTGATGCACAAAAATTAGCCATGACAGTGCTTTTGGAGATATTGCAGCTAAACATGATAATAAAATACAATACAAAGGGATAAAAACCAAAGCTTATAGATACCTACATAATGAGATCTTCTATTCAGAATTACTATATATTTTATCTTCACCATATTGACTCATCTAGAGAAAATGGAGAAACTCTATCTTAGCTGACAAGTTAACTCTCCATATGCTTCCAAGAAACACGGAAATCTAGAAGATGAAGTCATTTGTCTGTGGATATTAACATGCACAATTTTGCGGATGTAAATTATTTGAGAATCTCTTAGAAAACAAAGGGAGTAGGATAAATTAGTAAGAGGATCAAATAAAAGTGTTGTCTAAGAGCTGAGTGGGAACTTGGTGGGATGATGCTCATTATCTGGGTGTCAGAATTGGTTGTTGAATTGAAAGATAAAGGAGAAATGATGGAGAAGATGATGATATTACCTGATAGAGGCCTACAGGAAAATGGAGGAGTAGTGTGAAAGTGATCTTTTTTGGAGAAAACTGAACAATATGTATTGTTGGTGGAAAATGGGCCTCAACAGAGTGAAGGATTCTTGTCATGGAAAAGATAGAAAAAGGGTTGGATAGTTACAGGGGAACAGCAATTCCAGAGTGGGGAGTGTGGACTGGATACAAGAGAATGAGGGAGCTCAGGATGAGCCGAAGGGTGGTGAAGCAATATTCATTAAGCACATTCTATGTGCCAGTCAATAGGCCAGGCTTCAAATTATTACCTTGCTGAAATCTTCACAGCAGCCCTCTAATGGGTATTTATCCCTGATTCCATAGCCATGCTCCGCTTTCCCTCCTATTACAATGGCTGAAGAACTCAAACCCCTTTCAAAGGCTAGCACTGTCACTTGTCCTCTAAATCCCATCCCCTCCATTTTTCTTTTTATTGAAACATTCTCAATGGTATTCAAACATACTCTGCTCTCTCTTCTATTAAATAGGCAAATGCAACTCATCAACCTCTTTTTCTCCCTTGACTACTGCCCCATTTCTCTACTTCCTTTCATGGAAGAACTTCTTGAAAGAGTTTTTCATAATCACTTCATTTCCGCACCTCTGACTGACTTTTGAACATAACTAGAGGAGGAGTAGGAGGGGACACTCATTCCAAAGTGTCCAATTAAGCCCAGTCCTTCAAAAATATTATGTTGTCATGATGGCTGTTAAGAGTATGGTGAAAAGATATTAGAATAAGATGTGGGGAATCATGACCATGAGACAGATAAAGTAGTCAAAGGTTTCCCACCTTTTAAAAATGTACTTGATCCCCCACTAATTGCACAAACTCTGCCCCTCAGGCCTAGATACACCCACAGCATCAGGCCCACACTTTTGGCTTCAATCCACTCTATTGTGTCCTCTATCCACTCCAATAAACTGAAACAGTTCTTGTTAGAGTCACCAATGACCATCAAAAATCCAATGGTAACTTCCCTGTCCTCTTTATACTCAACCTCTCTGTAGCATCTGATCCTGTTAACCTTGTCTTCTTGAACCACCATTTCTGCTGGATTGCTCGATATCATACCCTCTTGGTTTTTCTCCTAGTTTACTGTCTAGTCACTCCCATGCTCCTTTACGTGTTCCTCTTTCTCTATCTGACTTTTAAATCTTGAACTGCAGGCCACTGGGGCAGAGGAAGCATGCACATTAGTGCATGGTGTTTGGTATCTCATCATACCACTTTGGTGGAAGAGCAGTGGCTGTAGAACCTGTTTCTTTTTTTAACTTTGATTTTAGGTTCAGGAGTATATGTGCAGGTTTGCTATATAGATGAATTGCATGTCTCGGAGGTTTGGGGTACAGATTATTTCATCGCCTATGTAATAAGCATAATACCCTATAGATTGTTTTTTGATCCTCACCTTCTTCCCACCCTTCATCCTCAAGTAAGCCCTTGTGTCTGCTGTAGAACCTCTTTCTAGGTATATGATTAGTGACTGTACCCGCAGTGCCCTGTCTCCTGATGCTGGAGGATTATTTATTTATATATTGCATTAACTTCTAGTTCCTTCTTTGCACCTCTGCTTTCTGTCTGCATTTTGCATCCCTATAGGACTATGCCCTTTGGAATTTATCCTCCTGAATTCACTTTTTACTTAACTAAAGTAGCATATTAGAGAGGATAGAAAGGTAGTTTCAACAAGGGAATATCAATGTCTATAAGCTCTGTTGTCATATCAAGGAAAAAATGACATATTTCAGTAGAATTAGGAAATGGGCTTTATCTTGTTTAACGGCTGTGAGGTGGTAATTTATAAGGGAAGATTAAAGGAACAAAGTACATACAACTTGGCTTAGAGGGAGGTCTAAAGATCTGCAAATATCTCTAACTGTACAAACATTAGCAAGAGAAAATATTGATTCAGCTTAGTGCAAGCTACAAGGTGCTGTAACTAAGAATAATGAAGTTAAATTTTAAGAACACAGAGAGGATGCCATGAAAATATTAGAATAAAAATAGAGTGAGCTATGAAATATTCTGCAAAGGGAAGCTTTTCTAATAAAGGAAAAACAGCTCTGTAAGATGAAACAAATCAATGTTATGCAAGATCAGTGACATCCTCAACTCCAAGTCTGCACAAATGTAAGAACACTAGTTTTCTATCTTGTGTTACGTTAATTGGGATGACAGTTCCTGTGCTTCTCAATATACCTATAAATAGGTTCTGGGTCAACTTCTGCCTGTAGATATTCCTTGATCTTTTAAAGACAATGATTACCCACTTAATTTTTTCACTTCGGAGTACATACAGAAAAAGTATTTGTGTGGCACACTGGATATCACCGTAGACTAGCCAGGGGCTCTGGCACCTCTGTCCCTGCTCAACCACTCCAAGGGCTGAGGGGATAGATATGTTGGCTAACCTGGAAGCAAATCTTGGCATACTAGTGTTCTTCAACACACTGGTTAGGAAGCACTGTGCTTTTCATTCAGACTTGGGAGGCAGCCAGTCTCCAACCCCCAACTCCCAATCCCTTCTTCTATTCCTCCTCTTTCACTACCTTCTTATGGCTCTACTGAAATAAGTCCCTTCCCTCTTTCTCCTTCCTCATTCCCTTCCCAAAGCAGGAAAAAGAAACATGTTTTGCTTTGATATAATCCAAACAATTTCTCCCAAGATCCTTACAATGTAGAAACAGAGCCATAGTCAATATATCCTGAGGAGGTAGGTAGGCATTGTTCTAGTTTTCTAGGACACATCTAGCTTACCACTACTGTTTACAAGTCTCAGTTGAAGGGAGGCAATGGTCAATTGTTACAAACTTAATAAACTGACCAATGAATATTTGCCTGGTCCATATTTAGGCTGTTCTTTTCATAATGAAAAGATCCCCAGTTTACTAACCACTAGCAAAGGCTTGTCTCCTAAAAGTTGCCAAGTCTAAACAGTAACAACAAACTAAAATTCTAGAATTATTGAGTCTGATTTTATGAGTATCAATTACAGTATTTTAATTATATATTCCTGATCATACTTAAGGCTGAGGACTATTTAAAATTTGGCAAAAGAAAACACAAGCCTTAGAGTACTAAGCCAAGTTGTATTGCTCAGGCCACTAAATGCATTAAACCTTGTACTCAGAACACTTGTATAAAGCCTGAAACACTTATCAGAATGTCAAAACAATCAGGAAGATAACAGTCTTTGCATCTGGCAGATTCAGTGGGATAAGTGGAAGGAGCACAGGACCAAGACTTAGTTCTGGGTTCTCTCAAGTCCTGTTCCTGTCATTTGCAAACATTGTGCACTTAGACCTACCGGATCCTCCCAAGTGTTAATAGTTTTGTATTTAAAGATTAATGTGGTTAGATATGGTGAATTGAACATAGGCCTGAATCTCTACTCCATCCCTAAACCCCAATAAAATGATATTAAAGGAATTAAAAGGGTATAACTCATTTTAAAAAGAGACAATGAGTAGGAAATGACATCAGACAGGGGGTGGTAACAAAAATTTGGAAGATGGAAAGCAGATGGATAAGTGTTACACTGACTCAGCAGACCTTGGGAAAGCAATGCCTAAGCCTGAAGAGGAGGGGGATGCAAAGGCAAGAAGCAAGCCCATTTCCACCATAGAACCCCAGAAAGTTTCAAAAGTTGGAAATATCAAATCAATTTTCAGGCAGGGAAGTAGGCTGAGACTGAAAACAAGTGACCTTATGAAATGTCTTTAAAGCAGTTAGACCCCTGGATATCTTTCCCACTCTGTACTTCCAGATAATTGAATCCTCCACTCCCATTCTGATTGGAGACAGAAGGTTTACTCTTTGGGGAGGCTTAACTACTCAGGCTCTAGGCTTAGGAACAGTAGGCCCAGCTGAGGACAGCGAAGATGATTTGTACTGAAAACAGGGAAAATAAGGGAAAGTCTACATAGTGAATAATGAATGTCCCAATGCCCTTTTTCCACTCAGTTTCCAGAAACAGGTGGCTAAACTTCTACCATGGTATGGATTGGACCCAGACGACAGATAACTCTAAGAGCAATACTTCCAAGTGGAACATGAGCCTGATAGCATGCTGATATCTTGAATGTGTAGTTAGAGGAGGTTTTCAATTATTCAGAGGATTTGGTGATGAATTAATTATTGGTACATAGAAAGCTAAGCAACTGAAAAAAATGAACCAATTAATGAGCTCCAGAAAAATTAAAATGTTATACAATTAAAGAAAGGTAATCATAATAGAGCGAGTAGCTCAGCTATAAATAATGTGATATAATCAATAATATTGTAAACACTGAACTGATTTAACGAAATATGGTGTATGTGTTGGGTTGAAGGTGCCTTTTAGGAAAGTGGAATTCTCTTCTAATAGAAAGTCAGCAGGTACTACCTAAAACTGAATTTTAAAAAATAACACTGTAAGTGTATAATTTAGATATGTATGTGGAGGTAAACACCAGAAGAAAAACAGCAGAGGGTTGGATGTTGTTTGCTTTGGGAGAAAATATATCAGCAGTTAGATAGAATGGAGCAGGGGACTGCTCTTTGCATTACAAGCCTAGTAGTACTGCTTGACTTTTATTGTATTTATTTATTTTTAAGCGACAGGGTCTCGCTCTGTTACTCAGGTTGGAGTGCAGTGGTGTGATCATAGCTCACTGCAGCCTTGAACTCCTGGGCTTATGCAATCTTCCCACCTCAGCCTCCTGAGTAGCTGGAATTACAGACACATGCCACCAGGCTTGGCTAACTTTAAAAAATTTTTATTTTATGTATTTCATAGAGACGGTGTCTTGCTTGTTGCCCAGGCTAGTCTTGAACTTCTTGCCTCAAGAAATCCTCCTGCCTCAGCCTCCCAAAGTGCTGAGATTACAGGTGTGAGCTACTATACCTGGCACTGCTTGACTTTTTAGAGTATGTACATTTATTACTTAGATTAAAAAATTAATCTTAAAAAGTTATTAAATTTGGCTAAATAACTTTTGGTTTTTCCTATTTTGAAAATGTAATGACTATGCAAAACATTGATAGTTTCTTCTGAGAGCTTGAACCTCACACTCTTTCATGAAATTAGTTATTACTTAGGAAGAGAAAACATTAAGATTTCCAGATCCTCATAGACTTCCTAGTACATGAAGTGCTCAAGTTACTCATGTGGTTTGTTTAAACTGTAGTGAAAATTTAGTTTGGTGCATTTACTTTCTGCCACAGATATATGACTGTTTCTACTTTGGATATTGCATGACATTCACATATATGCTAATCCTGAAAAATAGATGGAGAGCAAATGTGGCTTGAAGTAACCAGGAATTGAAAGCCACCATGAATAGTGTTAGCCTGACCCAGGAGAGAACTTTTTATGTCCCATGAATGACTCTTACCCTATTTTTCAATAGTGGCTGCACTCTGATCTGAATTTCTCCCTGGATTGCAACTTTTATTTCCTTCTCTTTGCTTGATCCTCAGCATTTACTGAAAAACATCAGTTACCAGTGCTTACAGACATCACTAGCAGTAATTATCAAATTCCAGACTAAACCTACCTTTTGCTTCCTAGTGAATCTAAGTGCTAATTCTTCTCTCTCTCTCATTCCTCTTTGTCCAGTCCCTGCATTATATCCAGTGCAATGCATTAAAAAATATACTTGACTCACTAAGAACCTTGGCTATAATTTTAAATAAAAGAGGTTGGTGACCATCAGCATTATGTGTAAGTTCTGTTTTCTGGTAGGTTTGAGCACAGTGTCAATTCTTGTATTTTTACTAATTGCTATTCTATTAGACACCATTCACTTTTCATTGTCCTTTCTCTACATCGCCTACTTTACCTACATAAGCACTACCTACATAAGCACTAAACTTTTTTTTTTTTTTTTTTTGGTGCTAGACCTAGTAAAAGGGCCGACACAAGCAATTTGTCTCGGGCATTTCTCCATCTCCCTTATTCTGCTGCCTTCCTCCCATTTGGAGATAGAACCTTTCACATGATCGTAAACCCCATCCTGCCCTCTCCCTTCACTCCTGAATATCTAGAAATTCCCAGTAAAATTCGTTCCACATACAAGAAAGCATCCCATATCCACACCTATCTCACCCTCCCATGCCTAACAGAACTTAACTCCCTGGATTTCCATTCAGCTTGAGCTACGTTCTCTGCTATGGAACTGAAACTGAAAACCTAATTCAAATGGTAAGGGTTGAGATTCATTCAATATAATTCCCCTCCCAGGTAACAGCTGCAACTTTATGGGCTCCTTCATTCCGCATTACCCAAAGAAAGCATAGGGCCGGTGTGTGCGTGTGTGTAGGAGGGGATGGTAAATAGCAGACAGCAGGGGAGGAAGGGGGTTGGAAGGTGTTTCCGGTGCCTTTTGCTTCTCATCATGTGCAGGGAGTTGCATACATCCCTTACATAGAGAGTTCTTTTATTTTTGAATATAGACTTAATTTGAATATTTGAATTTGGCTTAAATGATGATGCATATCTAGTAGACACCATTGAATATTATTCCAAAAAGCATCACAGCTTTAGCAACTCATATTTCCTTCAGGCTTTCTTTTTCAGATTAATTCAAACTAATAATTTTGAACCTCTGTATGCTTGGTATGCCATCTTACTCTGTGTAAAATTGGCATACTGTTTTAGCCAATTAAAACAGAAAATATTTCTGTTTTGGTTTTAATTGATTTATCTATTTATTCACTTATTATTATTTTGGCAAGAAAGGGAGTTCACTTCCCTGAACTATTTCCTTTGGATTGAGAATTCTTGATGTTAGGTTGAATGTTAACGGTTTTCAGTCCAGCTGTAAATGATGCAGGATTCCTATGCTCTAGGGAGATTTGAGAAAGAATTAAGTACGAATACCTCCTCATCTGCTTGTCTTCTATTCTAACAAGAGCTTTTGCTCATTTAAAAGTGCCTGCTCTAGCTGAATTCTTCTCAGAGTGAACACTTCAGGATTACGCAAGCAGGCTAGGTAGTCTCCTCTGATTCAATATTCATACCTTTGAAAAGAGATATAATGTGATGAAAAATAGAAATGCTAACTGAAGAACAACTATTACTTGCTATCACCAGGAAAGACTGGATGACATTAAAGAAAATCCCAGATTAACCATGTGAAAAAACATGGTTAATCTGGGAAAAGAAACTCCTTCTGGGAGTCAGTAGATTGAGGGAAAAGAAGAGAGATAGAAAGAAATGGCAGGTATATAACAAACCCAATAAAGGCATGGTGACTCAACAGCCTGAAATATCTGTTTTAGAAACGACTTCCCAGACCACCACTGAGACCAGTGCCAATGCAGAAGTGAGCAAGTAAGGAAACAGCTCTGTAAAGGAAGAAGGAATAGAGATCACATCTCAGGAGGAGTGTCCATTGTGACAGTCTAGGTAAAAGAGAGAGAGGAACCACAGCTGTGAGGGGACACGTTGGTTCCTCAAAAGATATTAATGAGGTTTTCATGACATGTGTCAGGAAGCAAATGACAGGGGAAGAGTCCACTTAACAATGGAGCATTCAAAGACGTGTAAAAATTTGCAGCACTGCTTCAATATTATTTCACTTACTTGATGTATTTTCATGCTTAATGAACTAAATCACTGGACTGATTTGTTTAGGGCAGCACTGTCCAACAGAAATATAATGTGCATTACATATAGAAATTTTAAAATTTCTAGTAGCCAAAATAAAAAAATATAAAATAAAACAAGTAAAATGAAATTTAATAATTTAACACAATATAGTAAAAATTACCATTTTACTAACTAATCAATGTAAAAAAATCATTGATGAGATATTGTATATTTCTTTTCACACTGATACTTCAAAACCCAGTGTATATTTTATAATTACAGCATATTTCAATTTGGACTAGTCCTATTTCATGTGCTCAATAGTCACATGTGGCCAGTAGCTGCCATAGTGGACAGTGTAGGTTTAGAGGAACTCATCTTTGCATCACTACCTATGAGGTAGTCTTGAAAACAAACAAACAAAAAAACAGAATATGATTAAGCCACTAGATCTGAACTGTCCAACACAGTCAACACTAGCAACATGCAGAAATTTAAATTAATTAAAACTACAAATCCAATCCCTCAGTTGCACTAACCCCATTTTTACTTCTCAATAACTATGTGGCTAGTGGCTCCTCTGTTGGGCACCACAGATTTACAGACTTAATGCCTTTATCTTCTAAACTGAAAATTAGACAACAATGTCTAAATCCTTGGCAGGTTGTGTCATCCTTGATGAAAACAAGCATTTCTCCTTTTTCATTTCATTCCAAAATCCCCTTTTACCCTGTCAACTTGTTCCCACCTATCCCCTCAATAAAACATTACCATGGTCTTGCCTGCAGGATGCAAAATTGTTTGAGAGAGTACTGAAAATTCAGTCATGAAGGTAGCCTTTCTTACTAATTATGTTTTTTTTTTTTTCAAGTTTCATAGAGACCTGTGGCATCTTGTGTTTAGAATATATAGCACACCTGGTAAAGAGTGGTGAGGAGTGGATTTCTGAAAATGCTGACATACCTTCAAAAATATTATAATCTTAGCTGGCGCTATGACAGTTGTAGAATGTACAGTTTGGAAATTAAAAAGAAGAGAAATGAAAACATATAGCAACATTCGTTTTTACCCGTTCTTCGTGTTAGGCAGATTTTTTTTTTTTTGTGGGTGCTCTGGGCGTTGTTTTAACTTGGTATTTGCAAGTCAATGGCAAGGCCTATTCAGTGCTGAGGGAATTACATAGTCACAGACAATTAGTCTTTTAAGAGGTCTGCTGCTTGGAAATTTGCCACTAAACTCAGTATAGCCTCAGCACATAATGTAAATTCTTAATGATTATAACTTTTCTAAATTCAGCCCTTAACAAATCTCACAATAGTGTTTTGAAACTTTTAAATCAAACATAACCCAATTAGGTTCATATTTGATTAAACTGAACTGCCACTTCACTGAAGTGTTTAAATAAATCAACATTAATATGCTTTTATTACAGTAAATAAAGTTACTTCTATATAGTTGAAATGTCAATACTCACACATAGCTCCTGAAAATTAAGTGCTCCCTGTACTTTGAATAACGAATCCAGTATTAATTGGGGAAAACTATTGATTTCTTTTTATAGGCCTGTGGAAGTACTTTGCCCCAAAATTCTATAAGTTCTTAATTTAAAAAAATAGTAAACTGAATATCTGTTAAATTCTGAAACTACTGTCAGAGTTGTCCTTATAGTGGTTCTGATTCATGGCCTTTTCTCCCTAAAATGCAATACAGACTGATCTTTCAAATAATAGTTATAAAGAATCTTTTTTATTCTAATTGAATAAAATTGTTAGAAGACTCTTGGATGCTTTGCTTCCCACAAAATACTTGCATTGTGTGTCCAATAATAGATTTTCTCTAGCAGATAGTCATTATTAAAGGTTAACTAGCATCAAGTGCTAGAAAAAAATCCTGTTTCTGTTCATAGGTGCAGCATGGTGAATTCCAATATCTCATCTAAGGGATGAAAAGTATGCTTTTTGGAAGTAGGACTCAGTACAGCTTTCCATTTTTCATTTCTGTTGCTATTCTACAGGTAGTTGCTATAAGATGATGCTACATTTTTTATGACATTCACAGTTTTACATTTCATTGATATTCTGTCTTTATGTATACTTTAGCAGTCTATTTGATTTTTGACTGGTTGTCTGAATCCTCTGTAGGATGAGTCTCAAAGTAGCCTAAATTCTTATTTAAGTACTCTCTAACGGTGTATTCCTTACTTTTAAAAAGTTAAGCCTAAAAGAAGTCTGCCTTGGAACTCTTGTTTACTGGAAATAGATATTTACACATTTTTGTTACGAGATCTTTGGGGTGTCGATTTTCTTCCCCAAACCTCTGTGGCCAGTGCACCTTTGCCTGAGATCTTGTCCTTTTCCCAGGTCCAGGAAGAATGAGGTACACAGACAAGAAAAGGGTGAAGAAGTCAAAGAAGAGCTTTGCTGTTAGAACAGCTCAGAGGAGACCCACAGTACCTAGATCCTCTGAAGGCAGGTCATCCCGAGTGTTCAGCTCTCAGCAGAGAGGAGGCCCTGGAGAGGGTGGCTTTTCTCTGCAGGCAGATTGTCCGGACATCTCTGCAGGTCCCTGAAGCTCTCAGCAGAGGGGGTAACTCCTTTGTACAGCTGGTCATCCAGTTGTCTCTCACACCTCTGCCCTCTGCCCTGCTCCGAGTTGGGTGTTTTTATGGACCTCGGAGGAGAGAAAGTGCGTGCTGATTGGTCCAAGGGAAGCCATGGGAGGGCCCAGAGCAGGCACTCTAAGTCCCCAGTCCAGTGGGTATGCAGGACTAGCAGCTGGGCCCCCAGCCTTCAGGACCTCCCTGGCCTGAATGTGGGGACCTACTGGGGACCCACCCCTTTCTGCCCAGTTATCTGTCTGCCTCCTACTGCCATTCATGGCCCTGGGGCTAAGCCCCAACCCCGCTCCCACATCAGAGCAGGCGCCAGGAGAAGAGAGAGGTCAGGCAGCGGGAGGAGACACCCCGAGCCTGCAGGGATTGGGAGGTCATTTCTGCCCCCTGAGGGTGCAGGCTGCAGAGATGCACAGGTCCTGTGCATTGGAGGGCAGCCGCAGCTGCACCCAGGGAGCTCCTGCCCAGCCAACTCAGAAGGGGTGGGGCTCCTGCTTGTCCCTGGCTCCTGCTTGCTCCATGGAGTAGGAGGTCCAGGTCTTCAGCTGCAGCTGCATCCAAGAGGGCAGATCCTCCCAAGAGCACAAGGAGGGTCGGATCCACAACGCAGTTTGGGCAGCTGTAGCCCCGCCCAAGAGGGTAGGTCTCCTGCCTGCTCCAAAGAGCAGGAGGCCTGGGTCTGCAGTCATGATTTGGGCGACTGCAGCTGTATCTGGGGAGCTCCCACCCTAACTCAGAAAGGCGGGGCTCCCACTGGCTGCATGGAGTGTGCAGCTCCAACCATGCATCCCTGTTGTAGCCAGTGTGATGGCAGTAGTCACTGCCATCAGTTTCAGCTAGAACAACTATGATTAATTAGAATTAGCCTGGGAGTTGAACGAAAGCACATGACCACAGAGAGGGGAACAACACACACCAGGGCCTGTTGGGGGTGGAGAATGAGGGAACGGAACTTAGAGGACAGGTCAATAGATACAGCAAACCACCATGGCACATATATACCTATGTAAAAAATCTGCAGTTTCTGCACATGTATCCCATTTTTTAAAATTTTATTATTATTACACTTTAAGTTCTAGGGTACATATGCATAACGTGCAGGTTTGTTACATATGTATAGTTGTGCCATGTTGGTGTGCTGCATCCATCAACTTGTCAACACCCATCAACTCCTCATTTACATCAGGTATAACTCCCAATGCAATCCCTCCCCCCACCCCCCTCCCCATGATAGGTCCCGGTGTGTGATGTTCCCCTTCCCAAGTCCAAGTGATCTCATTGTTCAGTTCCCACCTATGAGTGAGAACATGCGGTGTTTGGTTTTCTGTTCTTGCGATAGTTTGCTGAGAATGATGGTTTCCAGCTGCATCCATGTCCCTACAAAGGACACAAACTCATCCTTTTTTATGGCTGCATAGTATTCCATGGTGTATATGTGCCACATTTTCTTAATCCAGTCTATCACTGATGGACATTTGGGTTGATTCCAAGTCTTTGCTATTGTGAATAGTGCCGCAAGAAACATACGTGTGCATGTGTCTTTATAGCAGCATGATTTATAATCCTTTGGGTATATCCCCAGTAATGGGATGGCTGGGTCATATGGTACTTCTAGTTCTAGATCCTTGGGGAATCGCCATACTGTTTTCCATAATGGTTGAACTAGTTTACAATCTCACCAACAGTGTGAAAGTGTTCCTATTTCTCTACATCCTCTCCAGCACCTGTTGTTTCCTAACTTTTTAATGATCACCATTCTAACTGGTGTGAGATGGTATCTCATTGTGGTTTTGATTTGCATTTCTCTGATGGCCAGTGATGATGAGCATTTCTTCATGTGTCTGTTGGCTGTATGAATGTCTTCTTTTGAGAAATGTCTGTTCATATCCTTTGCCCACTTGTTGATGGGTTGTTTGTTTTTTTCTTATAAATTTGTTTGAGTCCTTTGTAGGTTCTGGATATTAGCCCTTTGTCAGATGAGTAGATTGCAAAAATTTTCTCCCATTCTGTAGGTTGCCTGTTGACTCTGATGGTAGTTTCTTTTGCTGTGCAGAAGCTCTTTAGTTTAATTAGGTCCCATTTGTCAATTTTGGCTTTTGTTGCCGTTGCTTTTGGTGTTTTAGACATGAAGTCCTTGCCCATGCCTATGTCCTGAATGGTATTACCTAAGTTTTCCTCTAGGGTTTTTATGGTATTAGGTCTAACATTTAAGTCTCTAATCCATCTTGAATTAATTTTCGTATAAGGAGTAAGGAAAGGATCCAGTTTCAGCTTTCTACTTATGGCTAGCCAATTTTCCCAGCACCATTTATTAAATAGGGAATCCTTTCCCCATTTCTTGTTTTTCTCAGGTTTGCCAAAGATCAGATGGCTGTAGATGTGTGGTATTATTTCTGAGGACTCTGTTCTGTTCCATTGGTCTATATCTCTGTTTTGGTACCAGTACCATTGGTACCAGTACCATGCTGTTTTGGTTACTGTAGCCTTATTTGCAGATGACATGATTGTATATTTAGAAAACCCCATTGTCTCAGCCCAAAATCTCCTTAAGCTGATAAGAAACTTCAGCAAAGTCTCAGAATACAAAATAAATGTGTAAAAATCACTAGCATTCTTATATACCAGTAACGGACAAACAGATAGCCAAATCATGAATGAACTCCCATTCACAACAGCTTCAAAGAGAATAAAATACCTAGGAATCCAACTTACAAGGGATGTAAAGGACCTCTTCAAGGAGAACTACAAACCACTGCTCAGTGAAATAAAAGAGGACACAAACAAATGGAAGAACATACCATGCTCATGGATAGGAAGAATCAATATAGTGAAAATGGCCATACTGCCCAAGGTAATTTATAGATTCAATGCCATCCCCATCAAACTACCAATGAGTTTCTTCACAGAATTGGAAAAAACTACTTTAAAGTTCATATGGAACCAAAAAAGAGCCCGCATCTCCAAGACAATCCTAAGTCAAAAGAACAAAGCTGGAGGCATCACGCTACCTGACTTCAAACTATACTACAAGGCTAGAGTAACCATTTTTTTTTAGAAGAAATAAAGGGACAAAAAAGAAAAAAAAAGAATTAGCCTTTGTTATGAGTGACAGAAAACTTTAAATAAGAGTGGCTTATACAATATATATTACTTTTCTCATGCATTCAAGTGCAGAGGTATATAGCAGGACTGGTATGGGCTAGCTCTTTGATCTTGCAGCAATTCCATGCTTTGCCTATATTCTAAGAGATACCTCATGGTCAAAGAGGCCTTCCTCTAGCCATCATGTCTGCATTCTACCCAGCAAGGAGTAAAGGGAAGAGAAGGACAAACTACTCCCTTTAAGGACATTCTCAGGAGTTGCATGCTCTGCTTCCACTTAGATCCCATTGTCTGGGACTATCTTCCAGCCGCAACTAGTCATAAAGAGAATTGGAAAATATAGTCTTTATGCTGGGTGACTATGTATTCAGCTAAAAATTTGGAATTCGGTTATAATGGAACAAAAGCGATGTTGAAAGAAAAGTAGGTGTCTGTGTAATACTGTTCTCTGGAATGGAACTCTTGGTCAGCAAAAGACCATACTGTGAGCCTGGGAGCTACTGTCAGAAAAATAAAGAAAGCAACTAAGATTCTGTTAGAACTTTCCAAAAGAAGTACTTAAACTACCTTTATTTTTTTTCTTCTGGTTTGGTATTTTTTCAGAGTCCCTCTCACCACAGCATATTAAAATTCCTGCTGCTCTCATAGTCCTTAAATTCCTTGGATTTCAACTGTTTCTTTTTTTCTTTTTTTCAACTTTAAGTTCCAGAATACATGTGCAGAATATACAGGTTTGTTACATAGGTATACATATGCCATGGTGATTTGCTGCACCTATCCACCCGTCATCTAGGTTTTAAGACCCGCATGCATTAGGTATTTGTCCTAACGCTCTCCCTCCACTTGACCCCACCCACCGAGTTGCCCAGGTGTGTTGTTTCCCTCCCTGTGTCCAAGTGTTCTCATTGTTCAACTCCCACTTACGAGTGAAAACATGTGGTGTTTGGTTTTCTGTTCCTGTGTAAGTTTGCTGAGGATGACGGTTAGAGGAATCAGTTGGAAATGCAGAAATCACCTGCCTTCTGCATTGGTCTTGCTGGGAGCTGCAGACCAGAGCTGTTTCTATTCACCCATCTTGTCCCCTCCCCTCAGCTGTTTCTTATCAAAACTTCCTGTACTGCCTTAAGAAGTTACTTTCCAATTTTCCACCCTAGCATAATGTATCATTTAGAGGAAAAAAAGCTGAGTTCTTTTCTGAAATGCCTGAAAATTTTATTCTTTTCCATTTTGCTTTTTTCTTTTGCCACACATTAAAACACCTCTGCTGATGTTAAAGCTACCTGTACAACCCCAAATTAATTGAAGTTTTGGAGTTGATCAAGTAATAATAATAATAGCCACTGTGTTTTGAGTGCTTACTGTATGCCAGGCACCCATGCTATGGGTTTCACTTACATTGTGTCATTAAGTCTTCAGAACAACTCGTTAAGGTAGGACTATAGATGAGGAAACTGAAGTCCACAGAGATTACATAACTTGCCCAAATCCTCATAGCTAGTCGTGATGGAGTATAGAATTTATACCTAAGAAAACAGAATCTAGAACCTCCTCCTCTCCCACACCCTGATTGGTTGATATTACAGTATGTCCTCACTTAATATATTCATCAATAGATTCTTGGAAACTGTGACTTTATGAAAAATGGCATATAACAAAACCAATTTTACCATAGGTTAATTGATATAAACAAATAGAGAAGTTCTCACAGTATACTTCTGGTAAAAAAAAAAAAAAAAAAATCAACAACCTTTTAAATAAAACCAAAACACTTATAATATTAAACAATGAAGTAAATGTGAGCAATACTTACATTTTTAAAAGATTTAATTAGCCAGGCATGGTGGTGTGCACCCATAGTCCTAGCTACTTTGGGGGCTGAAGTGGGAGAATTGCTTAAGCCTAAGAGTTCGAGGTTACATTGAGCTGTGATTGTACTACTGTACTCCAGCCTGGGTAGCAGAGTGAGACTCTGTCTCAAAAAATAAAATAAAATAAATAAAAACAAAATAATTATTTACTCACTGATTCCAGTCCAAGGTGGCAGGTGGCCAGAGCCTATTCTGGTAGTTCAGGGTCAAAGTGGGAACCCTCCCTGGACAAGACACCATCCCATCACATGGCACACTAATACACACACTTACACACACACACACACACACTCTCACACTGAGACCACCTAACGTGCACAGCTTTGGGATGTGGGAGGGAGCCAGAGTACCCAGAGAAAACCCACATAAATATGGGGAGAATGTATAATCTCCACACAGATAGTAGCCCTAGCCAGGATGCATTTTTTTTTTTTCATCATGAATGAAACGATGTTGCTTTGATGTTCAAGAAACTGTGGTATTATATATGGAAAAATCTAGATCTGTGCTGTCTGATATGGTAGCTGCTAACCACATATGTCTGTTTACTTTTACTTATTTGTTTGCTTACTGAAGACAGAATCTTACTATGTTGCCAAGGCTAGCCTTGAACTCCTAAGCTCAGTCATCTTCCCATTTCAGCCTCTCCAGTAGCTAGGACTACATGTGCATACCACCACCTCCAGCTTATTTGCATGTACAGTTACATTGAAATTAATTTTAAAAAAACCTCTCAGTTCTTCAGGCACACAGCCACATATATGCTAATTAGATACACGTGGCTAGTAGCTATTATATGAACAGTGCAAATATGAAACATTGCTATTACTGCACAGAATTTTCTTGGACAGTACTGATCTAGATAACCCTGCTCCTAACCTAGATTTCTTTTTAGCCTAAATTGTGTGACTGTCTGTGTAGATATGGCCAAAGAGAAATAGGTGCAGCCTCTTAAAGAAGATATTTGAATTTATCATTCTTCCCCATACATCTCACTATTGTAAACAAATATTTAAGTGAAAAATATGAATATTCCTTGAATATTATCTCCAAAATTATCAACCCATTAAGATATCCTCATTATAACACTATTTGTTATGTATATGTGAGTATTCCGCTTGTGAAATCATGTCAGACATATTTCAATTCTACATAGTTGTCTTAGTCTGTTTCGGCTGCTATAACAAAGTCCCATAGACTGGCTGGCTTACAAACAA
The DNA here is from genome assembly GCF_008728515.1 of Papio anubis. Lineage (NCBI taxonomy): Eukaryota > Metazoa > Chordata > Mammalia > Primates > Cercopithecidae > Papio > Papio anubis. The sequence goes on along the minus strand of NC_044996.1, from coordinate 48,649,733 downwards.
CAGAAATTTATTTCTCACAGTTAAGATCAAGGCACTGGCAGATTTGGTGTCTAGTGAGGTACTGCTTCCTGGTTCATAGACAGCAGTCTTCTTGCTGTGTCCTCACATGGCAGAAAGAGCAAGGGAGCTCTTTGGACCTCTTTTATAAGGACACTAATCCCATTAATGAGGACTCCATTCTCATTATCTGATCACCTTCTCAGAAGCCCCACCTCCTAATAGCATCAAACTGGGGATTAGGTTTCAACATATGAATGTTGGAGGAAACACAAATATTCAGTCTATAGCAATAGTTAATGTCTGATATAACACAGCTGACATACATAGCATTCATGGCATCTGTGAGCCCTTTTAGCGTTATAAAGAATAAGTTGGTTCTTATTATTTTCAGCATTACAGAGTGAATGTTTTGACTGGCAAAAATAAAATAATGAGGAACACAAAAAGACTTATCTGTATATAGGAACCACACACAATCATTCTAATCTTATCCCATTGGCTATTTTATGATTTAATATTTAAATTGAAATCTACAAAGTGAGTACTTAGTAAAAAGACTGGATTTGTCTGTGAATTTGATGCACAAATGCAAAATCTTATTCTTTAGAATTGCCCATAGTTACAACTCCAAAACCACTGTAGGAAAAACCCCCAGTTTCACTAAATCACTCTGGCTTTTTTCTGAAAAAGCCCAATGGGTTTGCCTAGTTGGAAATTCTATATTAAGAGATTCCCCCGGTAGTTGGCCAGGAAAAGAGCAACCAAAATGACTTAATACACTACTGCATTCAATTAGGTCCACTTTTCTTCTTTCAAAGGTGAAAGGAGAAACATTTAACTTTAAAAAGCAACATCTTCCTATAATTTGAATAGCTATTCTTTGTCTGCTTAAGAAAACATTCAGAACAGAAATTGCAAATACCTCACTTATTATAATTTTGAAAGAAAAAAATGACAGGTTTCTTCTAGTGAATATCACAGTCAAATTAATGATTTCCCTACATATATTTCTTATGAATATATGTAGCTCCAACTAAAAATAATAAAATGTCATATTAAAAAGGCAAATATTCTCACGTCCATATACTGGAATTCTTCTTTGCACTAGCAGGTCTTCTGGAAAATCTAAATTTGCATTTCAATCAAAGAACATCAATAATTGGACAGAGCAGACTAATGATCTTTCAAAGTTCCATTTCAGTGCACCTCTGAGATAAAAGAGGACTTCTGACAATTTTCAGCATCCTGTATTGCATTGTTTATTTTGAAGTATTATATAAAATCCAAAAATATGTTTTGTCATTATAAAATGCATAGCTCTGAACTGGTTTTTAAAATAAGCATCTTAACAGGTATGATAATTACAGTACCAATTTGAAAAAATCAAGAAATTTAAGGTTGGGAGAAACAGTTAAGATCATCTAAACCACAGAAAACTCACGATTATCATTGGATGTAGTAGATCAGACCCTGAATTCTGAAGGAGAAAATGTGGCTATAAGTCTCAGCTCTGAGATTATTTGTGAGACTTTGTCTAAGTCACTTTCTCTTCCCCTGGACCTTTGTTTTTCTACTCTGTAAAGAGAAACTTCTTTCATATCTAAGGTCTATGTACACTTTCTTGCTATCTGCCAAAAGTTAAGCAGCCAGTTATATAGTACTTTAGCAGACTCTACTTCAGTAAAACACTAAATTAGCTAGACTATATTATTATTAATTAAATTTGGAGGAAAATGAAGCTAAATCCCAAGCAAGCTAGTATCGGGAATTCATATGATGAAATGGCTTCCAGGAAATGTTTTTAGGTCAAAACACAGTCCTAGACATTATAATTTTTCATCTCCTGCTCTGTAGAGTGAATATCAATGTGCATGGTGATGACCATGAAGTTCTGAATGGCCATTATTGCCCAGTAACAATGCAGTCCTATGTGCTAGATTGCATTGACTTGAGCTTTAACTCAATTTGCCTGGGCCATTTAAAAATAATTTCAAACAAGAGTTGAAAGCAACAAAAATGCTTTCTGCTCAACTTTTGTTAGACAATTCAATTACCTACAATACCCTATTCTGTAAGCATACTAGTTAATCAAGGTTTTACTGTGCATTCTTTAAACTAGCAAGTTAGTTAATTAATTGGAGCAAGTAAATTGTTTGGCCAGGCTAGATGTCTGCACTGATGTAATTGCTTGGACTTTATTGTTATGTTTAGTAAGGAGCAAAATTGCATGAACAGTGACATGTGTATGTTTGGCTAAGGAAAAGACACTTTATTTATGGTGAGAATGGTCAGGCTTTAGCAGAACTAGTTGAATTTGCTATATGATACCCAGATTATACAGTTTACCAGCTAATCCAGTAAATGATCCTGAGGCCTCCTTACCTATTTCTAGGAACACTTATTAATGAATTCTCTTTTTTGGTCTTATTTCCTATGCCAAACAGTAATCTAGCTACCTCCATCTATCAGATTCCCCTTATAATGAAGGAAACAGCAGGAACACTCTATTGTGGGGAAGGAAGTGAAACTGTTCATCTTTGTATCTCTACCACAAACCACGGTATCTAGCACACAGTAGATGATTCATGAATGATGAATAAACTAAACAATGGATTATTTTTGACTGGTTATTTTATTTTTTTATTATTATTTTTCTTTATTTATTTATTTAGAGACGGAGTCTCACTCTGTTGCCCAGGCTGGAGTGCGGTGGCATGATCTCAGTTCACTGCAACCTCCACCTGCTGTGTTCAAGCAATTCTTCTGTCTCAGCCTCCCAAGTAGCTGGAATTACAGGCATGCGCCACCACACCCAGCTAAATTTATTTATTTATTTATTTATTTATTTATTTATTTAGGAGACAGAGTCTCGCTCTGTCGCCCAGGCTGGAGTGCAGTGGCCTGATCTTGGCTCACTGTAAGCTCCACCTCTTGGGTTCACACCGTTCTCCTGCATCAACCTCCCCAGTAGCTGGGACTACAGGACTACCACCATGCCCGGCTAATATTTTGTATTTTTTAGTAGAGATGGGGCTTCACAGTGTTAGCTAGGATGGTCTTGATCTCCTCACCTCATGATCTGCCCGCCTCAGCCTCCCAAAGTGCTAGGATTACAGGCGTGAGCCACTGCACCCGGGCTAATATTTTGTGTTTAGTAGACACGGGGTTCCGCCATGTTGGTCAGGGTGGTCTCAAACTCCTGACCTCAGGTGATCCACCTGCCTCAACCTCCCAAAGTGTTGGGATTACAGGCCTGAGCCACCACACCCGGCCTGATTGGTTATTTTAGATAGTAGTGTAATAATTGCTCTTTCAGGGACAGTTTTGTAGTCATCTTACATGAGGTTTCTCAAACAAATTTGGGCCAGGAAGAAACAACATGTTACCTGAATATATGTGGAAACTTACCTCTTCCTTTCTGTGGCCCTGCTGTCAATAAGAGAAAATCAGTCAAATCTTTGATAACAAATGTCTGTCATAGTTAAAGACACATAGTAGAGATTCAATTAAATTTGTTAAATGAGTATATTGGAAACAAGGGCAATTTAGGAAATAAAGGTAGAGCCATTTTGCAGATTTTTTTTTCCTTTCCTCCAGAAAAAAAAAGGAATGTATGACTTAGAACAATTTAGATAATATCATTGATAACGTGGAGAAGGTATGCACATGCAAGGAAAAAATTTTTCTGTTAAATATGAACAAGACATGGCACCAAGTGAGGAAGATGCCATGTCAGTTTCCATGATGGAAACCAAATATATTAATAAGGGTAATCACAAAGGCAGTTTTTGTACTAATTACAGTTAACCCTTGAACAACATGAGGATTTGGGCGGTGACACCCCTTGCAGTAAAAAATCCACGTATAACTTAAAAAAAATGTGAATACACAGTAGATGTATATATTTTGGGGATACATGAGATATTTTGTTACTATCATACAATGCATAATAATCACATCAGGGCAAATAGAATATCCATCGCCTCAAGCATTTATTCTTTGTGTTAAAAACAATCCGATTATATCCAATTATACTCTTTTAGTTATCTTAAGATGTAAAATAAATTACTGTTGACTAGTCATCCATTGTGCTATCAAATATTAGATCTTATTCATTCTATTTAACTATATTTTTGTACTCATTAACCATCTCCACTTCTACCCCACCCCCAGTACCCTTCAGAGCCTCTGGTAACCATCATTCTACTCTCTATCTCCATGAGTTCTGTTGTTTTAATTTTTAGCTCTGACAAATGAGTGAGAAAATGTGATAATTGTCTTTCTGTGTCTTACTTATTTCACTTAACATAATGACCTCCAATTTCATCCATGTTGTTGCAAATGACAGGATCACATTCTCTTTTATGGCTAAACATTACTTCATTCTGTAGATGTACCAGATATAGCAAATTCTCTTCTCTTTCCTTCTCCTCCCCTCCCCTCCTCCTCCTCCCCTTCCCTTCCCTTCCCTTCCCTTCCCTTCCCTTCCCTTCTTTCCTTCCTTCCTCTCTCTTTTTTTCTTTCTTTCTTTCTTTCTTTCTTTCTTTCTTTCTTTCTTTTCTTTCTTTCTTTCTTTCTTTCTTTCTTTCTTTCTTTCTTTCTTTTCTCTTTCTCTCTCTCTCTCTTTCTTTCTCTCTTTTCTTTTTTTTTTTGAGATGGAGTCCCACTCTGTTGCCCAGGCTGGAGTGCAGTGGCACAATCTCGGCTCACTGCAACGTCTGCCTCCTGGGTTCAAGTGATTATCGTGCCTCAGCCTCCCGAGTAGCTGGGATTACAGGTGTCTGTCACCATGCCCAGTGAATTTTTGTGTTTTTAGTAGAGATGGGGTTTTACCATGTTGGCAAGGCTGGTCTTGAACTCCTGACCTCAAGTGATTCCCCTTCCGTGGCCTCCCAAAGTGCTGGGATTATAGACTTGAGGCACCGTGCCCAGCCCACATTTTCTTTATACGTTTATCTGTTGACAGATACTTAGGTTGCTTCCAAATCTTGGCTGTTGTGAATAGTGCTGCAAACGTTGGAATGCAGATATCTCTTTGATATATTGATTTCCTTTCTTTTGGGTATACCTAGCAATGGGATTGCTGGATCATATGGTAGCTTTATTTTTAGTTTTTTGAGGAACTGCCAAACTGTTCTCCATAGTGCTTGTACTAATTTACATTCCCACTAAAAGTGTTCAAGGGCTCCCTTTTGTCCACATCCTCATCAGCATTCATTGTTATCTTGTTTTGGATATAAGTCATTTTAACTGGAATTAGATGATATGTAATTGTAGATTTGGGTGGGGACACAGAGTCAAATCATATCATTGCCTATTCAATATGGTACTAACTGTGGGTCTGTCATATATGGCTCTTATTGTGTTAAGGTATACTCCATCTATACCCAGTGTTTTGAGTATTTTTATCATGAAGAAATGTTGAATTTTATCAAATGCTTTTTCAGCATCAATTGAAATGATTGTATGGTTTTATCCTTCATCCTGTTGATATGATGTATCTCATTAATTGATTAGCTTTTGCTGAAACATCCTTGCATCCTTTGGATAAATCCCACTTGGTCATGATGTATGATGTTCTTAATGTGTTGTTGAATTTGTTTTACTGTATTTTGAGTTGAGGATTTTTGCATTAATGTTTATTAGGGATATTGGCCTGTACTTTTCTTTTTTCTTTTCTTTTCTGATATGTCTTTGACTTGTTTTGTTGTCAGGGAAATACTGGCCTCAGAATGAGTTTGGAAGTATTCTCTCCTCCTCTATTTTTCAGAACAGTTTGAGTAGGATTGATATTAGTTCCTCCTTAAATGTTACTTCTCTGTTCACATGTTGGATTTCTTTATGATTTAATCTTGGTAGGTTGTATGTGTCTAGAAATTTATCATTTTCTTCTAGATTTTTTTTTATCACATTACATTTATTTTTATTAAGACTTTTGTTGTTTTTATTGGTATAATTTACATACAGTAAAATTGACCCTTAGTATACATTTCTGAGTTTTGACAAGCATACACAGTCATGTAACTACAACAATTAAAATACAAGACAACTTCAATACAAAAACTTTCCCTTACACCTATTTTTAATCATCCCTGTACCCTCACCTCCACTTAACCAATGGTATGGTTTCTTTTTGTACTTTTTTGCCTTTTCTAGAATGTCATGTAAATGGACTCATACAACATATAGCCTTTTGAGGCTGACTATTCAGAATGTTCCAATAAGCATTTCCTTATTCTAGATTTTTTAATTTATTGGCATATAGTTGCTCATAGTGGCCCCAACGATCCTTTGAATTTCTGCAGTATCAGTTGTAATATCTTCAAATTCTGATTTTATACATTTGGTTCACCTCCTTTTTTCCTTAGTCTGGTTAAAGGTTTGTTTACATTGTTTTTATTTTCAAAAAATGAACTTTTCATTTTGTTGGTCTTTTGTATTATTTTTTCATTTCAATTTTATTTCTGCTCTGATGTTTATTATTTCTTTTCTTCTACTAATTTTGGACTTGGTTTGCTCTTGCTTTTATAGTTTCTTAAGATGTTACATTAGACTGTTTATTTGAACTTTTTCAACTTTTTATGCAGGAACTTATTGCTATAAACTTTCCTCTTAGTACTACTTTCACTGGATCCCCTAGGTTTTGGTACATTGTATTTCCATTTTCATTTGTCTCAAGAAATCTTCAAATTTTCTTCTTAATACCTTCATTGACCCATTTGTCACTCAGGAGCATATTGTTTAATTTCTTTGTGTTTGTATAGTTTTCAGAATTCCTCGTGTTATTTATTTCTAGTTTTATTCCCTTATAGTCAGAGAAGACGCTTGATATTATTTCAGTGTTTTTCAATGTTTTAAGACTTGTTTTGTGATCTAACATATGTTCTGTAATTGAGAATAATCCATGTGCTGAGGAAACATAATGCATATTCTGCAGCCATTGGATGAAATTTTCTGTATATATCTATCAGATCCATTTGTTCTGTAGTACAGATTAAATTCAACTTTTTTTTTAGACAGATCTTCCAGAAAGAAAATCAACAATGATGACAGTGGCTTGTTGACATCTCCAGCTATTAATATTATTGCGTTGGGACCTATCTCTCTCTTTAGCTCTAATATTTGCTTTATATGTCTGAGTGCTCCAGTGTTGGGTGCATATATATTTACACTTGTTATATCCTCTTGTTGAATTAGCCCCTTTATCATTGTATAGTGACCTGTCTCTTCTTACAGTTCTTGTCTTGAAATTTTGTCTGATATAAGGATAGATACTGCTGCTCTTTTTGGTTTTCATTGGCATGGAATATCTTCTTCCATTCCTTTATTTTCAGTCTGTGTCTTTATATATGTGTCTTGTAGGCAGAAGGTAATTGTGTCTTGTTTTTTCATTCATACAGCCACTCTATATCTTTTGATTGGAGAGTTTAGTCTATTTACAATCAATATTATTATTGATAAATAAGAACTTACTTCTACTATTTTGTTATTTGTTTTCTAGGGTTTTTTGTAGTCTTCTCTTCCTTCTTTCCTTCCTTCCTGTCTTCCTTTTAGTGAAGGTGGTTTCCTTGGTAGTGTGATTTAATTTCTTGCTTTTTATTTTTGTGTATCCACTGTATTTTTTCTTATCTGAGGCTACTATAAGACTTGCAAATACAATCTAATAGCTGAATATTTTAAGCTGATAAAAACTTAATACTGTTTGCATAAACAACCAAACAGAAAACTATTATAAACTCTACACCTTAAGTTTTGTCCTTGCTTTTTAACTTTCTGTTGTTTCTATTTCTATCTTATTGTACTATCTATATCTTGAAAAGTTGTTGCAGTTATTATTTTTGATTGTCTCATCTCTTTGTCTTGCTCTTTAAAGTAAGAGTAGTTTACACACTATACTTATACTATTATAATATTCTGTGTGTCTTTGTACTTACTATTACCAGTGAGTTTTGTATCTTCAGGTGGTTACTTATTGCATATTAACGTCATTATCTCTCTGACTGAAGAACTCCATTTAGTATTTCTTGTAAGACAGATCTAGTATTAATACAATCTGTCAGCTTTTGTTTTCCTGGGAAAGTATTTTACCTTCATGTTTGAAGGATAGTTTCACCAGATATACTATTCTAGGGTAAAAGTATTTTTTTTCCTTCAGCACTTTAAATACATCATGCCACTCTCGCCTAGCCTGTAAGGTTTCCACTGAGAAGTCTGCTGCCAGACGCATTGAAGCTCCATTGTATGTTATTTGTGTCTTTTCTCTTGCTGCTTTTAGGATCCTTTCTTTATCCTTAACTTTTGGGAGTTTGATTATTAAATGTGTTGAGATGGTCTTCTTTGGGTTAGATCTCCTTGGTGTTCTATAACCTTCTTGTACTTGAATATTGATATCTTTCTCTAGGTTTGTGAAGTTGTCTGTTAATCCTTTGAATAAACTCCCTAGCCCTATTTTGTTCTCTACCCCCTTTTCAAGGCCAATAACTCTTAGATTTGATCTTTTGAGGTTATTTTCTAGATCTTGGAGACATGCTTTATTGTTTTTTATTCTTTTTCCTTTTGTCTTCTCTGACTGTATTTTCAATAGCCTCTCTTCAAGCTCACTAATTCTCTCTTCTGTGTGATCAATTCTGCTATTAAAATAATGCATCAAAATGCATTCTTCAGTATGTCAATTGCATTTTGGCAAAAAGACAATTGACAGAAATTCAAGCAAGCCCCAGAATTTGTTTTCTATTATTTTAATCCCTTTGTTAAGTTTATTTGATAAAATTCTGAATTCCTTCTCTGTGTTATTGTGAATATCTCTGAGTTTCCTCAAAACAGCTATCTTGAATTCTCTGTCTGAAAGATCACTTATCTCTGTTTCTCAAGGATTGGTCGCTAGTGCCTTATTTATTTAGTTCATTTTGTGAGGTCATATTTTCCTGGGTGATCTGAATGCTTGTGCTCACATAATGACTGCACTCCCCTTCCTCCAAGCACACAGATTATCTTTCTGTGTCAAGTGCTCACCTCAGAGGATGGGGTAGGGGTGGTGTAGGTGATTCAAGACTGTCTTCTATCCTCTTCAATGCTTCTTTCCTTAATATGTTGTTTGTCAGTGTCTGCAAATTGATGAGTTAGGTATTTATTGTAGTCTTCACAGTCTGGGTTTTTTTTTTTTTTTTTTGTGCTCATTCTTCTTGAGAAGGTTTTCCAGGTATTTGAAAAGACTTGGGTGTTATAATCTAAGCCATACCTGCATTAGGTGGCACCCCAAGCCCAGTAATGTTTGGTTCTTGAAGACTCACAGAGATACCACCTTGGTGATCTTGGATAAGATCCAGAAGAATTATTTGAATTACCAGGCAGACACAGACACTCTTGTTTTCTTCCCTTACTTTCTCCCAAACACAGACTCCTTCTCTGTGCTGAGCCACCTGGAGCTGGGGGTGGGGTGATACAAGCATCCCTGTGGCCACCCACAGTGACTGCACTGGATCAGATCTAAAGCCAGCACAGCACTGATTCTTGCCCAAGGCTCACTGTAACCACTCCCTGGCTACCACCTGTATTCACTCAAAGCCCCAGGGCTCTACAATCACCAGGTGGTGAAGCTATCTAGGACTTTTTTCTTCCCTACAGGGTGATAAGTTACCTCAGGACTCAGGCAGGTCTGGAGATGCTGTTTGGGAACCAAGGAGTGGAGTAAAAAACCTTAGAAATCTACCTCGTGTTCTATTGTACTGCATCAGAGCTGGCACTCAAACTATGAGATGCAATCCTTCCCACTTTTCTCTGCCCCTTCCACAGACAGAGAAGTCTCACCCATGGCCACCAATACCACAAGCCTATGGGTAGTACTGCCAGGTTACCACAAATGTTCTTTCTGTATTATGATGTTAAGACCAGGTACTGTGGCCTCTTATCTGATTTTTGGTGCTTATGAAGATGCTTTTTGTGTGTGTGTTGATAGTTGTTCAGTTTGGTGTTCCTTGGGTTAGGGATAATTGCTGCAGGCTTCTTTTCAGCCATTTTGCTTCAACTCTTCCAATGTATAACTTTTGACTACTTAAAATGTAACCACTAAGATCCAGAAGCCTTACTGATAACATAGTTGATTAACACATATTTTGTACGTTATATTAGTTATATTCTGTCTTCTTACAATAAAGTTAGAGAAAAGAAAATATCATTTAAAAATCATAAGGAAAAGAAATATATTTATTTATCATTAAGTGGAAATGGAGTATCATAAATGTCTTCATCCTTGTCTTCATGTTGAGTGGCTGAGGAAGAGGAAAAGGGAAGGGCTGGTCTTACCATCTTAGGGGTTGCAGGATTGAAAGATGTGAAGGTGGAAGGGGACGCAGGAGAAGCAGAAACACTCAGTGTAACTTTTATTGAAAAAAAAATCTCCTCCTCCTCAGCCTCAAATCTTAAAAATGCAAGGACAGGATCAATGTCAGTACCCTTTGACTCAGAGTGATTGCAAATCTGTGGAGCTTCTAAAACTTATAGACCATATGTACTGACACTAAATAATTTTAAACTGATTTAGGAGACTTCATGTTATATAGTTTTCTGGAAACAAAGCTATGAAACTGAAACTGACAGCTCAAATATAATAATTGCATTTGATTGAAAAATAAAGCTAAAATTTGCTGGTAATGGGATGTCCAGCCCCTGAAGAGTATTAAGTCAAATTTAAATAACTAGAAGTGTCCACCACGTGGTAACTGTTTGAGGGTTCATATGACAGACATGGAAATGGTTCTGTCTGGTTTCTATTTTGACATACAATAGATCTTATTGGATGGGGTTTGATGACAACCTGGGGTTACAAAAATGTCTCCTGGGTGGTTTGAGACTTCATTCCATATTTATAGATTATTTATATTAATTTATTTCTGTTAGACTCAAATACTATAATTGGCATCTCATCATAAAAAGCACTAGTAGTCTCCCTCTGGTTAGGTATCCCCTCTGCTCTCAGTCAGGATAAAAAGTGGGCAAGGTGTAGGGGAACATGGAATGAGGACAAAAATGATTTTGAGAAAAATCAAAGATTGGGAATAGAGTCTCAATTGAATAACCTACTGGTCGTCTTGGAAAATAGATAGAACTGATGAGTATGAAGAATATTGCAAAATGTATAAAACATTTTCAGTGTTCAAATACCTAAAAGCTCTCACTTTTATATAAAATGCTGGCAGTGGGGTTGTGTTGCCTATGCTATTTTAAGAAATGGTTTCTAACTACACTTTGTTTTAATTTAATTGTTGTTTTACAAGTTCCGCTGAGTAAGACCTACTGCAAAGAAGATGTTACCTTAGGCAGGAGTTACATTACATTTGGTAACCAAGACAGAATACCTAGCTGTTGGGTAATGATTCCTTTTAGGTTTATCTGTATGTTTACCTCTCTCCCTTCCCCTCCCCCATTCCTTACTTCCCAACTCTGGAGGGGGATTCTTGAAGTGGTTTTCAGATCTGTCTTGGTTTAACACAATGGGTAAAAGGGAGGTTGAAATTAGCTGAACACTGCAAGTTACTGGTGTTGGGAGATGGGCTATAGCTGAAGGGAGGTGTGATGACTCTGAATGGGAAGCAGGCTGAACTGCATTGGTTCAGAAACGAAAGGCTTTCTACTGTTTCGAAACACTGATACCAACATTTTCCTTTCTGTCCTCACTCTCAAAATTAAATCTCTTCTTCCTTGCTTCTCCATAATACTTCATGGAGACAGTTGCCTTTGTTCTGGTCCCAGAATATATCTTCATCAGTTTCCCTAGTCATCCTGCCTACTTACCACATATAACCCTTGTTGCCTATTAATTTTAACCACTTTATATCCAAAATTATACTTGACTTACTGAGTAGCAGTTCCTTGAAACAAAACCTACTACAATAGTACCAACTGTGATAGTGACTAAACTCAAATGTGTCCTAAGAGCAACTACTGACATTTTGACTGACAAATATGATTGTTATAAGGGATGGAGAAGTGTATTTTGTCAGTTACATATATGCCTGGACTTACTAGCCCCATGAAGACGTGTTTTTGATTGGTGTTTCAGAGTTGTGAAGTTCAAGTAACAACTTGAATTTAAGAAATACCAATGTGGCTTGTGGGAGGAGTTTTGGAACTCTCAGTAAGTCTGTACACTCAAATAATCAATGCTTTGATGGTGGGTAGTCTTCCCTTTGTTACCATGCTCCCCTTTCTCCCTCGACACATATTTTAATTGACTTTTATTAAATATTATTCTTCATTGTGAAGGAGGTGAATTAGGGCAGAGTATAACAAATAGCATCAGGAATATTACAGTGAACTTTGCTTTGAAGCTAAGACAGACAAGGCAGTAGAGTTCTAAAAGGAATGCCAAAACTCTCCCTTCCCAGAATCTTCTTTGAAATGTTATCTGAGTTAATGCCCCATCTCTTTAAATATGGCCTGGAAGTCGTGTCAGGAGGGTGCTTTAAGAATTTTACACTTTGGTTAAGCTGGGCAGATTGGGTGGAACTGGTGAATTGGAAAGGAATACCAATTTGGTAAGTTTATGTTTGAGCATGCCACACAAAGTTAAAAACTGCACTTTGTTTTAACTGTTGTTTTGCAAGTTCCTCTGCGTAAGACCTACCACATAGAAGATGTTACCATGTAGTCACCAGTCTCTAGACTGGCTGTTCTTAACTGAGGGTATTTAGGAAACTTTTAAACTCAGACAAAATACCTGCACAGACACACATGCGCACGCATACACGCGTGTGCACGCACACACACATACACACGTTCACATGAATACACATACAGAGACCCTTTCCATCTCGTTTCCACCTACGCTGGAGGCTTGGATTCAGCAGATCTGCAGTGGAGCCTAAGCATCTTCATTTTAAATGCTCCATAGTACATTCCAATGTACAGCCAAGACTGAAAAACCCCTGGCTCAGACACTTCAATTTGGTCTGGAGTTTGATGTCCTGTAGGTGCTTTATTGTGCAACAAACTTATTTAACAAGTACTATGTGTCGGGCAGTGTTCCCAGCATTCTACAATAGCTACTCATTTAATTCTCATACCAACCCTATGAGGTAGGTATTATTATCATACCTATTCTGCAGATCAAGGGAAAGAGAGATACAGATAATCTTCTATCTTAAGTAAAAAGACACAAAAACTATGTCCTATTGAAACATATTGATTATTATTAAGTAAATTGTATATTAAAGTGCTGTGAATATTGTGAAATAACTACATATGATGATAACTTGTGGCATTAACCAGAGTGAAAGAAGACACCTTGGTCTGGTTTATGAATACTGAGGAATACATGAATCATCTTTACTCTCGATATGTTTGAAAACAAGATGGATAGCTAAAGAGTAGGCTCTCCAGTAAAATTTTACTCTAGAAGATGAGAAAGGAGTAATAAGACACAAGTCAAACATATTGTAACATGTTAATGTTTACTAATATCATTAAAATATATGATTGGGTCTTCCTTTTTTGCCTTTTTATAAATTAAGAAAAACCCTGGTCTACTTGATGACCTTAAAATGGACTCCAGGAATAATAATGATATCATCTATTACTAGAAAATTCAGCAAATTCTAACCAGAACTTAGAAACTAGTCCATAAGTTCAGTATTCTGTGTTTATTAATCCATCGTGATGTGTCAACCTTTACAACACAGTCTTTTATTAGTAAAGTTAAATCAGACAGAAATATAGATACAAAAACACCTAGGTTCCAGTCTCAGCCTTGAGACCAATGTGTTCTATGCTATTTCCCCTCTCAAAGCCTTAGTTTCTTCATCTGTAAAATGGATGGGTTTGCCCTAGATAATTTCTCCAAGGTCTCTATCAGTATAAAAATCTATAAATATGTTAAGAACTATTGTGACAGGAAGCTCATGGCTTTTGTTTCTTCAATGTAATAATTTGTTCCTTCCTATCTCCTGGGATCTCTGAGTGAGCACTGATTAGAAAGAATGTTGAGCTCTCTGGTGGACAGCTGACTTCTCTAACCCAGCAGAAATGAATCTGTCAACTTTCATTAGGCATTGTCAGGTAGCATCATGCTCAGTGATAGATTGTACCAGAAGTAGTGTTAGGTTGACATCCAATTATACCAAGGTTCTAAAAAGGTAGTCTATTTCACTCTTCTTAAAATTCCTGAGAATTTGGGATGCTGCAAAACATGTAAAATGGTTGATAGGAGGCAAGAAATTGTTTTATGCATTTTAATACTTTCCTTTTGAGGCTATCGAAGCTGCAAATGGTTGTATTATCAATAGAAGTGCCCTAAAAATTTGTCAAGGTTAGAATAACAGGTTTCTGGAACACCTCATGGTTGTGATCACAACTGAGCCTTGTACTTTTAGCCAAGTTGCTCCCTGACCTGTTCCCCAAGATGGCACAATGTCAGGTGAGCTTCCTCCTAAGGAAAATGGCCCAAGTAAGAACAAAGATGGGGGTGATGGTTAGGAAGTGAAGGAGGCTTCTCTTGATTTCCCTGACCTTTTAAACAGCCATACCATCTGGAGACAGAGTGGGCAGCACAGCACACAGAGTGGGGAGCCACAGAGTGGGCAGTGGCGAATCAGAGTCATCTGGACTACATGAATAATTATGTGGAAATTTAAATTCCCACCCAATAAAATCCACTTTACATTTATAATAATTTTAAAATGCTTAAGTGAATCAAAATATAAATTTTTACAAATTCTGCAAGCCTTCATTTGGATATGACTGTGTAAATCTGGCCTGAAGATAATTTCTTTCTATTTACCAACATAGAAAGGAATTCAAATTATGTTGTTAAATGAAACAAGCAAGTTTTATAACACAGTTTTAGGTTGATTCTACAAAAATAATGTAGTATATTTTAGAGAAAAGAAATGGGGACATTATGTTATATGGAGCAAGGGCTGGGAATTCTAGATGACTTTCTCTTTATTATATATTTCTATATTTCATTTTTATACAACAAAGGCATTTTAGCTTTACATCAGATTAAAACAAAATAAAGACCTGTTTTAGAAAAAAAGAAAGTAAGGGATATTTGAGGGCTTTGGGGTAATAATTATTTTCTTCCAACAGGAGTGGAATTATCAGAACCTTTTCATTATCAACTTTTGTCCTTAAACTAAAAGTTAAAATCTATTATTCTCATTGGGATTGATTTTCTGCTTCTTGCTTTACCTCAACAACCCTTTTGGCGAAGGTCCATTGAATAATTCAAGAATTCTTTCTAAGGTATAAAACAAGTCAAGATGGCTAGCCCCAGCTCCTTGGTCCCTTGCCTGCGTGAGAAAGGTCTCAGCATAGCTTCTTTTGCTGGGCATAGAATGGTTTTTGATTTTCTTGATGGGGCTGTTACCTGATATTTCAAGAGTTGCTCTGAATTTGCCTTGGGAATCTCTTGGTCTAGACAAGACCAGGCTGAAGAGACTATTTTGCTCATTGGAGAATAGTTTCTCATAAGGCTCCTTATTATCTGGGCAAAAACCAAAAATCTACTCCTTTGCCTCTGGCCCCAACAGAGCCTTTTCTAATTAATACTTTATTTGGCAGCAGATGTTTTCTGTGTGCCATACACTGAGGCAAGAGCTAAGCAGAATCCTTAAGTGAAGATATTCCGCTAGGAAGGGCACCTTCCCCCAACCCTTCAGGCTTTTCAGGCTTCAGACTTTTCAGGAAGGTCTTCCTTATCTTCATATCTTAAGGCAGTCTATTTTTCTTTTCATAATTGGCTTACTCTCTAAATAGTTACTGTATTTTCTCAAATTTCATAAAGAATATGTTCACCTTTTATGATACCAGCACTTTGGGAGGCTGAGGCAGGTAGATCACTTGAGGTCAGGAGTTCAAGACCAGCCTAACTAACACAGTGAAACCCCATCTCTACTAAAACACAAAAATTAGTCTGGCATGGTGATGAGCGCCTGTAATCCCAGCTACTGGGGAAGCTGAGGCAGGAGAATCACTTGAACCCAGGAGGTGGAGGTTGCAATAAGCCGAGACTGTGCCACTGCACTCCAGCCTGGGCAACAGAGTAAGACTCTGTGTGTGTGTGTGTGTGTGTGTGTGTATGTTTGTGTGTGTGTGTTCACCTTTTAAACAATATGAAAGTATACAGAACAAAACATGAAAATCCTCGTTTGCTTCCTTCCCCCATCTTCAATGGTCTGATATACATCTTTCCAGTTCCCTTTCTATGCATTTACATACACATGTATACATAAATATATATGATGTTTCTTTGTGTCCACTAAAATTTTCTGTAAGGTTAAAAGTGTTCTAAATCTGTGCTATGCAATATAGCAGCCATTAGCTACATGGGACAGCTGAGCACTTGAAATGTGACTAGTGTGACTGAAGGACTAAATTTTTGATTTTACGTAATTTGAATTTGTTTATATTTAAGTTTTTAATTGGCAACCCAATAGGAAAGAAGAAGTGAAATTTTCTCTGTAGACAACAAGATCATATACATAGATAACCCCTAAAGACTCCATGAAAAATTGTTAAAATGAGAACAGTAAAAGTGCAGGATACAAAATCAACACAGAAAAATCAGTAGCATTTGTCTATACAAACAACACACTATCTGAAAAAGATAAAGAAAATAATCCCATTTAAAAAACAATAGAAAAAAATACTCATGAATAAATTTAACCAAGGAAGTAAAATATTTTTATACCACAGACTATCAAAATTTAAATTAAAAAATGAAAAATACAAATATATTGGAAGATATGTTCATGGAGTTGAAAAATTAATATTATCAAGATAGCCATAGTACCCAAAGAAATCCACAGATTCAATGCAATTCCTATCAAAATTCCAAGGTCATTTTTCACAGAAATATAAAAAAGAATCCTAAAATTCATATGAAATCACAAAAGATCCCAAATAGCCAAAACAATCTTCAGCAAAAAGAACAAAACCAGAGACATCATTCTACCTGATCTGAAAATTTACCACACAGCTATAGTAACCAAAATAGCATGGTAGCAGCATAAGAACACATATACAGACCAATGGAACAGATTAGAGAGCCACAAAATAAATTAATATATTTATGGCCAACTGATGTTTGATACAGGTGCTAGTAATATGCAATAGGTAAAGGACTAGTCTCTTCCATACATGGTGTTAGGAACACTGGATATCCACATGCAGAAGAGTGAAATTAGACTGTCACATCATATGTGAAAATCAAATCAAAATGGATCAAAGACTTAAATATAAGACCTAAAATTGTAAAAATACTAGAAGAAAACACTGGGGAAAGCTTCTTGACATTGGTCTGAGCTAAGATTTTTTTGGAGATGACATCAAAAACATAGGCAACTGATACAGTTTGGATCTGTGTCCCCATCCAAATCTCATCTCGAATTGTAGTTCCCATAATCCCCATATGTCAAGGAAGGGACTGGGTGGGAGGTGATTGGATCACGAGGGCAGTTTCCCCCAAGCTGTTCTCATAAAAGTGAGGGGGTTCTCATGAGATCTGATGGTTTTATAAGCGACAATTCCTCCTACACACACTCTTCTCTTGCCTGCTGCCATGTAATACATGCCTGCTTACCTTTCTGCCATGATTGTAAGTTTCCTGAGACCTTCCCATCCACAGACCCATTAGTCAATTAAACCTCTTTCCTTTATAACTTACCCAGTCTTGGGTACTATCTTTATAACAATGTGACGTCAGGCTAAAGCAGGAAATTAGTACCACAAAGAGTAGGGTACTGCTATAAAGATACCCCAAAACATGGAAGCGGCTTTGGAGTTGGGTGACAGGCAGAGGTTGGAACAGTTTGGAGGGCTCAGAAGAAGACAGGAAGATGTGGTAAAGTTTGCAACTTTCTAGAGATTTGCTGAATGGTTTTGACCAAAATGTTGATAGTTATGTGGACAACAAAATCCAGGCTGAGGTGGTCTCAGATGGAAATGAGGAACTTATTGGGAACTGGAGCAAAGATCACTCTTGTTATTCCTTTTTTTTTTTTTTTTTTTTTAAATTATTACTATACTTTAAGTTCTGGGGTACATGTAGAGAATGTGCAGTATTGTTACATAGGTATACACGTGCCATGGTGCTTTGCTGCACCCATCAACCAGTCATCTACATTAGGTATTTATCCTAATGCTATCCCTCCCTTAGCCCCCTACTCCCTGACAGGCCCTGGTGTGTGATGTTCCCCTCCCTGTGTCCATGTATTCTCATTGTTCAACTCCTACTTATGAGTGGGAACACGCGATGTTTGGTTTTCTGTTCTTGTATTAGTTTGCTGAGAATGATGGTTTCCAGCTTCATCCATGTACTTACAAAGGACACAAACTCATCCTTTTTTATGGCCGCATAGTATTCCATGGTGTATATGTGCCACATTTTCTTTATCCAGTCTATCATTGATGGGCATTTGGGTTGCTTCCAAGTCTTTGCTATTGTGAATAGTGCTGCAATAAACATATGTGTGCATGTGCCTTTACAGTAGAATGATTCATAATCCTTTGGGTATATTCCCAGTAATAGGATTGCTGGGTCAAACAGTATTTCTAGTTCTAGATCCTTGAGGAATCACCACACTGTCTTCCACAATGGTTGAACTAATTACACTCCCACCAACAGTATAAAAGCATTCCTATTTCTCCACATCCTCTCCAGCATCTGTTGTTTCCTGACTTTTTAATGATCACCATTCTAAATGGTATGAGATGGTATCTCATTGTGGTTTTGATTTGCATTTCTCTAATGACCAGTGATGATGAGCTTTTATTCATGTTGGTTGGCCACATAAATGTCATCTTTTGAGAAGTGTCTGTTCATATCCTTCACCCACTTTTTGATGGTATTGTTTCATTTTTCTTATAAATTTGTTTAACTTTGTAGATTCTGGATATTAGCCCTTTGTCAGATGGATAGGTTACAAAAATGTTCTCCCAT
Source organism: Papio anubis (assembly GCF_008728515.1). Classification (NCBI taxonomy): domain Eukaryota; kingdom Metazoa; phylum Chordata; class Mammalia; order Primates; family Cercopithecidae; genus Papio; species Papio anubis. Next base: position 48,630,796 of record NC_044996.1, on the reverse strand, counting down.
TCTGTAGGTTGCCTGTTCACTCTAATGATAGTTTCTTTTGCCATGCAGAAACTCTTTAGTTTAAATATATGCTATTTGTCTATTTTGGTTTTTGTTGCCATTGAATTTGGTGTTTTAGTCATAAAGTCTTTGCCCATGCCAATGCCCTGAATGGTATTGCCTAGGTTTTCTTCTGGGTATTTATGATTTTAGGACTTATGTTTAATTCTTAATCCATCTTGAGTTAATTTTTGTATAAGGTATAAGAAAACAGTCCAGTTTTGGTTTTCTGCATATGGCTAACCAGTTTTCCCAACATCATTTATTAAATAAGGAATCCTTTCCCCATTGCTTGTTTTTGTCAGGTTTGTCAAAGATCAGATGGTTGTAGATGTGTGGTGTTATTTCTGAGGCCTCTGTTCTGTTCCATTGGTCTATATATCTGCTTTGGTACCAGTACCATGCTGTTTTGGTTACTGTAGCCTTGTAGTATAGTTTGAAGCCAGGTAGTGTGATGCCTCAAGCTTTGTTCTTTTTGCTTAGGATTGTCTTGGCTATGCAGGCTCTTTTTTGGTTCCATATGAAATTTAAAGTAGTTTTTTTCCAATTCTGTGGAGAAAGTCAATGTTAACTTGATGGGGATAGCATTGAATCTATACATTACTTTGGTCAGTATGCCATTTTCATGATATTGATTCTTCCTATCCATGAGCGTAGAAGGTTTTTCAATTTGTTTGTTCCCTCTCTTATTTCCTTGAGCAGTTGTTTGTAGTTCTCCTTGAAGAGGTCCTTCACATCCCTTGCAAGTTGTATTCCTAGGTATTTTATTCTCTTTGTGGCAATTGTGAATCGGAGTTAACTTACGATTTGGCTCTCTGTTTGTCAGTTATTGGTGTATAGGAATGCTTGTGATTTTTGCACATTGATTTTGTATCCTGGGACTTTGCTGAAGTTGCTTATCAGCTTAAGGAGATTTTGGGCTGAGATGATGGGGTTTTCTAATTATACAATCATGTCATCTGGAAACAGAGACAATTTGATATCCTCTTTTCCTATTTCAATACCCTTTATTTATTTATCTTGCCTGATTGCCCTGGCCGGAACTTCCAATACTATGTTGAATAGGAGTGGTGAGACAGCATCCTTGTCTTCTGCTGGTTTTCAAAGGAATGCTTCCAGTTTTTGCCCATTCAGTATGATATTGGCTGTGGGTTTGTCATAAATAGTTATTATTTTGAAATATGTTCCATCAATACCTAGTTTATTGAGAATTTTTAGTGTGAAGGGCTGTTGAATTTTGTTGAAGGCCTTCCCTGCATCAATTGAGATAATCATGTGGTTTTTGTCATTGGTTCTGTTTATGTGATGGATTATGTGTATTGATTTGCATATGTTGAACCACTTTGCATCCCAAGTATGAAGCCAACTTGATCATGGTGAATAAGCTTTTCGATGTGCTGCTGGATTTAGTTTGCCTGTATTTTATTGAGGATTTTTGCATCGATGTTCATCAGGGATATTGGCCTGAAATTTTCTTTTTTTGTTATGTCTCTACCAGGTTTTGGCATCAGGATGATGCTGGCCTAATAAAATGAGTTAGGAGGATTCCCTCTTTCTCTATTCATTGGAATAGTTGCAGAAGAAATGGTACCAGCTCCTCTTTGTACTTCTGGTAGAATTTGGCTGTGAATCCGTCTGGTCCTGGACTTTTTTTGGTTGGTAGGCTATTAATTACTGCCTCAATTTCAGAACTTATTATTGCTCTATGCAGGGATCCAACGTCTTCCTCGTTTAAACTTGGGAGGGTGTATGTGTCCAGGAACTTATCTGTTTCTTCTAGGTTTTCTAGTTTATTTACATAGAGGTGTTTATAGTACTCTCTGGTGGTATTTTGTATTTCTGTGGATTCGGTGGCGATATCCCCTTTATCATTTTTTATTGTGTCTATGTGATTCTTTTCTATTTTCTTCTTTATTAGTCTGGCTAGCAGTCTATCTATTTTGTTGATATTTTCAAAAAACCAGCTCCTGGGTTCACAGAGTTCGAACTTTGCTAAGGATCAGACTGCTTCCTCAAGTGGGTCCATGATCTTGGGTATCCTGAATGGGAGACACATCCCAGTAGGAGCTGACAGACACCTCATACAGGAGAGCTCTGACTGGCATCTGGTGGGTGCATCTCAGGGGTGAAGCTTCCAGAGGAAAGAACAGGCAGCAATCTTTGCTGTTCTGCAGCCTCTGCTGGTGATACCTAGGCAAACAGGGTCTGGAGTGGACCTCCAGTAAACTGCAGCAGACCTGCAGCAGAGGGGCCTGACTGTTAGAAGGAAAACTAACACAGAGAAAGGAATAGCATCAACATAAACAAAAAGTACGTCCACTCAGAGACCCCATCCGAAGGTCACCAACATCAAAGACCAAAGGTATATAAATCCACAAAGATGGGGATAGGCCAGTGCAAAAAGGCTGAAAATTCCAAAAACCAGAACGCCTCTTCTCCTCCAAAGGATCACAACCCCTCACCAGCAAGGAAACAAAACTGGACGGAGAATGAGTTTGATGAATTGACAGAAGTAGGCTTCAGAGGGTGGGTAATAATGAACTCCTCTGAGCTAAAGGAGCATGTTCTAACCCAATGCAAGGAAGTTAAGAACCTTGAAAAAATGTTAGATGAATTGCTAACTACAATAACCAGGTTAAAGAACATAAATGACCTGATGGAGCTGAAAAACACAGCACAAGAACCTCATGAAGCATACACGAGTATCAATAGCCAAATTGATCAAGCAGAAGAAAGGATATCAGAGATTGAATATCAACTTAATGAAATAAAGTGAGAAGACAAGGCTAGAGAAAAAAGAATGAAAAGGAATGAATAAAGACTCTAAGAAATATGGGATTACGTGAAAAGACCAAATCTACATTTGATTGGTGTACCTGAAAGTGACAGGGAGAATGGAACCAAGTTGGAAAACACTCGTCAGGATATTATCCAGGAGAACTTCCCCAACCTAGCAAGACAGGCCAACATTCAAATTCAGGAAATACAGAGAACACCACAAAGATACTTGTCAAGTAGAGCAACCCCAAGACATAATCGTCAGATTCACCAAGGTTGAAATGAAGGAAAAAATGTTAAGGGCTGCCAGAGAGAAAGGTTGGATTACCCACAAAGGTAAGCCCATCAAACTAACAGTGGATCCTTCTGCAGGAAACTCGACAAGACAGAAGAGAGTGGGAGCCAATATTCAACATTCTTAAAATAATTTTCATCCCAGAATTTCATATCCAGCCAAATAAGTTTCATAAGCAAAGGAGAAATAAAATATAGAAAAGCAAATGCTAAGAGTTTGTCACCACCAGGCCTGCCTTACAAGAGCTCCTGAAGGAAGCACTAAACATGGAAAAGAAGACCGGTACCAGCCACTGCAAAAACATACCAAATTGTAAAGACCATCGACACTATGAAGAAACTGCATCAACTAATAAGGAAAATAACCAGCTAGCATCATAAAGACAGGATCAAATTCACACATAACAATATTAACCTTAAATGTAAATGGGCTAAATGCCCCAATTAAAAGACTAACTGGCTAATTGGATGAAGAGTCAAGATCCACTGAAGTGCTGTATTCAGGAGACCCATCTCACATGCAAAGACACACATAGGCTCAAAATAAAGGGATGGAGGAATATTTCCCAAGCAAATGGAAAGCAGAACAACAACAACAACAAAATAGCAGGGGTTGCAATCCTAGTCTCTGATAAAACAGACTTTAAATCAACAAGGATTAAAAAAAAAGACAAAAGAGGGCATTACATAATGGTAATGGGATCAATGCAACAAGAAGAGCTTACTATCCTAAATATATATGCACCATATACAGGAGCACACAGATTCATAAAGCAAGTTCTTAGAGACCCACAAAGAGACTTAGACTCCAACACAATAATAGTGGGAGACTTTAACACCCCAATGTCAATATTAGACAGATGAATGAGACAGAAAATTAACAAGGACATTCAGGAGTTGAACTGAGCTCTGGTCCAAGTGGACCTAATAGACATCTGCAGAACTCTCCACCCCAAATCAACAGAATATACATTCTTCTCAGCACCACATCACACTTATTCTAAAATTGACCACATAATTGGAAGTAAATCACTCCTTAGCAAATGCAAAAGAATGGAAATCATAACAGTCTCTTAGACCACAGTGCAATCAAATTAGAACTCAGGATTAAGAAACTCACTCAAAACCGCACAACTATATGGAAACTGAACAACCTACTCCTGAATGACTACTGGGTAAATAATGAAATTAAGGCAGAAATAAAGATGTTCTTTGAAACCAATAAGAACAAAGACAAAACGTACCAGAATCTCTGGGACACATTTAAAGCAGTGTTTAGAGGGAAATTTGTAGCAATAAATGCCCACAGGAGAAAGCAGGAAAGATCTAAAATCAACACCCTAACATCAAAATTAAAAGAACTAGAGAAGCAAGAGTAAACAAATCCAAAAGCTAGCAGAAGACAAGAGATAACTAGGATCAGAACTGAAGGAGATAGAGACATGAAAAACCCTGTGTAAAATCAACTCTTGCTATTCTTTAGCAAAGAGACTGGCAGCATTTTGTCCCTGCCCTAGAAATCTGTGAAACTTTGAATTTGAGAGAGATAATTTAGGGTATCTGGTGGAAGAAACTTCTAAGCAGCAAAGTGTTCAAGAGAGGACAGAATGTAAACATTTGGATCATTTGCAGCCTGACCCTAAGATAGAAAAGAAAAACCCATTTTCTGGGTAAGAATTCAAACTGGCTGCAGAAATTTGCTTAAGTAAGGAGGAGCCAAATGTTCATCACCAATACAATGGGGAAAATGTCTCCAGGGCTTGTTAGAGACCTTCATAGCAGCACCTCCCATAGCAGACCCAGAGGCCTAGGGGTGAAAAATGGTTTTATGGGCCTGACCCAGGGCCCCCTGCTGCTTTGTGCAGCCTCCAGGATTTGGCACCCTGTGTCCCAGCTATAGCTAAAATGGGCCAACATACAGCTTAGGCTGTTGCCTCAGAGGGTGCAAGTCCCAAACTTTGACAACTTCCACATGATGTTGGGCCTGCAGGAGCACAGAAGTCAAGAATTGACGTTTGGAAACCTCCGCCTAGATTTCAGAGATGTATGGAAACACTTGGATATATCCAAGCAGAAGTTTGCTGCAGGGGAAGAGCTCTTATGGAGAACCTCTGCTAAGGCAGTGTGGAAGGAAAAAATGTAGGGTAGGATTCCTCACACAGAGTCCCCACTGGGGCACTTCCTAGTAGACCTGGGAGAAGTGGGCCACTGTCCTCCAAACCCCAGAATGATAGATCCACTGACAGCTTGCACAGTGTGCCTGGAAAAGCTGCAGGCACTCGACACCAGCCTGTGAAAACAGCCAGAGGCTGGCGGGTGCTCCACCTTGCAAAGCCACTAGGACAGAGCAGCCAAAGTCCCTGGAAGCCCACCTCTTTCATTAGCATGACCTGAATGTGATACATGGAATCAAAGAAGATCATTTCAGAGTTTTAATATTTAGTGATTGCCCCACTTGATTTTGGATTTGCATGGGGCCTGTAGCCCCTTTGTTTTGTCCAATTTCTCCCACTTAGAACAAGAGCATTTACCCAATGCTGCACTCTTATCGTATGTAGGAAGTAACTAATTTGCTTTTGGTTTTGCAGCCTCATAGGCAGAGGGGACTAGCCTTGTCTCAGATGAGACTTTGGACTGTGGACTTTTGAGTTAATGCTGAAATCAGTTAAGACTTTGGGGTACTGTTGGGAAGATTTTGAAATGTTAAAAGTACATGTTATTTGGGAAGGGCCAGAGGCAGAATTATATGGTTTGGCTCCGTGTCCCCACCCAAATCTCATCTCAAATTGTAGTCCCCATAATCCCCACATGTCGAGGGAGGGACCAGGTGGGAGATGGTTGGATCATGGAAGCAGTTTTCCCTAGGCTGTTCTCATCATAGTGAGTAAATTCTTATGAGATCTGATGGTTTTATAAGTGTTTGACATTTCCTCCTACACACACTCTTCTCTTGCCTGCTGCCATGTAAGATGTGCCTGCTTCCTCTTCCACCATAGTTGTAGGTTTCCTGAGACCTCCACAGTCATGCAGAACTGTGAGTCAATTAAACCTCTTTCCTTTATAAATTACAGTCTTGGGCAGTATCTTTATAGCAGTGTGAGAATATACTAATACAGCAAATAAAGCAAAAATACACAAAGTATCAGTCTAAAAATCTTGTACACAACAAAGGAAACAACAGAGTGAAGAGACAACCTGTAACTGAAAGAAATATATGTAAGCCATACATCTGATAAGGGGCTCATAGCCAAAATGTATAAGCAACTCAAAAAACTCAATAGCAAGAAAACAAATAACATGATTAAAAATGGGCAAAGTACTTGAATAGATGTTTCTTAAAAGAAGACATACAAATGGCCAGTAAACATATGGAAAAATGCTCAACACTGCTAATTATTACGGAAATGCAAATTAAAACCACAATGAGATATCACCTCACACCAGTCAGAATGGCTACTATAAAAAAGGTGAAAGATAAGTGTTGGCAAAGGTGTACAGAAAAGAGAACGCTGGTATACTGTTGGTGGGAATGCATACAAGCACAGCAATTATGGAAACCTATATGAAAGTTTCTCAAAAAACTAAAAGTAGAACCTCCATATGATCCAGCAATTCCATTCCTAGATATATAGTTAACCCTTGAACAACATGGGAGTTAGGGGTGCTGACTCTCAGCAGTCGAAAACTCACATATAACTTTTGACTCCCCACAAACTTTACTACTAATAGCCTTCTGTTTACTGGAAGCCTTACTGATAACATAGTTGATAAACATGTATTTTATATGCTATATGTATTATTTAGTATATTCTTAAAGTAGGCTAGAGAAAAGAAAATGTTATTAAAATCATAAGAAAGATAAAATATATTTACTATTCATTAAGTGGAAGTGGTTCATCATAAAGCTTTTCATCTTGGTCATCTTCACATTGAGTAGGCTGAGGAGAAGGAGGCAGAGGAGGGGGTTGGTCTTGCTCTCCCAGTGGTTGCAGAGTTGGAAGAACATCTTTATATAAGTGAACCTGCACAGTTCAAACCCATGTCATTCCAGTGTCAACAGTATATACAAAGGACATGAAATCAGTATGTCAAAGAGATATCTGCACTTACATGTTCATTGCAGCATTATTCATAATAACCAAGATATGGAATCAACCTAAGTATTATCAACCTAAGTATTTACCTGTGGAAGAATGGATAAAGAAAATGTGAGATATAAACACACACACACACACACACACACACACACACACACGCACACACACAATGGAATTTTATTCAGCCTTAAAAAGCAAATGAAATCCTATCATTTATGACAACATAAATAAACCTGGAGGGCATTATGCTAAGTGAAATAAGCTATGCACTGAATGACAAATAAGGCATAATTTCACTTATATGTAGAATCTAAAACAGTTGATCTCATAGAGCCAGAGAGTAGAATGGTTGGGGGTGGGGAATGGGAAATGGGGAGATGTTTGTCAAAGGGTATAAAGTTTCAGTTAGATAGGAGGGATAAGTTTTTTTGAGATCTGTTATGCAATATGGAGGCTATCAATAATCATGTCTATTTCAAAATTGCTAAGAAAGTAAATTTCAAATGTTCTCACCACAAAAAGTGATAAGTATTTGAGGTGATGACTATGTTAATTACCTTGCTTTCATCATTCTACATTGTATATGTATGTATGTGTGTGTGTGTATATATATAGTATATATGATATATAGAGTGTATATATATTATATATATATACACTGTATCCCATAAATATATACAATTATAATTTGTCAATTTATAATAAAATAAATAATTAAAAAATAAATAAAATTTAAGTTTTAGTAGCCATATATGACCATTGGTTATCATATTAGGCAGTGAACATCAAATTAGCAGGGACCAGGAACTTAGAAAACAGCAACAGTATGAGAAATATAACTATGGGTAATGGGGTACCAGTGTTTTACCAGAGATGCATTATCTCACTTTATCTTCACAATCCTATTATTAACAGATTTTTTAAAAAAACCATCAGGCATAGAGAATTTTAGAAAGTTGTCCAAGACAGAAAGCATTAGAGTCTGGATTCAAATTCAGACAATATAGCTCCAGAAAGTACCTCCCTGAGTTTAAGCATGCGGGAAATCATGTGATAAACTGGAAACAGCATGAGTTTTGGCATAGAGAAAACTAATTTTGGATCTTGGTCCTGCCACTTATTGGACTCTGACTGTGTGACATTAAGCAAGTCACCTATCCTCTCTGATTCTTTATTATAAAACCTATAATATGGGACTTGTAATACTTCTCACCACCAATGGGATATACACTTTAATATATCATATGTTATTTCCCCCTCTTCCATCTTCTCTATCAAATAAGTTTGCCTTTAGGGCAAAACTACCTGTATTTGGGGATGTTGTCACTGGTCATGAAGCAGATTAAAATTAACTGAGATTAAAACAGATCAAAATTAAGCAAACACATTATTCCTTGTGGGCCAGAGCTTATTATCACAGAATTCTAGATAGCTGAGCTAACTGAAGGGCAAGAAAGTCTCTGGAACTACCACACTGAATGTAAGGATAAAGGCAAGGAGCAGTTTGGTCTGCTACAGATTAATTGGCTAATGCCTACAGTTTGTAATCAGATTGTGGTTCAAGTTCTAATTCTAATAATTACTACTCGTGTGACCTTGGGAAAGTCACCTACCCTCTTTCTCTCTGTTTTCTCATATATAAAATGGGGGTAATAAGGAATTTCCAGAGACTTTCTTGCCCTTCAGTTATCTCAGCTGTCTAGAATTCTGTGCTAATTACATGTTGTCTTATAAACTTTGAGGAAAGATAATATGTAAAGTCTATTTCCCTGAAATTCAGAGCTGGGGTTGCTTTTGTGTTCTTGATTCCCTCAGTTTTCTTATCTCTGAAAAAAATGTTGGCACTTCTGCCTGTGTGGTTTATGAATCCTGCCATAGTTTGATTAATGTATTTTTGTAACACATTTGAACCACATGCGTGTGACATACTCCATTGCATGACTCTTTCGTTAAGATCTACTGGAAATGTCAGAGACTCTTTAAAGGCAGTTGTTAAACATTAGCATAAGAATATTTGTTAAACTCTTCCAGAAAAGGATACTGTGTAAATCGTAACATCATTTAAATTAGTCAACCACTATTAATTCAGGCTAATTGTAGAAGATTCCAAGCTGAACTGCTGATAAATCTAAAAAGTAGAGTGTGTATAAAGGAGTGCTAGCTAGCTGGTGATGAGTAAGACTCATGGTGGGCCTACTTTAATGAAAGATAACATTCATTTGTAATTGTAATTACTATAATAATGGAGTACAATTAAAGTATTTGAAAACACAGTTTGGGCTATTAAGTAGTTTGAATATTCCTCTAACATTTCTGTTTATTCCATTAATTTTCTTAGCAAAGCCTTTCTTTATAGATATTGCAAGGTCAACTTAAGCCCAGCCTGGGTCCAAATGATCACAAAACTTGAGTATATGAGGTCCACATTAATGAGGACTTATTATAATGATAAATATAGAAAGATCAAAACCTGGGGCAGGCTATAGGTTATGCTATCTTTTATTTAATTGCTTTTTTTTCTATTATAAATTTCACCTTTCATACCACTCTACACGTGATGTTGGGATTAGAACAGTCTCCTGAGAACACCAGAACTAAATGTGTATGTTTAAATAGAGACCCACATACTGGCACCAGTTAATCCTTAATGAATGTAACATCAATAAAGTAAGTAGATAATAAAAAAGTTATATTTTATTGCTAATCCTAAATCCTACTTTAAGGAGAAGAAAAACCTTAATGCTATGGCTAGGGTTGATTAGCACTAGATTAGCATTGGTGTACATTAATAATGAAAATAGCTGAGCCTGATTAGTGTCACTTAAAGTTTTGTGAATCAGATATATAGCCCTACAAATTAAACAGCTTGAATACTGAATAAAGAATCTAGAGGAATAATTATTATTTAAAAAGTTAAAACCTTCACATCTCTTCTAAAAGAAAATTTTTCATTGGTATAGAATTACATACCATTCACTCTACAGCATGAAAAGGGTGGAACTTTGCAGACCATAAAAAGTGAAATAAAGGAGCGACTAAAATTGATTTTTATTTAAGTAGATTACTAGTGTTTTCTTCCTTAACTGGAAGGAGTGTCCTGTACTTCTCCAACCTATTTTCAGCCATGATACTATTTTTACATGCACAATTAGACACTGACCCCTTTGAGGAAGTTAAATGTCCCTTATTATCCCCAACCTCAACTCCAAAACCTTTCTCAGCCAAGCAAGAGAATGGGAAATATATAGAAATGAATGTGGAAAAATTTCCAACATGTGTGCATATAGAACAAATTGTGAGGTCAGTGAAGTGAGTCCCTATTGTCCTTCTTACTCTGCATTCTTTCTTCCTCCCCAACCATGCCCAACCCAGTGGTTTCCTCTGTAGCCCAGGGTCTTCTATGTCAATGCTCTAAAAAAGCCTGCGCTCCCCTTCCCCACCTCATTTTCCATCCCCTACTCTGCCTCCACAAAACTTACTTGTTCTGAGTCAATTTTACCAGATCCCTGCTGTCTTTTAAGAGTGTTATTATAGTAGTAATGGCAGTAGGAGGAATCATACTATAACAAGGAAAACTAATAGCCAGTGTGAGTATAATGACTGTTATATTATGCTCCAGGCACTCTGCAAGCATTTTACATCCAGTACTTCATTTAATCCTCACTTTTACAGATGATAAAATTGAGGCTTAGAAAGATTAAGTGTCTTGTCTAAGGTCCCACAGTGAATAAGAGGACTCTTGTTTGTTGTAGCTCTTAACTGCTACAACTCTATACTGCCTACATAGTTTTAGGAAAAGCAATAAGAGTTAATATCCCAGAAAGCCTTTTGAAAAAAGTTACAATGGTTGTTCCCTCCTAAACCATTTATAGTTCATTATCGGACTTTGCTGTATTGTCTTATTTAAAAAGTAGGGGAACGGGAGAGAGTAAGGAAGAGGGAGGAAAAGAAAGGAAGGAGGATAAAGAGGAAGAATTGACTCTCAGGCCAGAATGAATACTTTGCCTTAGTCAAACATCTGAGTACATCATGTCTAGGCTTCTCATTTTCCTTGACAAGATGCAGGCCACCCAAAGCTGAGGTGAAGCCATGAAACTGGCATAAATACAGTTGACCCTCAGTGTCTCCAAGGATTGGTTCCAGGACCCCCACATATACCCAAATTCTTGCATATTCAAGTCCCACAGTCACTGCTCTGTAGAACCCACATATATGAAAAGTTGGCCCTCTGTATACACAGGTTTCACTTCCTGCAATACTGTATTTTCTATCTATGTTTAATTGAAAAAAAGTATGTATAAGTAGAACGGTATAGTTCAAACCCATGTTTTTCAAGGATCAAATGTATTCCCCATCTCCCTTTGCCATCCACTCACAAATTCCTGGTCCAATCACTTGTGGCTGAGGTAGCAGGATTGGTTTCACACAATATAAATAATAGCAAATTGTGTAGGAAAAAAACTGTGGGACACTTTCCTTAAGAGGTCTATACATACAGACATAGCAGGCCTCTGAGGTTACCTCAACTTCTCTTAGAGCCTATCAAGTGCAAATACGTATGATTCTCTTAGCGCTTAATTAGTGGGTAGACAATATAAAAGTTGAGGACATCCTCCAAATGACAGAAGAGTGGCCTTATCTCAGGAATGAGAGTTCTTCTAGCCCTAAGACTAATGCCATGAAATATTTGCTACTATGCCTTTGCGTCTTTCTCATTTACAAACCCAGTACTCTCTCCCAGGTACACTCTGGGGTCTTATTGGTTTCATCTAAAGTTCCTAATTAGCCATGAATGATTCTGGCTCCCTGAATGTAAAATTATTTTTGTTTTCTTTAATATGAACTGTGAGGACTCAGGATCCAGCTGGCCCTAGATACTTAGGGAAACTATTGAGCTCTGCTTTGGTGGCAATTGCCTTGGCTAGTTGAAAGCTCTGTTTAGTTCCCCAACTGTGTTTGTATGTGACTTATATAAATTAGTTACTTTTGAAATTGCAGGTGGTTTTAAAACAAAAACTCTTATTCGAAGTAAAAGGATAACTGAGGGCTGTACCTTCTGAAACTAACCTGAAGTAAGTAATCTTGTATCAGTTTCCTGATCATACTCTAGCTTTCTTCTCCAACTGGAGTGACCCTTTACCAGAGATGGTCTGAAGCTTTTTACAAAGACAGCCTCTTCTCAAATGTACACCTGGCAGTAATTTTCCCATGAATGGTCTTGATGCTAACAATGTCTGATTCATCTGCCTTTTTATTCTTTTCTGTTACTAACTCACTAGAAATAGTCTCCGACAAAGTCCACATGTATGAGAATTAGCCTTAGAACAAGAGAAGCCAAGACATTGGCTATTAGATGTTAGGGTGATAAACCATCCTGGTTTCCTCAGGATTGTTCCAGGCTTAACATTGAAAATCTTGTGTCCTGAGAAAAACCCTAGCCCAAGGCAAACCAGGATGGTTAGTCACCCTACCAGATGTACACTTACGCTATATGGTATATTAGAAAGAACACTGGTCTTCAAAAGTCTGAGCCCAAGTCCTAATACTGTCACTTATTATGTTAACCATATAATTTTCTGTTTATTCATAGTACTTATCAGAATTTTAACTTTGTATTTTGATCTTTATTTGTTTAGTGTTTGTCTTTCTCACTAGAAGGTAAGCCCCATGAGTGCTAGAGTCATATCTTGTTTGTTCCCCATTACAACTCCAACACTTAACACAATGCCTCACAAGAAGTCGGCACTCAACATTTATCCATTGAATTAATAAATTAATAAGTCACAACTACTCTAGTTTTCCATTTTCTCATCCTTAATGGAGACATTACTTACTTCCAATAGTTGTGAGGAATTGAGATAGTATGTATGTAAAAGAGACAATGTATGTTTTGTAAACCATACACAAAGCGTTATTAATGATGGTACTTACGATGTGTGCTTGATAATAATTTCTCCTTTCTATTGAGGAACCTATTCAGTGGTAGCCCTTTTCAATTTTTTTAAATTTCATTGTTTTTTTCCTTCAAATAGGTAGGTTGGTATTTTATCCCCATTTTAGAAATTAGAAGATTGAGGTTGCAAAGAATTAGGGCCAACTACAAGGTAAAAGGGCACAGTCTCCAAGACTGCACTCACTTCTGACACCAGCTGCAAGTTTGGATGATTCCCAAAACCACTCTTATGTAAGACAAATCACTAGAAAGACTCACAGAACTTGCAGAAAGCTATCGTACTCATAGTTATGGTTTATTGCAGGGAAATGATACAAATTAAAATCAACAAGGGAAGAAGCACATAGACCACAATCCAGAAGTACTAAATATAGAGCTTTCATTTTCCTCTCTCTGTGGAGTCAGGACATGTTACTCTCCTGGCATCCTAATGTGACATTACTCATGGTGTGTTACCAACCAGGGAAACTTACATGAGCCTTGTTGTTCAGAGTTTTTATTGAGACTGTATTACCTAGGCATGACTGATCATTTGCCCACATAGTTGATCTCAGTTTCTGGGTAGACTGATACCATCCAATCCAAAGCTCCTACTCCAAATCACATTGTTACTATCTGTCTATCACAAGGCCCCTAAGCAAATAAAAATTACCTCCTGGGAGCTGAGGGCAAAGGCCAGACCTCTTTTGGAGCAATTTTAAATTCTTTATTACAGAGAGGTGCAGAGAGGTCAATCAACTTGCCAAAAGTTTCACAGCTGGCACATGTACACCCTAGTCAGCCTCCCTCTAGTGCCCATGCTATTATTTTCCATTGTATGCCCTGTGTGCCTGATAAACAATGCAGTTTTAATGTGCTATAAAATAATATAAGACCCTATACGTAGAATAAAGAAAGGCATAACTGGAAGTAAAAAAAAAAAAAAAAAAAAGGCAGAAATTGTACTACTTTCTCATCTACCTTTTTCCTCTCACAGCTCTCAAATTTGAACCTTCCTTTATTCCTTGAACCACAACATAGGCCTATACTTGGAAAAGTGCAAAGTGGACAAAAGTGGGTAGAAAGTTTGTCTAGGGTATGCTTCCACTCTACCAACCTCCCCTCTTGTGCACTAGGGCTTATAAATACCCTCATATGTGCACACATGCATGCACACACAGAAATGCACACACACACATCCCTCAACTCACAAAGAGGCCTATTTTTTATGGTCTGTCTAAAAAATTCAATTTTGTGTATTAAATAAAAATTGGAAATCCTTCCTGGGGTCATTTACTTTTAAATATGAGCTTCTTAAACATAGAATAACTATGATGACAAAGAAATTAACATCATTTGATGAGATTTATAATAGGGATTTGTGGTTATCGAGTCTCCCTGTGTCTCCAATCACAGTGTAGCCAGCCATCCCATACATTTGCATGCTAGAAGCTGGAGAAGGGTGTGAAAAAATGATAAGTAATAAGAGGAGAAGAAAACAAGAAAGGAAGGAGAGATACTCTGAAGCTCTGAAGTAATCTGTACCTGTTCAGAAATGGAAAACAATTCAAGGGGCCACATCACATGGAACGTCATCCAAAGCTTAAATAAACCAGAGCAAGCCTAGCAAAGACTTAAAAAGAAGGCAAAGGGTTTGGTACAGCCATTTTATTTGTTATCTTTCTGGTGGAGGAGAAAGAGTACAAGACTATAGCTAACCTACTATAGTGGCTAGCAGTAGAAACAGCATAGACCTTAGAGTGAGGCACACCAGAGTTCAAATTGCAACTCCACCATTAGCTTTATGGCCATAGGAAAATTATTTTGCTTCTCCAACCCTCAGTTTCCTTACTTGTATAATTGATGCTAATACTAAAACACATCTCCTAGGACCCTTAAAGAGATTAAATAAGGTAATGCATGCACAGTATCTTTGAGGTCAGTTACCAGGTCTTTGAGGTCAGTATTGCCTGGAATCCTTACTTGGCAATGGGTAGTGGTGCAAGTCTGATGACTAGAGCGTGTGCTGAGCTACCTCCTCAGATGTGGCAAAATTGTGAGTAAAGCTTTGTTATCCTATTTGGTACAATCGAAATATCTTGCATTATGGGGTCAACACATCCAGGTTTCAATCCAGGCTATGCTACTTTCAAGCTATGTGACCTACAGGAAAATGTTTAGCCTCTCTGAGACTCAGTTTCCTTATCTGTACAACAGGGATAATAGCACATAGCTTGCAAGTTCTGTAAAGGACCTATCCCAATATATTGCTTTCTTATGCTACACAGTGTTTCCAGAGACCAAAGAAAGAGCATCTTCATAAACAGATAGATCCAATAAAATATTTTTATGTAAACTACATATCATACATATGCAAACATATATGATATATATGTATGAAAATATATACATACATTGAAAAAATTCTTTCTTTCACTGAGTAATAGTGGCACCACCCTAGTTGAAATCAATTGACCATAAATTGTATGTGGGTGTGTTTTCTAGACTCTGAGTTCTACTCCATTGATCTATGCATCTATCCTTATGCCAGTATTGCACTGTTCTGATTACTACAGCTTTGTTAAGTTGTGAAATCAAGAAGTATGATACTGCCAATTTTGTTCTTTTATTCAGATTGTTTTGGTCATTGAGTCTCTTGTAATTCCACATGAATTTTAAAATTAACTTGTTCATTTCTGCAGAAAAAAAAAAAGCAGTTGGATTTTTGATAAGGATTGCATTAAATCTGGAGATCACTTTAAAGAGTATTGCCATCTTGACAACATTAAGTCTTCCAATCTATGAATACAATGTCTTACAGCTTACTTAGGTCTTTAATTTCTTTTGGTAATGTTTTATAGTACTTAGTGTGTAGGACTTGCACCTCCTTGATTAAATTTATTCCTAAGTATTTTTTTCATGCTATTACTAATGGAATTGTTTTCTTAAATTCTTTTTCAGATCGTTTGATGCTACTATTAATATATATTTTTGTATATCAATCTTGTATCTTGCAGCTTTACTAAACTCTTAGCTCTAATAGCTTTTTAGTAGATTCCTGAGTATTTCCTATATACGAGATGTTTCTATATGCAAATAGATAGTTTTACTTCTTTTTTTCCAATCTGGATCATTTTTATTCCATTTTCTTGCCTAATTGCCTTGCCTATCACCCTGTACCTCCAGTACAATGTTGAATAGAAGTGAGTAGAAATTCCTGACTTTTTTCTGATGTTTGGAGGAAACATTTCAATCTTTTACCACTAAGTATGCTTCTAGCTTTGTGTTTTTAACCTCTATTGGATTGAGGACGTTTCTGTCTAGTCTTAGTTTTTTGAGCGCTTTTTATCATGAAAGGGTGTTGGATTTTGTCAAATTATTTTCCTGCATCTACCGAGGTGATCATATTTCTTTCTTTTTATTAATATTACAAAACTATAGTAATTATGACTGTGTGGTAATGGCTTAAGAGTAGGCATAAAGTTCAATGGAATAGAATTGAGAGTGCAGAAATAAACTCATATATCTATGTCAATTTTTTTACAAGGGTGCCAAAAACATTCAATGGAGAATAAATAGTCTTTTCAACAAATAGTTCTGAAACAGCTGGATATCCACATGCAAAAGAATAAATTTGGACCACTTCCTCATGCCATATACAGAAACATAAACTAGCTCAAAGACGTAGATATAAGAGCTAAAACAATAAAACTCTCAGAAGAAAACATAGGCATAAATCTTTGTGATCTTCAATTGGACAATGGTGTCTTAAATATGACATCTAAAGCACAAGCAACCAAAGAAAAATAAATAAATGAGACTTCATAAAAATTAACAACCTGTGTACATCAAAGGACACTAGCAAGAAAATGAAAAGATAGCCCACAGAATGGGAGAAAATATTTACAGATCATATATCTGACAAGAGTCTAGTATCCAGAATATATCATGAGCTCTTATAACTCAACAATAAAAAGACAACTCAAATTTTTAAAAAGGCAAATGATTTGAATAGCCATTTATCCAAAGAACATCTACAAGTCAACAATAATCACATGAAAAGATGCTCAACATCATCAGTATTTAGGGAAACACAAAGTAAAATGACAATAAGATATCATTTCATATCACATGGAATGGCTATAATAAAAAAAGAAAAAGAAGTATTGGTAAGTATGTGGAGAAACTAGGACCCTCATGCATTGCTGATGGAGGTAAAAATGTATACCAACCATTGTGGAAAACAGTCTGGCAGTTCCTCAAAAAGCTAAGCCTAGAGTTTTATCATATGACCCTAGCCCACCAATTATACTCTTGGGCATATATCCAAGCGAAATGAAAACATATATAAACACTTTTACATAAATTTTCATAGTAGCATTATTCATATTCTTAACAGCCAGAAAGTGGAAATATCCCAAATGTCCATCAACTTATGAATGTATAAACAAAATGTGTTATAACCATACAATAGAGTATTATTTTGACATAAAAAGGGAATTAAATAATTTATACATGCTATAACATGGATAAACCTTGAAAACATTATGCTAAGTGACAAATATCAGACAGAAAAGGCCACATATTGTATGATTTCTTTTATATGAAATGTCCAGAATAGACATAGAGACAAAAACTAGGTTAGTGGTTGCCAGAGGCTGGGAGAAAGGGGAAATGGGCTGCGACTATTTAATAGACATGGGTTTCTTTTGAGGTAATGAAAATATTCTGGAATTAAATAGAGGTGATAACTGCACAGTCTTGTGAATATGCCAAAGCCACTGAATTACACACTTTAAAATTACGAATTTTGTGTTGTATGAATTATGTATTAATAAAAAGTTAATTTTTAATCCAAAGAGCACTTTGAGAAAAAAATAAAAATTAATATGTGTCAGAAAAAAAATGATTAATACAAAAATCTATCACTTTCCCTAACTCTTGCCAGCTGTCTCTGTGATACTTTAGGCTGCCCAGCCAGTCTTTCACAAGCTGTAGCAGTTTCAAGACGGCAGGGTTGTCCAGGCGCGGTGGCTCATGCCTGTAATCTTAGCCCTTTGGGAGGCCGAGGTGGGCGGATCACGGGGTCAGGAGATCGAGACCATCCTAGCTAACACGATGAAACCCTGTCTCTACTAAAAATACAAAAAATTATCTGGGCAGGTGGCAGGCGCCTACTCCGGAGGCTGAGGCAGGAGAATGGCGTGAACCCGGGAGGCGGAGCTTGCAGTGAGCCGAGATCCTGCCACTGCACTCCAGCCTGGGCCACAGAGCGAGACTCAGTCTGAAAACAAAAAATAAGAAAAAAAAAAAAAAAGATGCTGGGGTCCCTTCAGAGTACTGGCCCAGGTCCAAGCTAATTCAGACCGTGTGGATCTTTTCTTCTTTCTTTACAACAGAAATGAGCAAGGGTGTCTCATTTCCAGGAGGGGAAAGTAGGGAAAAGAGTACTGTGGTTATATACCTCCAAAGTTAGTTAAGTTGAAACCTCAGATTCAAGATTAAGCAACATTAAATTTCAGCTGAAATTGTATATCTATCTGCTGCCACTTTATAAAATTTTTCACTTAAGATGACACAAAAGCCTATTTATTGAGTTGTGTACACCATTAAAGTTTAAAAGTTTGACATACATATGCTGTTTATTGTGTGGCAGTAATTAACTGTAATTGAAAAATATCCCATTTTATGGTTCTCTGAATTTTCAGTGATCTTTTCCCCTCCCTCCTTCCTCTCCTCTAACTCTAACTGCTTTCCTATAACTTAATCCTCCCCTGCCCCACACTCAAGCTGCTTTAATAGAAATATAAGCAATTTAAGTAGGGTACCCATTATGTCACAAGGTTTTAAAATTATTAAGACTCCTACTCTCCTAGTCGGGTCTATCTTTGAGATATGTGACTTTATGCCTGGAACTGTCGGGGAGTGGAGCTGGGAAATATACCCATCACATAGAAGAAAGGAGTTCTGGTCTATTATATTCCTTTTATCCATCTCACCTTCTCTAAGAATGGAACATAAAGCTCATTCAAGAAAGATGCGTGAAAAATACTTCTGAGATAGCATATAGTAGAAGAAGTGTCTATGCCTTCATCAGAATCCCTGAGAGGTGAAATGTCCTTTTTATAGCTGGCCAATTCTGAATTTTAATTTTATCTCCTTTTTCATTTTATGACGCTCCTATGTATCTCTTACAGGATTTTTCTTCTTTATTGTCCCCTTCAATTTCCTCCTTCTACCTCTTGCCCTCAATTCTTATTTTCAATTGTTTTCTGTCTGCTTTCATATTCTATCTTTTCTTGTTATGCTAGACTCAGGCCTCCTTGCTAAAGCACAGCTTATAATTCTTCCACTTGTACTTTCTAGGCAGGATTTTTATAACTAGATCTCCTACTTTTCTTGATCAGTCTCTTGCTTTCTGGCTTCACTCATTTCATCTCTGGTTCTTCCCATAATTCTTGGCTGAATTCCCACTTGATCCTACTACTGGTCATAACCTACCAGGAAAAATCCCCATGGGACATCATTCACTCTGAAATATTATTGTCTTACCTCAGAGTCACAGAAGTTTGGTCACCTAAGCAAAGAAAATAAATTTTCAAATAGTAACATAGTGTCTACCTGGGCACAATTTAAAATAAATCCTAGGAAAGTCTCTGATCTTGTATTCCCAAATATTTAGATTTATTTTGATTTGCAGGTCTTCATGCTGTTCACACTTTGTATGAAAGGAGTGTGCTTCATAAAGCATTAGACTGAATACAAGAAAATCAATACACAATCTGTGTGATAATTAATTAAGGTGCCAGAATGAATTACTTTTTCTTCCCCTTCTGATTTGGGTCAGAGTCACGTTTGATTTGGGAAGTTATCCATTTTCAATTATTGTTTGTTCTGTGTTCTTTTTATGTGACCAGAATGAATGACTGGCAGGAAATCATGTTATGTCAAAAATCTATGGGATAAGTTTAACATGCTGAAGATGTGGTTTGACAAAAGTTATTTCCAAGAAAAGCCTGATAAATCAGGGTGAGATAGTTTAGGAGAAAGGCATACCTACATGTATAGGTAAGACTGTGATGAAACCAACTTTATTCTCTGTACATTGTTTTCAGTTTTCATATACAGTCATTCAGCAAACATTTGGTGAGCAAATACTCTATGTCAAGCATTGTACAACGCACTAGAGGTGCAGCTATTTACAAGAATGTTGTGCGTTCAGAGAATTTATAGTCTAACAAGGGAGAGCAACTTTAAAGAGTCCCGCACATAATTAATTAAGTACAATTTTTTGTAGTGCTACAAAGGAGTATACAGTAGTTACCCATTGTATCAGTCTGTTTTCATGTTGCTATTAAAAAATAGCTGAGGCTGGGTAATTTATAAAGAAAAGAGGTTGAATTGACTTATGGTTCTGCAGGCTGTACAAGCATGGCACCAACATCTGGCAGCTTCTAACGAGGGTCTCAGGAAGCTTATAGTCACGGCAGGGGGTAAAACGGAAGCAGGTACGTAATTTGGTGAGAGCAGGAGCAAGGGGTGGGAGAGGTGCCACACACTTTTAAACAACCAGATCTTGTGAGAATTCACTCACTATCATGAGGACAGCACCAAGCCATTCATGAAGAATCCACCCCCATGACCCAAACACCTCCTACCAGGCCCTACCTCCAATATCGGTGATTACATTTCAACCTGAGGTTTGGAGGAGACAAACATCCAAACTATATCATCCCTTATCTGTGTTTCACTTTCCATGGTTTCAGTTACTCATGGTACAGTACAATAAGATATTTTGAGAAAGAGAAAAAGAGAATACATTCATGTAACTTTTATTACAGTATATTGTTATAGTTGTTATAGATTTTATTATTAGTTAGTGGTGTTAATCTCTTACTGTGCCCAATTTATAAATGATAATTTATCATAGGTCTGTATGTATAGGAAAAACATAGTATATACAAGGTTTGGTACTATCCACAGTTTCAAGTATCCACTGGAGGTCTTAGAATGTATCAGCCACAGATAAAGAAGAACGACTGTACCTTATCTTGCTGGATTTTTCCATAACTCTAAAGTTACTATTCAAACTAAAGCCAGGAAACATCCAGAAATATTTCTATGGTCTTCTGTACATAAAGGCTAAAGACATAAATAAATAATGGATGGAGGGATTCCTTCTCAGGGATACAGTGAGAGGTCTGGTGACCTCAGTTTGGAGTCTAGAGTATCAGGCAATGTGCCCCAACCAAAGAAAGCACTCAATAGTGTAATGCAGCTCATTTCCCAGTCCAAAACTCAGCTTCCTTTATGCTTATTTTACTTGGTGAGAACTAGTCCTCATTGAATATTGTCCAGAGACAGGTTGATAATGATGATCAAGAACAGGCTGTTTTGTTAGTGAATTCCAGAGGTGGTAGGGCTGATGACAGACCTAATTCTCTGGCAAGGGGATGGCCTTAATAGACAATAATTCTGGATTGCTTGGTGTTAAAAATATCAGGATGTTGAATGAAGGAGGCTAGAGAACTTCTATAAGTGAACAGGGTCCTATTCATTCTGGATGATACAGGCATCACCAGCCTGAAGGCAGGGGACCTGGAAAAGATCTCATCAGGTGTAAGATTCTGTTAAGTTTAACTTGCTGAAGCATTAACACTCCTAGAAGAATGGCTGAATGCCAATTCCACTTTCCTTAAATGTGCATTGAAATAGTACTTGCTGGTGCCAATTTATTCTTAGCTCTGTGGGCCTGCCCATGTATATGTCACATAGAGGCGAACATTACTTATATTTGATGAAAGGGTCCCAGCCTAACGGTGCTCACAATTTTCATAACTCGATTTAGTGTAAATTATACTCACCTTAGGGAATGAGTAACTCCCAATTCCTCTCCCCAGTGGGCACATGATTAATTGGCTTAGTGATAAAAAGAAAATGGCTTCAATACAGACCTAAGCTCTAGTGGGCTCCCAGAAGATTAGGTTTTAAATCTCGATAGAGTTTACTTGGCCCTCCCTCATTAAACTGGGATAAGTCAAGTTTAAAAACCAAGGCCTTCTTATATCAGCAAGGGCAGGAAAACCGCAAAGTAAGGACAAGAGTTTACCTAGCATATATGCCAGACAGATGCCAAATGCTAGTTGACTAGCACATCTTTATGGGGAAGGATGCCACATTTTAATAATTAGCCCCATTTTAGAATAATTGGCATGTAGAATCTTTTTGAGATCTTTTGGAGATAACATTTTTGAGGAGTCATTCTATTTTCATGTTAAGCCCTCACCAGTATCTACATGTTCTGGGCTGTTGTAAATGTAATGATCTTAGGCATGTTCAGTCATTTGTATAACCAATATACTACATATGTAAGTGTATCTGTGGCCATCTGAACATGAATGCATCTTTCAGTCCCTTTGTGAGAATTTGGAGATGTTAAAAAAAATGGGAGTTTGTAGGAATGGTGTATCCCCTTTGGCAGGTATATGTTGCCAATCCACTTACACACTCTGAGAACTCTACAATCAGGGATTTAAAGATATTGCTTCTGTTAAATGCTCCCTCTAAACATATATGTCTAACTGGGGGTAATTGCTTTGCAAAGAAAGTATGCTCTAGAAAAGGTTGGTTTCAAAATCAGTTCTTGCCACTCAGCCTGCAGTTATCATTTAGTTGAGTGCAGGAAGCAGGGCTTTTTTATGTTTGACTCTTCCATACCATTGTGACCCCCATGCATAATTCAGGAAATTATGTGGAACAGAAAAATTAAATATTTTAAAATGCACAATGTGTGGAGTATGGAGAGAGACATTATTTAAAGAACCCCTATAGGGAATTCTGAGTTCCATCTAGTTTTCGAGAGTAGTCATGCAGAAAGTGGTAAATTATACATTTAGCTGGGCCCAAGTTTCTAAGGAGTCAGGTGTTACGAGTCTGATTTCATGTCATCCTCTCCAGTTTAGCTGACTAGTCTAACCCTTCACCCACACCAATTGTGCTCTCTGAAAGATTTCAGTTTAGCTGTATGCTAGGCCAGGGGGTAAATAAAGGCAGATAAAGTTATGGCATCGAGTTGCCTCAGCTCTCGAAAAGATTT
The DNA here is from genome assembly GCF_008728515.1 of Papio anubis. Lineage (NCBI taxonomy): Eukaryota > Metazoa > Chordata > Mammalia > Primates > Cercopithecidae > Papio > Papio anubis. Next base: position 48,607,560 of record NC_044996.1, on the reverse strand, counting down.
GATTCTGATTCTACCCTCCCTAACACACTGCACAAGTGCTATATCATTCTCCTTCATCCTGTACAAATATTCTGTTTCTGACAACCCACATATTTTCAACTGACTTACTAGTTCTTTAGCCACTTATATTAATCAGGGTTCTCCAGAGAAACAGAACCAATTATGTGTGTATGTGTGTGTGTATACACATATGTGTACACACACTTAACCAATAGGCTACATATGTTAGGGCATTTGTGGCTATCTGAACATGAATATATGTTTCAGTCTCTTTGTGATTGAAACATGAACACATGTATGTACACATATGTGTGTATATATGTGTGTGTATATATATAAAGCGATTTATCATAAGGAATTGGCTCACATGATTATGGAGGCTGATAAGTCCTATAATCTGCTGTCTGTAAGCTAGAGAACAGGCTATTGCAATAACCCAAAATGAAAGCTGACAGTGATATGAACCTGGTGCTGGCAATAGAGGTGGTGAATGTGTGGATTCCGCATATATTTTAAAAGCACAGGCAACAGTATTTGCTGATGGGTTGGAATGAGGGGTAAGAGAGAAAGAGTAGTAAAAGATGATAGCATGACCAAGCAAATGAAAGGATCAAGTTGCTCCTTACTATGATGAGGAAGACTGGAAGAGGTTTTTGGGGGTGGAGAAATTGTGAGTCCAGTTTTAAACATGTTCGGTTTGCCACCTTTTCAATATTAACATACAAATTAGATGTCTTTGGTGCCTGGAACAGTGCCCAGCATGAGGCCCATACTCAGTAAATAGTTTTAACTGAATGAATTAATACTCTAAGTTCCCTCTGCCTCCTCTCAGTTACAACCACATCATCTCACCAAGTTAGTCTGCTCCTTCATTGTAATGGTTTCTCACATTTGGTGTTATGTGAGCCTAAAAACACAAGTGATGATTTCCTTTGACCTCTTTCTAAGATAACTCTACTTAGTCTCACATACTTTCTATTTTCTGGGAGTGTCAAGAAGGCCCTGTTTGCTCTGGTTTCCCATCTGTGAGCAAGAAAAACAGCTAGGAAGCCCGTTATTAATCTTCTTGCATCAATACTTACATTGTAAACCTGTGCCATCTTCTTTCATTAGTCACAGAGAAGACTAATTACACTGACTAGACTGATGAACTCAGTATGCAAATATTCATGTAATGAGATGGTCTGCCCAATTTTCTCCTGCAATTATTCAAATACCTCCCCAATTTATAGCAAAGCCAGAAAGTCCTACAGTTCACTAATGTCAAAAAGTGTGTATGTGTGGGCTTCCGGGCCGATGGATACATAAATATGTACAATTGGACATCTTTACAACTTGATAGTGGTCAAAGTAGAACTAGGGTGCTGGGACAAAGAAAAGCAGTTAATGTGTGTGAGTGTACCCTAAGAGTAGGATATTTGACAGGGATTTACTAACCAGCGCTAGCACAGACAAGTCATTACAACCTGAAGGAGGCACAGTCATCCATGAAGATTATTTCTGCTGCACTGAGGGTAAGCTGAAGATAAAGGGTGTTCCTGGTCCCTTAATAAAAGAGAAACAATGAATTATTTTGTATAAGGCAGTTTTCAAATGCCTGGGTAAAAGTCTACTCTGGTGGCTTCCTTTCCTGAAGCAATGGTGTTAATCACTGGAAGTTAACTAGCAGGTCCAGTAACTGTAGCCACGATAAGAACCTGGCAAACAGTATTTTGTTCAGAGGACTCTGAGCTTCAGGGCCTCCTTTCATTGGTGGGTTCTGGTTTAGCTGAGAGTTGTGGGCTGAGTAGAACTTCAATGTCTTTCTGAGCCCCACATCAGCTATAGGCCCAGAAAAGGATTTTGTGCCATTAAAGGTGGGTCATTAGCTATAAGTGTTTTATCTCCACCAAGAGGGGTACATTTCCCACTGATTATTGTGCTCTGTTTTGGAGAGAATTTCAGAAAAAAACCCTAGAGACGAAGCTTTATAGCAGATGCTGGAGGTGGAGAGTTATTTTGTTATTTTTTGTGTGCATGTATGTGTTGGCAGGAAGGTATAAGATCTAAAAATTAAAATTAAAAACCATAAGAATTGGAAAGTAAGGAACAAATTTATTTTGAAATCTGGTGAGTATAACTGGAATGACAATGGATGTAAAGATGAACAGCTTCTCATGGCCAAACTAGGACTAGAGCTCTTAGTTGGACTCTGGAGCAGTCAGGGGACAGAAAGAACTCACTGATCCCTAGGGAAAGGCCAATGGTGCTAGGGGACCAGAGAGGGAAGATTTACTCAGCAACTCATTCATTCTTCATTCATTTATTCATTTAACAAACATTTATTGATTAGTCACTCTGAGCTGTATTGGGGCCTTAGTCTACATTGATGAATCAAACAAACGTGACCTGTTCACCTGGAATTCACATCCCAGTGGCTGAAATGGACAAATATATGGGAAAAAAACCGAATACAGTAATAAAAAGCTGTTATAAATGCTATTGAATGCTGACCATACAATAGACATTGCACAAGGAGATTTAATCTTTCCACTTCAAGGCAAGGACAGACCCTGTCACTCTCTAACATTTCTTAATTACTTGAAATGATTTAATTCTTAAATAATATATTTATTTTCTGTTTTCTCCAAGTAGGTTGAAAACCCCCTGATATCAAGTCTTGTTCACAATTATATGTCTTGTTCACTGCAGTGTCTTTCTCAATGCTCAATAATTACTTGTTAGTCAATTGGATAGATGAATCTTTTATTATCTTCATGTTAACCCTGTTAGATGGGAAGTACAAAAATCAATTATGCCCATCTTATAGATAAGGATAAGAGGCTTTGGAATGGATCTGGATTTGGGAATCAGCATCTAATAAAGATATAACTACTAATAATCATAATGCTTTGTATGATTTTTAAGTTTGAAAATGTAAAAATAACTAGAATAAGAAAATATAAAAAGGTTATGACACCAACTGTTTGTCACTGGTTCATTTATTACTATAGCTGTCATCTAAAAATGTATGAAGAATGTGACATAGAAGAGCTAAATTCAGGTGAGAGAACATATTACATGTTAAGAGCATGGCCTCTGGAGCCATTCTACCTGCTTTGGAAACCTGGCTGTTCCATCTACTAGATTGGCAGCCATGGAGGAGTCAATTTATTTTTTTGGACCTCAGTTTCCCCATCTATAAAATAAGCACTAGTTGGATAATATTATATTACTATATATTATATATGATATTATATATCCTGTTTTGCTCAGGTAATTTTCCTTGTTGTCAATATGAAGTATAGAATTGGAGTTTACTCAGAAATATACAAGTGCCATGTGTTAAGTTCAAGGTGCTGAAAGTACAAGGAACTTTTAATATTTGTAGACCCATTCAGAAAGCAAATCTTTGTAGGATAGATTAAATTTCAAAGCCACTGAGAAAAAGGATAAGATAAAATAGTCGTGCTGAGGAAAATAATATTATCCACACTAATACCTACAACCTAGAGTTTCTGTAAGTACTAAATGGGATTATACCAATAAATGGCTTAGAACAATGTCTGTCATAATAGTAAATGATAATAATAGTTTTTATTACATGGAGGAAAGATCATAAAATTAAAATGTATTTCCTTATATTCTACCATGCATTTCACATTTATTGATCTCTCCTTCTGGGCCAAGCACTGTGCTAGGCACTTGACAGATGGATGAGATGCATCCCCTGCCATCAAGGAGTATCCAATCTAGGAGAACACAGACTCATACACAACTGATTATAATGGTATGTCTATTCCCAATAAGCATTTCCAACCACAGGCATTATTTGCGATCATGTATCTCCTTCTCTTTATCACATAGCTATTCAGCATACAGAATGTTAAAGACCAGATGGTGTTAAGATGCTTATTTTAGGGCTAGTTGTAAAAGTTCATTCCTTATCTCACATTTAACACAGTATCTTAATGAGAAAACCATTCACAAAGCATTTATGGAGTACTTACTCTTAGTTGATACCTTGAGAAGGATGTAAAAAGGAGTGCAGCTATGGGGCTTTGGGAAAAGCACCAGACTTCAAGTCAGAAATCTTGAGTTTGAGTCAAGGCTTTGCCACTGAGCAAATTGATTGACCTTGGATAAGTCACCTAAAAACTGTGTAGCCGAGAATATTAAATGAACTAGAAAATAGGAAAAAGGAAAACAGCTGGCTTTCAATAATTTTCCAGTTATTCAGTCTTTCATTTTTTCAGCATAAGACACAAGACACTGATGAATTAGTGAATGTCAATAAGATGGACAAACTCACCGTAAAAGATATCAAAGCAACTTTGTGATTAACATAGCTTTCTCCTGACACCTAGAGAACCCAAATGACAAAGTGGGGAGTTTGGAGAAGTAAGTAGCTGAGTGCTTCAGGAGGATTCACTAGTGGTAGGTGCAGGATGGGGTTTGGCTGGGACAACAATGAAGAGTCACCGCTTTTAATGAATTCATTCTCTTTGAGAATATTTAGAAAGCAATAAAAGGGGAATCTGACATCTCATCCTCCCATCCATTATTATGTCACTGAAATTGACTTTTGCTAAGTTCACCAATGACTTTATTGTCAATGAAACCAATGGTCACTTCTGAATCCTGATTTTATGTTTAGTAGTATTCTCCATAGTTGGCCACTCTCTCTTCCTTGATACAGTGACTTCCTTGGACTTCTGTGACACATTCTCCTGATATACTTTACAGGTGCTTTTTCTCAGTCTCCTTTTTGAGCCCTTCTTCTCTTATCTAAAAATTTTATGGCAGAGGTCCTCAAAGCTCAGTTTGTTCTAGACCCTCTTTATTCTTACCACTCTACCCTCCCTAAATTCAGTTACCATGTATACATAAGTGGGCCCCATATCCAGCTCTCCTGGACTCCAGACTCACATAGCCAACTGCCTTGTCAACATCTGCGTCTACATGTCCACATCCTACAGACACGTTAAACTGGACATGTCACAGGATGAATTTATCAACTCACTACCCTCTGCAGTACATCCTGCTTCTCCTCCAGTTTTCCCCATTTCAACAAAGGGTAAGAATATTCTAGGTATTGCCCTTGACAGTACTCCTCTTCATTCCTCCCAAATCAAATGCAACAGCAAGTTCTGTTTTGTTGTTGTTGTTTGTTTTGGTTTTGAGATGGAGTCTCACTCTGTCGCCCAGGCTGGAGTGCAGTGGCACAATCTCAGCTCACTGCCACCTCCATTTCCTGGGCTAAAGCGATTCTCCTGCCTCAGCCTCCCGAGTAGCTGGGACTACAGGCCTGCGCTACCATGCCTGGAGATATATATATAGAGAGAGAGTATTTTTGGTAGAGACAGGGTTTCACCATATTGCCCAGCCCAGGCTGGTCTCAAATTCCTGACCTCAAGTTATCAGCCTCCGTTGGCCTCCTAAAGTGCTGGGATTATAGTCATGAGCCATGGTGACTGGCAAAGTTCTGTCATTTTTTTACACCAACATATAATTTGGCTATGTTAAAGTCTCTTAATCCTCTCTGTCACCACCTTAGTCTAAGCCTCAGTTGTGTCTGAGCTAGACCACTGCAACATTCTCTTAACTGAATTCAGCATATGTACTATTGCCATTTGCCTGGATGATATTTTACAAACATAAATCAGATAATTTCATGTCCTTGTTTAAAACTTTTAAAATAAGTCCCCATTACCCTTAGAATAAAGCCCCAAATAATTACTGTGCTCTATAAGGCCCTGCATGAACTGACCTGTGTCCATATCTCCGACCTCATCTTGTACCTTTCTCCCATTTGCTCTCCCACTTCACTCTACAAACGTACTGGGCTTCCTGTCTCAGTGCCTCAGCATTATCTCTCTCTCTCCCTTTCTTACATTTCAGATTTCAGTTCAAATATCACTTCCACCAGGAAGCCTTCCCTAACGAACCCTTGCCTCCTGGCTAGCTTAGTCTACCTGTTTTGTGTTCCATAGAAAGCTGCACTCTCTTTTTCCCCTCTCAGAACCCATTTTCTTACTTGTTTAATGTTTTCCTTCTCCATTAGACTCTAGGTTTCATGAAGGCAAGAACTGTGTCTGTCTAATTTACCAAGCACGATATCTGGCACATAGCAGATATCTTTTAAAAGTGACTCTTACACAAATGTCCAAAGCAGCATCATTCATAATACCCAAAACATAGATACTGCCCACATGTCTGCCACCTGATAAATGGATAAGCAAATGTGGTATTGTGGGATCTGGCCAGCAGCCCACAATGCAACAGGGCTCTCTCTTTGTTCCCAGGTGGATCAGTAAGTCAAGAAATAATAGACACACACAAGATAGTGAAAGCTGGGTCCAGGGGGGTCACCACCTTCTGGTCTCACGGTGCCAACAATGAACTGGATATGCCAGCATTTATTAAGTTTAGTGAGGACACGGGTAGGTTAGTGATGGATTTAGGGTCATTTGATTATGAGGTGAGATGGTCACATGGGGATGAAGTAGTTCTTTAACATAACATCTGTATGCAGAAGTACAGTATACAGAGATAAGAATTTACAATATAGTGTGTGCATCAGTAATTTCTAACAGAGCCTTAAAATAGGAACACAGTCTTTCCATAACCTATGATTAGCAAGATATTAATCAGCAGTAACAACTGCAGCAAAAGCTGGTTACAAACAATTCATAGAAACAGGACATGAAGTTAGACAACCTGTTAGACCAGAATTTCTCAGAAGGGAGTATGCCTTAACCCTAAAGAGGCCTAGAAGAGCCATGGCAAGATGAGGGCGTTTATAGCCCTATCTTATCCACATGGACAGACGCCCCCCATGTGTCCATTTACAGGCTCTCCACAAGGGTCACATTCCATTCCCAGAGCTATGAACATCTGCTTTTCTGGGATAGGAATCTTGGTGATGTGAAACCTCCCTGACTGCACGTCCATTCATAGGCTCTCTGCAGGGGGAAGCACATCATGCGCTGTTGGCTCATTCTGGCAGTCCAATCTGGCATTGTCTTTAACAACCCTGCATGTAATTTTGTATTTACAATAATCAGGAGAGTTTCATCTTTTATTCCATAGCAATAGTTTCAGGGGGTCTCCCTACATCTCCCCGTTTTCTCTGATTTAAATGAACCAAAGCAATCATAGCTTGGCACTGATTACGATTGGATTGAAGAATACTTTTTCAAATTTTGCACATGAACAATAAACCAATAGCACAAATTATACACAGAACAAAATTAACGATAGTGGATCCTCCCAAAGATTTTACCCATTGAATGCAGTTGAGATTAGATAACCCCTCAGAGATACAGTCTAAAACTTCAGCACCGGGTAAAACAGTTAAGTGTGCTTGAGATGGCTCAAAAATCTGTTCTTTTAGCTTGCTTATGTCTAAACTTAAATTATCTTCACTTCCTTGTAAATGGCGTTTTACTGATTCCCAATTGTGAACAGACTCATAATATTGAAACGGAGTTATACAAAAATCAGAAGTATTCCAATCACATTGCATTTGTAATCTATGTTCTAAACTCATAATTCTATCTCCCATCCATATAACAGTTTGCCTTAGATCATTAATTTGATTGGCCAATTTTTGACTAATACCTGACTGAGAATTCCACATCTGAGTAGAATTTTTTTTTGCCATTTATCCACAAAATGAACAGCTTGAACAGATTGATGTGATGCAACTCCAGCAGTTGCAGCAGTTGCAGTAACATAAATCAAGCCCATTATTACTGCAATTAATGTAAAAATAAATCGTTTACTCCTTTTAATAATTTTTTGTAAAATATTGTTAAAAACATGGATAGAAGGGGAAGATTCCCAAGGCCTATGTAAGGCTACGGGGAGCCAAATACCTTCTTTGGCTCTGACTATTAACATATTATGATATTGATTAAAGGATGAGTCAGTACAAGTATATAAGCAACAATTAACACAGGTAATTATGTTGGTTTTTGAACTAATATGCATCTTTCCTACTAATAACATATATGGTAGTGTAACACAAATTTTAAGTGGTACAGTTTTGTTGGACTCCATATAGATAGTGTGTATATATATATATGAATGGTATTCTTTTTTGTGAATGTGGGGTGGGAGGAATAGATTGTATGAGAGGTGGTAGGGGGGACATTTAGCAATGCAGGGGTATAAGTCCTCATAATCTTTACTGTCCCATCTTTGAATTGACCTTTTGACGATTGTCATAGTGATATTTTTGGCTGTGTGGTAATAGTAGTGTAAATCAATTTGTTGTCTTAGTTTGCGAGGTGACAAGGTGGATTTACTTATAACACTTTCTCCACCCCAAACTCCCATACCAGTCATACCTATGGTTAATCTCCATATTTCTGAATATTCAGGTCCTAAGTGGGGAACAAGGAGCCTTGGCTTTGGAGGGGCAACCCCTGCCCCTTTCCACTTAAAAGGCAAAAAAGGAGTTAAATCTACAATATAATAGGGGAGGGCTGTCACTACTTTTTTGATAAGTAATATCATAGAGAAAATGTTGACAATCTCTGTGACCCTGAGAGCAATCATTAGTAATATGACCTTTAGGAGCCCAATCAACAATGGTGTAGTGAGAAAAATTAAATAACACCATTCCTTATGAACTAACACAATCCTTCCATATTAATTTGTCAGCATTTGAAGACAAGTTGAGAGGACACGCAGGTCCTAAAGGCTTATATTGGGATGTGTGAATATAATCAGTGATTCCTGTTTTGAACTGCCTTAGAGGTTTTAATGAGAACCGTGATACCAAGCGTCCTCAAGGAGGGACAGAGTGACTAGATGGTAGTGTGACTGCCCAAGTTTGAATATGTAATGAGAGACATCCATTAGTGGGTCCCAGGCACAAAGGTGGATACCTAAAACCTAAAGTGATATTGAAAGGGCTTCCTTCTTCTGAAGGTTGGGTAGGACAACGATCATCTACAGAACCAGGCATCCAAATACTATCATTAACATAGACCTCAATAGGAGCATCCATCCATGTCATGGCTCGAATAAGAGGAGGAAAAGGAATATAGGCCCAATATGTATAGCTTTTAACAGTCTGTGGACTGACAGAGGGTAGAAGGATCAGTGTCATCAGGAGGAGGCAGAGGCTGAGCCAGACCTGGATCGCTGGAGACAAGTTGTTCAGGATGGCTGACTGGATTGTCTGTTGTAAAGGAGTTAGCATGGTCATTTTCTTCTTTTTGATGATTGGATGTGTTAGTTGTTTCCTGCTGTGGCGCTTTTTCAGCAAATTTCTCTGTCTCATTGTTGCATGCATCTTCACAACACAATTTCAGGTGTCTAGCAGGAATCCAAACAGGAGATTGATGTTCACCTGGGGAAAACACAAGCATAGCCTCTTCCCCATGTTAAAATAGAACCTTTTGACAATATATTAGATTGAACGTCTTTCCACCATTCTTCCCTTCCTTGGTTTACCATAGGATGGTTACCAGAGAAATGTTTTTCGGCAGCAGTAACAGGACTAGATTTAGGAATACAAAGAAAATTTAACGTGAGCAATGCCAAGTTTAGTTGTATGTGAGAGGTAGACAACTCCTATCCCTCTCTTTTTGTTTAAGTAATTGTAATTTTAAAGTTCTGTTGCTTCTTTCTACAATAGCTTGGCCTTGTGGCTTATAAGGAGCATCAGTAATATGTTTAATATGCCACTGATCAAGAAAATTTTTAAAAGCTTTACTGCAATAGGCTGGACCATTGTCTGTTTTGAGCTCACTAGGAATTCCCATAACTGTAAAACATGAAAACATGTTTTTTAACATGAGAAGTGGCTTCTCTGGTTTGACAGGTAACCCAGATGAAATTGGAAAAGGTGTCAACTGTGACATGCATATAAGCTAATTTTCCAAAAGAAGGAACATGAGTAACATCCATTTGCCAGATAACATTAGGAGAAAGACCTTGGGGATTAACTCTGGGAGATTGTGTGGGTAAAACAAGAACCTGATATTGAGAACAGTGTTGTACAATTTGTTTAACATGTTTCCAACTGAGAGAATATTTATGTTTAAGACCTGAGGTATTAGTATGAGTGAGTTGATGAAATTGTTCTGCATCTTTAATGGCTAGAGAAACTGGAGTATCAACTTTATGATTACCACTGGATAAAGGTCCAGGAAAGTTAGTATGAGAACAAATGTGAGTGATGAAAAAAGGGTGGTTTCGGCTTCTGACAGTTTTTTGTAACAAAGAGAACAAGGAAAACAGATTAGTATCAGCAATATATTTGATGGTAGCTGTTTCTATTGCCTTGGTGGCATGGACTACATAAGCTGAGTCAAAGACAATATTAAGAGGCTGATCAAAATCATGTAATGTGATAACAGCAAACAACTCGGCTTTTTGAGCAGAAGTCTGTGGAGTAGAAATGACTTTGTCTTTTGGCCCTACATACCCTGCCTTTCCATTACTGGATCCATCAGTAAAAGTGGTAACGACTATCTCTAGTGGTGATGAACAAGTAAGTTTTGGTAGAATCCAGGAAGTATTTCGTAGAAATTGAAAGAATTTCGACTTAGGGAAATGATTATCAATAGTGCCAATGAAGTCAGCCAGATTAGTCTGCCAGCACAAAGTTGCAGAAAAGGCATTTTTAACTTCATTTTTTGACAAAGGAACCACAATAATGTTTGGATCAAAGCCGGAAATTTTAGTGATACGTTGATGTCCTAACCCAAATAAAAGTGGCTATTTGATCAAGATATATTGGAAGAGTTTTAGAGGATGAATTAGGAAGAAATACCCATTCAACTAGAGAATCATTTTGTACTATAAGTCCCATAGGAGAGTGGATGGAAGGAAAAACTGAAAATCATAAAGGTAAATTTGGGTCAATACGAGAGACTTGTGCCTCTCTCTTTGTTCTACAAAAGACAACTCTTGTTTTGCTGGCTCAGATAGAGAGCGAGGACTGTTTAAATCTGTATCTCCTGATAAAGTGGCAAATAGATGAGATAATGCATAAGTAGGAATGCCTAGGGCTGGTCTGAGATAATTGATGTTACCTAGTAATTTTTGAAAATAATTTAAGGTGTTTAAATTGTCAGTACGAAGTTGGACTTTTTGAGGCTTAATGGAGTGAGCGTCTAGTTGCATTCCTAAGCACAGAAAAGGAGTGGCTTGTTGAATTTTATCAGGAGCAATGTGGAGTCCTGCATTGGCAACAGCTAATTTTAGAGGTAAAACATTGACTGAATTCATCTTTAGTGGGGGCAGCAATCAGTATATCATCCATATAATGAAAAATGAAATTATTTTTAAAAGTCTGTCGGATAGGTTGTAACACAGTACTGACAAACAACTGACAAATAAATAGTAGGACTGTTAATCATTCCTTGAGGTAAAACTTGCCATTGATATCTAGCTGTGAGAGCTGAATTGTTAATGGATGGTATAGTGAAAGCAAATTTTTCATAGTCTGACTTGTCTGAAGGGATATAAAAAAGCAGTCTTTAAGGTAAATGATAATTAAAGGCCATTCCTTAGGAATCATGGAGGTGGAGGGCATACCGGTTGTAATGCCCCATAGGTTTAATAACTGCATTAACAGCTCTTAAGTCTGTTACCATCCTCCATTTTCCTGACTTTTTTGTACAACAAACACAGGTGAGTTCCATGGAGATAAGGAGGGCTCAACAGTGTTTGCTTGTAGTAAGTCATTAACAATTTCAATTAAGGCCTCCAATTTGTGTTTGGAAACCTGACACTGCTCTACCCAAACAGGTGACTCACACATCCATTGTGCAGGGGCAGAGGAAGAGAAGGAGAGTGAGGGGGCTAGGACGTGGACTGGAGGGGAGCAGGGTTCCAAACCTCTGAAAGAAGGGGTCCCGGAGTGTTGAAAGAAACAGTAGGCATAGAAGAGGGGAGAGGTCCAAAAGGATGAGAGGAATGAGAAACAGGCCATTCAGATGAATGCCACACGTCCACCTCTGGCAGAGGGGGCAATGGTTTAGTAGAAGAGTTTAACATATACAGGTTCCAAGATAGGAGGCGGAGGGAGGGGATCATCACCAGGTTCCTCCTCTTGGGGAGAAAACAAGGAGAGATTGAATTCTTCCTCATCATCAGGAGGAAGGCTAGTAGGAGGGTCAGCTAGGTGAGGTAAAGGGAGTGGTTCACCATCCACGTTAACTTGTGGCAGTTGAAGAGGATAACCAGACTGAAAAGGAAATAAAGCAACACGAATAAGAGCCCAGTCAGTCCAAACAGAAACAGGAAGTAAAACACCATCTCTCATGAGTTGGCGGAGAGTGGGGCCAACTCTATCCCAGTCTAACAGGTCCATAGAACCTTTGTCAGGGAACCAAGGACAGTATTTTTCAATAGTCTGAAATAAGAGAATAAGGTTATTGGAATCAGCCTTGATTCCACCCTGTTTAAGAAGAAGTTTAATAAAAGACAGATAAGCCTGGTGTTTAGACTGCTATTGTCCCATAATAACCCTGGAATATTGCCAGTTGACAAACCCGAAAAGAGGGGAGAGTCGGAAAAACATACCCAGAGACCTTACTGTCGAGACTAAAGACTAGTCATCACGAACCCACACTCGGAGTGCACCGAGCCAAGGAACAAAGAAGGCCACGTTGGACGCCAGGTATTGTGGGATCTGGCCAGCAGCTCACAATGCAACAGGGCTCTCTCTTTGTTCCCAAGTGGATCAGCAGGTCAAGAAATAATGGACACACAGAAGATAGTGAAAGCTGGGTCCAGGGGGGTCACCACCTTCTGGTCCTGCAGTGCCAGCAATGCACTGGACATGCCAAGCATTTATTTAAGTTTAGTGAGGGCAGGGGTAGGTTAGTGATGGATTTAGGGTCATTTGATTATGAGGTGAGGTGGTCACATGGGGATGAAGTAGTTCTTTAACATAACATCTGTATGCAGAAGTACAGTATACAGAGATAAGAATTTACAATATAGTGTGTGCATCAGTAATTTCTAACAGAGCCTTAAAACAGGAACACAGTCTTTCCATAACCTATGATTAGCAAGATATTAATCAGCAGTAACAGTTGCAGCAAAAGCTGGTTATAAACAATTCATAGAAACAGGACATGAAGTTAGACAACCTGTTAGACCAGAATTTCTCAGAAGGAAGTATGCCTTAACCCTAAAGAGGCCTAGAAGAGCCATGGCAAGATGAGGGCGTTTATAGCCCTATCTTATCCACATAGACAGGTGCCCCCTAAGTGTCCCTTTATAGGCTCTCCACGAGGGTCGCATTCCATTTCCAGAGCTATGAACATCTACTTTTCTGGGATAGGAATCTTGGTGATGTGAAACCTCCCTGACTGCACGTCCATTCATAGGCTCTCTGCAGTGGGAAGCATATCACGTGCTGTTGGCTCATTCTGGCAGTCCAATCTGGCATTGTCTTTAACAACCCTGCATGCAATTTTGTATTTACAATAATCAGGAGTGTTTCATCTTTTATTCCGTAGCAACAGTTTCAGGGGGTCTCCCTGCAATGTGGTATATCTATACAATGGAATATTATTTAGCCATGAAAAATAATGATGTGTCGATTCATTATACAACACAAATGAACCTTGAAAATATATAATAAAGAAGTGAGTCACAAAAGATTACACATTGTTTGATTCCATTTAATAAAAAAAAAGTCCAGAATAGTCAAATCCATAGAGACAGAAACTACATTCATGGTTACCAGGTGCTGAGAAGAGGGGAGAATGAGAAGTGACTGTCAACAGTATGGAATTACTTTTGGGGATGATGAAAATGTTCTGAAATTACATAGGGATGATGGTTGTACAACTCTGTGAGTATAATAAAAACAACTGAATTGTACACTTTTAATGTGTGAATTTTACATATGTGAATTATATCTCAATAAAGCTCTTAAAATGAATTAATGAGTATAAATAACATAAACTATATATCTGACAATGTAGAAAATGCTGAGTGATTTTTAATTTACGAGAGAGCAAAGAAACAAGCAATAGTAAAGCTTCATCTTGTGAATTGCACACACTCATTTCATGCATCTGCTTTTACCTCCTTAGGAACTGGCAACTGAAAGAGAAAGTATGGGTCCTAAATTTGGAAAGGACCTCAGAGATTATGTAATTCAACTATCTCACTCTCCCTATGAGAAATGGAGGTGCAGAGGGAAAGTGGCTCTCCAACCTCACACAGCATATTAGTGACCAGATATATACGAAAACCTTTGTCTCCTGAGTCTCATTTCAGGTTTCTTTCCATGATACCCAGCCAAGTCAGCTTCCTTAAGAGTTTTCCCAGAAGCCCTTCACAACTTCTGTTTACAAAGTATTAATTCCTACCTGCAAGGGAAGCTGTGAGATACAGTTTCTGTTAGTAAGGAAGAAAGGGAGAACGACCCTTTGGGAGGCATCTTGTATTTTCTGCCACAAGTTCTTTTGCTGAAAATTTTGGATTGGCCAGTATTTAGATCTGGAAGAAGCCAATGTTCTCTGCTGTTACCTCTGAAGTCAGCATCAACATTTCCAGTACAGTGTGAATACAATAGCCACACATGGAACCCCTTTCATGATAAACATCTTTAGCCCCAGTTGAGAAGCTCCGCAGTTCCTGAGCAATTTGCATTTGGCAGGGCTGTGTGCAAGATATTACTGGCTCAAATGAATGTAACTTTACTTTAGAAACAAATCAAGGCAACATTCACTATCTTGGAATAAAGAAACAAGGTGAAAGATCCTTTTAGAATGCAAATTGCAACCTGTTTTGTAAAAATAGTGAGTGACAGTGGCGCGGTGGCTCACACCTATAATCCCAGCACTTTGGGAGGTCCAGGCGAGCAGGTCACGAGGTCAGGAGTTTGAGACCAGCCATGCCAACATAGTGAAACCCCGTCTCTATTAAAAATACAAAAATTAGCTGGGCATGGTGGCATACGCCTGTAGTACTAGCTACTCGGGAGGCCGAGGCAGGAGAATTGCTTGAACCCAGGAGGCAGAGGTTGTGGTGAGCCAAGATTGTGCCACTGCACTCTGGTCTGGGCAACAGAGTGAGACTCCACCTCAAAAAAATAAATAGATAAATAAATAAAAATAAATAAATAAAAATAAAAATAAAATACGGAGTGACTTGACTTGTCTTTTTTAAAAAATAAAAGTTCAAATTTGTTTTCCTATATGTTTTTTACTACATCTAATTACACTGGCTTTGGAAAAGAGGTGACAAACATGGATAATATTTTAATTTAAAATCATTTAAAAATGTGGCCAGGCATGGTGGCTCCCGCCTGTAATACCAGCCCTGTGGTTAGAATGTAACCAAAATTGCGGGAATTTAAAAATCTTTTTTAACCATTCACTTTACTCTTGAGCCTAGTGGTTTTAATAGGATGTAATTAAGAACATTTTCCATGTCTTTCTATTTGTTTTCTCTGCTTGTTGCAAACTACCTCTTTAAAGTAAAACTGTATTGGAGAAGTCTAGGGTACAGTGGCCTCTTCTCTTGTAGTTTGTAACAACTTTTCCCCAAGGAAATTGATACTAATGGCACTGAAAATACCTGGAAGCTTGATGTATAGAGGACAAAAAGGAAAGAGTGACTACTTCTTCCCTATATACTGTATGGTAATAAAGAAACCAGGTTTGCAGAATCCCTTTAACTTTCTTGACTTAGTTTCATATCAACCCCAAAAGTCATGTAATATTGACCATTTGCAGAACAGAGCAATGACAATTCCTCCAGATAAGTTAATTATCTGCCTTAAAGAATGCCTCACATTTCTTTATCTACTAATAATATTAGATAACATGGACTATTCCAAGGCATTTTAATGAGTACCCTGGCAATGACAGTCTTCGGGAAAAATATTTCTGACTTCTAATTAACTTTAAAAATTTCCTTGGGCATTTTTTTTGGTGGTTGTTGTTTTGAAACTGAGAATGAAAGAAGGAAATTACATGGTAGATATTTAATGCATTCTTTCTGAATCTTTCTCTAGATGACATAAATTAATGGCTGTTCTCATTTTTCATGCTCCCATGCATGAAAAGAAAAAAATTAAGATAGTAATGCTATTTAACTATTATAAGAGGAATTCATCTTTGATCGGAATTATCCAGAGCTTTCCAGCTCTGGCATCTGTGTACTTTACTGAGACACCTCCCTGGCCAATGAACCAACTCAAGCTCTGCCAAATGAAAATGTGTAAATTTTAGAGATTCTGACTCCAAATCTTACTGTCTATATCTATAGCACTGGGAGAACACCCTTTTCTGAAGCATAAGAAATTCTATTACCCAGCAGCCTGGGGTAAGTTAAATTAGTCAGTAGACAATTTAACTACAGGAACACTTGCCTCTAGGAAAACCATTAATTTTGTTTAAAGTGACTATATCACAATTATTGAGGACTTTCAAATTTTTCTATTGCCAGAGAGTCTTGCTTAAAGAGAAGAATGTTGATTGACTACATATTTTTTCTTGTTCCTCTCCTCCTTAAAAAAATCACACACACAAATATGCAAATATGTACAGATATTTAACTCAATTTTGACTGACCTTTTAATAAGTTTTCTGAATAATTAAATAGGGGCTTTATAGGTTAAAAAAGATAATCAAAACTGTGGTATTGGACTTATGTTATGCACGAATGAGAGCGTCTCACATAAAGGTATTATATAGAAAAATGAACAGAAAAGTGAATATAATTTTACGAAGTGTAAGGTGTGTGGTATATTAATCTAAAGTACAACAAGCTCACTGAATATATGTATCAGCTTACATTTTTGATGTTATGTTTCAGTTTGCATTTTTGTGAACATGAAATCCTCAAATGCAACATAAGTCTGTGTGGGTCAAGTCTGCCATCCTCACTGCACACATTTGCAAATGCAGGCATCCCCTGAATCCAAAGTTGTTGCAAAAGAAACTGCTAAAGTAAATTAATTCTGCACGTAGTTTTCTAGGTGCCCTTAAGGGCAGCAAGTATTCCTCAAGGGAATTACATATGTTCACTCTTCATTGTTTTCCTCTAAAGGGATCATATTATCAGTGAAAGACGCTATTGGTCCCAGGCCTACTTTAGAAGTGTCTTTTAAAAGATCGCTAGGCCTTCCTAGGAATTAAATAAAAGAAAAAGGGAGTCTGTACAGATCTCACTTCTGGTAACCAAAAGCAAGCATCTTAGAAGCTAACCTTGCTTCTGTTGCAATTGATACAGGGACAAATGGCCGTAATTATATGGGGTAGGATACCAAATCTCTATTTAGAGCCCAGAGCTCTATTGGCAGTGCATTCTCCAGGGTCTGATGACTAGTAAACAGGAAATAAGCCTATCTACCTTGAATGAGCACAGCTAACCCCTGGGGAGTTCCATTAAGGATAGCAGTGATGCTGCTATGTGCCACTACTGGGCACTCTTCTATGTAGCTCATGCTAAGCGGAAATCGCATTCTTTTCTCAGCCTCTCTGCTCACTTCCTGTACTATATATAACTGCATTATGAGATCTTGGGTGTCCTTCTATAGAGTTAGGACCAAGTGTTCTTTGGAGGAATGAGAGAAGAGAGATTTGGAGGTGGGACAATCTAGCCAAATAATCTTAGTCACTTTATTATTCATAAGTACGTTAACCAAGAGTTCATTTGTAGCAAAATGAGATTCTTTATGTTGCCAGTTTTCTAAAATATATTCTACTTCTCTCTGCCTCAGAGCAGGCCTTTTCAGAGAAGAACATTGTGCCTCCACTGAGTGGTACCTTGCTTTGACTTTGAATTCTGTCTACCATTTTTTATTCCTACCTCCTCTTCCTAAGTCTCCATCTATCTCCCCTGAATCCTCTCTGACATTCATCTTATTGTAGATTATATATGAAAATGAAAACCAACTAGATTTTTTCAGTTATTGCTGCTGCTTGTCATTCCTTTTTCTTCTCCATACTATGACTTCAGATTTGAGGAATGGCTACAATTCTTGATTATCTATGATAATTGTTCTCTGAGCCTTGTTTACTTCCTCTGGAAAATGAGTGTGAAGGACTAAGTGTTTACGCTTCCCTCCCCAAAAAATGTTTATGTTGAAATCCTAACCCCCAAGATGATGCTATGAAGAGGTGGAGTCTTTGGAAGGTGATTAGGTCATAAGGGCTGAGCCCTCATGAATAGGATTGATACTCTGGAAAAAGAGACCTCAAAGAGTCCCCTAAATTCTTCCACCATGTGAGGTTACAGTGAGAAAATGGTTATCTGTGGGGGAGGAAGCCCTCGTCAGACAATGAATCTACTGGCACATTGATCTTGGACTTCCCAACCTGCCAAACTGTAAGAAATGAATGTATGTTGTTTATGAGCTACGTAGTTTATGGTGTTTTATTATAGCAGCCTGAACAGATTAAGGCAATGAGACTAATGAGAATATCTACTGTTTGGAGTTTTAGGATTGAAAATTATTCCCCTTTGCGTATTCTGAGTTAGGAGCCACTCTTTGAGTCAGGCAAATGGAGATAAAAATACCAGTTTCACTATTAATAAAGTTGATTTAAACCAGAGACTAATTACTACTACTACTTTCCTATTCACTCACCTTGAATTAAACTTACCCAGCCAGGCAGTCATAGACAGAACTGTGCAAACATGGTCTTGCCCTACAAGGGCAAGTCCTTCCCCCAAAACTTTACTAATGGCTGGGCTGGAAATTTATAGGTTCTCCAAAAGAGAGACTGAAAACTCGGAAGTGAATGAATCATACCTGCTCAGTCCCTTCTTTCAATGTTGCCAAGCAGCTTTTTCCCCCTCTTCAATTAGGCAGGAGTGGTGAGGGATGGCTTGGAATTGTTCCTCCCCTATTTTTTTCCTCTCTATAGAAACTTGAGCAGTGAGGCACAAGAGTTGTCTTATTAACAGCTAGGATTAGTGTGAGGATTAAATGAGATACCACATGCCAATTATCTTATATAGTGCCTGGCATGTGATAGAAGTTCAGATGGACAATACAGGAATCAAAAGCCAGCATTAGTCATTAGCCATATGGTTTTAGGTAATTTACCAAACCTTTCTGAACTTCCCTTGTTTGATCTCTAAAATTAAGGTAATAATAATAAGCTTGCACAGTTGTAAAAATTAGAGAAAATATCTGTGAAGGGCCTGGTGCATAGTAGGTACTTAGTAAATTGCAACTATTATCATTATAATGGTCCACTTATATAAATTGATTTGTAGATTGTGTCCTGCATTCTTTTTCCCATAGCAGATCGACATAGCTTTGGCTTATATTGGCTTGGCAGCCACAGTGCTCACATTTATCAATGGGAATAGTCAAGGGTTGAATTGGTATAAGTGTAGCTGAGAAGCAAGTCCAGGACCCAAGGCAAACATTCTGGGAATGTAAGAATTTCTGTGGCTCATCCATACAGCAGCAAACCTACATGTAAATGTTCTAGAGGTGACTGAAGTTTGAAATGTCCTTTTTTAATATAAGTATATTTTTGAAGATTAAAAAAGTATTTGTTTTGCAAAGTACATTTTTTCCCATATGGAACTAATTTTTTGTAGGAAATTAGACTTGTAGAGGCAAGGTTTTCATGCCTTTCGTTCTTTTCAGGCTCACAAAATATTTCCTATCTGGAAACCCAGTTCTTCTTGGCCAATTTGATGTTGCTGACAATTGTATTTGGTAGGATAATTTCAGCTTCACCTAGGTTCAGAGAATAATTGCCAATATATTTCAGAAACACTCTCATAAAATATTAAGTTTTTCCCTAGAGAGCAATCTGGTACAATGAAATCTTCTTGAAATATTATTTGCCACCATTTGAGACCTTCCAGTTTGGTGAACTTATTACTGTCATACTTCATTAGTGTGTATTTTTGGTGTACCTTTCACATCAAAACCACCATTCAAAACATTTTGTGATTTAAAAGTAAGAAGTCTTAAAAAAGAACATAGCACTTTTTCTTATCAGAAATCCAGTGCAGATGAGAAGATTTATTGTCTGATAGTTAAGATTGGATTGTCCAGTTGTTTGTGAGAAACCAGTGAATTTGATCAGAAATGGAGTGAGGATACTGATGTGGCAGAGAGAATGCAAAATTTTGGTTTGGGGTTTTTGACTTTTTTGGGGAAAAGGTCTCTAAACCATTGTTTTTTTAACAAATTAATTATAATGGAAAGGTAGTAATCGTTTGTGTTTAACCACTAAAGCAAACAAGTTGCTTTCCCAGAGTTGAGACAGACACTCAATAGGTGAGTGAATGGGCCTGGCCTTGAAGCTGTGTCCCCACACAAATCTTATCTTGATTTTTAGTTTCCATAATCCCCACATGTCATGGGAAGGACCCGGTGAGAGGTAACTGAATCATGGGGGCAGTTACCCCCATGCCGTTCTCATGATAGCGAGTGAGTTCTCATGAGATCTGATGGTTTTATAAGGGGCTTTTCCCCACTTTGCTCAACACTTCTTCCTGCTGCCCTGTGAAGAAGGTGCCTTTCTTCCCCTTTGCATTCCACCATGATTGTAAGGTTCCTGAGGCCTTCCTAGCCATGCGGAACTGTGAGTCAATTAAACTTCTTCATAAATTACCCAATCTCAGGTATTTCTAAATAGCAGCACGAGAACGGACTAATACATATTGCTCATAAGTGGGACTGAGTGAGAGTAACCCAGCTACACTACTGTATAAACAAGCCAGAGCTTAAGGGATATTGTTGAGATCATTAATATCATTTAGGTACATGAAGTATAGTGACCCACTTTCTATCTTCCAGAACTAGGCAGAATAAAGATAGAAATAAACTCTTCTTTTAAACTGCCTCTGTTAGTTGTTGCTTGACAGACTTGAAGTCAATGTTGGACCCATAAACCTCAACAAATATTCAAAGGGAAATTTCAAAATAGTTGTTCAAAGTGGCTAAGTTTTCACCCTAGTGTAGAGAACAAAACAGTCTGTATGTACTGTGACTGGGTCAAGAAAATATTTGAGGTGGCATTATCAAGCAATTTAAATGTGGTCTTTGGTGATTTAGAAACAAAAAACCACCAGAGAAGTCAATCTGTTATTCCAAAGGTCAGGGCCATCAGCCCCAATAGCTGAAAAAAGGAAATAATGCAAAGAGCTCCTGGTCCTAGGGCTGGTAAAATGAGAGGAAAGGACATCCCCAGGAAGCCACTCTCCTGTATTCTTGGCTGAGAGGCAGCTGGTAACACCAAGTGAATAACATATTTACTCCATTCACAAATGTGCAAGTAAATTGAGGCTAATTTGTGTTAGGATTAAACTTATTCCAAAGAGCTGGTTCACTTGAATGGTCTGAGCAGGCCAGCCATTTTTAGTAACTTCAGCTCTATGGGTAAGTTTAGGAATACCAAACTAACAAATTAAGAAGGAAAAAAAGAAAAAGACATATTATAAAAGTCTAAAATCTCCATGGACTTATGAGCAATTTCTGTTGTTCTTCTGAAATGTATTGCTTTTCATTTCTCCAGATTTGATGTTTATTTATTTATCTTTAAATTAAATTAAATTTTATTTTATTTTTTTGAGATGGAGTCTTGCTCTGTCGCCCAGGCTGGAGTACAGTGGTGCCATCCTCGGCTCACTGCAAGCTCCGCCTCCCGGATTCAAGCCTTTCTCTTGCCTCAGCCTCCTGAGTAGCTGGGACTACAGGTGCCCGCCACCACACCTGGCTAATTTTTTCTATTTTTTAGTAGAGATGGGTATTCACCGTGTTGGCCAGGATGGTCTTGATCTCCTGACCTCGTGATCCACCCGCCTCGGCCTCCCAATGT